>NC_140591.1:1000283267-1000883267 GCF_964204655.1 Triturus cristatus
GCCAAAACCACCCTTGCCACAGAGAAAAGGATCCCAGAAGTACAGCCAAGAATCGGGGTTCTACGCTGAAGAGCAGGTAATCAAACCAAAACGCGCAAGCGCTGTATCTCAGTACTGGCTGAAAAATGAGGGAAGTGACTCTGAGGGAGACTTCTGACGGTGCCGAAGAGAGGAGGAGGAGTGCGTACTTGGCGCAACTCTAGAAATAGACCAGGCAGGACCTTTTGTAGATGGGAAATTTTTTTTATTTATTTTTTTTTATTTTTTTTTTTAAACCGTTTATTACAAAGTTCAAAGAATATACAAAGATGGGCCTACAACCTTCAGGCCGGCCGCTAGCAAACAAGAGGAGCATATGATACACACAGTAGAACGCATGCTGCGGCAAAGGGAAACGTACAGGAGTTAGCAGCGTTGATGGCCACACCATCCGGACCCCACATAACGGTTTCTTTTTAACATAAATAACAACAAAAAATCAAACCACAAGGCAACCCACAATCGAAAACAGCAGCATGTGCTCCCCTAGAAGGGGGACCCTACCAATCCATAGGAGTATCAAGGGGGGGAGAGGGTCAGGACAGGGACTGGGTGGACTCAGTGCCCGGTACCGGAGAGCTAAACCGGCTAAGGGGACGGGGCAGGCGATGGATCGGGCAATAACGGCGGGGCACAGATTCCCCCGCGGTAGGCGTTCCAGGGGCCCCATACTTTCACCCATGTCCCAGGCTTACCTCTCGCTACATACACCACCTTTTCCCGAAACATGCACCAGTCCATATTTTCCTTCCAGGCCGAAACAGTCGGGGACCTCTGGGAACCCCACAGTTGAGCAATATCGCGCTTGGCCACCATATATCCCAGAGTCACTCACCACGTCTGTGGCGCCGAGTAGTCGGTTGGTTCCCACACGTTCAACAGGCATCTCCTCGCTTCGGGCAGTAGCGACACACGCGTAACCACCCGCAGGACCTCATGCACACCACGCCAGAATCGCTCCACCTCTGGGCATTCCCACAAAATATGAAGAAAGGTCCCCAAAGAACCACACCCACGCTTACACAACCCGTCCACAGCATAGCCCATACGCAATAGCCTTGGCCCCGTTATGTAGACCCTATGGAGTATCTTGAGCTGGACGAAGCGAAGGCGGGCCGGTATGGCCACCTCTTTCGGGGAGGCCACCGCAGAGACCCAGTCCTCGTCGTCCAGCTCCAATCCATCGGCAACCCAAGCCTCACGAAGATTAGTCAGCACTCCCGAGCGGTCATTAATCAGTTTTTTATAGATTAATGAGATCGTGCTTTCCGGTACATGTCCATCCAGCACTCTATCCTCCAGAGGGGAGTACTCCGGGATGGAGGCGACGTCCGGGAAGGCGGAGCATAGTGCATGACGGATCTGCATATACCGAAAGTACTCCCTGTCCTGCAACTGGAATTCCGTCTGCAGCATCTCAAACGTTTTGAATCCCCCCCTCGTCCAGAGATCCCCCACCCTGCTGATGCCTATCATGTCCCACTTCTCGAAGCCCTTCGAGGTCCACAGGGAGCCCAACTGCTCAGATGCGTATAGTGGTGACGCCCGGGTCAAACGATCCTTCCACCCCATCGCTACATTAGCCGCGTGCCACACTCGTACCATAACACGCGTGGGGCCCGTCAGACGTGCGTCGAGCGAGCTGGAGTAGAGCGCTCGATTATAGTCACCACCCGGCAGTAGCATCTTATCCATTTCAAAGGCCGGGTTTAGGGCGGGCCCGTATAGGCCGTGGTTAATCGCAGTCAGCTGGGAGGCCCAATAATACCGTTTAATATCTGGGAGGGCAATCCCCCCGTCATACCACGGGAGCGTCAGCTTCGCCAGGGCGATACGCGGTCTCCCGTCCCAGAACAGGCGGCGTTGCAAACTCTCCACCTCGCGGAAGTAGCGCGCCGGGACGAGGTCCATTGTATTCTGCAGAGCGTACAGGAAACACGGCAGCGACATCATCTTAAACAATGCCGCCCGGCCGAGCGGCGAGAGCGGCAAACGCCGCCAACGCGCGACATCCTCCTTCAGGCGCTGGAGGGGGGGAAGCAAGTTCCGATCATACCGGGCCTCCGCGTCCAGGGTAATAAAGACACCCAGGTACCTAAATCCCTGCGGGGCGATCTGGATAGGACAGCCCCGCGGAAGGATAGGAGCCTCCCCAGAGAGAACATACACGCACGATTTAGCCCAGTTGATGACAAGGCCGGAGTTACGACCAAATGAATGCAATACATCAACCAGTACTATCAGTGATTTACGTGGGGAAGCCAGGTACAGGAGAATATCGTCAGCGTATAGAGATACGCGGTCCTCATACTCGGGGGTCCAGCGGAGACCACGAATAGAAGGTTCCCACCGCAGCCACTCCGCCAGGGGCTCCAAGGCAAGCGCAAAAAGGAGCGGCGATAACGGGCAGCCCTGCCGCGTGCCCCTGCCCAACTCAAACGGAGCCGACACTCTACCGTTCACAACCACCTGCGCCAGTGGGCCAGAGTACAACAATTTAACCCAGCTGATAAACCCTGGGCCAAACCCAAATTTCGCGAGCGTCGCCCAAATATATGGCCATTCAAGTGTGTCAAACGCCATAGTGGCGTCCAAGGACGCCAAGATGGCCGGCTCCCGTATGAACGGGACACGTGCGAGCACCCCATGCAAACGCCGCAGGTTAAGCGCTGTGTTGCGATGGGGAATAAAGCCGGACTGGTCCTGGTGGACCAAGTCACACACTACGCCGACCAGCCGATTGGCCAACACCTTGGTGAGAATTTTGGGCTCCGCATTCAATAACGAAATGGGTCGATAGGATGTGACCCGGTCCCGTGGCCTCCCCTCCTTGTGGATAACCACGATGGTAGCCAGACGCTGGTCTAGCGGGAGGGAACCCACCGAGTGGGCCGCAAGGAACATAGCACGGAGATGCGGCGCCAGCGTATCCGGTCGCAGTTTATACAACTCGATGGGAAGACCATTAGGACCCATGGCCTTGCCGGAAGCGACCGAGCGTATGGCGAGGGCAATTTCTTCGGAGGTTGGAGCGGCATCCAACGACACTCTGTCCTCCTCCGAAAGGGAAGGCAGCGCGATATCTCTGAGCAGGGCATGGGAATCCTCTTCAGAGCGGGAAGACACCGGGGAATACACCCCACGGAAATAGTCCGCGAAGCAGGAGACAATTTCCTCCGGTTCAGTGACACACACACCATTCGTTTTCTCAATCAACGGGACAGCTCTCTCTTTTTTGTCCAGCCACGCAATCAATTTACCAGCCTTATCACCCACATCATACAGTCTCCCCTGTTGCTCTCTACTGAGGCCCCTGGCCGCCTCCGTGACGAGGGCCTTATAGGCCGCTTGCTTGAGTTGGAGAACATGTAATTTGTCATCCGTCACCCCACATTCTAGATCACCCTCCAACTCGGTTATCTCAGCTTCAACACGGGTCACCTCCTCCCGCTCGCGCCTCCGGGAGTGGGAAATAAGGGACAGGGCCTCTCCTCGGAGTACTGTCTTGAACGCCTCCCACAGTGAGACCGCCGATGACACAGACCCCACATTCTCGTCAAAATAGCGCTTAAGGGATTTAATCAGCTCTGCGCGAATGGTGGGGTCACGCAGGTACCAGGGATGGATCGGGACCACCCTACCCTCTCCCCTCGGCAAAATATCAAAGTGCAACAAGAGCGGGGAGTGGTCCGAAATACCCCGTGCCAAATGGCGCACCTCTCCCACCCTCCCCACATAAGCCGCTGGGACCAGGACATAATCTAGCCGTGAGAGACTACCATGAGCCCCTGAATGGAAGGTGTACTGTAGCTGCGTGGGATGTTTTAAACGCCAACAATCCACCAGCCCCAGGGTATCCAAGAGGCCAGATAACCACGCTTGGGCCCGGGGGAGATCCCTAGGGGGGTGACGATCCACAGTTCCGGAAACTACAGCATTAAAATCCCCCCCCCCACCACTAGAATCCCCTCCGGAAGGCCAAGGAGGAGGCGCCCCAGGTCCGCAAAGGTGGTCGTCTGCAGCCCCGGCGGGACATATACTGACACAAAAACGACCACTCTGCCCTCCATTCTGCCCACCAAAACCGTGTAACGTCCCCTATCGTCATGGCGCACCTCATCAATCTCCAACGGGAGCGAGTTTTTAACCATAATGCCCACACCCCTTGAACCAGACGTGAAGCCCGAATGGGCCACAAGGCGGTAGCCCCGTCGATTCATAGCGCAAAAGGAGTTGCCAATGAGGTGCGTCTCCTGCAGAAAAACTATATCGGGCGAAATTCGCTTCAAGAACTGCAGGACCACACCTCGTTTTATCCTGTCCCCCAGTCCATTAACATTCCAGGACAACAAACTCAGTCCCCTACCCCCCATCATAAACAGAAGTCATCACTCGTCCCCCAGAGAGCACTGTAGAGATAACACAATGATACGTTTGCCTTGTGGTGTAAACGAACAACACCCCACCCCAACCCACCCACTCCAACAAAACTCCCCCCTCCCTGCACCCCTGCATGAGCCCGGACAGCACCCCCAACTTGCAGTGTGCCTGTCGCCCCTATAGAATGAAACTAGCTAGACCCCCTAGAGGAGGAAAGAGTACCCCTTCTAGACCCCACACAACCTCCATGGGAGGGGAATGTACAAAGACAGACGCTTGATCGAAAGTAGCATCGTATTCGTCCAGAGTGAGGCCCAATATTGACCCCTCAGTTCCGATCCAGTGGGCCGTCTCCTCCCGCCGCCCCCCCCGCCATCTCGATCACGATCCCCAGACAGAGTGTCCAGCCAGTCCCCGGCCGCTTCGGGACGATCAAAAAAGTGCGTGCGACCATCCACCTCCACTCGCAGCTTGGCCGGGAAGATCATGGCGTATTTTAAGTTCAGGTCCCGAAGTCGGCGTTTGACGCCCAGGAAGCTCAGTCTCTGCTTCTGGACCGCTTGGGTGAAATCAGGGTAAAAGTTCACCTCCATATTTTCCAGCTTAACCGGCCCATGTAGTCTGGAGGCTTGCAGGATCGCTTCTCTGTCCCGAAAGTTAAAAATCCGGGCAATGAGAGGTCGCGGAGGGGCTCCGACCTTCGGCCTTCCCCCGGGAACTCTGTGGGCCCTCTCCACGGCAAAAAATTTACTCAGTCCCCGAGGCTGGAGATGGGTAGCGATCAGGTCCTCCACAAATAGATCCGCCGCCGCTTCCTCCCGTCCCTCGGGTACTCCGATGATGCGGATGTTATTCCTCCGGGCCCGACTCTCGGAATCCTCAAGGCGCCGATCCATAAGTGCACTCGCCTGACTAAGCCGGCGCACCTTCATTTGTAGTGCCGCCACCTCAGTCGTAAGGCCCGATGCGGTTTGGGCCAAAGAATCAACTCGGTCGTTGGTCTTGGAAAGATCGGCCCTCACCAGGCCAACATCCACAAGGACCGCGTCGATCTTCTGTGCCAGGGTGTCGAACCGCTGGCCCACCGAGGCCTTTATCTCGGAAATGGCGCCCATGACGTCGTGGAGAGTCAGATCCGTGGGCAAGTCCGGGGCATCAGAAGGGCCCTCAGGGGACTTGTGCGGTCCGCCGGGAGGTCCCCTCTGGAGGGTATAGCGGTCCATGCTGTTGGCCTGATGGACGGTGCCACGCCGGGTCGACTTGGTCTTTGACCGATCTCCATCTTGTTTCGTGGCCATCGCCGCTGGTCCCACAATCGCACCAGCAACGCCGTAGAGGGCAGGCAATCAGGGCCACGAGCTCCGGGGGGGCCACCCCAGATCGGCGGGGTGGGTCACAGCCGGCAGGCAGGCAGGGTCCCCCAGCGAGGCCACACCAACACAAAAAGCTCCGCGATCTCACTTGCAGAGACGGTGCGAAAGCGAAAGTGCGGGGTACGCGACTCGCCAGGCCCGGCCCGCCGTTGTTGTTCACTTTGCCACTGGGTCACCCCCCAACGCAAATCCGGGGTCCGGCGAGAAGAAGGCTGCAAACTTCAATCGGTGCTCACTCCGGCACCCGAGGTCCGATTTGAGAACGGAAAACGGGTACCACCTCAGCTCAGGCTCACCAACACAGTCCCCTCAACCGAGGCAGGATGAATTCAGGATAGACGTAGGAGGTTGCGGAGGTCCTCGGGAGCCTCGCACCTATGCGGCCATCTTGGTTGCGCGCTAGGCTCCTCCTCCCGTAGATGGGAAAATTAATGGTGAAGGTATCACTTTCCTAGTTGACACTGGGGCCACCAGATCAACTGTCAGGTCAGCTGATATAAAGAATCGTCCTCTCTCGGATGAAACGATCCAAGTGGTTGGTGTGTCCAACACACAGATCAAAACACTACGTACTGAACCAGTAAGGGTTAGAATAGGGAAATGTTCAGATATGCACCGATTCGTGGTGTGTGACACAAGTCCTGTGAACTTGCTAGGCAGGGATCTGCTGTGCAAGATGAATTGCACTATTTTCTGTACTCCAGATGGTATAACCTTTGAGACACCTGATGAAGATGTGCTATACAGAATGACCATGGATAACAGAGAATGTGAGGCTTTGGGAACATATGCAATATTTAATCCGGATGCATTACCCCCAGAGTTGAAACAGTCAGTGAAAGCAGTAGTTTGGGATTTTACTGGAGAAGATGTGGGTCTGATGAGAAATGTAGATCCAGTAAAGATTACTGTAAATGAGGGAGTGGTTTACCCAAACATACCGCAATACAGATTGACACCTGGAATAATTGAAGGAATAACATCCTTAATTGAGAAAATGATCCAGCAAGGGGTGTTAAGAGAAATATTGAGCAGCCCATGTAATTCACCGATAATGGGACTGAAGAAACCTAATGGAAAGTTCAGAATAGTACAGGATTTGAGAAAGATTAACAAGATTGTTGTGCCATGTTGTCCTATTGTGCCAAATCCATCAGTGATTTTGTATCAGATTCCCCATGATGCAGAATGGTACACGGTAATTGATTTGTGTCATGCTTTCTTTTCAATCCCATTACATCATGATAGCCAGCCGATATTTTCTTTTAGATTTGGAGAACGGATTTTGGCATGGTGCCGAATTCCACAGGGGTATACAGAGAGCCCCTCAATATTTAATCAATTGCTAAAGAAATCTCTGGAAAGTATGACAATGCCTGAAAATTCAGTCTTGGTCCAATATATTGATGACCTACTTGTGGCATCAAAAACAAGAGAAACTTGTGAAGTAGACACCATTGCATTACTGAATCACGTGGCGGGTGGAGGATTAAAGGTGTCCCCAGCCAAATTGCAGTTCTGTAAGAAAGAAGTCCAGTATCTGGGATACAATATTGAGAAAGGCCTGAGAAAAGTGACTATTGACAGAATCAAAATCATTAGGGGAATGAGAGCCCCAATGACACAAAGAGAGGTGAGAATGTTCCTGGGAATGGTGGGTTACTGTCGTCAATGGATAAGTAATTTTTCCCTGATTGCCAAACCATTGATTAAATTGACCAAAAGTGAGGTGAAAGACCCATTGGAACTAAACCCAGAAGAAATGGCTGCATTTAGAGAGTTAAAAGACAGACTTTGTGAAGCTCCTGCCCTAGGAATGCCTGATTATGAAAAGGAATTTGAGCTGTATTGTAGTGAGAGAAATGGATGTGCACTTTCAGTGTTAATCCAGAAACATGGACGTCTGAGGAGGCCAATCGCCTATTTCTCAGCAACTCTTGACCCAGTAGCTGTGGGTTTGCTAGGTTGCCTGAAAGCAGTAGCTGCTACCTGCAAAAGTCTGGAACAAAGTGAGGGAATCATAATGGGATACCCTGTACGGGTATTCGTACCTCATGATGTGGCAATCCTTTTAACAAGGAGCCGGACACAGTTCATGTCTCATAGTCGGCTGACTAAATATGAAAAAGTCATTCTTGGTGCAACCAATGTAAGTCTGGAGAGATGTGTGAATGTGAATCCAGCGACACTGTTGCCTGATGCTGAATGTGTGGGAGTGAGAAATTATGTTGATCATGATTGCCTGGATGTACTTGATTACTGCACAAAGCCAAGGCCAGACATAAGAGATCTGCCACTGCCTGAAAGTGATCATGTGTTGTTTGTGGATGGATCTTGTCTGAGAACAGAGGAAGGAGTGTTGAGTGCTGCATATGCTGTGTGCAAAGTCTCGGAAGTTGTGGAAGCATCACCCTTGAAAGGAGTTAAATCCGCTCAGGTGGCAGAATTGGTGGCACTCGCAAAAGCATGCAAGATTGGGAGACGTGTGAGAGTGACTGTGATGACTGACAGTATTATCTCTGCAGTAACTAGCTTTCTAAAATTGGCCATCAAATTTCGGAACTCAATGCAATCATCCTAAAATGCACTTTATGTCTTTGTTTATTTTAATCTTTTTATCTGTTTTTATCTGTATCAATTATGTATTGTATTTTTTAAATGTATGCTTTTATGATTTTGCTCTGAAAACCGAATAAAGCTTTCTTGACTGACTGACTGACTGACTGACAGCCAGTATGGCTTCGGAGTTGTCCATGATTTTGGCCAGCTATGGCTACAAAGAGGTTTCCTGACCTCAAGTGGAACTCCCATAAAGAATGCTGAAGTGGTTGGAAAACTGCTAGAGGCGATACAGCTGCCTAAAGAACTAGCAGTTGTAAAATGTGCTGCTCATGGTCATGGTGACGATTTTGTAACAGTTGGTAACAAGTTTGCCAATGACATAGCACAATATTGTGCAAGGAACAATCACTCAATTAACAGGAGTAAAGAACGGGAAATGTCTTCTTGTTCATTAATGTTTACTAATGAAGGGGGGACATGGGAAGAAGTAAAACAGCTGCAGGATAAGGCAGACGATGATGAAATGAGAGATTGGGTGAAGGCAGGTTGTGCACCTAGAGAAAAAGATCATGTGTGGGTCTATAGGGATGGAAGACCAGTCATGCCAAACAGCATGCTATCAACAATGGCAAGGATGTATCATGGCCAAGGACACTTGGGGAGGGATGCTATGATAAGAGGCTTTAAGCAAACCTGGTACAGTCCAAAGTTTAGACTGATAGCAGAAAGCCTCTGCCAGAGATGTCTGATATGTCAGCAATTCAATCCTGGAATGAAAACAGTAGTGAGCCTAGGAACAATAGGCAGGGAGGGAGGACCCTTCACAAGAATGCAGATAGACTTCATTGAAATGCCCCCAGTCAACAGGTTGAGGTATGTCCTGGTGGTGGTCTGTTTGTTCTCAAGGTGGGTGGAGGCGTACCCAACAAGAAGAAATGATGGGATAACAGTGGCCAAATTACTGTTAAGAGAATTCATCCCAAGGTACGGGTTCCCAGTAACAATTGAATCAGACAGAGGAGGACATTTTTATAATGAAATCATGGGTCTAATTTGTGAAGCATTGAGTGTACAGCAGAAGTTGCATTGTGCCTACCGACCAGAGGCTTCTGGGGTAGTTGAGCAGATGAACGGTACTATCAAAAACAGAATTGGCAAAATGTGCTTAGCCACAGGAATGAAATGGCCCGATGTCTTGCCTCTAGTCTTGATGACCATTAGGTCTACTCCAGACAGAACAACAGGTTTGAGTCCACATGAAATTATCATGGGACGTGCTATGAGGCATGCATATGTACCAGTGAACAAGCTGATGACTATAACTGATGACATGATTTTGGATTACTGCAAAGGCCTGGCTGGCGCAGTTCATTCTGTGTTTCACCAGGTTGGAGAAGACGCCACCACACTTGAAAAGAAACCAGCCCATGATCTGAGCCCAGGGGACTGGGTAAGGATAAAAGTCCACAGAAGAAGGAATTGCCTGGTTCCAAGGTGGGGAAGGCCAAGACAAGTCATCTTGACCACAACGACAGCTGTGAAGTGTGCTGGTGTGAAGAATTGGATACATGCAAGCCACACACTGAGAGTTCCAAATCCTCGAGATGGTACTGGAAAAGAATACTTTGAAGAATCAGATTCCAGTGATGATGCAGACAGTGAGGCAGTAAGAAGGAAAAAGAATCCTGAAAGTGGGGAAAGTGAGTCAAGAGAAATTTTCATCCCACCAGAAGAGGTTCTGAAGAGAACAGTGCAAACTGCAGAAGCAAGTTCAGACTCAGAAGAATTGCCTGAGGTTCCAATTGACAGTGACCAACACAAAAAGAAAGAAAGAAAGAAAAGAACATTCCAACAGAAGAGACACCTGAGTCACATGAAGGAATTGGACAAGTTCCACCTGAGATAAATACTGAAGAAAAAGGGACAGACAAAGACAGAGAGGGACAGATTGCGGAAAAACCCCGAGGAGGTGTAGGGAACATCAACAACAAGCTAGGTGAAGGGACAAGTAGACAGCAAGAAGATTGCGTGTCGGAGACCCGAGGAGGGACAGAAATAGGGAAATCTCAATTGGTGGAAAAAGAGACTGTTGGAGAAAAGGAAGTTGTTGAAGAAAAGAAAGCTGTTAACGAACCAGTAGCAACTGAAACAGAGTCTGATGAAAGTGACAATGAGATACATGGAGGACGAGTTCTGAGAAAGAGAACTTGGCTTGGAGAAAGAAACAATAAAGAAGGGAAGCAAAAGAGAAATGCTAAAGGAGATCTTTGGCCAAATAAGATAAAGAGACTAAGATACAGACTGACACGAGTTAACTCTTCAAAAGCTGAACAAGTGAACGAAGTGTCAAGTCAAAATCCAACTAAAGAAGAAGAAACAGCAAAGATACCTGAGAGAACCAAAAGAATAAGGAAACCAAACCAGAGGTACAAGTCACCGGAATGGACGTATGTGGCACTGCCTGAACAAGGAGAAGAGGCAGACAGTCAAGGAAGTCCAGAGGAGGCTTTACTGAAAGTGGTTGCTGAAGAAGGAGCTGTGGGAATCCTGAGAGTTATCTTGTCCGACATTGGAGAAGAGACGAATGTTCAGGACCTGAAACAGTTTGATGATGATGAAGAAACAGTGAAAAGTGATGAAAATCCAAATTGAGTAAATGGAAGGAAAATTCACTTGGAGAAGAAGAAGAAATACTAAAAAAAAATTAGTAGAGTGTAATAATCTGTTGGGTACTTGCTGCCCTTAAAAGTTCAGTAGAGGAGTAGAAGAGGCTAAGTCAAAAGACACGGTCAAATTAACAAAATGGCTAACACTGAGAATAAAAGTAGATGTACCTTTCTGAAAAGATGGTGCAAAATGTGCTGCTGCTGTACAGGTTTATTAATGCTGCTTTGGAGCGTGCTTGCTCTACTGATTTCATTTAGAGTCACTATAGACACTTTAGAAGGTCATACTGAGAACAAGACTAATATAGGGAAGAGTCCATTAAAGGTAGTTCCAACTAGAACTAGTAATATACATATACATAAAGATAGGTCAATTAACGATTTTTCTAGCAATGTTTTTTCTAAATTGTTGTATGAGTATGTAAAGACAATGGAAGTAAGGGATTGCTACGTCTGCATGCAGTTTCCTGCCTCTGTTTCGGAAGGAGTGACTTATCATCATCTTCCGGCTACGTATGGAATTTCCTGTAGTGTGTTGATTAGTATTTTTCATCAATTAGGGAAATTAGATTACAATATGTCTAATATAGATAATATTCTTGGGCAGTTGCCTATGAATAAAGCATTGAATCCTGCAAAGGATGCTAACACTTTAGGTGAGATTTTGCTAGAAACCAAAGAATTAACCTTAGACTATGTTTTTAGAAATAATTTAACTTGCAGTTTGAAGGGAGAAGAGAAGAATTTTCTAGACATGGTTGAGAGAAGAAGGTTGAACATGCACAAGAAAGCAGAAGGGCATAAAATGAGTGACACAATGTGGGATATTGAGAAAGAAAAGGAGTTGAAAAATGGAGCCAGTCCAACTATGGCTATAGATGCCCCACAGAAAGGAAAACGGTGCATTACCAGGAAGAGATCCCAATATGATTATTATTTCATAGGGACTAGTGAGTGCCATGATACATACTTTATTGCAACCGGATGGGGATTTAGAGGAGGAGAAGATCCAGTTTTTCCGGGAGTGTATTATATTTGTGGGAACAAGGCATATTACCGTTTGCCTGACCATTGGTTTGGTACATGTTATGTTGGCCTGGTCTTTCCAAAGATTTTTCACATGGATAGAGTAGATGATGCTGAACATTCTAACACATTAACACGCTATAGAAGAGAAACATGGACAGAAATTGTAGGTGATATTTTTGGAGCTTTAATTCCAGCAGTGGGAATTTCTTTGAATGCATTTGGCATTCGGAAGCTGTCAACAGTGGTGGATCGCTTGTCAACAAGCACCGCTGGAGGCTTTCTTTTGGTTAATACAGAAATGGTTGCTTTGCGTGCTATGGTGATGCAAAATCGACTTGCCCTTGATATTCTTTTGGCAAAAGAGGGTGGAGTCTGTGGAATGCTGAAAGTTCAACATTGTTGCACTTACATTCCTGACAAAAGTAAAGATCTAAACGTTTATATCAAAAATATTACTGATTTGCATGACAAATTAGTACCACTGGAAGCTGAAAGTATCTGGACTAAAATGGCTAACAAGATGATTGTTATTAAGAACTTTGTAGCTAAAATAGATAGTATCATATCTGGTAAGATATTATTTCCATTAACTTGTGTAATAGTTGCATTATTGATTCTTAGATTAGGATGTATGTGTTGTAGATATAGAAAAAAGAAAAAGAAAATCACAAAAGAAAATGTTAAAAAGAGACAAAAGAAATCAGAAAGAGATCCACAAGAAATAGAACTAGAAGAGCTAAGAGAAAGCATGTATATAGAAACTAAAAAGGAAGATGAGATGGAAACTAGGGTCTAAAAACAAGAACAAGAAGATATTTCAAATTCTTCCAAAAGGGGAAACTAAATTGATTTAGGGGGTTTTGATTTTTGTGGTGATTATATATCACCAAAGGGGGGATTGAAGGAGCAGGGTTTTTACTTTAAAACCGAATACCTGTTTCATTTTCACATGTTATAACTAAAAGTACTACTGATTAATTATTAAGTATTAAAAATGTGTCAAATGTTGTCTAATCAACCTTATTAACAAGAGAATTACACGTGGGAATGCTATTGCATGGCTACAATAATAAGTGAACTAAGTTGGTGAGCAAATTGACAGAAATCGATGTTGCTTATGTGATGTTATTGTGTTTGCGCTTATAATTAATATGCATTAATGGCTTTTGATGTCGCAAATGGCTAGATAAATACACACACATAAGGGTATTAGCAGGGGAATAACACTGTATAATCATTTCTGTGCAGTAATTCTGTTTTATGTTTATTTTTGCTTAAGTTGTCCAATGTGGCCTACCCGAAAATGGCTGCCACCTACAGCCTGCACTCGAGTAGATGGAATTTTACAAAAAGGCTTCGCTCTGCCTATGACCTTGCACCTCCGATGAACTGAAAAGCCATAAGCATGATGACAAGTCTGGGACATCTGCCAAAAGCCCCTGGAAGACGGAAAAGTTGATACGAACTTGATGTGAACCCACTATTGAAACAAATTCACCTAGTAGAGACATCCGTAAAAGTAACGAATTAGTCATGGATGTTCAATTCTGCTATTCATTATTTGGGACAATCTATGCGTGAGAACATCTCGCAGAATATCGAAAAAGTACCAAGATGACATTATTTCCGCCATTCATCCGTTCTGAATAAAGAAATGTAACTTTATAACATGTAAATTTTAGTATAAATAATAGTAGACTAGAGAGGTCTAGCGCCACTTCTTCCCGAGCTGATGATGCGAGGTCCCTATGCTGACGGAGAGGACGATGACTCTACATGACGGCAGAAAATTATAATTCTTCTACAGAGGACCGGTTCTGACTTAGGATCTGACATTTAGACAGAATAGGTAAATATGAGAGAAATGAATTTTGCATTTAATTGGCTTTTCTTGAAATTTTAGATAAATGAACAATCTGTTTGAATTTCTGTCTCGGGTGATTATTTCTGGTCATGTTTATTGATTTTATTGTGTATTCTTTGAAATGTATTTTGTTAGATCTATAGCAACTAGCTGGTCGCATTGACCTCAAAAGTACAGGCAGATTAGATAGAGCTCATGTGAAAGGTGTTTTCTCCTTTACAGGGCACGGATAGAGTGATTTAGGGTGAATGTTGGTGTAATGGGCCCCACCAGCGTATGATGTGTGTATGCGTGTGTGACTGTGAAATCATTCCATCCGTGGAAGTAGAGGGGATTCGGAAGCTCTGATCTGCACCACTCCCGCCAGCCAAGTAAAAGGGGTCAAGGAAAACGACCACCGGGGGGGGGAGGAAACTCCTGTCTTGGCCTGCCTGACTTCAAAATGGTGGCCGGGAACCCCCTAATGAGAGTTCACGCAGGTGGCACCCCTGCAGCAGGGGGGGAGACTGGAGAGAGTCATTGAGGCACCTTGGCAGGGCTTAAGACGAGGAACAGATGGCCCAGGCACAGTGAGACACAGAAACACCCAGCACATGCCTTGACCTTAAGATGTCATCTCGAGTAGACCCACCATTTCAGGGGCTAAGAAGGACCTGGGCACATATCAGGGACAACTCTCTACGGATGCGTCCGTTCCCCGCAGCACAAAGAGGGGACCCCCAGAGATAAGAGGGGCCCGGGACTACCTGGCAGAGGGCACCTAAATAAGCAGTGACGAAGTTGTCAAACTACGTTGGCTGATTTTAACTCCTAGGTCAAGAATCCCTTGCCTGACCCCAAGATGCAAGCCACAGTGGTCCCTACCACGTTGTGCTACTACTCTGAGAAAAAAACGGACATCAGCCAGACCTCGAACACATCCCCCATCCGGCCTACCCATCAGGATACGGAATCTGTGAACCTACCTCTGACCGTGGAGACCTAGCTTTTAGACCGATGCCCGGTAGAGCTACTTGATAGCTAAAGAGGAGATGGGCTGTGGACTACCCCTTCAGCCGTCACCTACCCAGCCAGTTTTTGGGCAGAACTTACTTCATCTCTCCGTTGTATTTTCCCTCCTGCTCCTTTACTCCACCCCCTTTCACGCTCCATTTATCCCTCCTCTTTGCTCTTTAATTGTTTTCCCATTGAGATCTAGCTGCTTGGCTGATGCCCGGTGGAGCTACCTGATAGCTGAAGAGGAGATGGACTGTGGACTTCCCCCTCAGCCTTCACCTACCCAGCCGGACTTTAGGCAGACTCTCCTTCGTCTCTCCATCCTATCTCCCTCCTACCAATTTACACCACCCCTTACCCTTCTAAGCTCCATTTATTTCGTCTTTTACGCTCTTGAAATGATTTTCTAGTAACTGATGTAACTTGTAACTGATGTAATTTTGTAATTTTGTGGAACCTTATGTAAAGCGCTCCGATACCTCTGGGTCTAGCCAGCGCTATATAAAACTCAAGTAAAAAAAAAAAAAAGACTAGACTAAGGAAGCAAATCAACACAACAGGTGTGGCCCAAACAGCCCAAAAGGCATGTTCTCTCTCTGTCTCTCTCATTCTCATTCACCCCGCTCAAGGGTGTTGCCCTCCCTGTGATACTTTCTGGCATGATACTTTGTAGTGGTAATCATAAGTGAGTGAGGGAGCGGTGACTCCGCATGTCTGCTGTAGGACTTCATACAGGTTAGTACATGTCACCCTCTGACAATGATCATGTATCCGCAACTCATAATGTAGGTGTCAAGACTATGCCATGAATTATCACAATGGTGTAAGCCAAGCATTACACAGGAGATGGAGCTGCTCATATCCTGGATGAATACAACATGCTAAGAAGTACTACCTTTATGCCAGGGCCAGCATGCATGTATTGTGAACACTATCATGCTGTGGATTCTTACAGTAAAGCAAAATTAACTACCAGCATTTCAGGGCCACACTATCCATGATGACATAATAATTACATGGATGCTATGAATTACCACAATTTTACAAGGACTAGTATAATTCTTTAGGTGCTGTGGATTCACGCAATTTGCCAAGAATTGTTAACTTCATGCAGGGTCAACGTTATTCTAGTAGAGGGCATCATCATGTAATTAATGCCCACAAAAAGAATTACCATTATTATGTTTAGGCCAGCATTTTTTTAAACTATATAGTGTCACAAGTTCACATAGCATCTGTTGTCTTGCATTGTCTTCTGTAACTTTTATGAAAAGTGTTATGTTGGGCTCCAGCTCGCCACACCCCGAGAGCTCGAGGATGCCTTGTGCCTCGAGGTCTCGTGGGCAACAATCGAAGAGAACGTCGGGTTTTGAATGGGGAGGGCGTCAGTCGGTGAGGGCCGTTGCTGCGGGCTGCTGTACCGGCCAAGTACTGGGGTCCTCCTCTTCTGTATTGCCATCAATAAACAACTTACCTTGCTAGAACCTTTGTCTCTTGTGACCATTCTTCTACAACAATTTGGCAACGATCTTGGCTGGTGTTCTGATGAAGGTGGCACGCAGATGTGGTGGACGAATGAACGCCTCGTAGTCCCGGAGCCTCAGAGAAGGTGTAAGAGCTGTCTGGAGAGCGCTGCCAGCATGCAAGCAGTTCCCTAGTCTGTGGTGGCAGCTGGGTGGTGAGCGGGGCGCACTCTGAGTCAAATACAGGTTCCCAAGTTGTGGTGGCAACCTGATGTCAAGAGTGGAGAATACCTAACAGGAAGGCAATTCCACTGTGTGAGGCGGCAGCTTCTTTACTCCCTCCATTATTTCTGGAATTTTGCCGGGAGTGGAGTTTTGGCGTAACCTAATTTGCTCCTCATGCACGCTGTCTACTCTCCCCCTACATCAACTGATATCACAGTTCCTGAAAGTGGAGCCTCGGAGGAGTCAGCTGTTGAGTGGTGGAGCTGCGAAGGAGTTTGGCTGAGTGGTGGAGCCGCAAAGGAGTTCTGTCTTGGCCAATACCTGCCGAATAACTTAATCTGTCTTCTGCTCTCCCGCATGATGTCTTCGGCAGTACGCTGTTGGTGTCGCTTCCTGACAGGTTTCGGTGATACACTCACCTGGTAAGATTGTTCCATAGTGCGTTAACTGTTTTCTTCGGTGATATGTATCTACACAGCCTCAATATTGCTATTCACAGTTTCTTGTTGGGTAAAAAAACAGTGGATAGACGTGACATCCTTAAGCTTCCTATGGTGATATGCACACCTGGTAAAATTGTTCCTAGTGCATACACCAACTCATTCGGTGATATGCACACCTTGAATATCTTTAAATACTATTTGTCTTTGTTCCTTTGTGCATACAATAACTTATACTGTGATGTGCACACCTTTAATACATTTAAATGTTTGTTCTTGGACGCATTATAAGGTAATTTTATCTGAGTGAGATGTTTTTGCTCATTAGATTATTTTTGTATTCTATTACCACCATTGCTGTAATGTGCACACCTCTTTATTATCAACGTTTGTGAACTTATTCACTCACAAGTGTCATTTCTTGTATTGATATATTTTTGTACCCTCACTTTATTACGCCGTGTGTTCTACTTCTATTAGTCTTGGAAGCTTCTGTTGATAATTTGGTACAAGTACCCGCTGCATCACCTCATGTTTCTGTTATCCCACGACCCTTTTTCTTGATGCAGCCAGGCACATCACAAATGCCTTGAGATGATTGGGTTCCTATGTTTGATAACTATTTGGAGGCACTGGATGGAAGTGAGTTAAAGCCATCTCATAAAAAAGCTTTGTTGTTGAGTGCTGCTGGTAAGGAGGGTCAGAGAGTTTTTAGATATCTCCCTCGAGCGGCTGGTGCAAATGGAGAAATTATTCAAGATGTGTATATGGAGGCTAGATGGAGACTTGAGTTACGTTATGCCAAGGAAGAAAACTTAGGGGCATATCAACAAGGGCTTTATCTCTGCTTTTTTGGCTTTAAAAGCCAAAAAAGCAGAGATAAAACTAGCACCCTATCAACAACAGGGTGCTAACACGCAAATTTGCATGTTAGCACCCTTTTACTCTACACTTCCCCTTGCATCTCTAATGAGATGCAAAGGGGGCGTTCCAGAGTAAAATAATAGGAGAAATGTCGCTAAGCGACATTTCTCCTATTATCAAGAATGTCGCTAACCCTGTTAGAGACAAAAAAAGCAGCGCTAACCGCGGTTAACGCTGCTTTTTTACGTCTGCTAATTTTCAGACTTAGCCATGATATCCTATGGAAGGAGGATATCATGGCTAAGTTTGCCTGTCCCTATCAACAAGGTAACGTGTGATTATCGCTGGGTTTCCAGCGATAATCTCACGTTAGCCTGTTAGCGTGTAGATTTTTATCGCTATTGAGATAAGCGTTGCTAATAGCACGCTATCTCAGCGATAAAAATTCACGCTAGCCGGCGATAATTATCCTCACGCTAAGAGCGCTGAGCGATAATTATCGCCGGTTGTTGTTGATATGCCCCATAGTTGTGTCTCGATACAAGTTCTACATGCAACATCAGAAGGTAGAAGAGAGCATTAATGCATTTGTGTCAAGACTTTGTGAGTTATCCACCAAATGTAAGTTTGGGGATTTGAAAGAGGAACGTATTAGAGACCAACTTATTGTTCGATGTGCCAATAAGAAAATTCAAGAAAGGTTATGGGCTGCTAAGAATCCTAGTCTTAATGGTGCTATAGGTACAGCCAAAGTTTTAGAATAATCCAATTTGTACATGAAGGAGTTAGAGAGGACTGATCAAAAAGTAGATGTTTCTGAGGTGGGTGCTGTGAACAAATTCCTTGAACCCAGTACCTCTCGGGCAAACATTTTTTTCAAAGGGGTAAGTCCGTGCCCCCCCCCTGTTTCCAGCAACTGTTGCAATCGTTGGGGCAATCTCAACCATGGTTCTGACTCTAAGTTTTGTTTTGCACAAAATCAAAATAAAGGATGTTTGAGGTGTGGTCACTTTGGTCACTTCGCAAAGATGTGTAGGTTGGCTCGGAGGGGCAAAGTTGCTTGTGTCACTGAAGAAAATGTTCAACTGGTTGAAACTCCTGACAGGGTTTTATGTGTTGATGAGGGCATGTCTGGAGATTATTAGGATGATTCATGCAGACACAACAGACCCAACGCATTGTTTACGGTAATGGAAAAGAAGTGTTACTCATGATAGACACTGGTTCCAAGTACACTATTGTCCTCAAAATCTTGTTCAAGCGCTTGTGGGAAGGTACAGTTCTGGAACCCACACCCTCTGGATACCAAGGGGAAACAATTGACATTATGGGGTTCATGGAATCTCGTACTGAGTTTGGAGGGAGGTCCGCTTGTGGAAAAGTCTATATCTCGGAAAGTGGACCTGCTATTTTGGGTTGGGTTCACCATTTGACCTACATATTAAAATTGACCCAAGGGCTCCTATGCAAGTCACAATAGTAGAAGATGATTCTCTTGAGGATATTTTGAATTCCTATAAGCATGTCTTTGATGAGAAATTTGGTCTCCTCAAGGATTATGTAACACAAGATTGTTTAAAAAAAAATGCTAACCCTGTACAGCACAAACTCAGAAGGGCCCCTGTCATTGTGAGAGAAGGAGTAAAAACATTATTGAAGGATATGCTTAAGGAGGGAATTATTGAACCATTCGAGGCCTCCGATTGGGTTTCGTCTGTAGTTATCACACGCAAGTCAGATGGTCGCCTGAGATTTTGTGCGGACTTGAGGTCGCTGAATCAGAATATCGTTGCAGACACCTTCCCACTGCCAAAAGCCAATGAACTGGTCATGTTACTAAAAGGTGGTAAAAAAAATTCCCACTTGACCTTAAGAGCGCATACCACCAAATCAAGCTCCACCCGGACAGCTTTTATCACCCTAGAGGGGACTTTTCAATTTACCTGCATGCCATTTGGTCTCTCGTCTGCGGCCAGCATTTTTCACCATATGATGTCTTACATTTTTAAGGGTGTACCCAACATCTCGTATTTCCAAGATGATATCTTGGTCTTTAGTGCAACTGTTCAGGAACACAATTCTGTATTGAATCAGACCCTACAAAGAACTGCTGATGTCGGAATAACTTTGCGCAAGCAAAAGTGTTCCTTTCTCACTGAAAGTGTTGAACATTTTGGTCATACATTGTCATCCCAGGGTGTTAAACCCTAAATTAAGCCTTCTCAGAGCCATTGAACAATCCCCAAGGCCCACTGACAAAGAATTGGGTGTTCTTGAGTACTACGCTAAGTCTGTTAAATCTTTTGCTGTCAAGACTGAGAGACTCAAGGTTCTTTTAAGGAAAGGGCAACATTTTGTGTGGGGCCCTGAACAACAAGAATGCTTTGATTGCATCAAGAAAGAGATTTGCAATGCTGGCATTTTATCGCCTTTGATGTCAAACTACAGACATTATTAACTGTTGATGCGAGTGCGATAGGTTTGGGTGCTGTTCTCTCTCAAAAACATTGTGGAACTGAGAGGACAGTAGCCTTTGCATCCAGGACGCAACCTAAGTTTGAAAGGAACTACTCTGTTATTGAGTGGGGGACGTTGGCTGCTACTTGGGGGTGGAACATTTTCACAATTTTGTCTGGGGTTCAAAATTCTTATTACGTTCTGATCGTAAACCTCTCTTCACTATTCTTTCCCCTTGAGGGGCCGGCAAAGGAGCTTAGCCAGGTTAGCAGCCAGGCTAGAATAATATTGTTACTTTCTTAAGTACATTCCTGATTGGCAGAATAAAAAAGCAGTCTGCTTATCTAGGTTGGCTGTAGATAGTCCTCAGGTGGACAACACACTTGCCTCGAACAAACATGATGATCCTGTTGCTTCTGTGGACGATCTGGTGTGTGAAGGAGAAGGTGCATTTTCCCAGGAGGAGTGGAATGTGGAGATGTCTAAAGATGATACTCTTGGTGAAGTGATGCGTCTGGTGTCTTCTGGTAGAAGGAGTGACAGTTGTGTCTCTACATCTGTGCGACCTTTTCTTAAAGTATTGTATGAATTGTTCACTTGTGGCAAAGAAACACCCATGAGAGGTGACAGGTTTGTCCCTCCATTTGGTTTGAGAAGCAAAATTATTAAAATGGCACATGAGGGTAATCTTGGCCAGTGTTTGACTCTACGCTGAGTCAAGGCTCAATTTTGGTGGCCGGGCATGGATAGTCACATTATGGATTGTGTCGTTAATTGCAAAGTTTGCAAGGAGAGTGAGAAGAGACTCAAGGTAGGAAAGCAAGTGGTCATGGGTCACATCTCCAATCCTGGCAAACCCTGGCACAGTGTTTGCATAGATTTCATCAGCCCGATGTCTGATTTGGACGAAGATTGTAGATTTGCCCTGGTGGAGGTGGATGTGTTTTCCAGGGTGCTTTCTGTTGTGTTTTGAAGGAAGTCTCCACCATATCCACCATTGTAAGTCTCAATTATATTTTCCTGGAGGAAGGTACCCTTTCACTCCTAATTATGGACAACGGTACCCAAATAGTTTCCCAGGATATGAAACTTTTTCTTAGGAAGCATGGCATCTCTCACCATCGCACCACTTTATATTATCCCTAGGGCAATGGCATGGTTGAGAGGGCCAACAGAACAGTGAAGGGTGCCATACAGATGACGGTATCTTCTGGTTTGGATGTGAAGAAAACCGTGCAAGACCATGTGTGGGCCTATCGCACAATCATGCAGGAAGCTACTTCCAAGTCCCCTTTTGAGATTATGAGAGGCAGGCCTCCTGGGAGCAAGATTGTGCCTTCCTGGTTGAAGGAGTTGGTACATAGAGATGGCTCTCTAAACCTTGAGGAATTGAAGGTTGCACGCTCCAAGGCAAGTGTTGTGGAAGGTGATTGGGTCAAGATCAGATCTGGGCGCACAGTTAGAGGGCTGTCCAAGTTTAGAGGACCCTACAAAGTTTTGTGAGGTTTAGACTACTATGTCATTCTTAAGAATGGTGAACGCTGGAATCAGCGCAGAGTTGCTCTGTACCAAAGAGGAGGTTTTTGTTCAAGAAAGGAAGAGAGAGAGTGTAATGGCTACTTGTTCATGGATGATGTGGAGTTTGGCCAAGGTGGACAAAGACAGCAAGTTCCTGTTGCGTCAGGAGAATCTGTGTTTCCTATGTGTAGTAGTGAAAGGCGCACCACTGATGTGAATTTTGAGAGTGGTGCAACCACTAGGGTTGGTAGAGTTTGTAGACCACCTACGTATCTAAAGGATTATGTTTCTTAATCTTCTTTTCTACTTTTTGGTTTCCCTCAGACCTTTGTTTCTATTTCTCTCTTTTCCATGGCTTAATTACTCTCCTTCAGTTTGCTTTCCATTTTCCTTCTCTTCCCCTCCTTCTCTCCACTTTGTTTTCAGTTCTCTGTTCTCATGCTGAACGAAAGGAGATGTGTTATGTTGGGCTCACACTCCCTGCACCACGAGAGCACGAGGACGCCTCGTGCCTCGAGGTCTCGTGGTCAACAATCTAAGAGAATGTCAGGGTTTTGAATGTGGAGGCCGTCAGTTTGTGAGGGCAGTTGCTGCGGGCTGCTGTACCGGCCAAGTGCTGGGGTCTGCCTCTCCTGTGTTGCCATCAATAAATAACTTACCTTGCCAGCACCTTTGTCTCTTGTGACCATTCTTCTACAACAAAAAGCTTGTGAATTGAACAGCCGTGGCCCATACGAACTGGCAGAGGGGCCACGCCTCCACCTTTTTCCTGACAAGTAGAGTGTCTGTCAAGCTGAACAAAGGTGAGCCTGAGAGACACTCTTCTTGTTCAGGTCAGGCAGCCTGGAGCTAGACTTGCAATAAATGTGCAGGCTCTCGGCTGCTTGAGCTTTGCCAGGCTGAGGTTTTCACAGCCCTATTTGCGTGACCTCCTCAGCTTGGCAGAGTGCCTCAAGGCCCTCCATCTGGTGATGAAGAGGAGAGTCACTGATTTCCTTGGACCTGGGTGCTTCAGTTTTAATCCCTGAAGTGTCCAGGGCCAAATGACAATCAGTGGCAACAAATCATGGAGTGGGGTGGAGTCAGCAGTCTCACTGACTTTAAATAATGTCATGTGGGAAAATTGATTAGGAGAGTTTAGAGAAGAAGAACTTGTCATCCTCAATGAGGGACAGCAAGAAGGTCTGATAATTATAAGCCTCTTAGATGTGATGTACCATAAAAATAAACTAAAGGACTATACCTACCAATAGTCCCAATACCATTACTAAATAATCAGTCAGTTGGCAGTGAAGAAGGCTCAATCGTTTATTAAACAAAATACTCTATAGAGGAGCCTCTCCGAACCTCACTCATCAGGTGCGCCGAGAAGACTGTTGGCTCATATTCAAACATGAGATTATATACTTTTCGATGCAACACATACAATCACTGTAAAAGGAAAAACACCAGTTGGACCTCGAGCTCCAGGAAAAGGACCATATATGGCACACATCAGACCAGTACAAAGGCTTGACTATCTATTACTGATGAGGTCAGGAGGGGTGACTTCCTTTCGTCTTGGTGCATGGAGAGTATAGATACGGCGCCTGCAGGAATGCGCTTATCGCCCATAAAGTCAGATGCGACCTTGAGTCTTAAAACAGTTGAGTAAACAGCCTACCTTCAACTGCTACCAGTAACTCGGATGAACTGGGGCCTGACAACTGCACATGATCAACACTTGATCACGGCCCGTGCTTGAGCATATGATCAGAAGATGGCGTCTGTATGGTTCTCGGCCTACTCTTTTAGCAATAGATATCCAGGGAGGAAATAAACAAGTTTCTTCCAAGCAAAAGCATATATATCAAACAAGGAGTGTACGTATAGATGCATCATGCTAACATAATATAGGTCCGATACTCCATATATACGGGAAATCTACCTTTTTATCCCTCAGAACGGCCCTTTTAGCATGATGTAGCTAACTAAAACAGTTCAATCTTCAAATATTCCCTCATCAATCTGCATTAGGTCCATGAGCTACTGCTGAAGTGGCTGAGCTTTTACCGCTGTTGGGGATGGACCAGACACAGAGGAAGTGAGTTTTGTCGCACAATAAGAACAACATGCAGGTCCACATTGTACACAGACATAACACGTGAATATGATACCTGCTATACATGCCAGCACCATCAAAAATTTCCATCCCCAAGTAGACAGCAAACCCCAGAAACAACCAGAGAGAGACCACGTACCAGTTTCTACATGTATCTCGGAAGCTAAATGATGTAGCTTCTGAATAGCCAAATGAACGGAGGGGGCAGAGTCAGGAATATAAACACAGCAAGAGCTGCCGATCACACGGCATCCTCCTCCTTGATCTGCCAAGATAACGTCTAAAACCATACGGTTTTGAAGCGAAACGAGTCTGGTCGCCTGTAGCTCTACTGTTATATTGGTCAGTATTCCTGCAGTAGTATTAACTACCCCTTCAACTACTCTAGACAAACGTCGTACTTCTTGGCTAGTAATCATAGGCCCCCAAAAGGGCAACACTCCCTTCATAATGTCGGTGAAATACTGCAGTGGAGTATCGGTCTGATCTATATCAGTGGTATCTATCACCCTTTTATTTCTCCTGATAGGCACGCTACGTTTATTTAGTCGGTGATCCTTGTGATAATTAGAAGGGGCAATAAAGACTGGAGGGTACAGGAAGGACAGGTAGCAACGTCCAGTCCAACCTCGTGGAAGCCAAGTATAGGCACTTTCTCCGCAGACAAAATATACATTAGGAGGGGTTAACAACGGAGCGCTGCTAAAGGTACGCAACCGATAAGTGTAATTACATTGGCTTTCTCCTACTGATATGTACCCTACTCCTTGAACACAAAACGTAGGGGTATTGTTTAATACAGGCACTGGAATAGCCCTATCTACAGTAACATTACGGTCCTGAAAATGTCGATAATATTGAGTGAAATTGAATTCAACAAAGTACGAATTTCATTTCTCAACCAAGTGGTATTTTCATGCGTTATATACATATTCATACAGGCATTCGGATCTAAGGTTCCCTCTCCATTATTCCCATCGGGGTTGAATCCTTGATGAACCTCAATATATGCTAAAATCATTTCATAATATCTCTCTGAAAACCTTTGAGCGTCCACAGTGTAATGCATATACATCATAGAAAGCAATTTGAACCAAGCCTCGCTACTTCCCAGATGGGACAAAAGTAGGGATATAAATAAGTCGTGCTTGTGCATAACAGATGGTAAAAGACCACAAACCCAACAATTTGTAGTATTGGTGGCACTATGTACTTGGTGAAGCATTTCAATAATGCGTTTTTCACATAGGTCTGACAATGCCTTTCCTTATGAGGGGCTAAAGTATGCAACACATGTTCCGGAGGTGGGGTAGTTGTCCCTAAAACAGTATGCATAGATTGGTGAAATTCTAAATATATGAATACTCCCAGTAATATAAGTAGCAATATTGCTATAGTAGCTATAACTGCAATCTTAACACGATTGGTCCAACTAGAAAAACAGGCATATATGTAGGAAATTGGTGTGGTACAAAAGGACGTTCCTCTTCAGGAGCAAAACGAGCAAAGGGATACATGCTAACTAAAAGTCCAACAATAAGCTAGGGCAATGCAGTCCAACCTGCCAGAGGGTACTTCTTTCCTGTGTCCGTTTAGAGCCTCACAGGCAGGCTCCTATCGTTTATCACAGATAATACCAAAACAAACTTCTCACGTTGGAGTTAGGTTCTCACACTACCCTTGAAGAAAAACACAACCTGGGCCCCTTTGAACAGGAAATTCAGTCTTTCTTTCTGAACAGAGCAAACAAATGTTCAAGGCTCTCAGCGCGTTCAGTCCAGTGTCTCGCTCAGTGCACCAGAAGCGTATCTAACAGACATTCATAGCACAGGTCTGTACCCTATCACTCAAGTCTCTCCCTATCTCCTAATATGTTCACCTGGTGTACCGTGCTGTTTTCTGGGCCGCAGATTGTATCGAAAATGGCCAGGCACTTCTTGATCAGGGAACAAAACAGAGGAGGATGATTCCGGTGAAACAGGGGTACTGCGAGCCTCTGGGTTAGCTGTAGAAACAACAGAATCTGGGGCGATCAATTGTGCTGATGACAAAGCCCCTTCTGAGCCCGGTGCACCTTCTCCTTGCCCTTCTCCAATTACCTGGGTGTCAGAAAAAGGGATGAATCGAGGAACTCGCTCACTTTCCTGAGTCAGAACCCCGTCCTGGATTCGCTGATCATATGGAAGCGGGAGGGGTAGTTTCTTCAGATGTGACACATGAATCCAGTGCCGCTTGCTGTTCACTTTTACCGCAGTCCGCGTGGCCAACAATACTTGAAACGGTTCAGACCAATGAGGATCCAAGCTGGATTTTCGCTGATAGTTACGGACCAAAACCCACTGTCCTGGTTTCAAGCGATGTCCAGGACCCTCCGGCAGAGGCTGTAAAACTGCTGAAACCTGTTGATGAATGGAACGAAGATCTTTAGTCAAAGCATACAAATACTCTGTCAGCATAGGACACTCTATATTACAAAACGTTCTGGGTCTCGGGACGCCCCAAACATTAGCAGGGCGCCCAAAAATGACCTCATACGGAGACAAACCAGAATGAGAATGTGGGGTAACTCGTATCGACATTAATGCCAGTGCCAGAGCATCTGGCCACTTCAATCCAGTACTTTCTTGAATTTTTGCTAATTTGAGCTTTAATATCCCATTATACTTCTTGACCAGCCCAGCGGACTGGGGGTGTCAAGCCGCATGGAATTTCTGTTTAATCTGTAGTCCATTACACATATGTGTGATGAGTTCTGCATTAAAATGACTTCCGTTATCACTCCAGATCACCCGAGGCAATCCGTAGCGAGGCAAATACTCCTTTACCAATGCTTTTGCCATTGCCAAAGCAGTGTTTTCTTTTGTCGGGTAGGCTTTCACCCATTTACTGACAGCACATACCACGACCAGAACATACTTCAAATTGTTAACGTGCTCCAGCTGGATATAATCCATTTGAAGCACCTCAAAAGGCAAAGATGGTGGTGCAAAGTTTCCACTCAGAACAGGCTCCCTGCCCCCTGGATTATGTCGTAAGCAAACCATGTAATATTTTACCAAATGAGCAGCGGTCCTAGAAATATTGGGATTGTACCATACAGGATCTAATAATGCACAGATACCTTTCACCCCAATATGAGCTGAACCATGTGCCATAGTCACCACCGCATTCACTAATGCATTAAGCAACAGCCGCCACTGCTTTTCTGTCAGATCAACCCAACAACCATCTGCATCTAATCTCCCAATTCGCTCCTTCCAGTGAGCCAGTTCAATGGGGGTAGCTTCTTTCTGTATTTCTCAGACACTCTCCATGGTATTATCAAACATCTCTGTTTCAGCCACCCATCAACAGAGCTAGTCACAAACATTGAGGTCAATTTGGATTTTGCAGTTTCCTTAGCTACTTGATCGGCAAAGGCGTTACCCTCCCACACTGCATCAACCACTGCCTTGTGTGCACTACATTTGACTACAGCCACTATTTCTGATAACGTCAATGCTGTCAGTAATCGCAAAATTAAGGGGCCATGCTGTATTCGCTGACCATGAGAAGTAAGAAAACCTCTTTCTGCCCAAAGTCGGCCAAAACTATGAGCCACGTCAAAGGCGTACAGGCTGTCGGTGTAAATATTTACACTCAGTCCTTCACTTAACTCACAGGCCCGAAACAATGCCACTAATTCAGCCGCCTGGGCTGACTGATAGGGTACTCGAGAAGCCTCAACTATAGTGTGAAGAGTAGTTATCGCATATGCAGCAGTTGTCGTGCCATCTGGTAACTTGAAACAAGAGCCATTGACGTACAACTCCCCTTGGGGGTCAGATAGAGGAGTGTCAGTCAGGTCTACTCGTCCCTTCGTTTCTTCCTCAGTCTGAAATATACAATCATGAACATCATTGTTCCTTTCATTCGAAGGGAGGGGTACTAACGTAGCAGGGTTCAGAGTGACACATTGTTTAATCGTAATATGTAGAGCAAACAAAGTCAATTCATATCCGGTAAGACGCGCACTCGTAAGGTGCTGGGTCTTTGTTTTGTTCAATAATGTATCCACAGCGTGCGGTACCATCACTGTGAGGTCAGTGTTCAGAACGAGCCCTTCCGACTGTCGAATAGCCACCGCAGCCGCAGCAGTAGCTCTTAAACAGCTAGGGAGTGCTCTGGCGACGTTATCCAACACCGCCGAGAAATAGGCACAAGGTCTCTGCTTACCACCAAATCCTTGTGTTAACACTGAAAGCGAGCAACCATCCACCTCTTGTACGTAAAGCACAAAAGGTTTGCGGTAGTCAGGAGTACCAAGAACAGGTGCAGAACAAAGCGCAGATTTGAAAGAGTCAAACGCATCTTGACAAGCATCAGTCCAGGGTAAAGGTTCATGCACATCTTTAATGGTTAAGCACAGAAGAGGTTTAGCAAGTAGGGAAAAATTAGGGATCCATTGGCGACAGTAAGAAGTTATGCCGAGAAATGCACGAACATCACGCTGAGTACGAGGTTCCCGAGAATCCTACCAAAACATTATTGTGCCCGGACAGAGCAGCCCCTGGGACCAGGGAACGAGAAATAGAACTATTCATTGCACCCGTATCAACTAAAAACTTTTCAGATGTCCCCATCAAATGCGCTCTACATAAGGTCCTTGCTGATCAACGGGTACTGACACCTGGCCCTTACTCTGTCCATGGCTATCCTATGTATAAGCATACCCTTCGGTCGCATCCATTGCACACTCCTCATTATAATACTGCCTACCTCTTGGATTATCAAAATAATTATTTTCTTGTCCAACTTGTGTCGCCTCTTCTTGTCACATATCACTGCGATCCACACTTCCCTGACCTCTTCCTCTACCTCTCATAGCCCCATTCTGGGCCGTCAACAACGGACACTGAGATCGCCAATGCCCTTCCTCCTTACAATAAGCACTAAGATTTATTCCCAAAACAACAGCCAGCCCTCGGCCTCATCCAGTTCCCTCCCCTCTCGGACGAACCCTCTACCGCCTCTCCCTCTGCCTCGTCCTTGAGCAACTTGTTGCAACAACACCCGTGTTTGAAGATCCTTCGTTCTCTTTTCCATCTTATCCTTACTCTCATTTTCTCTATGTTCGTAATATTGGGCCATTCTCAATATTACCGAGGGTATGGAAGTGGTCCAGGTACTTTCAGCGGCTTGTAGCCCTGCAGAGACTTCTTGTAACAAATTGGTCACAAAACGATTAACAAATAAGCGTATACCAAATTCCAACGATAAATCCTGCCCACTAAAATCAATGAATACGCCTTCAAATCTAGTGAAAAAATCAGAAACACTTTCATCTTTCTTTTGTTTACATGCGGTCAATTTGTCCCAATCCACCTTACTAGGCGAAATTAAGGAATGCATGTAAGTGATAATACGACCAGGTATTGCCAATAATTCAGCGTTCGGCTTATTTCCAGGCTTACGATCCTTGTCCCAATCTTTTATCTGGTCCCATGTTCCGCCTAATTCTTGAGCATGGTCCTGATCATGCAACTGACGCCATACGTCAACGGGAACTAGCAATGCAAAAAATAGCTCTATGTCAGCTAAGGTCATGACGGCCGAAGAGGCCACTTCTGTGAGTTCTTTAAAATAAGCCGTGGGATTCTTACGGGGGTCGGGTAATTGTGATTTTAGCGAGAGGACTTCACTCCTCTTCCAAGGGGTGTAAACCCATTGCTCCTGCACTCGAGCCTCTACATGAGGTTTAGTCACCATGCCGTGGTCATCCTTTAGTTCTGGTATTTCAGGATGAAAGATAGGATGAACTTCTCGCATAGGATGCTGAGTGTCCAATGAGGGACTCTTTTGATGCATCCTTTCTCGATAATTTAATAAAACCTCCACATTTCTATACACTTCATCTGGGCTAAGTTCAGACTTATGAGCCCTGTCCCGGATGTCATACATCACTTGGGGGGCCATCCCTCCTGGAAAACACTGTTCCCAGCGAGTAATAATACGTGCAGCCATGTGTTTCAAAGCATGTTGCTGCATAACAGGCTCATAGGCACGAAGAGTGCTCCATATATCAGTTATAGTGTAAATAGGCTGTCGCATCCACTGGGATGACTGATTCTCAATTATCTGTTTCTCATCCTGTCCTACAGCCAAACGGGTAAACAACTTCCATGCCGAAATCCCACAGAGCACGAAATGGAGTCGAAACAGCTGGAGATGGGGGTCGTGCCCACACAGGGGTGGGGGGAGACAAAACAGCTGTGGACATAACGGAAGACGGCAGGGTAACAGACCATAAAGTAGCCGTCTCAGACACTGAGGGAGACGAAACAGAGGACGTTCCCAGAGAGGCAAGGGATGAGGAAACAAAGGGAGCAGAAGCTAAAGGGGCCTGTACTAGAGTTGGGGAACAACAGGATATATACGCTGTGGAGCGTAAGGTGGAGGTGAACGAGTGCCCAATAAATCCTCTATCTCATCTTCCGCTTCAGTCCTAGCCACATAGGTCTTATCCACTTGCAATCTAAACAGTCTGTCTGCACAATCAATCCCTTGTTCAGTTTGTGCTTTATCATAAGCTATAGCTTTCTGCGTAATCGTCGGATTTCCTTTCATCCTACGTACTTTCTCCTCCCGCATATGTCTACGCTTTGCTTCCTTCTGCCACAAGCTTAGGGAGTCAAACATTGACTGTCGTCTACGTTTAGAAAATAATGGATCCTGCAGCCAAGTTATCTTTTTTTCATCAAAAGACCCGGTTAAGGGCCATTGTAATTCCATGTTATCTTTAGTATATTTATGCCATAATGTATTAAACAAAAGAGGTGTAATACCATGCTTTACATACATATCATAACTTGGGCTGCTCTCAGGCGGGGCAGGTTGACTTTCAGTCAAACACGTATCATTAGAGCGGCAACAACATCCAAAACAATTCAATTTGCTAAAACACGGCATGGTTATTGTCGTCACGCGTTCCTCATTCGATCATAAAAATAAACTTCCAAACATGGCCATGTTTAAACATTCGCAAAACATACAACCTCGCTCTCATTAAGACATACACAAGACAATGATATATACATATATATATATACATACAAAGATATTAAAAAATAAAGTTTCTTCAAACAAAGAACAGAGCCCGTCGACTCCTGTTCGTGGAGAACCAATCAAATTCAGATTCCAAGACTGACAGATACCAAAATCAAGCAGTCCAAAGACTACCAAGAGACCGTCAGACAAGTATAACCACAGACCGACCTACAGACCATCCCGCAGCCTTACTGGCTCTCTCTTGGGACTATTCTGACTAAGCCCGCTTCATTAGCACCGCTTCAGATGTGTTCCCAAGGCTATCCAGGTACAGCCACAGGCTTTTCCGAGAGCAGTCCGGCCGGGCGCGTACCACACGTGCCACGCCTGGCGTCCGATCGGCGTCTCTATAATACACAAAAAGGTCCGTGGAGCATCTATACGTGCAGCCACCATAATGCTGCCCCGTCAGACCCCCAAATTCTCCGTGGTACACTGACCACCAAATACTTACACAGTTAACTGCTTCAAAAGCACTGCTCAACAGTGCATGCCAAAAACACCAAAACAATTTCACTCACCTGGTGCACACAGGTACAATTGCGTATTCTCCACTGCCAACTCCTGAAGACCAACACGGTCAGCTCCTGGGTTACGCCCGTAGGACTCCGGTGATGGGTCACTAGCAGCTGGGGATACTCTGATCGTGAGAGCGGAGTAAGTTCATACCAAAAATGGCTACATTTTCAAAGGATCCTTTTTTCGTCCACCGCTCAACCAGAATTACCACCCGTTTACGGAGAGGACGACCCAGTCACGGAGTCCCACCAGAGTCGCCAACTGATGTACCATAAAAATAAACTAAAGGACTATACCTACCAATAGTCCCAATACCATTACTAAATAATCAGTCAATTGGCAGTGAAGAAGGTTCAATCGTTTATTAAACAAAATACTCTATAGAGGAGCCTCTCCGAACCTCACCCATCAGGTGCGCCGAGAAGACTGTTGGCTCGTATTCAAACATGAGGTTATATACTTTTCGATGCAACACATACAATCACTGTAAAAGGAAAAACACCAGTTGGCCCTCGAGCTCCAGGAAAAGGACCATATATGGCACACATCAGACCAGTACAAAGGCTTGACTATCTATTACTGATGTGGTCAGGAGGGGTGACTCCCTTTCGTCTTGGTGCATGGAGAGTGTAGACACGGTGCCTCGAGGAATGCGCTTATCGCCCCTAAAGCCAGATGCGACCTTGAGTCTTAAAACAGTCGAGTAAACAGCCTACCTTCAGCTGCTACCAGTAACTCGGATGAACTGGGGCCTGACAACTGCACGTGATCAACACATGATCACGGCCCGTGCTTGAGCATATGATCGGAAGATGGCGTCTGTATGGTTCTCGGCCTACTCTTTTAGCAATAGATATACAGGGAGGAAATAAACAAGTTTCTTCCAAGCAAAAGCATATATATCAAACAAGGAGTGTACGTATAGATGCATCATGCTAACATAATATAGGTCTTATTCTCCATATATACGGGAAATCTACCTTTTTTTCCCTCAGATGCTTGCAACATGACCACACCATCCAGCTAAGCCAGCTATAGGAATGCTCAAGGGTATCAGGGACACCATTTGAATAGATTTGTTCCTTCACACACAGGGGCACAAATACTTTTCGGATCTTCTGCTTCATCATCCCATAAACGTCAATGCCAAGTCCCAGACCACTTCTCCCTCTCCCTGATCCTTTCATTTCCTTTTAACTTGCCCTCCAACTAAGCCCCCAGGCCATCTCATCCCAGCTGGTCAGAAACCTGAGGATAATTTTTAACTTAAACATCTTTTTACCACAAATCAACACAATGATCAAGGGTGCTGATCCCCACCTTTTACTTTTCTGTGAAGTCTTCATACTCCTCCAAACTAATACCATTATTGAGTTTGCACGCCTGCTGGTCAGGGAAACTATCACGTAGTCTACACTGGTCTATGGCTGGACTCTTACTCTGATATCTTTCGAACCTTTCATTTTTGTTTTACTTTCTCTTTGAGCACCTTGGAGTGACTTGGGTGATAGTAGCACTTCATAGCACTAACTACTCAGTAAGTTAAAAATAAAGGGCTTCATTTAATAGGCCCCTTAGCAGCACTTTGGCACCACCAGAGCATCCCTTTTCTGACTCTCCGGTGGCGCAATGTGCCGCAGCATATTTACTAGGCCACAAACAGACACCTTACGTGGTTTTTCATGGCCTTCTAAATTTGTACATTCTTTCATGCAGAACACTACGTGAGGAGTGTTCCATGGGTGTTGGTGTGGATGTCCCCACTCCACACCCATGGAATCTGAAGCATTCCAAGATGTAGGAAAAATTGTAAACCTAGGAAGGTGTCAGATTCTTATGCTACCCCAGGGGTGGTTTTTGGGAGGCGCAACGAGGATATCCTTATTTCTCCTCGTTTTTCCTCTTTCTACGTGTGCTTCATTCTGCAGCACACATAGGAAGAGGAAAACACCTCTTGTGATTGTTTTTGTGCAGGAAGGTGTCCCTTCTTGCATAAAAACATTCATCTCCACAACGCAGACACCCTTGCACCATGGCGCAAAGGTGACTGCATTGGCACATCACATAGCAGGCCATTGTGCGCCTGCGCAGGGAGAATGGAGAAGAATGCGTCTTATAGATACAGCACATTCTTGCCCTTTTCCTTGATGCAGGGCGGCATAGCAAGATTCCTTGCGGCGCTGACCTGCTCCAAAACATCTTAAAGGAGACCCAAAGGGCTAGCAGTACAGCAGAGCAGTTCAACATGCAATAGAACACCAACACAAACAAAATTGCAGAACTTTCACGAAGTACAAATTATACCTGCCCATAGTTTTGTTCTACTGTTTTATAGAACAGAGACTGAAATGTAACAAAATGCTGGCCTGCTGAGTGAAAGTGGAAAATGCACCAGACACGCAGGAGACCTTTCAGGCTGGCAAAGCTGCTCATCTCAATCAAACCACCAGTGTTCAAGGCTACATGAGGGGTTTATTTTCACCTAGTCAAAAAATGTATCCAAAAATCAGGGCACAAGTCGGGGGTACACGTGGGTATACTCACTATTTTCACAGGGTGAACGCCGTCCACCCTGCAAGAAGCTGGGCCCCACTGAAATAGGCTGAAATTGTCACTGTGTAATTTCCAGGTGCAGGGAATAATTCAGCAGTGCCTGCACGTTGTCTACTTTCAGAGCAGCAACGTGCAGGCAGCTAGGGGGCTTTTGTATTTCAGACTCCTGTTGGGCCCATAACAAAAGCCGAAGTTAAGGGGCCATCCGGTCTCTTTTTATTCCACTATCATGGCTGGGAGCTATCTGAGCAGCACGCCAAGATGCAATGGAGAGAGGGGGAAACACAGGCTCGCAGCTTGTTATCTCTTCACAAATACTTAAGAGAGGAGTGCTTTTTACTTTCTTCCATCCCTGTATATAAAGGATATGCATGCACTGTAAGAATGTCACATTTGCTGGTCTGTCCCAGTGTCTACACAAATAACATTTTAAATACCATTATTTTATTTTTTATAGCCTTAAGATATTTAAAAATGTGGACTTTGCATTAAATTAAGCAGAACAAATTTACTGCCATGTTTCTCCTTGTTGCCAATTTCTTTGTGTCAGACTTTTTACAAAACAAATGTATAAGTTGAGGCTCACATTTTGCTTCAGGGACGTCACTTTTTTGGCACAACCCCCAAAATCTAATTTGTTAAATCTCGTAATGAGCTCATATGAAAGACCTGCGAAACATATGTGTGAGGTTTTAGGATCTTATGCCACTTCCTGTGAGGTCATGGGTTGTGATGTCACTTCCTGTGAAGCTGTGCCATGATGTTGCGCTATGATGTCATGCGCCATGATGTCACTTGCATACTGCTTAACTTGGCTAGTCCCCCCACTTCTTTTTTTAGGACTTGTGCCCTGCCAAAAATGTAAAGAAAAATACAGACGCAACAACAATGCAAATCAGTATTAGGACACTTCAGGATGGCTCTGCCTTTCAATGACATTAAACAACATTTGCACTGATTTACTGTCAGCATTATGCATTTCAATAACAATTTCAATGTTCAGCATAACACGCGCTGTCACATGAGTAGGGGTGCCATCATTTTTTGCTGGCCTCTGTAGAAAAATACTGGGCAGGCCAGTAAATGTGGTGTCCAAACTGATATAGACTTTCTTTAAGATGCAGAGGTGGCAAACTTACTCACCAGATACTTTACAATTTGACCATAGCATCAAGTAGCCTGTATTTATCTGTACATTATTTAGCAATTACAAATCGTAACGTACAGGGCTACATAGACATAGGATAAAGCAGCTGTAACGACATGATGTACCGAAAAATTCTATCATGATAGGACGTCATCACAGAAAAACTTACTAAACATGTTTCTCCTGGGTGGGCTGATAGTCAGAGAAAATCACGGGATATACAACGCCAACACAGATGTGGACTGAATAATTATCCCCGCAGCACTGGCAATTGTGCATGAAGTAATCAGGGCCTAAGAGAAGGAGCCAATGGGCACTAAGAGAGTGATGAGCCAGGAACACACTAATGAAGCAAGAAAAAGATATTACCAACATGACCAAAAAGACTCTGACAATGACAGAGGGGCACAGGGGCTGATTTAAGGTTTGACAGACGAAGTACAATCCATCAGTGTGGCTGTGGACATCACTCCCGCCACTCTGAGGTGCTACCATCCAGCAAATGTATATATGAGCGCTGACCCAGTGAGTTTGGCGGACAGGACTGCCCCCAACCCTAAATCTGGCCCTTAGTGTTATCGGGACATAAGCAGCTTCGCCATTAAGGCACAGGATGCAGTTGTTGCACTTACAGGAAGAGGAAGACATTGACACACACCGTCACTGAAACGCTAGACCCACTCACTACACTCATACAGCTTCAGTGGTCTTGGCTTTAGAGCCCCATCTAGGGAAATAAAGAAGAAACTGCAGACAAAAGTCTGCATTCTCAGAACACCAAAGCTCAAAAAGGCATTGGGAATGGTGAATGTTTCCTTATATAACCGAGTGGCAGAACATTGTGATAATTTGTCATTTAGTTTAAGCCATCCAACCCTCTCACTCAAGCGTAAGAAAGTTACCCTTCACCAAACAGAGGGTTATATTCACAAGAACGTGTGCTAAACATCACCAAAAAATGCTAACGCAACTTTACACATCGCAGCCCATCGCGGGAAAATAACCCTGTGTTAACGTGGAATTCAGAACACGGCAGTAGCATTCAATAGTCTGGCGAAAACGCGGCCAATGTCCGCGATACAACCACCCCGACGGAGATAAAAACACAAACCACAACACCAGAAAACTTGCGATGAGCCCATCCACGGTGAGGAAAGCAGGGATAAGCACCGCCAGGACCGCGAAACACACGGCAGGCGGGAATAAGCACATCAAAAGCCTAAAAAAGTAAGACCGACCAAACAGAAAACAACAGCCAACCACAATGGAGGCAACCCAAGCCAGCAGACAACCCCACCAAACCCATTGGCAACAAAACATTGTACATGGCAGGCCAACTTGGACAAGATGAATGCAGCCTGAGAGAGGAGGAGGACAATGGCAGAAAACCAGAACTCCAGCAATGATGCGAACGGCACAAACAAGCAGAAACACGCCAACAACAAGAAGGCAGCAATGCACACCGGAGGTGGGAGTCCAGCGCCACACCAGGAGCTGGATGACATGGAGGAAATGGTCTCCACCACATCAGTTTGGAGATAGTAGCAGGACTCAGGGAGCGGAAACTGCACCAAACAACAGACACAACAGCAACAGGGAGAGGAACCAGCAGGGACTGGGGGACAGGGAGAGATGGGCACAATGGCACACATGCACAACTAAGCACAGCACAACTGCGGACAAACCATGCCCAAGAGTAACAACACCAACCAGGTGCACAAGTCACACAACCCAGCAATGTCACACCACTGAACAGGCACAGAAGTGAACACAACACTGCCTGAAAGGGAGAAGGGTGAGCCAAATCAGAGCTGAAGGGACATCTCACACACAATGCAGCACACACACACATAGGAAGCAGAGCACCCTAATATCCAACACAATGTGGTACAAACACCAACTTGTGCACAACCAAACACAGGACACAAGTGCACCCGCCTGTGGCCGGTAAACGGCCATACGCATCTGGCAATAAACGAAACAGGGACATGATAATAAGAGTATAAGAGTATAAAGAAGCTTATAACGCGCTCGAATGCCAGAACGGCATCTTGGCGCTAAAGTGTGCATAGTCGGTAACAAAGGAGCGGTTACTGATAGATCTGAAATAGAAGAGACTTCAGGGCCTTCCTGAAAAGTACATAATTCGGTTGGAGCCGCATGCCCACTGATAGGTTAGTTTAGTTGCACAGGTGGCAAAAGAGCGACCACCCCATTTTGTTAGTCTAAATCTAGAAGTGCAAATGAGGCCAAGACTAGCCGAACGCAGATCGCGAGAGGGGATGTAATGCCTAAAGCAATCCCTTCCATCATTAGCGCCCCCACCGAAACATTCCGGTTGTATCAGACAGAGGGCTTTAAACTCAATTCTCTGCTGAACCGGGAGCAAATGTAAAGATCTTCGGCCCATAGAAGTGGGATGACCCCTAGGTAAGTTCAGAATGACACGGACCGCTGCATTTTGTAAAGACTGGATCTTACCAACCTGGTATTTATCAATACCCAGGAACATAGCATTACAATAGTCCAATCTGGACATAAAGAGACCGGCCATCACCGTCTTCTGCAATGCCTGAGGGATAGAGGGGAAGATTTTACGCAGAGTTTTTAGCAGGAAAAAACATGAAGAGGTTAAACTGTTAACCTGAGCTGATATGTTCAACTTGTCATCAAAAATCACCCCCAGGTTCCTCACCTTAATAACCAGTAGGGGACATTGCCCGGCCTCAGGTGGCCACCAAAGAGTATTCCACAATGAAGGGCCTCTGCCAAACTCCATAACTTCTGTTTTCTCGGTGTTAATTTTTAGAAAACTCAGGCGCATCCATTCCATCACATCCGTAAGACAAGCATGAAATTTGGCCGCTATTAGATCAGGATAGTCCGTAACTGATATCACCAATTGTGAATCGTCAGCATAAGACACTAACGTGAAGCCATGTTTCCTGACTAATCTGGCCAATGGCCTAACATATACGTTGAATAGGGTCGGGGAAAGAGCAGAACCTTGTGGTACGCCACATGGCAGTGCAAAATTGGCCGAAAGTAGGCCGGCCCAGTTTAGGCTTTGCTTTCTGTTGTCCAGGAATGAAGATAATAAGGCCAAGGCCCGTTCCGCAATCCCTACCGCCTTTAATCGCTGTAACAATACCGCATGATTTACGGTATCGAAAGCGGCAGATAGATCAAGGAGGACAAGGATTGCCCTCCCTCCTCCATCATCTGCTGCCCGAATGCCGTTATCAGGGCAGATTCAGTAGAGTGTTTGGGCCGGAAGCCATGCTGAGACCTATCAAGCAGGCCGTTTCTGTCTAAGTAATCAGTCAAACGTAAATTTATGGCCTTCCCTGCAACCTTAGCCATCAGAGGTAGCCCTGAAATGGGTCAATTTTTTTTAAACTCTGATGGCTCCAGAGAAGCTTTTTTAAGAAGAGGATTAACACTGGCCGTCTTCCAGGTGGTTGGATAGGTCCCTGCGTCCAGTACCTGATTAATCAGGGACATGAGGATGGGAGCAATCCTATCAGCCACCAGGTGCATAATGTACGGAGGACAGGGATCTGTAGCTGCACCTGATTTTATAAAGCTTAACAGCTCCAATACCTCCTCTTTAGATAGGGATCCAAAGGAGGTAAGGCTGCACGTCAAATCCTCCTCCGTACAGAGTATCGACTGCTTACACTGCACTGAATTTGGTCTTAATGAATTGGCCAGCTCGTCGTAGATTGTCGACACCTTGTTTTGGAAAAAAACAGACAACTGATCACAAAAAGCCTGATCGGGACTAAACAAATTGGCCTGCTGGGATCTAGTCAAAAAAGTTACTGATTTAAAAAGTTCTTTGGCAGAATTACCAGCCTCCGAAATTTTCCATGTGAAATAGTCTTTCTTAGTGCTCCGAATAGCCTGCTTTTATTTATGCAGGGCATCATTGTAGGCTGACTTGCTAACCCTACTATATTCCACTCTCCATAGTCGCTCGCGCCTTCTACACTCTACCTTCAACTGTTTGAGTTCTGGACCATACCATGGGGCACCCGGTGGACGTCTATTATGTGTGGCAACCTGAAGGGGGGCAACCTGATGAACTGCTTCTGTAATCCAGTCATTAAACTGAGATACTGCCATCTCGTTATTACTATTCAGAGTTGGAGGAGAGTTGTCCAGCGCCACTGTTAGGTCAGAACAGGTAATCTTGTTCCATCGCCTAAACATGATCTTAGTAGATTTATGGGGAGCACCCACTGCCCTTATCTTAACCCCTACCTTGAAGAACACAGCACTGTGGTCAGTCCAGGGGACGGGTTCTGCCCTACAGAAAAGTAGATCAGGATGGCTGGAAAACAGACCATCTAGGGTGTGACCACCAATATGAGTAGAGACAGAAACCAATTGTTGTAATCCAAAAGCTTCCAGGCTATCTAAAAGTCTGGTGGTATCAGGATTGTTGTCTAACTCCAGATGGAAATTAAAATCGCCGAAAATAGAATACGATTCAGCGTCAGTGCAGGACTCCAGATGAGATTGGAGAGCCGACGAAAAAGCGGCCCTAGGCCCTGGTGGCCCATAAACCAGCAGACCTTGAAGAACATTCATGTCTTTTTGTTTAATATCGAATTGCACTGCTTCTGCGTGTAGGTTATCTACAGCCCTAGCCTGAACCTTCAGACTTTTCCTATAGATGATGGCTAAGCCACCCCCTCTACTGTCCATTCTATCCTGAGTGAATAACGCATAGCCAGGAGGTAGAGCAATATTCCAGTCAGGGCTAGAGGCTACACCTGTCCACGTCTCAGTAATAAAGACCAGGTCGGGGGAGTGCGTACTTAGGATAATGCACAAGTACAAACACACAGTCCTGATGGGGTAGCAATGCATGGATGGTAGGGAGCCAGAGAGTCCATGACACACATTGGCATTCAAATCAAGACACAACACAATTGGAGACAAGTCAAAGTGCGGAAACTTTATTAACAAGTGTGAGTCAGTACGGCCAAGAGAAGTGCCATGATATGCAGACCAATGCAGCAGCATGTCTGAATGAGGAACGGAGGAAAGCGCCCATGTCCACCTCGGGGGAGTCCCTCACCAACACAAGTCAGTGCCAACCCGCATTGGTTGTCCGCACCTGGAACATGAGTCCTGGCCAATGCAGCCAAGTCCACTGTCATCTTGGGACTTGTGACCATATCCACAACATGCAACCATGTGTCATGACAAGTGCAATAGCTCACATCCAGTTGTGGCTGCAGGTACCTTGTCACTCGTCCATGAACGCGAGTGCAGCTGCGTAGGCCAACATCTCCAATGAGCGATTGCCGTCCACCACATCTGACATGTCGTCAACGTAATCCATCAGCTGACCAGGACAGATGTGCTGACCGCAACCAGGGGACCCAAGGTGCACCAAAGCCCAATCGGGTAGTAGCTCAATGTGTTCACTGCACACGACGACTCGTGCAATCTCCCAGGTCCAGTTTCCAGCTTGCATGACAAACATCCATGCATGCCATACGCGGTCATCCTGGTGACCCTCCTGGTCATGGTCCAACAGGGGGCACACACACACGTCGAAATCCAGGTCAGCTACCGTTACGTTTTAGAGGCAAACTTCCATTGACCATTCAAATATGCATGAGCGACAATGCAACACAGGCTGCACGCAGGTGACGTGCGCAAGGCAGAAGCTCACCCGGTAACTGATCCGCAGCACTGCCAACGGCAGTGCCCCCATTACATGCAGCAGACCTGTACGGTACAGCTCCACGTGACTGGAGTAGACCATGTGTCCGGGATGGTCTGCCATAGTGTCAGTGGCTCTGCTTGAAGCGGCACTGGCTTGCCCTGAGAGAGTCCTGTGTATGAAATGGCACAGCTCGGTGCAATGAGCAGTGTCTGTGTGCAACGGTTGCAGGCCTTGGGTGGAGTGGGAGTACGTGTGAAGCCCATATCACGCACACCAACTACGACCAAGGACTACTGCATGTGGGATGTGTACACGTTGGTCTCACGCCGGGCAGTGTGTAGTGTTGGAGTTGCAAGCAAATGCTATCGTACCTGTCAGAGGGTGCTGGCCACATGCAAGTTCCTGATTGGAGCTGCAGATGTGCTACCACCTGATAGTACAGACAAAGGACCTTTCATCCCTACAGTAACTTCACCAGCTGCATGCATACAGGAGATGTACAGAGGTCGGTAGTGGGTGTGGTGGGACATCTGCGACCCTGGGAATCATGGATGATATGCCCAGCACGATACACATGAACGGACTCACTGTGTGTCACGTTGCCACACAGCTGCTCCACCGTGCCACGGGCACCCAAACTTGTGTGCGCTACATGGCTGCATCACGTGCACTCCTATGGGACACCATTCTAATGCCTGTCCGCGCATGTCCAGCGCCATGCCAACAACACTGCGACGCTGGCCTTCGAAGATGTGTGCCCACTTGGGTGTAGGCCAATGGTCCGTACAGGGCGGACACAGGTGTCCAGCCCATGGCTGGCTGGGATCACGCTATGAATGAGGCCAGGCAACAGACTCATGCATCTGCAAGACTGCTACACATCACACCTGGCATGTATGTGCCAAGACCCCGAGCGTCCTAGTGCTCCTACATGTCCCCGTACCTGTGGGCCCACCCTCCTGGTACAAGCCACATTGCAACATTGTGTACTGTGACCCTAGTGGCGACAACACCCCAAAACAGAGACACACTTACTGCACTTCCTGCACCGGGCCATGTCCAGACCATGCCCTGCCCCCCCTGCCGAACCGGCACACGCAGCCTGTGCATGCAGGGGGCAGGTGCAGGGCTACATGTCCAGGGTCCCACTCACGCTTACAGGGGGGGGACGTAACAGGTAACATTTGCGTGAACTCCCCCACTGGCCAGGGTGACATGGTTGTGTCCACTGTCCACTACACTCCATACACCAGAGGTGTATGTCGCCATGGATATGGGTGTGTTCTGCATACTGCGGTCTGTCCAGCACACCTCTGCCACTCTTGGCATTGTGTGCGTTCCCAGTCATGCTTCTTGTGCCTCCTTCACACATGCCTGGTTGCCACCTCTCCCCACATTGGGCTAGTGTGTGGCTGAGGTGCCATGCCGTTGATGGCTCATGTACACGGCTTGCCCAGGTTACCATTGTGAGTTGTTCTGTCGTGTCTGGTGGGTGGGCATGTTGTTTGGCATGTTGGTTTTGATTTTGTGACGTGTGCATTTCCAGAGTTGTGAGTTGCATGGTTGTGGAGTTGAGGTGAGTGGGGTGTTCATTTGGAACTTGCCAAGGGGCTGTGCGTTTCCCTTGGTGCCATCCAAGGGATGCTAGTTGCTGCTGGACTGTCGGAGGATGGAGGAGTCATGCACACTGGCTGGGTATTTGGAGGCGAGATTGGTGGAGGTTCCACGGTGTTCGGTTGTTGCCTGCACATTGATGTGAGACGTGTGCTTTCTGTTGCTGTGATTGTGTGCTGTTTCGGCAGGGGGCACAGGTATGACATGTGTGCTGTGGATTGGCCCCGACACATGCGTGTATCCAGCTATGGCGTGTAGTCCTTGCTTGGTGTCCAGCGGATCCTGGTTATTGTGTTGGATGTATAGGCACTGGGGTGACAGGCTGATGGTGTTGTCCAGTTCAGGTGTGAGGGACTTGGATGTGGCTGGATGTGTGACTCCTCCGACTGTGGCGGGTGTTGGTTGGGTGGTACCAGGGACCAAAAGGTGCAGCACAGCCAGCAGCTTTGTGTGGGGTGGGATGTTGGTTGTCCGCTGTGTTAGTGCCATCGGCCTATTGGACGCTGTTGGTCAGGATGTCTAGGATGGTTGTCCTTTTGAGCCTGTAGTGGGCAATGACATTGTCAGGTGTTGAGTCTGTGTGGCTGGTGCGTTTCCTGGGGGTCCGCTGTCTTTGTCTGCGCTGCCTCTGTGGTGGTTCGGGGGGGTTCAGGGTGAGTGTTGGGGTCCTGAGGTGGTGGCGGTGGGTGTTGTGGTCATCTTGGGTGTCCGGCCCGCATGACCGGTGGCTCCATGGCTTCTGTTGCCCTTCTGATGTGGTTGTGGGCTGGTCTCCCTTTTGTGGTGCAGGCTGTGGTCCGACTTTGCGCCAGGTCAGATCAGGTGTTATTTTCCTGCTGCTGACGCGCCTTATCGCCTGTTTTGTGTTCTTATCGCAGTTCTGGCTGGTCGTTGTGAATTTTGTGGAGTGTTGTTGTCGCGGCTTTGGGCACGGGAACGCCTACTCTGCATCTCATTAGCGATAGTTACGGGGGTCTTCTGTGACAATGTTTTTAGCGGCTGCTATCACGGGTAAACTGGTGCTGTGGGCTGTTAACACTAGCTTGTGAATGGGGCGATCGATTTATCGCAACTTTGGCTGCCATAAAGTGGCGTTAACTCTGCGATAGCTCCTTGTGAATATGCCCCAGAGTTTGTAAATGTCATTTTAATCAGAATATCAGCAAGATATGTCTGTGTAACTAAATTGTCCATCACCACCCCCTTTTGTACCGCTTTGTTCGCCATAAGTTGGCAGGGTATGCTCAGACGTGAGTCCCTTGCTCACTTTGCCACTGGATTCAAGCAAGCCTGTCTGAAGACGGCTGAAATGCCAGAACCCGGTCCTAGGAAGCTTGTTTCCGGTCCAGGGAAGGCATGGCTTGGCAGTTCGGGCTGGACTGTTCCCATGAGGCACAGGGTCAGACTGATTTGCATATGGCCATGTCTGAACTGGGGTGGCAGAGTGGGCTAAAGAACGGTGATGGATCAAACCCAGATCTGTTGACTGGGCGTGAGTGTTTGATTGGTTCTGATGCTCCGTCCATCACACCCCCTTTTGTACCACTAAATTGTCTTTAAACACATTTACCCTATAATCAAAGTAAAGGGTGAACGAAGCACGCCAACGAAAAACACCCTTAAAGTCCTTGCAGTGTCTCTGTTAATCTGACGCATTTCACTGTGACCCATGTTAGTTTTTTGAAGTGTGTAGAGCGTCAAGCTTGATAGGCAAAGCCGTAGTGTTCTGTGGATGTGTATGTTTGACTGATGACAGCTAGGTCAGTTGCATGCATGTCAATTGCTAATTTCCAGGGTTAGCAGCTGCTGTCTTCGACTTGTTGTATGGTGCCCCGGAACTGACGTTGCTATGATATCCCGTGTCTCAAGGGATATGAAGGCAGTAGTACGAAAAGGAGAGTGACAGTACTCTTAATATACCAATTACAGGATGTTCGGAACAGGGGACAGTGTTTACTTTAACTTACAAAGTATATATTCTTATCCCCGATCGGTTATTTACTTGTTGCAGGAACTAACTGCTATTCCGAAGTTTCCAAGCAGAAATTAGGTTTACATGCGGATTCAGGCCCAGTCTGGATTTACACATTTTTGACACAATGCAGCACAGCATCAAAGGGAGAGAGAAAAAATGTGCCATATTTACTGCGATATGGTGCATTATTTCTGTCCCCAGGTGCTGGTGCACTTTTGGCTGCCATGCACCAATGCATTCACCATTGCACCATTTTGCAAGGTTGCATGCACTCTCTAAAGCATAGATGTGTACGAAGAGTACTTCCGGTACAAAAACTAACCTTTTAAAGCTCTTTCCACTTTGTTTGCTGTACAACGCAGCACACATACAAAGTTGGCAAAATAGGAAGAAAACATTTGTCCTCGTTACGCATACCTCAAGGAGGAGTAAGGTGTTGGTGAAAATCCCTGTCTACGGATGTTAGTAACTAGGGGTTTGCGTCAAAACCCACATATATCACACAAGGAAAGCCCTTGAATGAAATGAAGTGCTGGGCTGCCCATGGTTCAATTTTGTGTTAATTTGGGGTACTTTCCAATGCAAATGCTGGTTTACATTGGATAGAAAATCTCACCCCAACATTTTGCACCAGGTTTGCTTCACTTTTGTGATGCAAACCTGGCACAAAGTGTTACACATCTGGGTCTCTATGTTTACTGTCCCAAATTCTGCATCTTCCGACTTTTTTTCCTGCTGTTTTCATCCGATAATTTCAACAGGTTTTTTCTGCTGAAATTTGTCAGAGTGTAATGATTCTCACACTATTCCAATCTGTGTGCATACTCCAGTGTCTGACTTTAATTCCATTATGGAAGTCAGGCCCTCTCTTTTAACCTGTCAACAGAATAAAGGAGGATGTTGGAAGGTGGTTTAAAGGGTCAACACAATGATGTCATTCGGGGCCAAAGAGTGTGTGATGTCACTTTTGCCCCCGTGGCATCAGTGGTGAAACAAAGGCCCCCGCAGTGCGGGGGGCCCGAGATCCTGGGGGCACCCTCAGCACAGTACACTGGCCTGCGAGCGATTCCGGAAGGGGGCCCCACCTTGCAGCGAGGCCCCTTCAAGTTTCGTTACGCCACTGTGTGATTTTTCTGAATTGACATTCATGCTGCTCCAGAGCGTCAAAGGAGAGAGAACACCAGGGCTGCTGGTATATATTATACATAAACTGAGGGTAACCAGAGTAAAGAACTTGTGAAAGTCAGAGATGTATGTATGTATGTTTTATATAGCGCTCAACTTACCCTTGGGCATCTCGGCGCTTGCATTGGGAACCTGTCCTGGTTTTTCCCTGTGAGATAACCCGTACTGGGTATCCCCAAGGTGAAAGCCAGGCATCCCGCCGCGGGGGGCCGTTGTGGAGATTAAGCAAGCTTAATGCCCAGAGTTGCATAGTGTGAACTCGTGCTTAGAGTGGGCACCGAAGCGAGAATTATCAAGTCCGTGGACAATTGGGCTCCGAACCCTGCCGCGTCGGGAATCGAACCCTGGTCCCGGGTCTGACCTCTGCTTCAGGGTATGCCTCCTCTAACCAGTGAGCTACACTTCTCACAGAGATCAAACCCCTTTCTTAGTGTGCTGCTCCCATCTTTACAGGCTATTTTGCCTATTTGTATTTATGCTGCAGGACACGACAGTCATTTTTTCTCTTGCAGACCACAATGTCTCTCAACATTTCCTTTGTTGAGAGGCAATGAAAAGGCATTTTAAAGATCTGAATGAGAGCATGAGGATGTAGAGGCAAAACACATTGAACTTGAAACTGATCTCTGACAAATTGGGCCTGATTCATAAAGGTATGTTTGCATATGTAGATCTACTCACAAGCAGATCGACTAATCCTAGGTGAAACTCTCAACTTTTTTACTGTTCACCATTTCCGAGTGGAGATTTACACCTAGACTTGAGTCTCCACCATGGTGTAGGCTTTATTCTCCACCCCTTCAGAGACTCCTACGACTGAATTTAGGAGTGCAAAGATACTCTTTACAATTTTTCGCCGGTTTTTGCAGATCTTAGGGGCATATTTACAACGAGGCGATAAAAAATTATCGCCGCTTTAGCGGCCGTTTTCGGCCGAAAAGCGTTGTTAATTTTATCGCTATATTAGCAAGGTCACGCTAACGCCCAGCTTTGCATCTCTAATGAGATGCAAAGTGGGCGTTCCTGACCTGACATGATAGGAGAATTTAGCGACATTTCTCCTATCATCAAGCCCCACGCTATGAAGCATAGCGTCAGGAAAAGTAGGATAACACCTGTTATCGCTACTTTTCTAACACCTGCTTCAGGACTGACTTTGCCATGATATCCTATGGAAGGAGGATATCATGGCTAAGTTTGTGAGTCCCTATCAACAAGCTAACGTGAGATTATCGCTGGGTTTCCAGCGATAATCTCACGTTAGCCTGTTAGCGTGAGGATTTTTATCGCTATTGAGATAAGCGTTGCTAATAGCACGCTATCTCAGCGATAAAAATCCACGCTAGCCGGCGATAATTATCCTAGCGCTAAATGCGCTTTGCGATAATTATCGCCGGTTGTTGTTGATATGCCCCTTAGCTTCCAGGGTAGAGATCTCTGCATAGAAAAGATAGTAGAGTCGAAGGTAGTGATCCCTGGAGGTAGATTTGCAAGTAGCCTTTTATAATATGTGAAGTAGTTCTACAGCAGGACTATGTTACATACTCCAAAATGCATTTGGGGAATTGGATCACATTTTTTCAAACTTCCATTTGCGATTATCGATACACTTTACAGATCAACGACTGCCCAGACCATTGCGATCTGCGACTATTCTACTGAAAAGCCCTTAGACCCAGGAGTAAATTATCAACCGCTGACAGCAATGATAAAAAACGTCTTGAAGGAATGTAACTAGGTAATCCCTTTTCTTTTTTTTTTCTATTGCTGGTCATTTGTCCTTTCTCCCTGAAATGTCCAAGAGGCTGTGTAATCTGTCTCACGCTTGCAACCAATCGTGTCATCTTTTCAGGCCGCGCTGCAAACAAGACAGTACTATAGACAAACACCAGATGCACAGTAATTCTCCTGCTTATCCCATGTGAAAAGGAGCCTTCACGAGCAATCCTGCTCAATTGTAATCACTTCCCATGAGTCTTGCAGGTCTAGACATAATAATGGCCTTAGTAATACACGCCTAGATAGTATTTGCCAGAATGAAATGCTTTCCTCACTGGGACTCATTTGTTCCAGTCCAATGCACGGATACATGGTTAGCGCCTGCCTTCTGCTACTGTCTGCTTCATTGTCATTGCTTTATATCAGCCATTCCTATTAAATGTAAATTGATACTTGTATAGCGCACTACTCACCCGCAAGGGTCTCAAGGCGCTTGTATGAATACCGCTGTGGAACCCATCCTGGCTTTCCCTGTGAGGTGTCCACTCCTGGGCACTCCTGGGTATTCTGCCCAATACCTCTGCTGACTGCTTTCACTTTATGCCATGCAAGGCTCAGCAAAGCTGCTGGCACAGGAAGGTGATTTGTCAGCCATCTTTTGTGTTTTTTGTTAAGAAATGTTATAAAAGCACATTTTCCCGTCATTTCAAACATACACCAGAACCTAATATGACAGCAGAAAAAAACTACCAGGCCCATTACGTATGCCCTATCCCTGCCTTTAGTGTGCTAACCGAGCAACATGGTCTCCAACTTTACCTTTTCCTACTTGGCCTTATACTTTCTCTGTGCCAAAACCCCTTCGAATTCCTTTGCTGTCCTTTTACTGTATCACTCTTACTGGGAAGGTGTTCCATGGTGTTTCATTGATTTTTAAGGCTGGTGTTAGCCAACATCTTTTGATTTTGAGAGAGTTAATGAATTAATATCAAAATATTTAATCCAATAGTTTAACATAAACTGATAAAAATAAAATGTGATGCAGAAAAAGATAAACATTTGAAACGTGCTGATTCACAATAGGCAGTCACAGTTACCCCTAGGCCATAAAAAGCTCTGAAGCAATTTCCCTTTAACTAGAAGCAGACCCTAATAAGGCTGAAATGTGCAAACCGTAAATTAGAAGCTTGACCTTAAATTGACTTGTTGAGAAATGTTCTCATAACCGTAGAATGAACTAGTTTAACAAATGGATTATCTTATAAGCTACACTTTATTAATTACATTTCCTGAACTTCCTACTTTCTCATGTTTCATATAACATTTGAAAGGAATAATTTGTGCATTTTAATCAAAAATGCTTGATTCATAGTAAAAATAATGCATTGCCTAACAGTGATTTTGCCTTTCTAGTTATTAGTTAATTGTTCTCGCGGTGAAACAAACTCATATGTGGAAGGTCGATCTGTGTTTTAAGGCATTTTGTTTCCAGAACATAACTATGCAAAGACTGACTGTAGCTAACCTCCCAATAAAGTGTACAAGTCGCTTGTATTTTCATGGGAATAGAGGAGCTGAACCTGCTTACTGAAGAGGACTGCCATTCTATTTGCTTCTGGAATGTTTTCTGTACTTTTATATTAGTGCGTGTGTCTAGGTAGATGTGCCACTCTTCCAGAGCTCGGAAGATGATTGCCCCAGGCCCCTGATGGTTGGGGCTACTGCTGCATTGGTTTCCCTTAGCCTCTTTGATACCTGCTTTTCAACAGATTGGTACTGCAACTGTATGCTGATTTGTTTGGATTCATTAAGACTCGGCTGGGTCTTATGAACTAGTCTTTATGGGAGCTCTGCTACTCTGATTTGGCTTGGAAACCTTGGGGCATATCAACAAGCAGGCGATAATAAATTACCGCCGCTTTCGGCCGAAAAGCGGCGATAATTTTATCGCCTAATTAGCAAGGTCACGTTAACGCGTGAAACCTTGCTTTAGCGGCAGGATTCGTAACGCCCAGCTTTGCATCTCCAATGAGATGCAAAGGGGGCGTTCCTGACCTGGCATGACAGGAGAAATGTCGCTATCAGCTAGCCTAACGCTATGAAGCATAGCGTCAGGAAAAGTAGCGATAACCCCTGTTATCGCTACTTTCCTTACGCCTGCTTCAGGACTGACTTAGCCATGATATCCTATGGAAGGTGGATATCATGGCTAAGTTTGTGAGTCCCTATCAACTAGCTAACGTGAGATTATCGCTGGGTTTCCAGCGATAATCTCACGTTGGCCAGTTAGCGCTAGGATTTTTATCGCTGATGAGATAAGCGTTGCTAATAGCACGTTATCTCAGCGATAAAAATCGGCGCTAGCCGGCGATAATTATCCTAGCGCTAAGTGCGCTCAGCGATAATTATCGCGGGTTGTTGTTGATATGCCCCCAAGTGCTCTCTTGATCTCACTCTTTTCCTCACCATTAATACATTATATTTTTGATGCTTGTTATAACCATTCTTTTTAATAAGATTTCTGTAAACAATTGATTTGTGCACTAACTGAAATAAAGACAACAATAAAGAGAATACCTTTACTTATCTCTTAATAAAGGTATTGGAAAAATCTATCTTAACATCTCATCATTGACTGAATTTAAAACTCTTGATACTATTTAAGTTTGTGATGTCTAATTATGCTCCTTCACTCCTAATACAACATTCCAAGGTCAATCAAGAAAAAGACGAATGATTTAACACAGATTAATGGTAATATTATAAGAAAGGAGAAAATAGTGATGAAGTTAGAAAAGCTTTGGACCCAGTCCACTCTTACAGTTTTCTGGTAGGAGAGGATGGTTAGTTTTTGGAACAAGGAGCTATAAATAATTACCCAAGTTAGAATAAAATATCCAAATCCTAGATCCAATGCCAGGAGCTTAAGGAGCTGAGAAGGTGTGATTTTCAAAGGCAATTGCTGTTTTGGAGTTGTGAGTATGAATAGAGTGACATGATGTCTATTGTAATTGTGTTTAACTTTATATTAGTGAGTTAAAAGTAAATAGTTTGATGAATGGAGGTGTTTATTGTTTCTATGAGAAGAGATTGAAGAATTCAGACTCTGAGTAGTTTAAGATTCTAGGATAATAAACGTTTGAGACAAGTGTAGAAGACACTTGAATAAGCATTCGTCAAATGGTATTTCTTGTTTGTAGAGATTTTGTGGCATGGAGTATGAGGTACCATGACCAACATAGATTGAAACACAAATACTAATAATCTGTTGTAGTTGTTTAATAATTGATTGATGTTAGCAGAACCTAATTGCACAAACAGGGGAAGATGCATTGATTAGGGTGATGTCACGCTGGTCGTAAATTCACTTGCCAATACATTTTCTGTATGTATGATAAAAGCCGGAAGGTGTAAAAGCCTTAATATTCTGGTTGTTGAAGTGCTATTGATGTCTTTAGAAGAGCAAACAAGAACTGATATATGTTTTGTTTCATGATTGATAAGTTATTTTGCGGCTTTGTGTAAGTACAAGAGAAATTGTAAAGGAGGGTGAACTGCTGCAAGGAGTGAGATCATACTTCATAGTGTTTCATGCCGAGATTGGTTGGTTGGTGTGCTTCCACACTGGGATTGGTCAGTGACATCAATATGCCACGCTCGGATAGGTCAGCAATTTTGTGAATGCCGCATTGGGATTTGTTAACAGGATTTTGATAAATAACAACCGAGACTAGATTGAAAGAGAAAATATTGATGTTTAGGGAACAGAATCATAACATCAAACTATGAATTGCTTACTTTACGAGACTTGTGAAAACATGACATTTTTAGAAGGATTTAAGAGTTTTGAGACCATTTCAAATACTTCAGATTGACCCACCACAAGTTGCTCAGAGACAGCTTGTTCCTCCACCTGTGGTAAATCCCCCTGTTAAGCATGAACAGGTGCAAGCACTGCAATTAGTGACTGTACAGACGGTGCCTAGACCAGTTGCAAATGCCCCAGTAAATATTAACCTGACCAGGGAGACACAGGGAGCAGTAGGAGGTTTGCCTGTGACAGGATCTGTCCCAACTTCTCAAAATGCACAGATTATTGTGTGCAGAACACCTCAGAAATGTCACGCTCTAAGAGATGAGGGAAGAATTGTCTTTATGATACCAATGACCCAGGAGGAGACTAATTTGATTGAGGATGGAATTTTTTCCCCTTGGTTTGAGGAAGCTGTAGGTATTAAAAAGACAAAAGGCTCAGTGCACAGGAGTAGTTCAGAACCTAAAAAGGAGAGGGCATTAAATATTCCAAGATTAAGAGGGTAATAGTTTAAATTGCATTTCAAATGTAACTGTCATAGGCAATAATTACGCATTATCCAAGCAAGCATTATTGGGCGGGCATATGCACAGACTGTATCAAGGGTCGTACTTAATTGTACTACCCTCTACAATAGAATATATTCGGCTAAGATCTCTCAACAAAACAAAATGAACATGCCAAGATGTTTTTATCATTGCCACTGTACTATTCATTACTGTGCAATAAAGATTGTTGAAAAAGAAATATTCCAAGATTAAAAATTAAACTCAAGGAAATTATTAGGGGATACTTGGATTTAGAATTTTTGAGTACGTACCAAGAAAAATAATTAATTTACCTATGTAAGGCAATTGTAAGACGAACAGCAACTATACATGAGAAATTGACTGAATTGGCCCAGAAATATGATATTGATATTCCAAAAAGTTCTTCTTGCCAGAAAAGGTATATGGTATAATTGGATTATGTAGCCATTGAAAATATGTCCCCTACAGGAATGCCATAACATATTACTAACTTAATAAAATGTATTAATAAATTAAGTGATTTTAAAAAGTTAGAAAACAAATGGACAAAGATTAATGAAAAGAAAAAGAAACTGCAAGAGATAGGAAAAGAAAATAAGGAGCCAGATGAAAAATGGGCTTCAATTTATCCACTTAGAGAGATAGCGGAAGGAGTGTATGTTCATGTGCCTTGGAGCAGAAGTGATCTTGCAGCATTTATAAAGAATTTCCCAAAACTGAGAGAGAAACCTGTGCAGTGATAGAGGCAAGTTGATCAATTTGTGAAAATTTCAAAGGTATTGTGGATTGATTTGGATACATTATTTGATAGTGTGGTACAAAGTGATTTGTAAGCAGAATATAAGATTACTGTACAATGGCCACATGATGAGTCTCCAAGAGCTGTACGTACTATTGCACCATCTCCTCAAGTTATGCACAATTATGAAGCAGTGATTACCTTTTTGAAAGGCAGAGGGCCTCCAAAGGACTTAGATTGGTTGAGAATTAATCGAACACAAGAAGCGAAAGAAACAGTTCATGAATATTATTAATGTTTGTTGCAGGTATTTCAGCAGCATAGTACCCTGAAGAGAAGGACATGGGGATTTTTGTATCTTGGTTTGTGTTAGATTTAAGACCAGAGATCAGTTCCCATATAACACAAAGTGTAATCTTTTGGCAGAATAAGTCACTTGATGAGATCCTGAAATATGCAACATATTGCAGTGATGAACTGTAAATGAAACAGAAAAAGATTACAGAGAAATTTATGTTGGCACAAACAAAAGTGGCTGAGAAGGGTTTCCAAAATTATTCTTTTGCAGGGAATCAGGGAGGTATGCAAGAGGTTGTTGTTCCACGGGCTGGTTTCCAGGGAAATTCTGGAGGGATTGATGTTCAGAGGGTAGAGGTAGAGGTGTACCTATTGATACAGCTTCAGGAATGGAGGTTTTAGCATTAAGGAAGATGACTCCTTATCACATCTGTAACAAGGTCGGGCATTGGTTGAGGGGGTGTAGATTTAATCTTGATAATGCAAACAAAAATGTGTCCATGTGTAAATTGTTTGTCAGAATTTTTCTTTTCTGAGGCACCACTAGGTGAATGGTGCTGGAGTTTCTGTGCACTAACAGCCGGATAAGGCAGCAGCTTACTAGAAGTGAAGTGCTACCATTTAAGTCTGTCACCTTTGTTAGTTTTGATATTAAAAATGTGTCCACGCAGAGAGGAGTTCAGATGCAAAATATGCCAGTACAGCAGATACATGTGCCAATGCAAAAATAAGTCTGGATGATTCAGGTCCACCAAGCTCAAATGATCCTACAAAATATGGGAAATCCAAAATTCAATGTAAATCAGATACCAAAAGTAAACAGAAGTATAATATAATGAACTTATAGGGGCTTTCATCCAGCCTCTTCATTCATTGGTCTGTTGGTTTGTTATTTTAATTTTGCCTAATACATTATGCACCATGGACAATCTGTCAGTCCAATTCGGTTGTTGGCTAACTTCACTGTGAGTGATGCAATTCTGTTATTCCACAAAGAGTACATCCACAAACGTGGTTCCCTTCAGCAGCATGGACTGGTATGGGAAAGTGTGCTTTGTGGCACCAATTTCTTTTGCTTTAATTAATGTTTATTTTTTTAGATTAGCAAAGGTCCTCTAGCTCCTCAAAAATAAAGTTTTACAAAAATCATGACAAAACAAAACAGTCATTGATAAAGCCACAATGCTGGGTACTTGTTTTAAAATTGCACCTGAGCCTCCCTCTATTTGGATCTGAAATCATTATTGTTCTTTCTAACTGAGCCTTTGTTTCTGATCTCTTTAATCCTGTGTCTGCACCCATAGGAACATTGCTATCTCTTTCTCTCCTGGTCCTCCATCCCTCACATTTAAAGATGGCTGGATTCTTGTTCTTAATCTCATAAGATGTCTCTTCACAGGTGATAGTACATATTGGTGGCCTGTCACAATGCAACCATATGTAACCTTAGCCAGCCCTCCCTTAGCTAGATTTCTGCTACCCCTCCACACATTCACATGAGCAGATACAGGCAAGCATAGACAGCTGAAACAGGGTCACCGTTCCTGCATCCCACTACTGGGCATCTCCCACGGAGTCCAATTTGATTCCCATAGGCAGGGTGGAATTGGAAATACACGTCCAGGAACCAACCAATACCTTCTTCCCACACTGACCCTTTTTGCCCTTTACTGGTTACCTGTTGTTAGGATGGGGATCTTGAAAGATCTGCAAAGGTATCCTGGCAATAAAACAACTGGTACTTCCAAACACAGAGGCTGGAGACAGTTCTTAAAGGGAATAGAGCCAGAGGTAAAAATTAAAATTCTGGTAGACCTGCCATCCTTAGCATGGTATTCCCTCAGACATTTTGCCTTGACTCACTGAATGTTGCTGTATTTGTTTTTTTCGGCAGTAGGACTCTGTGTACTTTACCCCTACTAACCAGTGCTGAACTGTTTATGCACGCTCTTTAAAACATGGTACACCTGATAGGTACATTTCATTTACTTGTATTTCCTAGTAAATTGTACGACATGTACCAAGGCCCTGTAAATTAAATGCTACTAGTCGGTAGCAGCACTCGTTGTGCCATCCTTCTAAAGATGCCTTTTAAAACATGTGTCAGGCTGCCACTGCAGCATGTAGTGCAGTTTTAAACTGCCATTACGGCTTGGAAAAATAAACCATATGACAGGCCTAATTCTTCCTTGTCAATAATTTTAGTTCATTCCTCAGATAGACCCTAAAGGCTCACAGGGCAGGGTGCAAGGTATTTAAAAAGTACGACGTGTATTTAAATTTTACATGTCCTGACAGTGAAAAACTTTTCCAGTGTTGTAAGGCCTATCTTTTCCATTGACTGACACTGAGTTACCTTATTACATTTAATACAGCTTAACTTCATATTGGCAGCGCATTGAGCTACACAGTTTATACTGAAATGAATTGTACTTCAAAATTCTCTTTAATGGTGCAATCAGATTTTAAATTGTACTTTAAGATCTACTTTAATGGTTCAGTCAGATTTTAAGTTACAATTTTGAAAATGACACTTTTAGAAAGTTGACATTTTCTTTCCTAAACCAACTGTGCCTTTCAGTCAATGTCCTGGATCACATGCCTTTGACTGGCTCTGCTGTTGTGGGTTGTGCATTGCTTCCAGACTATGAGGAAAAGGAAGCCTAGGTGTGAGGGGGTAGGTCTTCCTGACAGGATGGAAGCTGTAGCATGCCCTGATTACATTTTAAAAGACCCAGCCTGCAGCACACACAAAGGAACCTGCCTTTGTCTTTGTTGTCCTAGACAGTTGGAGCCAAACCCTGGGGAAGGGGTAGAACTGACCAGAACCAGTTTTGGTGTGGTAGTTCAGGGAATTCCCCTCACAAAGGCTGGAACCAGGTGTAAAAATGGGACCTTCAGAACCACTGATCAGGACACTCCTAGACCTATGGAAGATTCAGAAGAAATTCTGCCATTATGCTGTAAGGACTACCTTGCGGTCTGAAGTAGAAAGATTGGACCGGAGTGCCCTGATCCCAGGCTACCCAGAGTGAGTCCAATGGTCAACTGGCTGGCCACCAGTTTGAGCTACAGGGAAGCAACAAGCTTCCAGAGGCCTCCCTGCAGCTGCCGAGCTGACTAGCACCAACTGAACCTGTGTGGACCTGCGTGGACCTGCCCGAGTCCTGCTGTTGGCCTCTGCTGAGTTGAGTCCTGATCCCCAAGACATTCCACCTCAGGTTCTGGGCCCTTGGCTGGCATCATTGTGAGCTCTTTCTCATGAAAATTGAAAATCCTAAAGTTTGGGCTCCTCACAATCGAAAAGTTAAGTGACCGCTTTTCACCGGGCATCGACTGCCCTTGGCGACCGCCAACACAAAGCTCCAGTGGTGCCTGCTCTTCAGGGCGACTGGGACCATCAGTGCAAAATCTGCAGTTTGTGCTGACAGAAACCATCCACGAATATCAACCAATGCAAGGCTCCAGGGACTCTGCAATACATCAACTATTGTCGAGGACACTTGACCAGCTCTTTGTGCAGAATGCTTTCTCCTGACAGCCTCCTCCTACTTGAACGGAAATATTTGCACCGGATTTGAGAAGGTAACTCTTCAGTAGGATTAACCTGATCCCTGCATCCAACCATCACTCCATCACTGGTAGCAAGAGCTTCCACGAATCTCAACCAAGATCAATCCCTAAAATGGTTACAGAATTTCCTGTCTGACAGAAACCAAACAATAATGCTGGGACCGTATGGCTCAGATAAATGCTGTTTGGACAAGGCGTTCCCCAGGGTTCCTGCCTCAGTCCCACATTGTTTAATATGTACATGTCCCCTTTAGCTAAAATAGCAGAGTCATGTGGTTTTGAGATAATCTCATACGCGGACGACACCCAGCTTATTTTCAAAATTAACCCGAAAGCAACATCAGAACATCTACGCTTCGCAGCTGGAATGCTCACCATATCCAATTGGATGACGGAGAACTATCTCCAATTGAATCCAAGCAAAACGGAAATTATGTTAATTGGGAAAGCTCCTCTTTCTTGGTCCCAGGATTGGTGGCCGCGAGAGCTGGGTGCCGCCCCTGCCCCTAAGCAAGTTGTGAAAAACTTGGGGTTTAAACTTGACCTGGCACTTTCTATGAAGGAACATATAGCAGCAACCTCCAGCTCCTGCTATTTCAGCCTTCGGCTTCTACGGAAGATCCTCCCTTATCTGCCCCTCAAGCATCGCAGAACCCTAGTCCAGCCATGGTGATCTGTCGCCTTGATTACGGCAACGCTCTGCTGGCAGAACTAGGCCCGACGCTGCTAAAGAAACTACAGGTCATCCAAAATACCGGCGCGCGAATGAGTTTAAACCGCCCAGCGGGCTCACCTTCAGCCCCTCTACTTCTAGACCTTCACTGGCTTCTGATTGCAAAACGAGCATACTTTAAGACCTGCTGCCTTACATATAAGGCCTTGAACGGTAAAGGTCCCAAATATTTGTCAAACAGACTCACTAAACAGACTACATCTCGCAACCTTAGGTCTAACTCACTTGGGCTCCTGAAGATCCCCCGAATCCGCCTCGCCCGCTCTGAGGGAAAGGCTTTTTCATATCTTGCTCCACGCTATTGGAATATGCTTCCTATATCCATACGCATATGCCCTTCCCTCACTATTTTCAGGAAACAATTGAAAACATTTTTGTTCTGATCACTTAGGGTTCTGTCTCTGCTGCCACGTTTTCCTTTTTCCTATCCTCCTCAGCCATCTACAAGGTATAGCGCCGAGATGCCCCAGGGTGAGTCGTGCGCTTTAGAAGTATCCCTAACATAACCAATAACTTAATTTCTTAGAAATTCAATCCTTATTCTCTATCAATGCAATAATATTTCCTCCCTCTGAAACAACTGTCACCGAAGAGGGGGAGGTGCTGAAGGAGAATAGCACTGGAACTAGCTTTAGATTAGAGTGCAAATGACCTCTCTGTTCTATGAAAATTATCTTGCAGTGCAGAAATCAAATGAGATGGGGGGAGGTAAAGCTGGAATGCAAATCTTTGCCAATGGAAAAAAATCTTTGTACACACCCTCATTCTTTAGCTACTTAAAAGAGCCAACCTCTGATTTAGCAGCTAAAACATCTCTAATCTACCTCTAGCAGACCAAAATTATCAGATTGAGGATACATAGTCACTCTAATTGTTTCCTTGCTCTATGCTTACCTCATATATGCACCTCAAAGAAAGGTTCAACTAATCCAGGTAGCCGCAGAGATCAGAAGTTTCATTCTTGAATCTGACAAAACTGTGAAATTCTAAAATGTATGAATTTGAAGGGGGGGGGGGGGTAATGCATAATTTTTCAATTGCAATTCCAGCTTGTTTTCCTTTAAAGGCGTTGAGCAAGGACCTGGCCTTAGTCATAAAACCAGTAAACTACATGTTAAGTACAGTGTCCGTTGATAGAAAAAAATTACAATAGAATTCTGAATTGTATTTCAGATATTTTTCAAAAATGCAACAGAACTGATATCTGAAGTTGGTTGAACATATCTACAAGTTGAGCACATGTTGAATGGTTGAGGGTTGACTATGCAAAAACAGTTTCTAAATGCCCACTTTTTTTTATATTTCAGAAATGTATAGGTAGACCGTCTGGCGTGTATTCAATTACTGAACCACTGTATACATTTTGGGTGAGTTCTTAAGCTCTATTACAAGAGTTCATAGAATGGTTGAACAGCTGTGAATGAGAAACTGAGTTTTACTATAACCCATAAAACAATGGAGGTTACACTTATTGACTTAATGCTTAGTGATACAGTACGCTAAAGTAGGGTAGATATATAAACAAAATCCACATAGAATATTCATACAAAGTCCACATAAAAATATTCTTCTACATTTCTTCAATATACATCAGAAGAGTTTGGAAGAAAATGAACCATGTTCCTTTAGTGGAGCACAATGACCTTATGTTTTTAGCTCTCCTTTATTTTGGAAGGTCCTATGCTGCTTCAGGGCAGTAGGTTTATAAGGATGAGCAGAGCCTTACAAAAGGAGGACAAATCAGAGGACAATCATTTGGTGGCCTAATTAAGATAGCCCAGGATGTAATGGACTGAATTCTGTGGAGCCTCCTAAATCTGGCATTGGTCTGTCCGATTTATCAGTGACACTCTACTGTAGCCACTTTTTCTCTGCATTATATGGAATGTGGACTAGCAAAAGGGGGAACATGACAGAGCAAAAAAAAACTGGACTAGGCAACTGGAGCTTGGATAAAAGGAAGGAAGTCACTACGGGAGGTAAGCGAGAAAGTAGCTAAGTATGGATTGATGAAAACAGGAAACTGGGTAAAATGATTACCAGTGGCATACAGGAACTCAGAAAAGAAATGAAAGACGTCAACCCTGTTGCAACACAGGGATGAGCAGTTCTGATCTCTTTATGTAGAGCTAAAACTGAAAAAAAATTGTTGTCAACAGGAGTTTCCTGCATATTCGATTGGACACTAAATTAATGTTCTGGGACATTCTAAAAAGTTAAAGAATGTTCTGGAACCTTCTGGAAGGAAGGTTAAAGTAAGGATCCACAATTTCCTGGAATGTGTTTAAAATCATCCGTTTACTTTACATTATAAATCACCCTTTGGAAATTTAAATTAATGTCTTTCTTCAAGATGGAGTCTTCTGTATTTCTCTGTGACAATGACACCATGAAGACTATCATAGGTGTCATATGTTTTAAAAAATGTGTGCATATATAGGTTTTTTGTTTGGCAATAACTTGTGTGCTGTTTGATGAATCTTCACGAGACTTTAAAGAAAAAAGTCCCAACAACCTCAGTTTCTTCTTGGGAAGTGCCAGGGTGATCTGTCAAGCAGGGGCCGAGAAAAAAAGAGGGCATCAAAATGCATTTTCCCTTCTTGTGTTTCCATAGGAAAACTGAACAGTGATACCACAAAAGCTGCTGAAAAAAACAACACCAAATTTAAAAAGAAAGCCTGATCTTAGTCCTGAAAAAATGCTTTTTGTGATTTGGTGCAAATTTGTTCAGTAGTTTTTCAGAAATTAAAGCTCATTCCCTTTGTATATTTTACACTGTGGAGGATCCAGGGAGCCACCAAATTAACAAAGATTTGGGAGTAGCCATTTTAGGACTCCGGGGACTTAGTCCCCTATCCTAACAAAAATAAAAATATATAGGCGGCAGGGTAGAGATAATCTACTCCCATAAGCCTGGTTAGGAAAATTCTAACCCCCACCACAGTCCAATACATAATCTTTGTAAAAATAATTTGCAGCAAATTCATAGAGGATCTGCAGCAACATTTGAAGACAAAAAGTGCAGACATGAAAATACCCTGGGGGTGGCCAGGACCAGAGGGAAACCATGCATTTAATAGAAGAGAGGGTGTGTGTGCCTAACTCCCCAAGCCTTTTTGAGCCCCTCTGGACACTATCCCCCTGGGGACAGTTTTAAAATTGAGTTAGGGAGTGTGCAGGTACCCTCCCTGAGCCTCTAGGAGGACCAAGGGACCCCTTCCCCTGCAGCTGATAAACATAAATGGGTGGAGGGTGGTGTGCAGCCCATCTCCCCAAGCCTTTGCTGGGCCCTAGGGCCCCAGCCCCGGGGCAGGCTCAGTCCTGGTGTCCCAGGGACCCATTCCCCCATAACACTGTTGATTCTCTGCACATGGGAGCGCGGGCAGTAAAGTCTCCTGTGATCCCATCTGGCAGGAGTAGAAAGGCCTCTGCAGGCACTAACGTTTCTCAAACACACAAACATATGATTGCTCTTGCTCAGAGGGAGAAAAAAAAGCTGCTCCCACTGGTTGGGAGCAATGGTGGCTCCCAATACACCCGCTATCGGTGTTAGCTGTGGATCCAGCAGGGCTGCGGGCCATGGACCTCCTTTGGAGTCCCCAACATAAAAAATGCTGTGGGCTTCTTAGGGTGGGCAAAGGGTCACCCCAGATTTAATTTGAGAAAAAATAAAATGGGTGGCTGGCTCCTGAGTGGCCCCATGAAATGGGGCTGCTTGCAGGGAGCTGGTGGGGCTGTGGGAACCCTAGGCATCCCCTACAGCCCACCACAAAATTTAAATCATGGTTGTCCTGGGTGGGACCGAGACACCCACAAATAATAAATAAAAAATAAAAAAGCGAATAACTGCTCCTAGCAAGGAGCGCCCCATAATGCCCTTCATGGGATAATTTACATATATATATTACTACTGGTGGTGCCCTCAATCTGGGCAAGGAATTCACAAATAAGTATTGGCAAAGATAATAGGTCCCACCTATGCCCAAATAGTTTAGAGGTGAACAGAACTCTTTGCATAAGAACCAAAAAATGTTTTTTAAAACAATGCAGAATTTTGAAAATGTTTACTAAACTCTCTCAGAAGTAAGAAAAACTCACTGAAAAGTGACTCACCCCCTTTTAATAGGAAAATCTCACTGAAAAGTGACCCACCCCCCTTTTAAAAAATGAGCAGCCCTCATAAAGGTGTATACACTACTTTGGAGAAGGGTGCAGAACTATGACAATCGTACAGAACACTTTAAAAGTGTACAGATGTTTCTAAATAACGTGCACAGAATGTTTGACAGGAGCAAATCTCACAGCCTGAGGTACCCAGTTAAACACCTGCCTTGTCATCTTCAGACAGCCATCGCACCTCGCAGAGACTGAATAATCCCCACAAGCCCAGACAGATGTTTTTGCTTTTTACACCAAGGTGGGTGCAATTGGCCGTAGCGAGCCATTACTGTGCGTCTGCCACTTGCTTGTGAAAAGGCAGGCAGCTACAGGGATTTGTTGGCTAAATGACAAACTGCTGGGTCAGTCCCCAGGCTTCCCTAAGAACAGAGGGCCTGATTCACTAAGGTAGACTAACACATTTGTGTAAGTTTACAATTGTTTGCTATTTGTAGCAGGCTTTACATATAGTATCTTTACGAGTGTGGAGTCTCTGCACATAAAAAGATAGGTCTTTTTTATGTGTGGAGTCTACGCACTCATAAAGATACTACTCGTAAATCCCTTCGTGAATAGCAAACAATTGTAAACTTATACACAAGTGTAAGTTTACCTTTGTGAATCAGGCCCAGAGTGTGTGACTCTGAGCAAACTACATGCCCTCCATATCCACTGGTGTTTTAATCTGGCATAAACTTAGAAACAAGCTTGCATATAAGTAACAGAAATACATATTCACATAACCACACACATTTCTGTACAAGAACATTGAACAGTTTACAAGGCAGCGAGCAGTGCAGGGATCTCAGTGCTATGCTGGTGACCTATCATTGGTTTCATTTATAATTCACAAATGCAGCAGCACACTGAACAGATTAAAGAATTCATGCTCTCCTACAGGATGCAAAAGCAAACTGAATTGTTTCTGATCACTACCTGTTTTAGCATATAAAGGTAATAAAGCATAGGGTGCTAAATAGATTTGCTCACGATAATACATTTGGATCAACAGATGCATACAGGATTTGAGTCCAGGTGTGCAACCTAGCCACTAGATCACATCTTCTCCCTGCATAAACCACAACACACTAAACAGTACATTAAGCCATAGTCACCGGCGATAGAGGTCCTTACCAGGGGCTGCCCCATTTCCAGTAGCTCACTGAAACTCCCCCAACTCTCCATTCACCATGTGCCCATTCCCCAGAGTTTTCCATTCAAAACACCGCTCACACCACCTCTTTACCAGCAAGGCCCTGGTAATGCCCTGAAAGATAAGTAATTGGTGGGCTAAAATCCCCTTTTTAGACACTTTTTGTTTTTTGGGACACTATAGGTCGGTAAGTGGCAGCGCATGTGCACTGTCTGCAGGCTTCACTTAAAAAGTAACTCTATATTTCCCGGGAATTATAGAATATGACCCCAGGGAAATTTATTGACATTCTCAACATGACTAGAGCTGGAACTTGTGCACTTTAGTTTGGGAAAGCAGGAATTACACTAAATTTGACAAAATCGAGATCTTTATCCAAAAAATGGGATTTTTGTGATTTGGTGTAATTCTGTTCAGTAGTTTTTGAGAAATTAAGATTCCAAAGCTTTATATATCTGGAAGGATGGGTTCACAGGTTGCTCGTGATCATGCAACTTCAGATAAAAGAGCAATCCTATTGGCCGAGGGGGCTTTTTTGCCCCTCGGCCGCCTCACTCCCACAGGAGCAAAAGGCTCCTGCAAAGTCCAGGGAATGGGATCGGAAAAAAAAGTTAAAAATGGGTTGGGGCCTGACTGTTTGCAGGGGGTTGCTGCTGTGAACAGGTGAAAGCCCTGCACAGTGGGAGGTTGGCTGGCTGTGGGGGGTTGGACATAGGGTTTGGTAACAGACCATCCCCTGCAGCCAACCCTAAGCCTTCCATGGTAGAAGGCCATGCTCAGGGGGAGTGGTGGCGTTATGTATAGCAATAAAATATTACTTTATGTTTAAAAAAACTAGAAATTCACTGAAAAACCCAAAGGTTAAAGTGACGAACGGTTAGGTATGGTAATAATATCTCACTTCCAATAAAAAATAAACCTCAGAAATTTACTGAAGAAAAACAAAGGTTAAAGTGATGTTATATATAGTTAAGTGAAAATGTTAGTTTGAATGTAACGTAACTCGCACCCTTGCCATGCACTGCTTATGACCTCACATGTTACAACAATCATGACATGATCAGTGACATCATTGATAAGATTACTGATAATAACTAAACTGACATCATTGACAATAAAATAGCTATAACTGTTGAATTTCAGTTTAGAGCGTTATCAGCCTGTCAGTTAAACGTCTTTCATATATATATATATATTCAGCAGTTATAGTTAGTTGGGCTAACTACAACTTATGCACCCACAATGAATTGCTTATGACCTCACATATTCCATCACTCATGACATGGTCAGTGACATCATTTATGACATCATCCATTGAGTGTGACCAACGTACTACACAAGTTAAAATAGTATGCTTTCTGTGCTACTAATGAGTGACACTATTTCTAACATATTTTATGTGAGTGGCTGTATAACTGTGTGTATCTGTGTGTGAGTGGGTGTCTGTGTGCCTGTATAGGTGTCTGAGTGAGTGGGTGTGTGAGTGGCTGTATGCATGTATAGGTAGTTGTGTGTGTAGCTACATGGGTGAGTGTCTTTGTGAGTGACTGTATTGGTGAGTGAGTGCATGTGCATGTGTCAGTGGTTGTGTTGGTGAGTGAGCGGCTGTATGGGTGAGTGTGTAAGTAAATATATGAGTGAATGAGTGTCTTAATGGCTGTATAAGTGAGTGATTGGCTGTGTAAGTGGCTGTATGAGTGAGTGAGTGGCTGTTTGATAAAGTGAGTTGGTGTTTGAGTGGCTGTATTGTAGAGTAAGTGTCTGTGTGAATGAATGCATGGGTAAACGGATGTGTGAGATCTTGAATGGATGTGTGAATGGGTATGTAAGTGGCTGTGTAGGTGAGTTAGTGAGTGTGTGAGTGCTTGTATGGGTGAGAGAGTGGCTATGTTAAGAGGCTATATGCGTGAGTGAGTAGGTGTGTGAGTAGCTGTATAAGTGAGTGTGTGGCTATGTGAGTGGCTGTATGGGTAAGTGCCTGGTTGTATGAATAACTGTATGGATGAGTGAGTGGTTGTGTGAGTACTTGTATGGGTCTATGAATCAGTATGTGAGTGGTTGTGTGGGTGGGTGAGTGGGTATATGAGAGGTTGTATAGGAGTGTAAGTGGGTGTGTGACTGCTTCTGTGGATGATGTCATCAGTAATGTCATCAGTGATGTCATTTGCGATGTCATCAGTTATGCCATCAGTGATGTCACTGACCATGTCATTAGTGATGTAATATGTGAGGTCATAAGCAGTTCATTGCAGGGGCATAAGTTATAGTTAGCAGCAGTAAATATAATAATTGCTGAATTTTCGCTGGTTTTGGATTAGTGAAATCTGAGCCTAAATATAACTTCCCTGTAACCTTTGTTTGTTTGAGTGAATCTCTACGTTTTTCAAAAATATTATTTCCTAACTTTAACGTCCCTCTAACTTTTGTTTTTTTTTCCAGGAAATTTCTAAGGCTTTTTAATGTTGTTTCCTAATTTTAGCTTCCCTGTAACCTTTGGTATTTTAAGTGAATTTCTAAGGATTTTTAAATTTTATTTCCTAAATGTAACCACTAACCTTTGACAGTGAGTGTGTGAATGAGTGCATGAGTGTCTCAGTGAGTCTGTGAGTGGGTGTGCGAGTCTCTGAATGGGTCTGTGAGTGGGTGTGTGAGTGTCTAAGTGCTCTCTGTTTTATCCTCTTCTGCTCTGTTTTGCCTTTTTGCTTGTTTCCTGCCCTCTGTTTTGTCTTTCCTGCTAGTTTTTCTGACTGTTTTGCCTTTCCTGCTCATTTTTCTTCCCTCTGTTTTGCCTCTTTCTTCTCGTTGCTTACCTTCATTTTGCCTCTTTCTGCTAGTTTCTTACCTTTATTTTGCCTCTTGCTGCTGGTTGCTGACCTCTATTTTGCCATTTTCTGCTCATTTCTGACCTTATTCAGCACTTTTCTGATCCTTTCCACCCTTTATTCTGCCTCTTTCTGCTCAATGCTGACCTTTATTTTGCCTCTTTCGGCTCATTGCTGACCTTAATTTTGCCTCTTGCTTGTTTCTCACCTTTATTTTGCCTTTTGCTGCAGTTTTCTGACCTCTATTTTGCCTCTTCCTGCTCATTTTTCATCTTTATTTTGCCTATTACGGTTGGTTTCTGACCTTTATTTCTGATTATTGCTGACCTTTATCCTGCCTCTTTCTGCTCCTTTCTCACCTTAATATTGCCTTCTCTGCTTGTTTTTCTTCCCTCTGTTTTGCCTTTCCTGCTAATTTTTCTGCCTCTGTTTTGTCTTTCCTGCTCATTTTTCTGCCCTCTGTTTTGCCTCTTTCTTCTTGTAGCTAATCTTTATTTTGCCTCTTTCTGCTTGTTTCTCACCTTTATTTTGCCTCTTGCTGCTGGTTGCTGACCTCTATCTTCCCATTTTCTGCTCATTTCTGCCCTTTATTCTGCCCTTTTCTGCTCCTTGCTGACCTTTATTATGCATCTTTCTGCTCTTTGCTGACCTTTATTTTGACTCTTTCTGCTCATTTCTCACCTTTGTTTTGCCTCTTGCTGCTGGTTTCTGACCTTTATTCTGCCTGTTACTGCACGTTTCTCACCTTTATTTTGCCTCTTTCTGCTCATTGTTGACCTTTATCCTGCCTCTTTCTGCTCCTTCCTCACCTGTATTTTGCCTCTTTATGCTTGTTTCTGACCTTTATTCTGTTTCTTTCTGCTAATTTCTGACCTTTATTCTGCCTCTTTCTGCTCCCTTCTGACCGTATTTTGCCTCTTTACGTTAGTTTCTCACCTTTATTTTGCCTCTTTCTGCTTGTTGCTGATTTGTATTCTGCCTCTTTCTGCTCGTTTCTCACCTTTATTTTGCTCTTTCTACTCATTGCTGACCTTTAGTTTGCCTCTTTCTGCTCATTGCTGACTTTTATTCAGCATCTTTCTGCTCATATCTGACCTTTATTCTGCCTCTTTCTGCTCGTTCCTGACCTTTATCCTGCCTCTTTCTGCTCTTTTCTGACCTTTATTCTGCCTCTTTCTGCTCGTTGCTGACCTTTATTCTGCCTCTTTCTGCTAGTTTCTGACCTGTAACTTGCTTCTTCTTCTCTGTTCCGCTGGGACCATGGGAGGAGCCACAATGCCTCCGCATTCCCAGCCTGCTTCCCACCTCCTGTGGGAGCCAGCATTGCTGCTGCACAGAGGAAGTTGATGGAAAGGCAGCTCCTCCGTGCAGGATAAATCTGTTTCATCGTTTTACCTGCCCATATGTCTACGGGTAGGGAAAGAGATGAAACTTCTGCTTCCAGCAGGCAGGGGCACTTTGACAGCTCCTCCCTGCTGGAACTGGAGTGTTTACATTTGCTTGGTGGGAGCTGTCAAAGCTCCTACCAACCAAAAGCAAACAGCTATGTCCTGACAATGGGCACTCCGGGACATAGCAGCAGCTGGCCCAGTGGTAGGGCGTGGCAGTTCCCAGGGCCATGTATGGCTCCAGGAGGGGGGCTACACGGCCCACCTCCTTTCCTGTGCATGTGCTGCCCTGAGGAGGTGGTCATTCCTGTGCGGCCCCTCTCCCATTCTTTAAACAAATATTTGGTTACAGGGAGGTGGTGGTCTCTGGGTCCCAGTGAGTCTGTGGGCCCCCCTTTTGTGTTATTTTACCCCAGGAGGTGGTGGTTCCTTGCGCTGGGGGGTATGGACCACCCCCCCCTAAGGTGTTTGCTTGCCCAAGGAGGTGGTGGTCCCTGGGGCTTATAGAGCCTGAGGAGGGCTTCCCATGTGCCCCTCATTCATTATTTAAATAAATTCCTGGGAAAGTAGTGGTCCCTGTGGCTGTATCAGCCTTAGTACCCCCCCTCATTTTATTAGTAAATGACCCCAGGACATGGCCCATCTGGGGGCTTCATGAAAAACAAGTGCAGGAGCTTACACTTGTTTTTTAACAAAACATTTTTGCTGCAGATTCGTAGATTCATTGTGTTCCCGCTGCAAATTATTTAATTTATTTTAATTGCTTTTTGGCTTTTCGGGGTCACAGGGGAACCCCAGGACCACAGTTAGTGGGTCAGGGTATGCCTACCCTAACACCTTTTCTTTTTTTTAAAATATTTTTTGTGGGACTCGGCTGAAACTGGGTCCTAAGATGGCTGCCAACTTCCTGGTTGAAGTGTTGGCAGCCAATCAAATTTCAGCATGGCGACTGTAGGATCCTCGTAGGAGCTGCATTTTTATATATACAAATTAGTTTTTTATATCTCAAAAACTGCTGAATGGATTTGCACCAAATAACAAATAGGGTTCTTTCTGGACCAAGAGCTATCTATCTGCCAAATTTGGTCTAATTTCATCCAGCGGTTCAGGCTGTGGTCACGACGAAAATCTGTTTGGGAATTAACATTGGAAAGAAATATCCTCGATATTTCTTGTGCTGCTGATTGAAAAGCATAAATGAAAGCTATTAAAAAGATGGAGTCTTATGGTTTTCTTACCGATATGTAGTATTTAGCTGGCCTTGGAGTGGGTGGAGCACATACAAGTGGGTCATGGGAGCAATCTCCGGGCAGTGCATGAATGCTTCAAAGGAATGCAGCAGCAGTGTGGACTAACTGGGACTGGCCTCTCCTCATTCAATCTGAGCAGTATAAACCAGGAGCCTTGTTAAATAGAGGTCCAAAGTGTGGATGTTACACAAATAATAGAATAAAAACAGTCTACTGATGCATAAGAAATAATTCACACGTACTTTCATCTATTTAACATGCCATTTGCATCAGTGAATATAGCTCTGTAATAAGACATTTCTGTGCTGATGAAGGCAATATGAGAATAATAAGAGGACTGAAAAGGGCATTGACACAAGGTGTTCTTAATAAATGTCACAGTCTGGTTTTGAATGTCATTGTCCAAACCAAACTAAGTGCAATCAGCAGTGGGTTTTATATACGTGGGTCACCGTAGAGATGCAATAGTTGAGCCATCTTTTTTAGGATATAAGAGTCCAGGTTAAGAGCAATATAAGATGTATTCTATGAGCAATTACATTGAAATTTCAAAAGCTTCATTGAAGATAAGGAAATGACTCAGGGCTAATAATGGCTGGTATAAGCTTTCTGCTCCAACATTCCAATGTCTGCATTTTTGTTTCTTCCTTTTAAATTTAGAACATTCTAACTTCAGTGGGTGAAATTGTCTAATAGCCTTATAGTTCTTCTGTGTTGGGCTGTAAAAGTTGTTAAAGGCGCTCTCCCTCATTACAGGCCCTCGCCACACTGGGGTTCAGGGCACTTAACAACTTGCATAGCCCTTGGCAGTGGATTATAAGTCTATAATAATATATGAAGGTATTGTTCAAAAAGATATTTTTTTATCGTATGAAATAAACACTTTTGGAGAGAAAATGACAGTTTTCTTGTTGGGGCATTGATAAAAACCAACCAAAATAAAACATACTTGTGTCATGGTTTGGTGAAAAAGTACTCATGGGTATAATCATAACCTGTGTAAAATTTACTCATAGCACTCAAAGTACTGTGGCAAATGATTACTTACTTTTATAACAGATTTAAAAAGCAGCAGATGTATAGTACTTAGCTGAAAAGGTGCAGTCGATACATGGTCCATATATTTAGGACAATTCATTAAATCTTATAGACAGCCTGTTTTCAACATTTGGCTGTCCCAGCATGTTATAAGTAAATGGGAAAGCATGCAGTAAAAGTCAAATATTGAGAATCTGTTAATGTCTCTAATTTAGCAACTTAGACCTTGCCCTCTACTCACTTATCAGCAGTTCATATTGTACTATGTATGTAAGTATGTATGAATGGATGCATGTGTGTATGTGTGCAGTATTTTTATAGTGTGGATCTAGCCAAACTCAACCTAGTGTTGTAGAGGGTCAAATATAAGGATGCATTCAACAAATGATTTGAAAGCTACTGTTATTACATGATGATGCAAATTTCTTCAAAGTAATGTGTCTTCATCTTTTTTTAAAATTTGAGCTGATTTGGAATGATGGATACAGGGCTGTTGCCAGATTCTGAGGGCATATATAGAACATTCTTGTTTCCTTGTTTTTCTTGTTGACATTTCTTTGTCTTTAGTTTAAGTGCCCTGGCTGTGGGTGTGTCATCAGAGATGGTATGCATTTCTGCTAGAGAGTGAAGTGTGCAGGTCTTGATGACTTTGTAAATGATGCAGCTGATTCTGAAGATGCTGAAGGCCAGCATGAGAGCCAGTGGACTTCCATCTGGATGTGGGTTATGTGATCAAATGGGTAAACAGCCATTACAACGAGGCTGTTACCACGCAAGTTGTTACATCGCATGCGTAAACACATGCAATGTAACAACGACTACCATTACAATGCAAATCATTATATCACATGCGCTTTTAAAACTCATGCAATGTAATGGCTATCCACATCGTTGTGAGAAAACTGAGCTGTTCCGTTTCCTCACAAAGACGTGCACCGCCCCTCTGTCGATACTGGAACCAGGAAAGAGGAACCACGAGGAGAGAGAGGTAAGGGGGATTGTGCCTAGGGTGGGCGTTACTTTTTAAGGGTTTAGGATTGTGTCGAAGTAGTGTAGTAATGTTTGTGTAGTGTAGAGTTGTTTGTAGCAGGAGGGCCGTGCTGGGGGTAGTGTTTTAGGGTTTAGGGTAGTGTTGTGGTGTTTGTGTACTGTAGGGTAGTGTTTTAGGGTTTAGGGTAGTGTAGAGGGGTCGTGCAGGGTAGTGTTAGAGAGGAGGGACTGGACTGGGGGTAGGGGAGGGTCATGCATGGGGTAGAGGTTTAGGGTTTAGGGTAGTGTTGTGGTGTTTGTATAGTGTGAGGTAGTGTTTTAGGAATTAGTGTAGTGTCGGGCGGTTGTGCAGAATAGTGTAGTGTTATTGTAGGGAAATGACTGGGGGTTGGTGAAGGCTAGTGCAGTGGAACTACGTTAAGGATTAGGGTAGGGTAGGTTGGAGTCACTTACCTTGCAAACGTTTACCATGAGTATACCTTTACCATTCATGCCTTGACATTTGAAATGGCATGCGTAGTAAAGGTATAGTTGTGGTAAAATTTTGCATTGTAATGGTACTCATTGTAATTGACATCGCGTAGTAATACCCGCGTTGTAAAGGAATGCGTGGTATTTCCATGCGATGTAACGAGTGCTATGCGATCAAATGTTTTCAGGCCTTGGATGAGACATGCTGCAGTGTGTAGAATGCTCTTAAGGGAGCCCATTGCAGAGTCTGGGAGGCCATGGAATCGGGTGTTTTCACCACCCAGATGTGAGGGTACGAAGGCTTGAACAGCAGTTCTGAAGTCACTTTCTGTAATGATTGTAAGGGTAAGGTGGTGTCCAGAGTGTATCCAAGTGACTTGGCATTCATAGTTGACAAATGTTCTGCTTGCTCATGTGTTACATTCAATATTTTTAGTGTGCTTATGTGTACAGTAAGCAGCAAGATCTCTAGAAATTGTTCTACGGTCCCTCCGGTAGCCCCTGTATGCAAACGTCATGATCTGTCTTCCAAATCCACCAATTTGGACTCCTGTACCTTTAAACATCGCTCCTGGGCCTCCAGTTGACAGGAACGTGATCCGAGAGCCTCTTCTGTATCATCTGCCCTGGTGCCCAGCTCCTGTATGTGATCTCTCATTTTGTCCCTATGTCTGGTGCAGCAAAGCTACTGTAATCAGCACCTCATCAATTATCTCTGTGATTGCCCTGCTGTCCCCTACATTCAGCTGTTTTAATTCTAGGGTGTAGGGATTATCTGTATCCCCTGCCAAAGATCCATTAATGAATGCCACACTTTGTGCCATCTTGGCAAGCCTTCCTCCACCGTATGACATTGTTTAGAGGTGGCCCTAGCCTGCTCCTGGCTTTGTGTGGCATCTTGAGCAGCAGGTGCACTCCTGTGGGCCAAGGGTGTGCTCTCAATGTCCCCTCAAATTGTGGGCCCACTCAGGGCCCCCCTTGATTCTCATTTTAGCCAGGGTGGGATTGTCACCAGGAGAAAATGAAGAGGTCCCATCCTGTAACCGTCTTTTGATCAGGCACCCCTGTGCCTAAGGTAATGCTTGACTAACCGCGTGGGAGGAGGTCCATGCTAGGCTTTCCACCATCAAGCCGTTGCAGCTCCACTCCCGAGATGGGGCCGATGCAGGCTGTTCCCTAGTTACCATGGATCATCTCAGTGTCTCTGTGGAGCAACAGGGGCCCGCCTCTCCTTGGGGTCCCTCAAGGCTTCCCACCTTATCCTGTCATTGCCTGCAGCACTCGGTATAGGGTCCGCACAGCCCCTACCATATCCCCGGGTGGACACCACACACTCGGTTGGACCCACATGGTTTACCTCATGGCCATTGTGATTCTCTCTAGCGTTGCCGACACTGGACTGATACAATTTCCCCGGGGAACAGCCCACCTCTTTTGCCTTCCTGACTCATGCAGCATGCATCACGGTGCGCCAACCGTCCGGCTGTGGCCACGGTCCCTCAGTTCATCTTTTCACTGTATGCCAGATTGCAGCTGGGTTCAAATGTGCAGCTGCCAGCTCCAATCTCCTCTGCCCCGCGACCTCTTGCAGCACTCTCCAGCTGCTGCCCGGCTAACGATTCCCAAAACTGGCACTGATGGGAGGTCGCTCCCTCCCCGAACGTTACTTCACTGCCAAGCAGTAGCTCTAGGACTGAGGAGGGGGGGGGGGGGTCTCTGAGCTGCATTCGATGAGAGCAACAAGAAGGTGCATCAGCTCAATCGGCCATCTTAGCTCCTTATCCATCAGCAAGATATTTCTAAAGGTCCAGAGCGCCGGGGGGCGGTGGTGGTCATCCTGCTTCATGAATCTGACCTAAAGTTTCACTGCAATGGCTACAGTTTCAGTGGTGACCTACTTGGAGGGGAGTTTCTTCTCAAAAAGTGACAAAGTACTTTACTGCATCGGGACTTAAAAACTAAAAAATTATTTATTTCCAGACTTTCACCTGGACCAATCAACTTGATGTCTCTGACTGGAGCTCCAGTGAGGTCAATGTGAAATTGCACCTAGGCCCTGGTCTAATGTGACCATTGTATTACATTTGCTGCTTTTTTTTTCGTGGTGCTTTTCATAGTTAAATCTGTAACAAGTCATGACTACCTTAATTGGATTTTTGTTGCTTTGGTGTACTTTTGCTTATGGCATTTTTCTCTATTATGGTTAGCGATTTGATTAATTGTGGTAGACTCCTGATGGAGTAAGGACTCGTACAAAAGAGACTTGCTCAGAAGAAATCCGCTTCTCTAACAAGTTACTAAAAGTATTTTGTGTAAAACTAATGCTCACCACATGAACACGCGGGTTAGTGAAGCTTGCTTAAGTGTTTAATAACGTGGATAACATGAACGAAGGACTAAAACCGTTTTAAACGGGAAATCTTTATTGCGCATGCGTCAACTACATTTACGTAGTATGACAAGATGTCGCTTGGAGGGAAATTCTTGCGCATGAGCAGAAGGCACTAAAATTGAGTCTTAAAGGTTTGCGTGCATGACATCTGCTTATCTGAAAAGAAAACAACTATTCTACTAACGCTAATGCAGGAGAAGTATTAATAAAATATCACTAGTGCGCATTTGGGCCTCTCATGTATAACTGAAGTAAGCTGAGTAAGAGAAAGACTGCGCATGTCTATTGAATGAAGCCATGAAGGTCAATGACAGAACACTTGAACAGAAGCCAATTTGTGTGCCAAACCGTGGGAACGGATGGCGAAAAGTTCAACAAAGAAGAAGTCTCATTCAAATTGTTTTAATAATGTTTCAACTAAAACGTGAATGTGTGTGTGAAACCAAAATTATGAATAAAAATTAAGGGGATGGGTTTGCAAACAATGGTTAAATAGAATTTAATGTCATGTAAGCATGGTGTGATGGAGCTTCCCCCTTGCCTGACCAATCATAGTTCGTATTTTTACAAAATGTAAACTTTAGTGGGTGGAACATACAGAACGAAAGGTATATTTAAGATAGCTTTAGTTAGTTAGTTAGCACAGATGCTGATGAGTCGGAGATGCTGTGAGTCGTGCTGCGGGAGATGCTGTGAGATGCTGATGAAGAATTGAATGCAGAGCCTGAAGCCGAACTTTCTGTCCTATTTTAATTAGGTTAGATCAGAAGAGCGCGGAAGAATCTCGAGGAGGAAAAGAGTGTCAGAGAGGGGTGCGGCGCAATCGTCGGTATTCTGGAGAGGTCAACTATCCTGTCTGGAGTCCTGTCCTGAAGTCTTTGTCATCTGACCTATCCCGGGGGACCCTTACCACCTCCTTGGCCGGGGGTTGGTCTTTCACACCATTCTTGGTAATTATAATTTCACGTTATTTTCAGATGTCCTTTTCTCTCTGTGCGCTCCCTTTCTGAGTATTGATCATTGTATGAGTCCGAAGTATAAGTTTGGAGTTTTAATCGATTTAATTTTTTCTCCTAATGATTGATGGTGACAGTACTGTATTTTTTAAGTGGGTCACATGCATTTAATTTTGATAAAGATTTAAAACTTTCCTGTGTCTGTGGTTATTTACTTCAAAGTATAGAAAAGTTAGAATTATGTTAATTATCACCATCAATTAGTTCAACTAATGGTCCATCGACCAGAGGAAAGAACTTTTTGATCCGTGAAGGGTTAGTTAAAGGTGAATAGAGGTATTTTAGACTGATCCTAAACATTGTGAAGAAATTTAAATAAACCAGTCCAGCAGTTTACTTGACATTGTGTGTGTGTTTATGGGCCCAGGTGAGTATATGGAAGTAGAGTAACTGTTGTTGGTACGCCGCTGGATCAGTTTTCTGGTAGCAGAGTTGGTAGTAGACTAGTTTGTGATAAATATTGATTATTGATTATTGATTTATGTTTAACAAAAGAGTTAGCATCTTGTTTTATGTTGTCCAGAAACCCGGGAAATGAATAGCGGGTTGTGACAGAAGCCACACTGCAGTGAGGTTACTCGTCTGTTGGAATAACACTGAGAAGCTACGCAGGGCTGGCAGTGTTAAATTAGGGACTGTTTTTGTATACAAGTAGAGTGTGAGTGATAGCAAAGAATTCGCTGGTGAAACTTTGGTCTTATTTCCCAAGTAGGGGTAACACTGAAGGAGTAACAGGTTCTTCCGAGCTTGAATGAAGGGTAAACAGAACTTTTTACTCGCAGTAGAAGAGGAGTAACTCTGAAACTCCAGAATAAGTCGAAATCTATCCTTCGTTTAGTGGAACAGGCAGAGTAGCGAATGTTTTTATGTTGTTATTAAGAAAGAACTTAATGAAAAGTATTAAGGAATAGGTTTTTCATATTACCTTGTGAAGGGAGGGTCAGTCGCAGAAGTTCGTAATGACATCACAGAGAGCCGCGCTGGGATTGGTTGAAACAGCGGGCGTGAGACAGAAGCAGATTGTAAAGGAGAGGTCAGTAGTGAGGAGCAATACTGATGTCACAAAAGGCCACGCTAGCATTGGTCAGACCACGAGCGTGAACCTGAGTCTGATTGGCTAATAGATAGAAGCCGCGCTAGGATTGGTTGAAAGAGAAATTGTATGTTGGATTCTGATTTGGCTGCTGGTGTGAGTCGCACAGATAGTAGAGTTGAAGGGTTTGTGGAATACTCTTTTATAGATCGCTCATCTAGAATGTATGGAGAAAAGAGAAACATTTTGCTAATAAAGAAAATTAAGAATTTCTTTAAGAAAGATAAGCCTGTGTTGACTAGAGAAGGAATTCCTATCCTGCCACCGAAAACACCTGCTTCCTTTATGATGATGGAAAGAGGATATCATACTTGTGTATGGTTGGAGAATTGGATAGAATATACAAAAGGTGAGGGAGTTCTAGCTTTTCCAGAACATGGTACATTTAATGGGAGAATTCTTCAGAATTTAAGAATGAGAATGAATGATTTAGAACCAAGACCTAGGTTAACTCAGTATGAGACTTTGGAAGAATGGGAGACTGAGTCATATAAACGGGAGAAATGCAGAGGCAGTAAGAGATATACAGAATTTTTCCCCAGATATTTGCATGAGTCACGCGAAGGTCAGATGAAACAATGGAGAAGAGATATGGTATCAGAAGGTTTATATCCAGTGTTAATGGCTGAAGAACAGTTGGGAGGCACGTGAAAGGAGAAAACAAAACACATAATTCTGGCAGGATATGGTGAATCAGATGATGAATTGTTAGAGGAACTTTAACTAAGAGTCCTCCACCATACCAAGAAGGACCCAGTAGAGTTACTCCAAGTGCACCGGTAATGGAAAAACCCTTAATTCCTCAAATTTTACATGATACATCAGTTAATAGGGTGCTTCAAGATCATGAGAGAGAAGCCTTAAATATAACTAGAGAGGAAGTAGTGCAGAAAATAAGTCAATTAAATTTAAATACAGAAGCTTTGACAGTACCAGTGACTATAGGTCCTGTTATCCCATTATATGGAGATAAAATGAGTTGCCCAAAACCTCAAGCTGTAACAATTCCTTTGAGTAATCCCAGAAAAGAACTAGTAATATCTGATGATCTGGCTAGTGAATGCGATTCAGTCATTTCAGTAATGGACCTTCCAATAAGAGAACCTTTAACTGAAACCCCGAAAAGAGTTACACCCGGAAATTCGAAAGAAAGAGGGTCTATGGTACCTTTAGGAACTAGGAGCTCAACAGCGGTTATTCCAGAAGATTTAGAAAGATGGGCACAGGGAATAGAAAACCAAAGCTCAACATCAAAGATTTTAGATATTTATAGACTGAAAGTGGAGTTGGAAGAAATGATAGCTGGAAATGTGGGAATAGACAGGTTGAACTTTTACAATGATGAGGAGTTGTTGTTTATATGTAGGAGCATAACCAGAAATGCAAAATTGTTTCATGACATTGACAGAGGTTGCTTCAGTGATTGGAGTGGATATAGGGAGATCAAAATTGTTACAGAAACCATATAGAGTGGAGTTTACTGATAAGGATTTGGAGAATATGAATGTGTCTGGTAAGAAACTACAGATAGAAGAGTTAATGAACATTTTGCAGAAAGGGAGAGACATTGACAAGTGGAGGACTGGGTGGACAAGAATGACGGAGGAAGTACAAACAAAGGAAGCGTCATCTGCATACTTATTAAAAGAATCAGAAAAGGTGGAAAGATTGTGTCCCATGAGAGAGGTTCCTGGTGGTGGATATGTTCATGTTCAGTGAAGCAGACAGGATATTTTGTCATTTACAAATGATTTCCCTAGGTTAAGAGAGAAGCCCATTGAATGGTACAAACAGGTTCAAATATTTGTGAAAGGTTCTGTTGAAGGATCTGGATGGTCTGTTTGATATAGTGGTACCTGCTGACTTATGGACAGAGTGTAAGATCGCAGTTGATTGGCCAAGTGAGGAGTATGCTAGAGACTTGAAAACAGGAGCACCCTCAGATGAGGTGATGAAGAAATATCACCAAGTAATTACTTTTCTAAAAGGGAAAATCCCTCCTAAAGAAACCGATTGGGTAAAGATAGATAGAACAACTTAAGAGCCAAATGAGTCTGTACATGCATATTATGAGCGGTTACTACAGGTGTCTAAGCAGTATAGTGGTTTTGAGAATATTGGTGATAAGGATATGGGACATTTTGTGTATCGGTTTGTGTATGGTCTAAAACCAGAGATTAGTCAGATGATTCAACAGCACATGTTGTGCTGTCAGAGTAAGACGATTGATGAGATTTTGAAATATGCCAAGTATTGCGGAGATGCTGTTGAGGCAAGGCGTAGAAAGCTAAAAGAGAAAATGATGTGGGCACAAGTGAAATTGGCAGAACAGCAGGAAAATAAATACCCAGACTGATAGTCAAGTGAAAGAGCAGAAGCAGAATGATCAAGCGGCGAATGGTGGTAAAGTAAGAGGATGAATTAAAAGAGAGGAAGCGAAGAAGAAGTTTCCTTGTCATGCGTGCGGAAAGCTTGGACATTAGAAGAACAAGTGTAAGAATATTCAGAATAATAATGGGCCAAACCACTGGCATTGACGATTAACCCAAAATCTGGCTGGGTATAGCGTGGCATAGTCAATGTTATTCTCCCTGACCTGCTTCTTCAAAGGGGCAAATTGCCGACGCGCCTCCCGCACTCTCATTGTGAAATCACGGAACAGCGATTTAGTAGAGCCCTCATATTGCAGTGGTTGCCTCTCTCTGGCAACCTTCACTGCTGCGTCCCTGTCATGATAGTTAAGCAGCTTCGCTATTAATGGGTCACGGCAGAATGCCAGGCGCCGGACGAGGACCCCGGGAACGGTGCGCCCATTCTACAACAAACATGGATGAGAATGTCTTGTGACAAGCAACTTTATAACAAACTGTTCCATTTTGCCGGTCGGGGTCAACTCCGGAAGGCCCGTGATTTTGAGGTTGCAGCGCCGAGACCGCGCTTTTAGGTCCTCCGTTTTGTCCTGCAGCACCTGTATCACTTTCCCCAACTGTTTGTGGTCCGCGTCCAGCATCGTCTGTGCTTCTTCGACTTCCTTGACTCGGCGTTCCGTCATATCTAACCGCTGTGCATGCTTATCTAACCTCTCAGACATTCTGTCCATGCGATAGGAAAGAGAGTCCAGCTTAGAGCCAAGAACTGAAAGGCTACTTTGCAGTCCCTTTTCTATCGCAGCAAGCATAGTGCATATGTCTCTTCTGCATCATCTGGAGGCGGTTCCTGCGAAAATTCGCCGTCATCTGCAGTTGCATCGCGCCCCTTAAATTTCTTTTGGTCGAACGTGAGTTTAGTTTGCGTTCGGTCTACCTTGCCCATTGTCAAAGTAGCCCTCCTGTTGGACCAGGCCTAATATCAAGCCGAACTGCGACCCACTCCAGATTCGCACCACCAACCGCAGGCAGCAGTTGTTGAGGCCAAGTGATCTGTCTCAGGCCGACGCTCCAGGCAACTCACTGTGTAGCCACCACAGGCTACCAGGGTCAAAAATTCCACCACAGCACAGATCACGTTACATATTTAAAGCAGTTGGGACAGACAGTCACCAGTCTGATGCAGATTACTCTCCACATGGTATCTCAGGAGTCCACACCCATCTCAAGCATCTCATCATAAGATCGGGGGTTCAGGGCACCGCGTCAGCCTCTACCTGAAGGATCCAGCAGGGCAAGGTGTAAAATCACTGTCGCCTGTAGAAAACACTCCATTGCAGCTGTGGTTTTCGAGGGGCTCACTAGCCAAAGATGCAACGTTTCCAGCGCAAGGGGCCCCAGCTCAATTCCTTGCAACGGGGGCGCACCACAATATATTCATCCGCAACACCCCCAAAGGATTCAATGTTCCACATTAGCACCGACCTCCGCCGTAGCCACCCAGACGAAGGCACCATGCCAAGCAGCCCCCATTCAGAACGTATCCCTCTGGGGATATACAACTCACAAATCTGCTGTCACTCGTGTCTTGCCTTCAGGTGGCAATAACACAGTAGGGTAAATCAGCTCCCCGGCAGTCCAAAATGGCGGGCGCGTCTCACCATCCACCCAGCCTAAGTTGTAGCGAGCAGGAGTCAGGCACAGTCCTGGAGGATGACTGCAATCTCAGAATGGCCGCACCACAGGTAACTCCTCTCACACCGCCGCAGAAGCACAGCCGGCCAATGCACCCTGTCTTCAGTAACTGTAATGGCGTCCCCAAGAGCTGCCGCACTCTCCGCCAGTAACGCCGTCCCACCTCACAGCGCGCCAACCGGTAGCAAAAGTGTGGCAAATGTTCCCTGTAGGCTTGGCAGGTTCCACTCAGGCTTCGCTTTCCGACCAGGATGAGCCGCTCCCCATCATCGGGTACGAATTGTAGGTCGCAGCCTCGTTACAGTGTGCCAGGCCGCCCCAGCTAAGTACGGCAGCCCGGGGATCAAGGCCCACCCCACTCGCTTCTGCCGAAAGCACTCTCCACGCTGTCTGGGCAGGCAAAGGCATCGGAGTCAGCAAATTCCGATCCACAGATCGTCTGGCATCGATATCAGCCCTGAGGATGCCAAAAGCTCACTTCAGACTTCGGATAACTGTCTGATAGTTAGATGGGCTTGCGGAGCTTCGCGCTCAAGCGGTCATCTTAGTCGCGAGCAAGCCCCGCCCCCTCCAGGCTCTGAGGATTTACTCCTCCCTTTCGTAGAGATGTTTACACCAGAGCCAGAGTGGAGGGGGGCAGAGCTTCCAGCCTGGTGAGAGATGTTACGAGACCCCTATCCATATGCTGTGGAGCAAAGCCCCCACTGTCCCCTATTGGGCTTCCTAAAGTCCCATTTACAAACCCCCTATTTAGAGGGGTGGAGAAAATTGCCACAGTTCTGTCCAAAGAGGAGTAAATGAAATCAGCTTGGTCAAATTGCTCACAGAGATTACCAAATGGGACCCTTAATGTATAAACATCACCGCCATTTTCAGGCATACATGTCCACACAGCAGGTCTCTGGCCGGAGAGCAGCTTCCCAGACAGCTCCAGCCTATGGAGTGCATCCCAGAAGTTGCTGACTCTACTACTGGTGACCTGGAAGCTGGAGGACACGACCCAGCAGCAACGAGGCTTCCCGGCTGTTCCCTTCCAGCAGGGAACTCGGCGCCACACCAGCGGGAAAACGCTGACACCGCCTGTGTCAAAAACCATCAAGGGGAGATGCGGCAGCCACCCGCGCTCCCCACACACCAAAGAAGAAAAGGGAAAAGGGAAAAGGAACGGACCGGAGGATATCAAGTATGCAGAGTTTGGGGGGTGGGACAGAAAACCGAGAGAGCCCTGCTCACTTTGCAAATATGCCGACCGGGGAGACCAGCGGCCGTCTAAGCGGTAGCCACCATGTTCCCCACCAAGGATGATAGTTATTGCTAAATTAAGTGAGAATTCAACTCTCTGTTCCATGTACAGGCTAATTTCTCTTCTAAATATTCACCTGAAATGTTTCACTGGAATGCTGACTGGGTCAGCTTCTCCAAGAAATAATCAAGGCAGATCAACCAGGATTTGTCCCTGGATGACAATGTGGCAATAATAAGAAAAAGCTGCTTCATATTTTGAATAATGACCTCCCCCAAAAAAATCCAATGTCCTAATGCTCTCATTGGATTCCCAAAAGTGTGGAGGATGCAGAAAAGTCTGATGGTAGACTCAATATTTACTGATGGGCAGAAAAAACAGTCAAGCACTAAGTGCTCCATATCACAATAAGGGGAGGTGTTTTACCATCCTTGATGGAATTTGAAAAAAGTTTAAAGATGGTCCCCATGACAACGACTTGATTTCTTTACTCTGAAATTTAACATAGACCATACGTCTAATGATAAAACAACCTGATTAGAGAAGGTGGGAAGATGACTTTGAGATGTCATTCAGGGATAAAAGAAATTGGGGCAATTGTACAATAAGGCATGCTGTTTTGCATCTCAGTATTCAACTGAGAGAAACACAGTATAACATTCTAGCACATGTGGTAGAAAAGCCAAATGGAACTTATCCAAAAGTGATTTGTGCCAGTGGGAGAGCGGGGCCACAGGTACTCTACTGAATCTCTTGCAAAAATGCCTCAAACATGGTAGGTTTTGTGAGAAACTGGTTATGGAGGTTAATGGTGTGTTTTAGGTTCAGTTTTCCATAAAACCAAGTGTGATACTCTTGGAGCCACCTTTTTTGACCAGGTGGTCTCCTAAATCATTGAGTGGGAAACAAGTGACAATGCCTTGGTAGCAGGAGTACAATGGTTAAATTGTCTGCACCAGCAACACATGCTTGTTATCCATGCTATGAAAAAGATAAGTGGAAAATAGAACAAAATCAAATGAAGTAAGTAGGGACCTTTTTATCACACTACTGATTTCTGAATATAGAAAATCGGCAAGTCCAAAAGGTCTAAATTTATTATGCCCCATTCTAGATGAGAGCATTCAGGTTCTGTCTTATAATAGATCATACCCTTCACCAAAGGCAGTGTTGGACGGAATTGGATGGGTCCTATTTTTCTGCTTTTTTCCATAAACATGCCTCTATATTTCCATGGTCTACTTCTCTACACTGTGTTTGGACGAGATATCGGATAAAAAATATTGTGCTACAGAAATATCGTGGCAAGAATATCGGGTCTCGAATTTAAAAATATTGTTTTAAGTGTTGTTTTGAATATTGTTGTTATAAACATCAATGTAGTAAATATTGTTGCATATAATTGTTTTTTACTGTTAATTATTATGTAATGCAATTTTTCATTCTGTGTTTCTAATTTGTTTTATTTTGTTTTTATTTTTTTATGTATTAAATTGTTTAAATTTGTATTTGTTAATGTTTTTAATTATTTTTTTTTTCAGTAGTGGGGTGTTAGATTATTAAGGGATAAGGGTGGGGCGATTTTTATGAAAAATGTATTTTACGTTTAAATTATGAGTTCATAATTTTAAAGATATGTAAATTAATTGTTTTAAGTGAAAATGTATTGTATTATATTATTTTTAACTTAAATTTCATGTTAAATAAGATATATATTTATGGATTTTTAAAAATAAAATGTTAATAATTATTTAGAACAAATGTTTTGATGTTTAAATTACAAATATGACATTCTTTTTATGAAAGTGTAATAATTGTATAGAAAACTTCCAAATTAAAAATGATTCTGAACATTTAAAAAAATTGTTTATAAAACTTTAACAGCGTAAAAATGTAAGAAAAATGTTCAACATTTTTTATTGATAATTTTATTTATATTTTTTATAATTTTACTTTTTTAAAGTTTATGAATGGTAGGAAATCATTTTTAAATATTGTAACTTTTATTAATATTTTATATATAAGTTTTAAAACGTTAAATTACATTTTTATATCATGGTTAGTAGTTTAAATGTAGTGTTTTTTTAATATAATATTTTTGTTAATTTTGTGACTTACTAAAATATGAAAATGTGCAGTATTAATTGTATATTTAAAATTTTATTTTTTTAATATTCTAGGTAAAAAGTTCCATTTGAATTCTTTAGTGCACAATGCCGTACAACAATTTAGTATAGATTGGAGTGGGAATTCTAAATGTCACCCTTTGTTTGTTCAACACCTTACCCACATTGGTTTAGATTTGAGTGGGGATAGAAAATGTCATCCCTTTAATGTTCAACACTTTAACCAACTTGGTTTAGATTAGAGTGGGAATTGTAAATGTCATCCCTTTAGTGTCCAGCACCTTCCCTAAGTTAGTTTGGGTTGGTGTGAAAATAGTAGATGCCACCCCATCATATATCAGGAAAAGCTGGAAGATATAAAGAAAACTCAGCAGGATCATCATCTAATATAAGGCTATATGGCCTACCACATTCAACTAGAGTGGTTGCCATTTGGCTAACTCCACCTTAGCCTTCCGCATCAAGGGCCCAAGGTTGAGGGACCAGGTAAGCTCAGGGTGGAGCAGCACGTAGACGCCCAAGTATTTAAAACTAAGACGGTGTATAGGGATTATTATCTTGCCAATCAAAACAATCTCGGGACAGATTAGCTTTATTTTCTCAGTTGTTGTAGATAATTATTGTTGCGGCTGGAAGAGTCTGTAGTGGAGATATAAATAAATTAAAGTATTTTTTAGTTTATTCTAATTTAGTTGTATTTTTTAGAACTTTTTAGCACTATTAATGTTTTAAAAAAGATTAATTACTTACTTTTTGATTAGCTGTATTTCTTTACTTGTAGATAAATATTCTTGTGGTTGCAAGTATCTGTAGTGGAGATATAAGTAAATGAAAGTACATTTTAGTTTAATATAATTTAGATGCATTTTTTAAAACTTTTTAGCACTATTAAAGTTTTACAAAAGATTATTTACTTACTCGTTTTTGTTTAAGGTTTTCTTTCAAAAGTGAATCTTGTTATCAGGAAATAATTTGGTAGCGTTTCCTCTTCTGTTTTCTTGTAGTGTTGAAGTGGAAAATAGTAAATATATTTTTTGGCTTTTATGCTGTTGTGTTAATTAGTTACTTTCTGTCATTGGTCGTTTTTGTTACTGCTAGATTTTGATTTGTTGTTGTGTTCAATTTGACTTTTTTTTCCTGGAGTTTCCATAAATGGAAGAGGCTAATTAAGTAGTAGTAATTTATTCTAAATATATTTCATTGTTTAAATATTATTTATAATGAATTAAATGTTATATATTTTGGTGTTTATTTTGTTTAGTATATACTTATTTTATAAGTGGTATTAGTAAATATTATCTATTTTTGTGTTAATGTGTTTACAAAATATCTATTTATATTTATTAATTGTATTGTGTATGTTTATGTTGGTAAAAAGTTTGTTTTCTATATATTTATATGTTTTAAAGTTTTTTATATTTAATCGATATCATTATTGTATCGATATTGTTGGCTGTCTATATTATCATTTTCGATATTATGGTTATTTGTTTATTAATTATATGAATTTCGATATTTTTATATTCGATATTTTGTTATTCGATAATGTTAGAAACAATATTTTTTTTAGTCGATATAGTGGGTTCGATATTTTAGTATATTTTTAATTAAGTATTGCTGGTCGATATTGTAGTTTTCTATATTTTGGCGTCGATATTTAGGTGCCGATTCCGATCGGGTAAAAAGATTTCCCGTACGATTCGTATCCGTATCTTTTTACGTACGAATCGTACAAGTCCCGTCCCACCGGTGAAGTACGATTTGTACGTGAAAAATACATACGAATCGCTTCGGGAAAAGGCCTACGAGACGTACCCGGATGTACAAATCGTAAAACTGAAGTACGAGCGCACAAGTATGATCCGTACCGCCCTTCCGAATACACAAGCGTATGGAAAAAGTATGGAGCGAACTCCGTACCACTCGTATCCGGGTAAACTTGTGCCCGGGATACGAGTCGTACGCCCCCCCCCTACCCCCGCGTATGTCCGCACGTACCCCTGTATGTCAGAACCGTACCCCCGTATGTCAGCACCGTACCCCCCCATGTCCGCACCGTACCCCAGCCCCGTACTTGTACGCACCGTACCCCAGCACCGTACACCAGCCTCGTACTTGTACGCACCGTACCCCACCACCGTACCTAAGCCCCGTACTTGTATGCACCGTACCCCCCACCGTACCCCAGCCCTGTACTTGTACGCACTGTATCCCAGCACCGTACCCCAGCCCTGTACTTGGACGCACCGTACCCCACCACCGTACCCCAGCCCCGTACTTGTACGCACCATACCCCAGCCCCGTACTTGTATGCACCGTACCCCAGCCCCGTACTTGGACGCACCGTACCCCAGACCCGTACTCCAGCCCCGTACTTGGACGCACCGTACCCCAGCCCCGTACTTGTATGCACCGTACCCCAGCCCCGTACTTGGACGCATCATACCCCAGCCCCGTACTTGGGCGCACCGTACCCCAGCACCATACCGCAGCACCGTACCCCAGCCCCGTACTTGTATGCACCGTACCCCAGCCATCATACTTGTACGCACCGTACCCCAGCACCGTACCCCAGCCCCGTACTTGTACGCACTGTACCCCAGCACCGTACCCCAGCCCTGTACTTGGACGCACCGTACCCCAGCACAGTACCCCAGCCCCGTACCTGGATGCACCGTACCCCAGAACCCTCCCCCAGCATCGCGTATGTACGTACCTTACAACAACATTGCATATGCGAGCACGGTACAACAACATCGTGTATGTACGCACCTTACATACGCGAAAACGACTCGTACTGAACCAGGACACTGTAAAACAGCACAAGGAGGGTCAATTCGACTCGCACCACACCACAAAACACATCTACAGTAGAAAATACATCTAAATGACTGACCTGGCACATCCAAACAGGCAAACAGAGGCCCAAAATCACAACCATCTCTTATAACACACCCACCAAAATTTCAAAATCAGGCACACCCACAAATGGACCAATAAAAAGGGCCCACACACACAAACCATGAGCCTTTGCAACAGACTCACTGCAGCTACAGAGCATACCCCAACAACTGCACCCATACACCTTAACATATACACCTTCACACACGCTCCTTCACACATACCCCCTCTTCACATTCCCACACACACCTTCACATTCACACCCACACACCAACAACCATCCACACCCTCACCCCACACCATGCCCACAGACAAGAATCCAAAGTTCACAAGGGAGGAGCTGGACATCCTTGTCAATGAAGTCATCAGAGTCGAGCCACAGCTCTTTGGAACATTGGTCAGACAGACCAGCATAGCCGAAAAATCATGCCTGTGGCAGAGGATCGTCGATAGGGTGAATGCTGTTGCGCCCATCAGAAGGACCAGGAATGAATGCCAAGCCAGGTGGTACGATCTGCGGAGGGCAGTCAAGCGCAAAATGAATGAGGACTACGTCCAGAGCAACATCACTGGAGGTGGGCTGCCCCGCAGACCGGTACATTACCATCCCTGGGAGGAGAAGGTGATGGCCCTGCTTTCGCCGGTGGGAGTACACGGAGTCGAAGGAGTTGCAGAGCCTGGTGAGTACACAACCAACTTACGTAACATGGGGGGAATGGCATCCACACCCCAACTACACCAAATGCACGCAACTACCCCCAAGCCCTCACCAGACACAACCACACTCAAAAACAACACTCATGGCACTAACATGTGTATGCCCCATTCACAAAGCAAGGCCATGCCATGTCCCAGGCTACACGAACCACAAACACAAGACTGGATGTACGGGATGCTGGGAGAGTGGGGCTCACAAAACACATTGTTCAACTCAGAAACAGACACCATTGCCCTCAGCCCATATGGCCCAGGTACATTCCCATGCACCATGCTCAATGCACAGGGACTGGCTAAGTACTGACAAGGTAGCTGACACTTGGCCCTGCTGTAGGCAGCACAAGGCCCTCCTGTGACCACTGTAAACTCAAACACCAACACCACAAGCTCAGATATCTAGGACAGGAACTCACACTCACTCTCATGGCAGCATGCTCCATGAGGGGACAGATACATCACCTGGGAGACCCAATGCCAAATCACACTACACCCACCAGCAGGCCCTGTCACACACACCCCATACACAAGCACACCCCCCCCGGGGCAGGCAATGGATTTACCCACTCTCACAATGGACATGTGACACAACAAGATCAATCCATAGCCAAAGAAGCATCCAAGCAAAAATTATACATGTGAAACACTCAGGAGAACATATCAATTTGTCCCCCGTAACATACCCATCCACAAGTGAACATTTAGGGGAATGCTAGGCACATACAACTACCTGGATGAACTGTGCCAACTGGAATATGTATGAAACATGGATGTTGCATGAAACAGCATCAACATTGTCTCTCTCTCACACACAGGGCAACGTCATGGATCTCCCCCCAACAATGGGGGGGAACAATCACAGTCCCAGGGTTGGGAGGAACCTGATCCCACCAGCAGCGACACCTCTCAACACTCCGTGGATGACCCCAACCCACCTGGACCCTCTGGTGCCCAAGCCCCTGCAGCACCTGCTTCAGGTACATCTGTGCCAACCACCACCCCCATTACTGCCACATCCCAGGAGACACCCAGGAGCCCTGCCCGCACAGAACAACTGAGCCAGTCTGACCTGGAGGGACAAGGTTCTCCAGTCACACAGGAGGAGGCAGACAACCCTGCAACTGCCATCCCTCAGGGGCCCCGTAGACCCGATGTGCCCACAACGGCAGGCCAGGCTCGTGTGGGCAGGGGTGGTGGGATTGGAGGCAGGCGGAGGCGAGAACCTGACCAGCCAGCTGAAGGGACCGGTATGTCACACATACGCAACATCATGGAGGCATACCGGCGTGACACCAGGGCCATCAGCCAGGTAGTGGAGACCCTCACAGAGATTAAGAACCAGCAGGCCGAGCAACACGCCAGTCAACAACAACACCAAGGGTGGCAAGACTGGCTGAGCTCCTGGCGGTGCAAACGGACATAAGCCGTTCACTCTGTCGGATCGCCGACAACATGGCCAACCCTCCCTGTGCCACCAGGCGAAGACCACCACCAGCCACAGGGAGGGAGGAGGAGGAGGATTCGTCCGACGGAGCGTCCCAAACATCGTCAAGGCCTGCATCTGAGGGTCCCGCGAGGAAGGTGGGTCATCGACGGAAAAGACCGTTAGAGGCAGCGGACCATCCACATCTCCCAGGTCACCTGGCCTGACACATGGCCTTCATGCGCAACAGCAGCACCTCATCCACTGACATTCTCTGCCACATGGACTTGCTGGTCACAGTCTGACCAATGATGACAAACACTGTGGTCTGGACTCTGATGACTTCAAATGACAAGGATCCCATCTCCCCCTGTGAACTTTGGATTCTATGCACACTGTATAGCATCTATTTTTTCCCACCAAACACGCCCCCCACCAAGAATAAAACTAAATTTCTTTAATTAGATGTTGCAGTCATTTTGCATGAGTCCACAACATACGTGTGGGGAAATGTCAAACTATGCCTGAGTGGTGAACTAACTCCAGCCATCCATACCCTGGGATCTGAGTCCGGTACAGGACACACATGGGTCACAATGTATCATCCAATACAGACATGGAGCACAATACTCACCTGTGATGGCCTCAAGCTGCTGAGGGGGAGGGGTTGCAATACTGTGCGGACAGGCCAATTTGGAAGAGGATCATTAAGGCATAGAGGTCATGGCTCATGTGGAGGTTCCCGGGGAGGGAGTCCCAGGTATGTTTGGCCAGGTGGGAGAACTATCTCCTGCATGCTGGAGCTCAGTGGATGTGAAGAATGGTGGCCAGGGCAAGGTTGGATGCACGGAGTTGGCCCAACGGGGTCTCGGATGACAGACGTCCAAGGTTGGTTTGGGGTCTGGGGTTGTGGACTGCCTCCTGAGTGTGGGTGAGGAGTCTCAAGGTCATCCTGCAGCAGACAGTGATCCAGTGCAGCTATCTCAGGTGGAGGGTGATGTGGCTGGGCCGCGGGATGTTGCAGCTGAGGTGTGCAGATGCACCCTGGATGTGGACAAGTTTTCCGGGAGTTTGGCTGTACTTGCTCCATAGAGAGCGGGGCTGTAGTTGACACGGCTGGTGTCGTGGACCTGGGGTACGGTCTGTCTTGCCTTGGAGTGGATCTATCTGTGGATCATGTGCATTATGCGGAGGGTGTTGCAGCATGAGGTACAGATGCTGGTGAGTTGCATGGCAATTGTGAGCGACGAGTCCATGATGCACACCATCTTGTGTGCGTGGCCACTGGGTGCTGGTGCAGTGCCCTGGCGGGTGGGACACAAGGAGTTGACCCAGCTGTAAGGGGACAGATGATTACCTCAGTCCTGTACAAGTCCAGCCTCAGGTGTCTGATGTTCAGCCATTCATCAACGGACCTCATGCCTTCTTGAAGGTTGGAACTGGCAATGGCTGTGTCTTTGGTGAGGGTTAGGAGCAGCTGGCTGTCAATGGCATACAAGATGATGATGAGGTTGTGTGCGCATATGATGGTGGAGAGGGGGGTCCTGGACACATTGAAGATTGACACGCTGAGAGATGATCCCTGGGCCATGTGCCAGATGACGCCACTATACTACATGCTGAATGCTTGAGTCCCACTCCCATGGCCTTGCTGGTGAGCTACTTGGTGATTTCATCCTGGTCCATCTCCTGGATACCAGTGTTCGAGATGTGTGAGCTGACAGTGTGTGACCACATCGTGCATAATGCTGTGGAGAGGTCAAGGGGGGTGGCCTCACCATTGTTGAGCAGGGCAAAGTTGTCGGTGTTGGTGGCAATGATGACGCTTGCAGTGGGGTGATTACTGTAGAAGATGGTCTTTTGCAGGTTGCCTGGAGCTCTTTGCATGGAGGAAGTTTGTCAGTTGCTCGTTGACTGTCTTCCTGATGACATTACCTGGCTAGGGAAGCACAGTGATTTTCCTTGAGAGCCAGCGTACCTGCGGTCCATTGTCTAAGAAGTGCCTGGGTCACTGCATGCCTCTATCTACCATGGAATGTGGCTAACTCAAATGATATATACATGACGTGCTGGACGGGGGCTACAAGGATGGGGAATGATGTGGTTGAGATGTTGTGTGGGAAGGTACCTGATGGAGATCTCCAGGGGATGTTGCACATGAGCCGGGTGTAGTATCTGCTGATGATGGAAGTCCAAAACCTGAGGGGGGTTTGTCCAGCATATAATAGTGGGTTCTGCCTCTGTGTGCCAAGGCTTGCATGTATGTCCATGAGCTTGCAGTGTTAGAAAGTTGCAAGGGATTGGCTCAGCCTTGCAAGGGGGGGTGTCTTTTGGATGGAGAGCTGATGTCAGTGCACTCACGATGCGGATGAGCTCCTTGATGTCGTGCATTTTTTTGTCCTCAGCCCCATCTGAAGGATCTCCAATTGTCCTTGCTGATGATATGGTGATGGCTGTGTGTGCCGTTTTCCAGGGTTGTAAGGCCACTGATGGTTATTTGTGTGGCAAGCTGTGCACAAGAGTCCTGCTAGACGTGTATGAGTCCAGTAGGTCTGCCTTGTCCCAGGTGGCTTATTTGTTGATGTGCGTCACAGGAAAGTCCGTCAACGTGGCTAGATTGTTGCCTCAGTTGCTGATCCAGTGTGTGAGGTTGCAGGGTGTGGCGGTGGTGTTGGTTCCAGTGTCCCACACAGCATGTCTGTGTTGACTTACATCAAGCATCTTTGGGGGGTTGGTAGCGGGGTGTGTGGCAGTGTGTTGCTCGTCAGAGACGTGGATGCTAATGTGGATGGACCAATGATGGATGCTGGTGTGGTTCTCATCCAGCCAGAAGTTCCTGGCCCACAGCCACATGTGTCCTGTGGATGTGAGGGCGTGCGTGACGATGGACGTGTTGATGGCTTTGCGGAATTGTGGATGTAGGCCTGGAAATCTGTAGATGAGTGTTACTCTGAGGGTTTGCAGGGGGTTTGTGCTAAACCGGATTTGTGACCCTGAGTGCGTATTTGGGAATAGATATCAATTCATCCTCCGGGATTGTTAGTGCCGTCCCTGCGGGTGCTCTTGTATCCGTCTGAGATGGCAATGAAGAAGTTGTGTGCTGAGGATGTTTTCATCCAGGTCACTGTCATGAAGGTGATGTGTGGGCCTGTTGTGTTGAGGAGGTAACAGAGTCCGATGGCGTGCTGGTGGACGGAGCCGGTGTGGAGTAGGAGGGACATGACCTGGTTGGTGTGACAGGGCCTGGAAGGCGGGGCAGCGCTGTGTAGGCAGTTGGAGTTGCACACTCAGCATGCGAAGGTGTCGTGTGTGCGCTTAGGGTATGCCTGAGAGCAGGCGGTTGATTTTCGGTTGGACATTGCTTGGAGGGTGGCTGCAACATGAGACTGTTGTGTGATGTGGGTCATGCAAGGACATGAGGGTCATGCAATGTGCACGTTGCATGCGCTGACGGTCCTGCCTTTGGCACCACGTGGCCGCAACAGTGGCACAGACAAGCTGATGACAGCCGAATGAATGGGTGGAGGGAGGAAGGGAGGAGCATCTTGGAGGCGTGTGGGTTGCCGAATCCGGGAACTTGGTGGGCCCTTGCTGCAGGGGCCACAGCAGCAGGCGGCATGTACTGGATACTAGTCCGAAAGTAGCACACAAAGACAAGGATGTTAGAAAGGACATCTGCAACAGGCGTATGTAAAGGAAGGAGTATCCGGTTACTCATGGCACACCCAGAGAAAATGGATGAGCAATCACCAAAGATGACTGACACAGGATCAGGAAACAGAAGGTCGAGCTGCGCACAGGAGACACACCCTCAGCAGGAGTTGACAGCCTGTTGGTGGGACCATCAAGCCAAAATACATACACAACCATGGACTTCATGCACAATAGAGATTATAATCCATGAAGAACTGCATGCATGTTGCCAAACTACACATAGACTCATATGCACAATCTTTGACAACTATGCCAGAGATGACGCATGCAAAGTGGCAAGAGACCTGCATTGACAGAGATGAGGCACTTTGGAGGGTGAGGAACACCTTTATTACTCAGGCTCACACTAAGGGAAATGCATCAATATGAACAGACTCACAGGTCATTTGACTGAACATGTGGGACCTACACTGGACACCCCCTTCACAACATGGATGTTGTAAATCCAAATGAACTGGCACACAAGTTCAGGGAATGAGCCAAACACCTCCTGCTGCACACGGAGAGGCTGCAATTCCCCATTGAGCCTGTTATGGGGATGTCCCACGCTATGTCCACCCATAGCATCCAGTATGTTTCAGAGGGAAGTTTTACACACATTGATGCCTTTATCAGAATCCAAAAACCATTACAGATGACTGTCACGAAGGCTGACTATCAATTCATGGGAGTCATGCTACATGTTCTGTGCCCCATGGTGAGTCGACATGTATGCATGGTAACACAACATGCACAGGTCCCCACACATTCCAAACACGTACCACCCCCAAAATGCCTTGCTGCAATCCTTACCCAAAATGACATTTCCCCATGTCCGTGCATGGAACGCTGATTTAGCACACGTTGCAATACTCATGAGAAATAGCAGGAGGACAACGATGACACGAACAGACAACATGCGCAAGAACCTGGGAATGACAGACACACAAGAAGTCAGCTAAAAGATTTTTCTCCACATACATGGTCAGTTACTCAACAGGAACAATGTTGTCCCCATGCTAATTTAAAAGAAAGTGTCTCAGCTAAAATGTGTGGAATGACATCATCACTCAAGTGACACATCAGAACACACATCTAAGTCACTTAGCATACAGTCAGCTCGACACACACAGTGCAACACATGCCACCCAAGGCTACAAGCGTGCACACTGAGACCCAGTGACTCACCATTATGAGAAGAAGTTGCGTATGAGCTGACTCCGGATATCCTCCTCCTCTTCCTCCTCCTCCTCACTTGCCTCCTGACCAAGCCCTTCATCCTCCACGGGTGGATGTTCCTGCTCCAGGATGAGTGGCACTGCCTTCTCCACTGCCATGTTGTGCAGCATGCAGCACACGAGGAAGATTTTGCAGACCTTCGCCGGTGCATATGGGAGGGACCCTCATGTCTTGTGAAGGCACCGGAATCGGCTCTTCAGGAGGCCAAACCTCCTCTCAATCACTCGCCTGGTCTGCCCGTGTGCATTGTTGTAACGGTGATCTGCAGCTAATCTTGGGTTGCGGAGAGGCGTAATCAGCCATGGCATGTTGGGATAGCCAGACTCCCCTACATGGAAACATCATGTAAATAAGTGGGTCAGGAGATGCCGTAAGAGCCAAAGATACCGCAACACACAGGACAAACAGAGTATACCCACCAACAAGACATGCTCGTTCGTTGTGCAGCCGCAGCATCATTTCTGGCACCCTGCTACGCCTCATGATGTAGGCATTGTGTGCCGTGCCTGGAAAACGTGGACAGACATGGGAAATCAGCATGTTAGCAAGACACACCACAAGGGCATTTATAGAGTGGTAATGTTTACCTCCTGTGCCTGTGGTGGTACCAAAGCCACATGTGTCCCATCAATGGACCCAATGACATGGGGCATCCCTCCCAGGGCATAGAAATCACCCTTGCCACCTGTCAACTCCTCAGGAGTTGGAAAATGGATGAATTCATCAAGGTGCTCCAACATGGTTGCCAAAACATCACGCAGGACACGGCTGAACATTGTCTGTGACATGCCACCAACATCAGCTATGGTGAATTGAAACGTACCTGTGGCAAAAAAATGTAGGGCTGCCATCACCTTCATCTTGGGGTCAGCGCAGTAGGATACCTGTGTCACGGTTGGAGGTGTGGTGCCACATTGGCGGTCAAGTCCTCAATCAACTGTTGAGTGAATCTGTAACGTCGGATGCAGGCACGTTCCCTCATGGCACCCAAGTCTGGCATTGTTCGGGGGACAGGCGGTGCCCTGCAGAAAATTGTAATGATTAACGAGGATTGAGAGCATAACAACATCAATGTTAATGAACAGAGCACATGCTCAACTGCTACTACATATCTGCTAAATACAGAGTCTGGTCTGTGCAATACATCCAGGACACGTATGCCAGCTTGGTGATACTCCTACGAAAAGCCAGATACACCCGTTGATTGGCAAGTCTACATGACATGCCCTGAAAAGAGCTTGGGGCCAGTCTGAGTGAACAGCCAGAGACATCACAGGAGTGACATACATCCACATAGCTGCAGTTGAAGGATGTCATCTCATACAGACAGCTGACGGCAAGCTAGACCCACAGGTCACATGGAATGTCAAATGTACAGATCACACACATTGCGATGAAGGGGTACACGTGAAAACAGAAAACACAGACATTGAGACGACGCAGATATGTCCTCATGTCAAAATATCATGTTCGATGCACACAGACACTGCTTACGTGGGAATCCACATGTGGCATGGTGTGCGTAGATGTGTGCAATGCCCATCTCCACACAGACACATGTTGGATGCAGCAACAGCAGATGTAGTTGACGGAACACCAACAGCAAGCTCATGGGAACACATGACACGCACATGACATAGTCACATCGGGGCACGCTGACCGTTAAATGTCAGTTGTTAGTGTCCCTGTCCCTGGCATCAGGGGACAGTTGCGGGTGGTGGTGACTGTGTCATGCCAGTGATGCTGTGCTTGACACGTTTTTACTACGGGCACACATGTGCAAACTGTGAAGGGGAAGTGTGCCACATAGTGCCCCATCGCACATGACTTGTGTACACAGGTCATCACACATCAATTGTGCAACTACATGAGGAGACATGTGCAATATCACTGCCTGACACACCTAGGCCCTGCACATGAAAGTCTGCAATGAAAATGACTTGATGTACAGCCTTGTGCGAGTCTGAGACCTCCATTCCTTTCGTGTGCGCCTCCTATCACCAGTGTAAGCGTGTGAAACGCACCGTACACACGCTCTGAGAGTGTGTGTACGGTTCGTATCACTATTGTAGTGGTGCCATAGGAGTACGCGTGGTACGGACCGTACACACGTCGTGTGTACAGTCCGTATCACTATAGTAGTGGAGCTGTAGGAGTACACGTGTGTGTACGGTCCGTACACACGTCGTGTGTACGGTCCGTATCACTATAGTAGTGGTGCCGTAGGAGTACACGTGTGAGTACGGTCCGTACACACGTCGTGTGTACGGTCTGTATCACAATAGTAGTGGTGCCATAGGAGTACGTGTGTGTGTACAGACAGCACACACACGCGTACTCCTACGGCACCACTACTATAGTGATCGGACCGTACACACGCTCGGAGGGCATGTGTACGGTCTGTATCACTATAGTAGTGGTGCCGTAGGAGTACGCGTGGTACGGACCGTACACACGTTGTGTGTATGCTCTGTATCACTATAGTAGTGGTGCCGTAGGAGTAGGCGTGTGTGCACGGTCCGTACACACGTCGTGTGTACGGTCCGTATCACTACAGTAGTGGTGCCGTAGGAGTACGCGTGTGTGTACGGTCCATACACACGTCGTGTGTATGGTCCGTATCACTATAGTAGTGGTGCTGTAGGAGTACGCGTGTGTGTACGGACCGTACACACACACGTACTCCTACTATAGTGATATGGACCGTACACAAACTCTCAGAGAGTGTGTACGGTCCGTATCACTATTGTAGTGGTGCCGTACGTGTACGGGTACGTGTGAAACGCACCGTACATGTTTTTTAGATTCAAAAATTGCATAGTGGACAAGTATTAGGCCCAAAATGCATGCTGGTTGTCATGGATACTGAGATTTCAGTTGCAATGTGGCCATCATGTGGGCTGGAAAAGTCAGTTGGCCCAAAAATTACAATGTTGCAAAGTGGGGTTTGCCTTGCTATGATGCTCAAAATTTGAACCATGCAAATTCGTGTCATTGGTGTATGTGTAAAGGGATTGGAGGAAACGTAGGATGCAAATGAGTCCAACCAATCACTCTGTACTCCTGTAAATGAAAGGCCCCAGCAAGACAGATATAAGTCAGCCAGAACCCATGAGAGGGCATTTGCCTGCACAACACTCCCCTGACGAAGGGCGCTTGTAGCCCGAAATGCATTGGGTTCTCTTTAAATAAATGCTGCTTCAAACAAACTTTTGCACTTGTTATGTTTCAGCAAGAGGTCCGGATGGGCACAGCTTTAACAATAGAAAATTGGAAAATGGCATAATCACCCGTGTGTGAATTCAAAAATAATGTGGATGATTAAGAGAAAAATTGGAATACACGACTAAACATGGAGTAAATATGGCATAAATTACAATGTCAGCCGAAGAGGCGCTTCTTAGCTGTGCGATTGGTTTCTGGGGCACAATGCAATGCCCCAGGTAACTATGTTGCTGTTAATCCTTGGTGTCTTTGGGCGTGGCACTCAACCGATACGCACGCATTCTTGACAAATCAGCATGGACAAGCATGGAGTATTTTTGCTATTATGGTGTGCATCCCACGATTACAATTGTTTTTACATAATGAAGCCCGCATTGGGGTAGCACCCGTGAACTGACAATGGAGAAAATTGAGAAATGAGCATCATCGCAAGTATTCACACAGACGGAGAAAGAACTTGGTTCGTCACAGAAGCAGTTTTGAATATTATTATAATGAACTGGAAACAATTGATCTTTATATTTTTTTAAATCAATTTTAGTGAATGACTTATAGAGTGGCATTAGTTGCTTGTAAATTATGAAGGAGACACCTGGACAAAGTCTATTACGTTTTGAATACAAGTGCATTGCATTGTGGGCAAGGTAGTTCGTTCTCTTTTAAACACAATCTCGCAATTGACTCTCATGGCGGGAAAATGTGAAAAAGTGGGCCAATTAGGTTGGTTTAGGGAGGGAATATAGAGCTAAATAAGGGAGGAACCCAGGGACTGTTTACACACTATTCGTTAGAAAGACGATGAAGGAGTAGACTACACGTTTGAAACAGGTATGGAGTTAAAACGTAACGTTTTGGATAAGGGATGCGTGGAGGTTGATAGTAGTTCGTGAGTGAGTTTTGCGGTAGAGTGCACATATGCACGGAACGAGAAGGATTCAGCAGATGTACACTTAAAACTACTTTGGAAATGAAAGGGAAGTGAAGTGAAGAGTTGACTGGGTTGAGTCTAAAGTGCGGCCGTAAGCGTGTTGAAGGGAGGGATGTAGTCAATTGGTTTGAACACTAGTGGTAGCAAGGGGAGTTATTATCTAAACGAGTGTAAAGTGATAGGGGTTTATTACCATCACTAGTATTATTACAATGAAGGGGTAGTTTTTAGTGCTCACTACATGCAATGAGGACGGGATTCATAAAGATTAGGCATTTAGACAAAACAAGCAATAATGTTTATTTAAGTTGTAAGACATGCATAAAAGGTAAACATGGTATTGATAATTTGTTTCATTGTTCATTTCCTGACGAAGGGCGCTTGTAGCCCGAAATGCATTGGGTTCTCTTGAAATAAATGCTGCTTCAAACGAACTTTTGCACTTGTTATGTTTCAGCAAGAGGTCCGGATGGGCACAGCTTTAACAATAGAAAATTGGAAAATGGCATAATCACCCGTGTGTGAATTCAAAAATAATGTGGATGATTAAGAGAAAAATTGGAATACACGACTAAACATGGAGTAAATATGGCATAAATTACAATGTCAGCCGAAGAGGCGCTTCTTAGCTGTGCGATTGGTTTCTGGGGCACAATGCAATGCCCCAGGTAACTATGTTGCTGTTAATCCTTGGTGTCTTTGGGCGTGGCACTCAACCGATACGCACGCATTCTTGACAAATCAGCATGGACAAGCATGGAGTATTTTTGCTATTATGGTGTGCATCCCACGATTACAATTGTTTTTACATAATGAAGCCCGCATTGGGGTAGCACCCGTGAACTGACAATGGAGAAAATTGAGAAATGAGCATCATCGCAAGTATTCACACAGACGGAGAAAGAACTTGGTTCGTCACAGAAGCAGTTTTGAATATTATTATAATGAACTGGAAACAATTGATCTTTATATTTTTTTAAATCAATTTTAGTGAATGACTTATAGAGTGGCATTAGTTGCTTGTAAATTATGAAGGAGACACCTGGACAAAGTCTATTACGTTTTGAATACAAGTGCATTGCATTGTGGGCAAGGTAGTTCGTTCTCTTTTAAACACAATCTCGCAATTGACTCTCATGGCGGGAAAATGTGAAAAAGTGGGCCAATTAGGTTGGTTTAGGGAGGGAATATAGAGCTAAATAAGGGAGGAACCCAGGGACTGTTTACACACTATTCGTTAGAAAGACGATGAAGGAGTAGACTACACGTTTGAAACAGGTATGGAGTTAAAACGTAACGTTTTGGATAAGGGATGCGTGGAGGTTGATAGTAGTTCGTGAGTGAGTTTTGCGGTAGAGTGCACATATGCACGGAACGAGAAGGATTCAGCAGATGTACACTTAAAACTACTTTGGGAATGAAAGGGAAGTGAAGTGAAGAGTTGACTGGGTTGAGTGTAAAGTGCGGCTGTAAGCGTGTTGAAGGGAGGGATGTAGTCAATTGGTTTGAACACTAGTGGTAGCAAGGGGAGTTATTATATAAACGAGTGTAAAGTGATAGGGGTTTATTACCATCACTAGTATTATTACAATGAAGGGGTAGTTTTTAGTGCTCACTACATGCAATGAGGACGGGATTCATAAAGATTAGGCATTTAGACAAAACGAGCAATAATGTTTATTTAAGTTGTAAGACATGCAGAAAAGGTAAACATGGTATTGATAATTTGTTTCATTGTTCATTTTTCAGTTTCCCCTGACGAAGGGCGCTTGTAGCCCGAAATGCATTGGGTTCTCTTTAAATAAATGCTGCTTCAAACGAACTTTTGCACTTGTTATGTTTCAGCAATAGAAAATTGGAAAATGGCATAATCACCCGTGTGTGAATTCAAAAATAATGTGGATGATTAAGAGAAAAATTGGAATACACGACTAAACATGGAGTAAATATGGCATAAATTACAATGTCAGCCGAAGAGGCGCTTCTTAGCTGTGCGATCGGTTTCTGGGGCACAATGCAATGCCCCAGGTAACTATGTTGCTGTTAATCCTTGGTGTCTTTGGGCGTGGCACTCAACCGATACGCACGCATTCTTGACAAATCAGCATGGACAAGCATGGAGTATTTGTGCTATTTTGGTGTGCATCCCACGATTACAATTGTTCCTACAAAATGTACAGATCACACACATTGCGATGAAGGGGTACACGTGAAAACAGAAAACACAGACATTGAGACGACGCAGATATGTCCTCATGTCAAAATATCATGTTCGATGCACACAGACACTGCTTACGTGGGAATCCACATGTGGCATGGTGTGCGTAGATGTGAGCAATGCCCATCTCCACACAGACACATGTTGGATGCAGCAACAGCAGATGTAGTTGACGGAACACCAACAGCAAGCTCATGGGAACACATGACACGCACATGACATAGTCACATCGGGGCATGCTGACCGTTAAATGTCAGTTGTTAGTGTCCCTGTCCCTGGCATCAGGGGACAGTTGCGGGTGGTGGTGACTGTGCCATGCCAGTGATGCTGTGCTTGACACGTTTTTACTACGGGCACACATGTGCAAGGTGTGAAAGGGAAGTGTGCCACATAGTGCCCCATCACACATGACATGTGTACACAGGTCATCACACATCAATTGTGCAACTACATGAGGAGACATGTGCAATATCACTGCCTGACACACCTAGGCCCTGCACATGAAAGTCTGCAATGAAAATGACTTGATGTACAGCCTTGTGCGAGTCTGAGACCTCCATTCCTTTCGTGTGCGCCTCCTATCACCAGTGTAAGCGTTTGAAATGCACCGTACACACGCTCTGAGAGCGTGTGTACGGTTCGTATCACTATTGTAGTGGTGCCGTAGGAGTACGCGTGGTACGGACCGTACACACGTCGTGTGTACAGTCCGTATCACTATAGTAGTGGTGCCGTAGGAGTACGCGTGTGTGTACGGTCCGTACACACGTCGTGTGTACGGTCCGTATCACTATAGTAGTGGTGCCGTAGGAGTACACGTGTGTGTACGGTCTGTATCACAATAGTAGTGGTGCCATAGGAGTACGTGTGTGTGTACAGACAGCACACACACGCGTACTCCTATGCGTACTCCTACGGCACCACTACTATAGTGATCGGACCGTACACACGCTCGGAGGGCATGTGTACGGTTCGTATCACTATAGTAGTGGTGCCGTAGGAGTACGCGTGTGTGTACGGTCCATACACACGTCGTGTGTATGGTCCGTATCACTATAGTAGTGGTGCCGTAGGAGTACGCGTGTGTGTACGGACCGTACACACACACGTACTCCTACTATAGTGATACGGACCGTACACACGCTCTCCGAGAGTGTGTACGGTCCGTATCACTATTGTAGTGGTGCCGTACGTGTACGGGTACGTGTGAAACGCACCGTACATGTTTTTTAGATTCAAAAATTACATAGTGGACAAGTATTAGGCCCAAAATGCATGCTGGTTGTCATGGATACTGAGATTTCAGTTGCAATGTGGCCATCATGTGGGCTGGAAAAGTCAGTTGGCCCAAAAATTACAATGTTGCAAAGTGGGGTTTGCCTTGCTATGATGCTCAAAATTTGAACCATGCAAATTCGTGTCATTGGTGTATGTGTAAAGGGATTGGAGGAAACGTAGGATGCAAATGAGTCTGACCAATCACTCTGTACTCCTGTAAATGAAAGCCCCCAGCAAGACAGATATAAGTCAGCCAGAACCCATGAGAGGGCACTTGCCTGCACAACTTTCCTGTCGACAACACTGCTGCTGTCTGTGCTTCCTCTGGCACCATGTCAAGGTCTGTGGAGAGGGCCCAGCCATTCACACTTGAGGAGAATGAGGCTTTGCTGAATGTGCTCCTCCCACAGTACCCCAGCCTGTATGGGAGAACAGGGGAGCAGGTGAGTGCTGACTCCACTACCTTTGACTGTGCACCTTTTTTGTGACTGTCACTTCTGGCATTGTGTCCAGGTGTGACAGACATGCAATGTTGTTTAGAGTGGGTCCCAGGGGTGGAAAGGCTTATGTCTCTCATGCAGAGCATGATGTAGTTCATGTGTGCACTCCTCACTTGCATTGTGCTTACTGTGACATTCACTGCATAGTGCATGACACATTCAGCATTGCAAATCCTTTGTGGCATTTTTTGTCTATTGTCCTGAGGTGATTCAGTGGTCCCCCTGGTGTGACAGGTGACTGTAGCCACAGATGTGTGTGAGTTGAGTGGAGCTGTGGTGAGAGTGTCCAAGTGATGTGTACGCCCCCTGGAAATTGATGTGTGTGAATGTTCCTTGTCATGTGGGTGAGTGTCTATGTGAAGTGTTGCACCACAGCTGCATGGAGGAGGCAACAGCTCTACCCATCTGATGTGAGAAGTAAGCCGTGCTGTGTGTCTGACTTGCTGAGCTAGACCGACACCTGTGACACCCCACAGGCAAGTGGCACATGTGCAGAGTGAGGTTTGTATCCGCTGTTGCCAATGGCAGGTGATTGATCTGTGCCTGTGTGTGTCTGTGTACTCTGCTGAGGTTGCGTCAGTGGCCTAGGGCATGTAACTGCGTAGAGGTGCTGTCCATCAGCCTGGTGTTGCATGTGATGCACAGTATGTGCTATGATCAGGGAGTGTGTCGCACCCCTCATGCCACCTGTGTACTTTCAATGCCATGTGGTGCATTTGGGCTTCCACAGAGGCCAATATCCATATGATAAAGATGCAACTCCTTGGCAGCATCCTATGCCCTGATCAACATACCAAAGATGTTCAAATGTGTGTCTCTGTGACATGGAGCATGTGTAGTGATGGTGTCTCACTTTGTCATCCTCACAGGTAACTGCCTACGAGAAGACGATGATCTGGAAGCGGATCGTCAGGACCGTGAGATCGGCGGGGGATCGCAGTCGGTGCCTAGCCCAAGTCCGAAAACGCTGGCAGGACAAACGGTGCTGGACCCGGCGGATCGCCCGGGTCCAGCTGGGGCTCTCACCTCCACGCCCCCAAGGCGAGCGCCGACGCCTGACCCCCCCACATGACGCGTATCCTGGCGGTGGTCTTCCCTGACCTGGATAGGCAGTTACAGGAGAGACAGCAGCAAGGAGGGGGAAGGTACATGTGTGTTTGTTGTGTTGTGTGTCACCAGCTTTTGGAAGTGCTCTGTCGTCTGGATACACTGCCAGGGTTTATATGTGCAGTGCATATTCTGTTCCCCAAAGTCAAACGGTGCTCTTATTCATCCCTTCCCCTCCTTGACATGTGTCCCCTGGTCTGTGTGTAATCACTATTGCACATGGTCATCTAGGCTGCCAGTTAATCCAAGTGCACATTGCTTTCTGCATCATGTGGGAGGGTGGTCTGTGACATGTGTTGGTACCTTGCCTGTGCCCTGTCCTGTTCACTCAGTTGGGGGTCCATATTTGTTGGCACTGATGATGAGTCTCAACATAGGAGTGTGAGGTTTCAAATGAACACACTTGCAGCATGCATGACCGATGTTGTGGCCTCAGACATGATGTGCATGAGTGGGAGATATGCATAGTGCCAGGACGGTTGCTCATGTTACAGTCAGATCATTTCAGGAACAAGGAGCAGTGTGCCCACTACAGTCCCCTGAGACACCCTTGCCTCGTAATCATGTGTGTCATCCAACACTATGCCCATTCTCTGTGTGTTCAGCATTGGTTTGCCTCTGTGGCCTCATTTGTATTTATCCAAAGTGTGCTACACGTGTCCACTGGACAGGGAGACCCCATTTGGCTTGTGCATACTCACACTGGGCAGTGCCTGTGTGTCTATTCACAACTATCTGTTGATGGTTGTTTGTCACAAATATGTGTTGCCAGCCTCACGAGGTGATGTGGAGTACATTTGGGAATTCTTGCTGCACATTTTTGTAAACCCTGATTAAGAGGTGTCACTTCTTGATCTGTCTCAATCACATTGTCTCAGGTATGGGGGGTTTGTGCGGGCGAGGCCTACATGGCCAAACCTTATGTCTCCTTGCCAGGGCTGACCTGTATGCACAAATTGGCTTGACAGAGACTCAACGTGCACTGACCCAGTCATGTTGTGCAGGGTTTAATGTTAGTGCTTTGCAGCATGTGTCAATAGTTTAATTACATGATTCCTGCTCATACATTTTTGGCACCAGTGTGTGGTTCAGAACCTACGTAGTTTTGTCTTTGTGTGCTGACATCTGTGTGGACATTCTGGGTTGCCATGAGGGTGTCTCCTCAGTGCAGGTATGCCTTTTTACAACACCATTGCAGGCCCATTAGCTTATGCATTGTCCTCTGTTTGGACATGTGTGCCACTCCACATGACAGGCAGTGGGTCAGATGTGTTGCCAACTGTGTCATCAGGGAACGGATGGCCATGTGACAACTGGCATAATTCAAGTTGTTAGTCAAAAAGTATTGTACCTTGGCACTCTCTACACTTGTCAATATGTCTTCATGTTTTAAATGCTTTAGTTAGATTTTTTGTTGTGAAGAACAATAATGTGCCTGCATGACAGATGTCTCCAAAGGAAGTGCACAAGAAACCACCTTTACACATTCAGGGAACACGCTGGCACATTTTAAAGAAAGGCACTGTTCGAATGAGACTGTTTTTCAGATTATACATATACATGTTCCCACAGTGTTGTGAAATTTGTGTAAGTCCTTAGTTGGTGGTGATACCAACTTACGAGTGTCAAGTCATCCAGACCTCTGTGGGCGCATGTATATGTACTTTCTGTAACACCATTTCTTTTGGACAGTGGCTTCTTTAAATAAGGCTGCCTGCTCATACAATGACTGGGTAAATGTAGTTTTGTGTGCACCTCCTTGGGAGACATTTTTTATACAGGCACATGTGTGTTCTGTTCACAAAATGGCACATTCCCACATTCTACACATGTCGATTGTGTAAAATAGTGTGATTCCCAATGGAACAAAATGTATTTAGTTTTGTGTTCCAAAGTACTTACAGGTCTCTGAGTGTGGGGACACCTTTAGAATTTAGGTCTGTTATTTAGCCTTGGGTACACCAATACTGTTTCTTTCCGGGTAAACAAGAGGTGGCATGACTTCATTGTATTGCTGTGCTCAACTGTTCCCAGACACTAGCTCCTCAGTATATTTCTCATTCAAGTTTTTGGCTGGTGTCTCCTATTTTTCCTTGTGTCCAAGTGGCATGGTGGGACAACCAACTGGGGAGTACAGGGCTTACATATGTGTGGAGTAATCTCGATGTTACTTATGATGCATTGCCTGATATGCACTGTGACCTATTTTTTTTTGGCCTCATGTGTCAGATGTATACAGGTGACTGATTTTTTTCTGTATCTTCACCTTGCCCGCAGCATCATCGGAGGAAACCGCGGGAGACACCTGCACGGACCTGGAGGAGGGATCCAGCACCAGTGCCACCAGTGCTGGCGAGTCTGCGGGAGCCAGTGGCACGGAGGGCGAGGAGAGTCAGTCGGAGGACCTGTCTGGTGGCGAGCCCAACGCAGACGGGTCCGAGGCTGACCTCATCGAGGGGGCGGAGGCTGCTACAACACCTGGCATCAGCCCAACATCTGTCACCGCCTCCTCCATTCCCATCACCGCCCTCCCAGTTGCTCCGGTCCCTTCTGTCCGTGCAGGGAACCACCATGTCTCCTTCGGGACAGGCACCGCACCCCCTGCCCCTGTCACCCCTGCTGCCCTCACTGCAGAGTCTGTGGACATCCAGTGGCAGTTGCAGGTTGGGCAGACAACGATGCTGAATGTCCTCCATGGCCACACCACACTGCTGACACAGATGGTGTTGTTCATGGAGGGCATGTCAGCAACAATGTCTGACCAACGGATGTTTCTGCGGTCCATGGACTCTTCACTGACGGCAGCAGTGAGTCTCCTGCAGCGCTTCGTCCCCCCTACCCCAGCCCCATCCACACTTCCCACTCCCATACCTGTCCCATGCACACCCAGACATTCCCAAGCACGCACCCAACCACACACAGGCAGCACACCACCAAGGAAGGGCAAGGAGTGTGGTTCAATGGTTAGAGCGGCAGACCCTGAAGTAGAGTTCTGGCCAGGGACCAGGGTTCGATTCCCGCCTCGGCGGGGCTCGGGCTCAATTTCCTCGGACCTGTCTATTCTCGCCTCGGTGCCTATTCTAATCACGGGCCCCACGCTGCAACTCTGGGCAATAGCTTGCTTAGCCTCCACACCGGCCCCAACAGCGCTAAGGATGCCTGGCTTCACCCTGGGGGTGCCCAGGAGTGGACACTTCACAGGGAAAGCCAGGAGGGGTTCCACAGCGGTATGAGTATCAGCGCCAGGAAACCGCAAAGGCGACACCGCAAGGTGTCCGTCTGGTGACAGTGCACTCTATAAGTACCTTGACATTTACATTTACCCACATATGTCTGTCCACTGCTGGGAGTGAAATGCACCCACCCCCATGTCTCTGCCCACTGCTGGTAGTGATATGCACCCACCCCTCATATTGCAGGCCACTGCTGGGAGTGGTATACACCCCCATCACATATCTGTCCACTACTGGGAGTGATATGCACCCACACCCATGTCTCTGTCCACTGCGGGGAGTCCTCTGCACCCACCCCTCACATGTCTATCCACTGCTGGGAGTCCTCTGCACCCACCCCTCATATTGCAGGCCACTGCTGGAAGTGATATACACCCCCCTCACATGTCTGGCCACTGCTGGTTGTGATATGCACCCACACCCATGTCTCTGTCCACTGCTGGGAGTCCTCTGCACCCACCCACATATGTCTGGCCACTGCTGGGAGTGATATGCACCCACCCCATGTCTCTGTCCACTGCTGGTAGTGATATGCACCCACCCCCATGTCTCTGTCCACTGCTGGTAGTGATATGCACCCACCCTCATGGCTCTGTCCACTGCTGGGAGTCCTCTGCACCCACCCACATATGTCTGGCCACTGCTGGGAGTGATATGCACCCACCCTCATGTCTCTGTCCACTGCTGGTAGTGATATGCACCCACCCCCATGTCTCTGCCCACTGCTGGTAGTGATATGCACCCACCCACATATGTCTGTCCACTGCTGGGAGTGATATGCACCCACCCACATATGTCTGTCCACTGCTGGTAGTGATATGCACCCACCCACATATGCCTGTCCACTGCAGGGAATCCTCTGCACCCACCCCTCATATTGCAGGTCACTACTGGGAGTGATATACACCCCCCTCACATGTCTGTCCACTGTTGGGAGTGATATGCACCCACCCCCATGTCTCTGTCCACTGCTGGGAGTCCTCTGCACCCACCCACATATGTCTGTCTACTGCTGGGAGTCCTCTGCACCCACCCCTCATATTGCAGGCCACTGCTGGAAGTGATATACACCCCCCTCACATGTCTGGCCACTGCTGGTTGTGATATGCACCCACACCCATGTCTCTGTCCACTGCTGGGAGTCCTCTGCACCCACCCACATATGTCTGGCCACTGCTGGGAGTGATATGCACCCACCCCATGTCTCTGTCCACTGCTGGTAGTGATATGCACCCACCCCCATGTCTCTGTCCACTGCTGGTAGTGATATGCACCCACCCTCATGGCTCTGTCCACTGCTGGGAGTCCTCTGCACCCACCCACATATGTCTGGCCACTGCTGGGAGTGATATGCACCCACCCTCATGTCTCTGTCCACTGCTGGTAGTGATATGCACCCACCCCCATGTCTCTGCCCACTGCTGGTAGTGATATGCACCCACCCACATATGTCTGTCCACTGCTGGGAGTGATATGCACCCACCCACATATGTCTGTCCACTGCTGGTAGTGATATGCACCCACCCACATATGTCTGTCCACTGCAGGGAATCCTCTGCACCCACCCCTCATATTGCAGGTCACTACTGGGAGTGATATACACCCCCCTCACATGTCTGTCCACTGTTGGGAGTGATATGCACCCACCCCCATGTCTCTGTCCACTGCTGGGAGTCCTCTGCACCCACCCACATATGTCTGTCTACTGCTGGGAGTCCTCTGCACCCACCCCTCATATTGCAGGCCACTGCTGGGAGTGATATACACCCCCTCACATGTCTGGCCACTGCTGGTAGTTATATGCACCCACACCCATGTCTCTGTCCACTGCTGGGAGTCCTTTGCACCCACCCCCATGTCTCTGTCCACTGCTGGTAGTGATATGCACCCACCCCCATGTCTCTGTCCACTGCTGGAAGCGATATGCACCCACCCCCATGTCTCTCCACTGCTGGGAGTGATATGCACCCACCCTCATGGCTCTGTCCACTGCTGGTATTCCTATGCACCCACCCACATATGTCTGTCCACTGCTGGTAGTGATATGCACCCACCCCCATGTCTCTGTCCACTGCTGGTAGTGATATGCACCCACCCACATATGTCTGTCCACTGCTGGTAGTGATATGCACCCACCTCCATGTCTCTGTCCACTGCTGGTAGTGATATGCACCCACCCACATATGTATGTCCACTGCTGGGAGTGATATGCACCCACCCCCATGTCTCTGTCCACTGCTGGGAGTCCTCTGCACCCACCCCTCACATGTCTGTCCACTGCTGGGAGTCCTCTGCACCCACCCCTTATATTGCAGGCCACTGCTGGGAGTGATATACACCCCACCCCTCACATGACTGTCCACTGCTGGGAGTGATATGCACCCACCCCCATATGTCTGTCCACTGCTGGGAGTGATATGCACCCACCCTCATGTCTCTGTCCACTGCTGGTAGTGATATGCACCCACCCCCATGTCTCTGTCCACTGCTGGTAGTGATATGCACCCACCCACATATGTCTGTCCACTGCTGGTAGTGATATGCACCCACCCCATGTCTCTGTCCACTGCTGGTAGTGATATGCACCCACCCACATATGTCTGTCCACTGCTGGGAGTGATATGCACCCACCCCAATGTCTCTGTCCACTAATGGTAGTGATATGCACCCACCCACATATGTCTGTCCACTGCTGGTAGTGATATGCACCCACCCCCATGTCTCTGTCCATTGCTGGTAGTGATATGCACCCACCCACATATGTCTGTCCACTGCTGGAAATCCTATGCAGCCACCAACCCACCCGCCCCCTTGGTGCAGTACACTGCTGTCGGGGGCCTACACACACCCCAATATAAAGGTAATATGCTGTGCCAGGCCGTAAGCAAACATTCGTGGTGTGTGTACGCCTTGTATCCCAAATGTACTAGTGCCGTAGGGGTACGTGTGATACAGACCGTACCCCCGCATTCATAGGGTGTGTGCGGTCCGTACCACGCATACCCCTACGGCACCACTACAACCGTGATACGCACCGTACACACGCTCTCAGAGCGTTGTACGGGCCGTACCACGCATACCCCTACGGCACCACTACAATCGTGATACGGACCATACACACGCTCTCAGAGTGTGTGTACGGGCCGTACCACACGTACTCCTACGGCACCACTACAATCGTGATACACACCGTACCCACGTTATGGATGTGTGAGTACGGTGCGTATCACTATTGTAGTGTTGCCGTAGGGGTACGCGTACACATCCACTTCCGTTCTTGTGGGACGCAGGGATTGGTGGACACGCCCCCCGAAGTGACCAGACTCTGGCGGTAATGTATGTCCTCAATATTGTAGGTTGTAATTTGGGTAGGGGGTATGTTTCCTGCCCCTCACCCCCCCTTGACCCCTGGGTGTTGTTCTCACCTTCTGCGGTGTGTGCGTCGGGTTCGGTGCACCAGGTCGTAGGCTAAGAGGGCCGGGATGACACGTAGGATGGGGTCCATGGCTGTCCATCGCGTACCGGGGCTCCGTTTTTGCGTCGGACTCTGGTTTCCGGGGTTTTTTAGCTGCCATAAAAAAATAGCTGTGCGGAATGACGTAGGGACGAATCGTACTTGCTGGTCCGTAAAACGCTGCCTGACTCCATACGGACGTCGCGTACGCGCTGTCCAGGATCAGAATAGTAGTTTTTTTTTAGCCGTACGGTGTTTTTTACGAATCGTACGGAAATTGTATTTCTGTACGAATCGTACTTGCTGGATTGTACGGTGGATTTTCCGGGTACGAGTCGTACGGAGAATTCGCTCCGTACGACGATTCGTATCCGGGTTTTACAGGATCGGAATCGGCACCTTAGTGTAGTCGTTATTTTGTCTCTCGATATTAAGTCATTGATCCGCCATTTACATCTCTACTGCATAAAACATCACATCCGGACAAATGCCAGTGACAACAATGGACATACAAATAATAAAAATGGACTTGAGACCCAACAAAGTGGCAAACACTATAATTTTAACAACATTTATACACACCCGAAACAAGAGAATAAAAAAGCCTTATTCAACAAAATGATAACTGCCATAGCCGAAATAAGGTTCGATCATCCCACATGGGAAATAATAGTAACTGGCGACTTTAACTAAAATCTAATACATACACCAGAGGAAAATGACAACATATCAGCAGCAAATGCAATATGGACAATTCAACCTCAAGACCACTCACAAACGATATAACTCATACGGACAAAAACTAGTGACAGACCTAGAACATCTAGGGGTGATAATACTAAATGGGAGTACCGAACAGGACAGACCACTGAATTGTACATACCATGGCCCCAACGACCGCTCCGTAATAGATTACACAATTCTCACCCTGCAGCTGCTTGCCCAAACAAAAGAATTTTCAATCAAATACATCACTGAAAGTGACCATTCTAGCCAACATCTCCAACTGATCATCTTTTTTCCAAGCCACATTATAGCACCACATGAGGCAGGGTCAACAACTACGATCAACCTCAAACGGTTAAGATGGACAAGCAATTCACTCCCAAAAATAGCCGCAAGGGCAAAGGAACTGATAACGATTCATGACCCACAGGAGGGCTCACTGTTAGAAGCTTGGGCCACCTTCCAAACAAACCTACTAAAGAAAGCCCCATTAACAAACCCGCACAGAACCGTGAAGGGCAGCCAACACAAACACCTGGGTAGAATAGCCAGGAGCTTAAAAAAGATCTAAGAGGTGTGATCAGATCCACAAGGGTCTCCACCGTACCCAAAACCGCATGGGAACAAATAAAAAAAACTCAAGAAGCAGTACAAAAAACACATTTGGGAAGATAATAGAACCCAAATAGACTGTTGTATTTTGATTTAGATACCGTATATAGGTTTCCCGATTTAGGTCCTTATATAGGCACAATTTGCATTGCCCATATTTAGGCATAGAAATCCTACCCTTATTTAGGCATTATCCATGCTAACCAAATACAGGCATGGCCACCTACATCCGTTCATCTACGTCACAATGAGTTCTCGGAAAACCAGACTCTTAAGCCTTTAGGACTTCCCCTTGCTTGGATATTGATTTCTCCAAGAACTCATTTATTATGCATGAACATCTATTCCTTAGGGGTTCATTCATGACATTCATATGCCCGACTTTTACGTCAATACTGGCATTCCTAAACACCTTCAAGGTATAAATATACCTTCACTTACCATGGCAAACCACGGTTCGGCTATCTACTTGCACGACGCGGCTCACCAGGGCAAGTTCGGAAGGAAGTCAAGTCCCCTCCTGACACACTGACCAGACACTGTCATTCTCCTCGCAGAGAATCCAGCTCCAGTGTTTTCTGACTCCCCTTGCGGGGTGTTAGAGATCGAGACTCGGAAAGAGATTCCAACCTCACTCATTCTAAGGTATGGAGCGGACTAGAACCTAGAGGGACTTTTGGCAAATCTTGGCAACTATAGCTAAACTAGACTATAGACAAACAACACCTACTTCTTACCTCGTACTACACTTAGGTTAGGTACACTGGGGTAGAACTAGCTAGAAGCATCAGATGAGTATTAACATTTTAGCCTGTGTTATTTATGTATATATTTTTATGAATATCTGTCATAGCTATAAACCATGCTATTGCATAATTATTTTATCTTACTGCTAACACTGTACGTATTATACTTCGCATTCTGTCTTACGTTCGCAGCAGTTCATATCTCTTGCATGAGCAATAAGACTGTTCAATAAACCCTTTTTATTGAAACGCCCGTCTATCTATTTCTGTGTAACTCCGTAGAAACGAAGCATGCACGATTGACTGAGTGAAACTGTGATCTATTGCTTCCACAATTTTGAAATTGTTCAGATTCTAAGGGAAACAAAGATGTCATGTTTATGCGGTTGTCAGAAACAAATTCCTTCTTGTTTATTCGAGAAGTTTCTAGTGACCTCTGAGTTAGCTGGCACACACAAGTATTAAGTATTGGTTTAATGTACTCGATAGAGACATACTGACCTCAGTCCAATGTCAAAACTATAGTGTATATTATTCCAATGCGCAGGGCCTATCAGGAATGTAGGAACTACACTACATTGCACCTAACGGTTTGGTAAGGCACTAATTTAACGCTAGATACTGAAGTAACTCAGTCATGCTTTTCTCAGAGACCCCTACTCATAATTTTCCATTCCATTTGAAAACTTTATTTCGGCCACAAGGGCCATAAAAGCAGCAATACATTTCATCAATAATCATGTCAAAAAGCAGAACACATTTAAACCACCAAAACAGTATAAAATGATCGAATTGGGTTTAATTTTCCATAAGACGTCTGGAGTGGGTAGGGATAATATCCGCCATAGCTGAGCAGGACAAAAATCCTATGTATTAGCTGTGTGGTTTGTTCAACGTTGAAGGATACAGTGCTCCAAAATATTGTGCACCTTATCTTTGTACCCTTGAAACTTGCTCTGCAATTTTCATTAAACAATGTCCCAAAACGAGGATAATAACACCGGAACCGGTGGAGCTGTACTCGACGAAGTCGCAGCAGTTTTTGATTATACAGGTTTTAATGAAAAAAATGAAAATGCGAAAATCATCACTCCAAATTTAAGGAGAGCCATCACATTAAAACTTATAAAACATGGCCTAACACCAAGAGGTGGTAGAGCAGTTGTTGTGATAGAGGCCCATGAATCTCACCAGAGAGAGGTATTCTATTCATGGATAGTATTCCCGGAATCAAATCCAGTAACTAAAACGTTTCACTTCTACAAAGAAGATGAACCACCTGAGGAATATTTTCCTTTCGAGGATAACAGGAGCATGATCTCTGGTTTAAAGGCACCCTAAAACATTACAATCACATTACCAGGCTCGGTCCACTAGGTAGACCAGGAGCAACATGACTGATTTTAGCTGGCTACACACCTCATCCGGACATTGAAGCAATGTCAGACATACAATTACTTAATCAGATACAAAATTTAATAGAATTACACAGTTAAACCACAACTGTCTGAAAGTCCTGAAAAGGCCTTTACTAAAAACCCTCCTACCTCTTCTAAAAAGAAGTAGGAAAACAATAAGCAACATTCAAAAGAGAGAGATTCTCAATCCCGAGGTTGGTCTCCTCAAAAGAAGCCCTCTGAAAGGAGGTATAACCTCAGGAATGGGGATAATTTGAGAAATCCTGACAGGTATCAAGATTCTGATACACGTTCCCTTCGTACCTTTCAGATATCGTCACAGACATCCGAAAGTAGAGGACAGTCAGATCACAAAGAAGAACGTGTGAAGTCCAAAGACGATTAACACGTTCAGAAAAACAAACCAACACCTCAATTCTCCAAGAAGAAAGTAGCAGGTCTGAAGATCAGACATGCCGAAGATTCTGAGAACACAACTCAAGAATGGAGAATGGGCTCAGACAATGTTGGACAGCGCAGCAGAAGTAACAATAGCTCACCAGAACCTGAAGGGACTTCTGGAGACAGTGGACTTCAATGAGGACATTAAAGATGAGACTGTAGACACCAGGGTTAGCTCTCCACATAGGTTATATGAAATAACACTCCGGATGGAGGGAGACATACCAAGAAAAGTGAAAGCACTCCTTTGGGAGCATCTTTCAAGGGGTTATGACATACTTCTAGCAGAATGGGACTGGCCACCAGAATTTGTCAGGGTGCCCACATGGCGAAGACATCATTATGCCAGCCTTCTCTAACCATGTTCCAGTACATTTAAAATATACTTATGCCAGGAAACGGGCAGTGACCCAAGCCCCAGCAGTATACAAAAATCATGTAGGATGGGATGAGGACTCACCTCACCATAAGATCCAGTTAAGAAATCAACCAACTGCACAAAGGCAGTGTCCAATTAAGCAAGAAGCTAAAAAACAGGTCAGGGAGATCTTAGATCAACTTGAATACCAAGGGGTGATTGAAACATGCACCTCATCAATGAACAATCCTTTGTTTCCTGTTTCCAAACCAGACAATACATATCGTCTAGTTTTGGATTACAAACACCTAAACTCTTGTTGTAAAACATTTGCAGTGCAAAATGCACATAGTACAGCATTAATGAATAACATTGTGCGTAAAAAATATAAAACCACATTAGATATTTTTAACGGTTTCTTTTGTCAAAACATAGCATCTGAAAGTAGGTATTTGACAGCTTTCTCAATAATTGTGACCCAGCATCAATTCTGTTGTCTCCCTCAGGGATTCAAGAATAGTCCAGGGTTATTCTCAGCAAGGGTAACAGAGTTACTACAAATTTTTGATGACAAGGCATTGTCATATGTCGATGATATCTATCTGACAGACGATGACCTGAACAAGCACTTGAAAAGGGTGACTACAATTATACTGGGCATCACCTCAGTAGGTTATAAATTCAATTTAAAAAATCGAGAATTGGTCATCTCAACATACTTTTTCTAGGATATGAACTATCAAGGGAAGGCAAACGCCTGGCAGCTAACTTTTTAGAAAAGTGTGCGCTGCTTTAACCTCCAAAAACAATGAAAAGCTTACAGTTGATTCTAGGTTTCCTAAATTTTGGAAGAACATACATTCTAAATTACGCAGAAAGGGTTCAACCTCTCTACGAATTAATCAAACCTGATTTTAAAGTCACACATTGGACATGGGAACACACAGATATCCTGCGTTCACTTCAAGCTGACATATTAGCAACAAAACACTTACATACACGTGTAAACGTACGCAACAAAGTGATCCGGTCAATGTGGATTCACCTACTTAACTTTTAACGAAGGTGAAAAAGTACCAATTGCATACAAATCACATTTGTATACGCAAGCAGAAATGAAATTCACATCGACAGTAAAAATTCTGACAGCAGTTCAAACCGCTGTAGCAAAAGAAAGAGCCCAAGCACAGGGAAAATGCATTATGGTCGTAACCCCTGTACCAGCCTTAGAGGCAGTCACAAAAGTGAGTATTCCAAATGCAAAAGCTTTACATCCAAGATGGATACAGTGGGTCAATTCTCTTGCTGCAACTGATGTTGAATATGTTTTTGATCCTTATTTGAAAACACAAGCATTCCTGCAATACGAACACGAAATTCCTCTGCCTACTGAAATTCTCCCTCATGACCAGTACGAATGTATAATTTATGCTGACGGATCTGCACAACCCACTACAGGGGATAAGCAAGCTTATAGTGCAGCATGCGCGATCATTAAAGGTTGTATGCTCAATGGCAAATTTAGACCAATGGTCACAAAAACACAATCTCTAGGAGATTGTACAGCTCAGCAAGCTGAACTACAAGCATTTAAAATGGCACTTGAAAATACGGATCGTGAATTCCCCACACTCATAGTGTGCGATTCTTTTTTATTGTGTTCAATCATACAATGAATATTTACAGACTTGGCTTCAAAATGGTTTCAAAGATGCAAAAGGTGGCACAATCAAGCATAAAACGCAGTAGTTCAGTTGCGAAACGGACTACAAAACACTCATGTGATACACACGCTGAGTCATCAACGTGATGGCGTTCACGTTGAAGGGAATTCGTTGGCTGATGAAGCCGCGAAAGGGGCTGTGCAAACGGCTTCCGTAGCTGCAATCACTCGTTCAAAAACAAAAATAGACAGTGAAATAATACTGGCTTTCAATGCTTCAAGCAAAGGCAGCGGTGCAGTGTTTCCTAAAAAATTTCCACTCATATATTATTGATGCGAACAATGTTCCGTTTGCTCGAATCCCTGGAGTGGGGGATAGGGTAATACCAAACATGGAACATAGATTGGGACTAATCCTAACAGCACATGAAGGGATCGCCTCTGACCATGCAGGTGTTTCGGCCACAGTATCATTATTAAAACAGAGATACTAGTGGCCAGGCATTAGGAAACAGACCAGGAATTATGTTTTGGACTGCAAAATATGCCAGAAGATGAAAGTCTCTACTGTGAAATGTCCTGCGCAGATGCCCCTGTTAATTTTAGATAAACCATTAGCATGTGTTTACATGTTTCACTGCGGTCCCTTACAAAGGGATGGTAACTATAAATATATCATGGTCGCAGCGGATTCATGTTCAAGGTTCCTTTGGATATGGCTTCAGCGCTTGGCTGACGCTCGAACTGCTATAAAAGATTTACAAGTCTTTATCGGCACATACGCAATTGGCACACTACATTCTGACCAGGGTCCCGCGATTAGCTCTCGAGCTTACAAAGAAGCCATGGCCAGTTCGGGCGTAGCATTGCGGTTTCTTCTCCATTCCATCCTGAGGGAAATTCTGTTGTGGAAAGAAAAAACCGGGACATAAAGTAGTCTATAACAGCTAGGGTATTAGGTTCGGGTGATGGGTGGGTCAAACATCTTTATGGGGTCCAACGCTCATTAAACAATTTGCCAAGAAGTTCTCTAGGGGGTGTCACTCCATATGAAGTCCTATTTGGAACTAGAATGTTGATTTCGGACCTTGACATGAAAGGCACAGTGGTGGGAAATAAAAAGTTTGATATCAAAGATCGTTTGGCTGTTTTACAGGACTTAAATGAACTAAGATCGAAACAAAGCAACGTGTTCCTGAAGCCAACCACCACTGGGGTAAAACCAACCGTCCCAGCAAGGCCCGTCTGGATCTCAAAGCTTGGTGATCTAGTCAGAGAAAAGATTGCGGACAAGAAGGAGTTTGGGCCTTCTTACAGACACCCAGTACCTGTCCTAGCAATCCACGGATCAAGAACAGTATTATTGCCGCCCCTTGCTGGTAAAAAGGAGAAAAGATTTGTGTCCATCGACCTGATCAAACCACACTATGTGGCCGATACTAAACAGTAGGCTAAGTGGACTCCAACAATGTAGCAGGCGCACTCCGCTAGCTACAATCCAAGAGGTTCAAACTAAGAGACTCATCACCTTTGAAGATTCTACAGTGATAAATAAAGGACTATGCAACAAAGCTATGGAACTCGTCCCTCTTGAGACCCAAAAACCAGTTCGTCCTGATACACCTGTCTACAACGAAGTAACAAGTGATCAACTGGTTCTAGCGATTTCAACGAAACCTGATGCAATTCCAACAATTGACAGAACTTCCTATGAATATTTCATGAACTTTGATACGTTTTCTGAGGATCCCAGCGAACCTGAAATGACGCCACCACAAAGAACTTTCAAAAAACAAGCAACAGACTTTTTTCATCTCCTGAAAAAGACTTATCTGGTTTCACCATGGATTGAACTATGGATTGTTTTGGGAATATTCTTCTTTCTACTATGGTTAGCTCTGGTAATAACTCTGGGTATGCTGATAAGTGGAAGATATATTCAAATGGACACAGCAAGTAAAAGAGTGAACTTACTTATCCAGCCACACAAATCATCCCATCATGAAGCAAGAGACTTGTCAGCAGTGAACATGACAGCCATTCCTATACCAGAGGGTATAGTTTGGGACAGAACTGAACATTACATTTTTGGCCCGTCGGAACATTTGAAGATTCCACACTTATTTAAAATTTCATTAAGTGACTTTATCACCTCTAGTACCTTTTCTGATGATTGGGACTTCTAGACTGGTAATAACATGATGTCTGATCTAGAGATGTCTGCAGTATTCACAAATCATGAATATTTAGAGGGTTCATCTGACTATGAACAAATGTATTGTTATAATCACTAGGGTCATCAATTCTAGCATAAAAATGCATCACCTAGAAATGTATTTATGTATAACCAATGGGAACATTGTCCTACACCTCCGAGGGGTAGCTTAAAAACATTTACAATTAAGTTTCCATATTTTTCAGGGTTCAACTTGTCAAATCCATTAACGTTTTATTTTAAGAATGTAAATAAAACAGTAACGAAAGATATGTTAACCAATACGAAACAGATTTATTCTGCAGGGTTTATTGCCCAACTGTCTAGACAGGGTTTCGACTTTTGGAAAGACAACATTGAGACAAAATCTGTCTGGGGTACAAAAGATTGGCAAGTGCAGGTGGTAGAAGCTTTGTTTAGAGCCTGTATCATCCCAGAGCAAATTATGTTTTTGAATGACTCTGTCCAACAAATGTCTTGCCTTGGGTTAGCTAAGATCAAAGACATAAACACACTGACCATACCTGTACCTGCAAGTAATAGCACTACACATGGGGAGGTCGATGTGCATAATATTTTGCATCACAACAGATCAGATCCAGAATGGAAAAAATGGTTGCTCTGGCCCACAGGCACAAACAACTGTCAAGATCGATTCCTGAACAAACCACAGGGTTTCACTATCAATAGGCCAGACCCACGCTATGTTCAAAGACAGCGTCCAGGGGTAGTAACAACATACAGTGTAGGGAAATTCTATCTTGATTGGCTACAGAAAGCTACACTGCAGGATGTAAAACAACACTTATCTTTACTTAAAGAAGGCGCAGACCTTAGGGAATTCTTGCTAGGACCAAGAAAACTCAGTCAAAAATGTTTCATATATGCCGGTATCTACGCTGCTTACAATGAAATATGGAAGATTACCCAAGCAGAGACTGCAGAACGAATACGAGAAATTGATCGTATTAACTTAGAGAAATCTCTCTCTGTAGTAGACAATGGGTTAGGGACTCTGTCGTCCAGGATATATTCATTGGACAGCATTGTGTCTTCTGCCATAGACATCATGGAACAAGACTTGGCCATGTTGCAACATGGTCAGTCTCAACTGCGTTCTATCATGCTATTAGGCTGGACGCTTCAAAACTTGCGTGCAGGCTATGTGCCTTGGCGTTTAATCAACTCTACGTCACTGTTTTCAGAATTCAATCTCACTGATAAACAGATAAAACTGGCACAAAGGGGATCAGACTACATGGTGCTGAACATTGAAAAACTGGAAAAATTACCGTTCACGGTGGCAGAAAAACCAGCTACTGAGTGGATCATACAAGGTAAAATTACTCTGCCTGTTACAACTTTCCATTTTCAATACTGCCTAAAACATATACCAGCAGGCAAATATGAAAGGTGGGGTAAAGAATACATCAAGACATCTTGGGATTTACCTTACATACATAGATGTTGGAGTGGGGGCATGAAGTGTTTCTTAGCGGTACAAACTGTGAAAACGCACTAAGCGGCTCTCTCCTTTGTCAGGGTATTAATTTACACGGGCCTGCGATGGTTCCACTACAAACTTATCCTGTCACCTACAAGTCTCACCAGCTGCAGTGATTAATCCAATTTTTTGAATACTTTCGAATGGAAGTTACCTCATGTTGAATGATCACAGCTGCTGTGGCATGTTGCCAGGTATCCCATATCTAGTAACGGTTACATCCAGGGTCACTTGCTGTTTGCAAGTCTTGTTTCCACAAATACAGACAGTCAGGGAGTCGCCTCTATGGCCTTCACTGAACATCTCTTCTATACAAATTGATACTCTAAGCAGAATGAAAGCCATTCTTTTACAACAAACTGTGCCACTGACCTTGGCCAAAGAAACCTATGATCTACAAGTTGCAAGGACTTCTGCCGAGATAGATTCCCTTTTGAATACAAACTGCCCTATACATTTCTCAGAAATATTGGAACGTATCTTAAACATGTCTGATAGGAGCGGTATTGCACATGTATTTAAGACTGTATGTTCAGAACTGTTAGCACCTTTTCAAGCAGTCCTCGGAATAGTTCCCAACTTTGTGCACTCTGTGTTTGCCACTACTTTTTGGACTCGTTGCAGGGATCCTATTTTTACTCCTACTGCTCCGATTTGGCAAGCCAAATCACCAACGTCACTCCAAGCAGCATAGAGAGAGCTCTATTGGAGATAAGGTGTCGTGAGCACATCGTCCAAATTTTGGGTTTACCTCATCTGCGAGAATTAAATACCACATGGTTTCTGTCATTCAGACCAATCTGGCAAGATTGCATCTTACCTGTTCTACGCAACCTGCTTTGCGGTGAAGAATGCGGGCTAGACATCTGTCTAACACTCCCATCAGTCATGGCCACAGATATTGATACTCTGCTGGACCCTGTAACGGCCCATGCTGTGTGTTGTCCCCAGCGACTACCAATCCTGATGACGGCATTCATAGAGATCTCACAGACGCAAATTGCTACTGCTGAGGTACGAGATGAAACAGCAGGCACGCAGGTAACATCCTATACAAACATTGATGATGCGACCAATGCTGACGGCGATGCTTCTCATCTATGTGCGGTTAGTCTTCTAAACAAGGTAATCCAACAATGATAGATGGCTTTTTGTCTACAGGACTAGATGATTTCATGTTTTCTCCACCCTCCTACACTGACTTTTGATTCAGCACATCGTGTACCGGGATGACTCTGAAATTGGCCTTCCTTTTTTTCAAAACAAAGACTAAACTTGGAACTTTTTCCAAAGAATATTTTTTTTTCTCCAAATTTGTATTTCTCTTTTTATTGCACATTAATCTGCTTATAGTAGAACTATTCATAGAGAACAGATTTCTATGATACATTTTCAGAGACAATATGTCACCTTGATTTCTGTACCTTGACATGAAATGGTTTTGGCCTCTTTTTTCTTCTGTATTTACGAGCCATTTCATAATGTGTATATATATATATATATTCACTGAAAAAACCATAGGTTTCACACACGTTATAGTTAGCTGGACATTTCTCTTGTACAAAACCATTGAAATTCCCCCGTTATAGTTAGTTCAGCTAACTAAACTCGCGCACCCGCAATCCACTGCTGATGACGTCACATATTACATCACTCATGACATGGTCAGTGACATCACTCATGACATCACTGATGACATCTCAAATGACATCACTGATGACATCACTGATGTCGTCATCCATTGAGTATGTGTTTCTGAACAATTTTAATATGTGTAATATATATAGGGAAAGGCCTGTTTTAGAATGAGTGGCTGTACAAGTGTGTAAATGGATTATTTTCTTTGGTGCGTAACTGACTCTATAAGTGAGTCATTAAATGTATCTTACTGCAGACTAGTGACTAATCTGTGTGAATGTCTGTATGTTTCTGTCTGTTGGTGTATAAGTGGCTGCATGGTTTTGTGAATACCTATATGAGTGTCTATATGGGTTATCGATTGGTTGTCTGAGTATCTGTATGGGTGCCTGAGTGTTAGTGTGGGTAGGCTGTGTGTGACTCTGTGCATAGATGTGTGAGTGGGTGATTCTATGGGTGCATGGTTTTAAGAGTGCATCTGTGATGGACTGTATGGTTGAGCAAGTGTATGTATGGGTGTGTTAGGGATTGAATGTATATCTCACTGTTACATTTGTGACTAACTACATATGTGAAAGGCGTATATATGTGTGTAAGAGTATATAAATGGCTAGATGTGAGAATGTGTGATTGTGACAGTGACTGTATGGATGAGTGTGTGCTTTTGTCAATGATTCTAATAGAGCATAAAAATGTGATACTATTTTTGTGAGCAAGGGAACTTGAGTGTGTATAACTGCATAGGTGAGTAAATGGCAGTGTAATTATTTGTATGAATGACTAGGTGTGAGAGTACCTCTATGGATGATTGGTAGTGTGTGAGTGTCTATATAGGTGTGTGTATAAATTCATATGATACTTTTTTATGGAGTAACTGTAACTATGAGTGACTTTACAGGTGAGTGTGTGGAGGTGTATGAAGACCTAAAAGTTAATATGTGGGTATGCAGTTATTGGTATTGCATTATTTATGGATATGAGAATGGAACTCTGTAATTTTGAGTTGGTATATCAAAGGTTTTATAAGGGTGTGAGAAGATGTGGTAATATATTACATTGATGACATCATCAGTGATGTCATCAGTGATGTCATGAGTGATGTCACTGACCATGTCATGAGTGATGTAATATGTGACGTCATCAGCAGTGGATTGCGGGTGCGCGAGTTATAGTTAGCTGAACTAACTATAACGGGGGAATTTCAATGGTTTTGTACGAGAGAAATGTCCAGCTAACTATAACGTGTGTGAAACCTATGGTTTTTTCAGTGAATTTGCAAGGTTTTTTAAATGCTAATTCCAAACTATAACGTGTGTGAAACCTATGGTTTTTTCAGTGAATTTGCAAGGTTTTTTTAAAGCTAATTTGTAACTATAATGTGTGTGAAACCTATGGTTTTTTCATTGAATTTGTTTGTTTTTTTACTTCTTTTTTTTCTTTATATTTTTTCCTTTAAACTCTATACTACCTATATATATATTCATGGTTTTAATGCATTCTTCAATTTATAAAGATTCACCTTTTTTAAATAAATGGTTAGATATAGTTGTATTACTTAGTTAATATCTTCAACAAACCTTTACTTTTTTTTAAAAAAAATTTTTACCGTGCGCGTACGGTAAGCTTACCGTAAGCGCACACTTCGCTTTATGTACGTTGAGCGTACGTAATATTTATACTCCGTGTGCGCATGCTTACGCAATTTGCGTACGCGTCCGTACTTCCTACGCGACGCGTAAGTGCATGCATCATACGCGCACGCGCGCGCGCACGTTACGCGGTAGTGTACGAGCGTGCCTATAATGCGCATGCGCGTGTGCGCATGTCTTTCGTACGCGCATGCGTACTTTTACCGTACGCGCTCGGTAAGCTTAACGTGCGCGTACGGTTGGTCATGTGATCAAGAAACAACACTTTTGATTGGTTTAAACTACTTTCAGTTCCAGAATCTTCCTACACCACACCCATTCCCCTCATTACTGCTTGTGATTCCCTAGGAGAAGGAGCTGATTTGTCTTTGGGATGCAATGGCAGAGCAGCAGACCTCTTCTGAGAGTGAGCAGGGCAGCAGCATCATCAGACAGAGAAGGAGGAAAGTTTGGGAGTATTTCACTTTTCCAGAGGGGCAGAAAAAGGTAAATGCTCCATTCCTGCTCACTTTGTGAGCGTGTCTTATCTAGAGGTAACCCAAGGAAGAAGTATTCCTTTGGTAATCACACTATTGTGAGACACATTAGGGATGTACATCCCAGGACTTTTGCTCGACATTCTGAAGCAAACCCTTCAGTAAGTCACCCGAGCACACCAGCAGAAGCTCAGCCGAGTACATCTTCGGCAGCTCAGCCGAGCCCTTTCTCTGCGGTGGGAGCATCACCCTCTTCTGCTCCTCTAGAAACGAACCCTCGATTTCAGAGGGTACAAATGAGGTGCACCAGATGTTATGGTCTAATTGTTCATGGGGAGACCAGTGTTCCCCTAATAAACAATAAGATAGACCAGCACATCTGTGGTACTTGTTAATATTCCCATTCTTTCTTTCCTCTGTCCCTGTATTAACACAACGGCTCTTTTAAGAGCCAACCTTACCTCACAACTTTTTTTAAAAAATGTTAATTATTTTTTTTTTTTTTTTACCGTGCGCATTTTTTTTTTTTTTTTTAAACTAAAATTATTTTTTTTACCCTACAAGGTCCTTGAGGGAGTACAACGGAAATGAGAAAAGCAGAGAGAGGAGAAGTGAAAAAAAGGGAGCATGAAACTAAATGTGTGATAAATACAGAAATTTCACACTTACCTGACCAACAAAATAACGTATTTATTAATAAATGGTTTATTTAAATTGCTAGTAAAAAGGTTTATTTTTTCCTAAATTTTATTTCTCAATCTGAAAAAAAGAAAAAAGTATTAATATTAAATAATACATTTTAGAATACAGTACACATATTTTCATATTTAAAAACAATTTTTTGCCCTTTTTTTTGCTCTTTTCAGAATATATTGCTTTTCACTATAAATCGTGAAAGCAATTGCATTCATCACTTAACAGCGGGCAAAAAAAAATAACAATCTGAAAGATTGTTTAAAAAAAGCCCAGAATCTCTTCTCACTAAAACATACCTTTATAGAAATGTAACATATTCTTTAAAAATATCATCTAAGAAAAATAACTATTTCCACTAAATATCGTCTGAAAATTTTTGTTGCATAAGCATAATCACCAAAATAATATGTGTCAAAGAAGTACACAATACAAATTGTTACCTTTCCTTTAGGCCAAATGGTAATTTTTAAATTCTTTTTTGATGAAATTTCCCATGGTAATCTAATAAAATTGCAAAAATGATTTGTACAGATGTTGCAATTTCTATCTCAAATTTTGGTTTCAGAAAAATTAAATAGGAATTTGCTAAATCAAAAGGCAAACGTTGCTTAAAAACCAATTGAGAATCATTACACAGTGTCCAGCCTTTTTCACATTTAAGATAAACTGTGTAATGACCAGAAGTTACAGTAGGTCCACCATGGAAAATTATTGCAACTGTAACAAAAGTTTTTCCTGAAATTGATTATTGCTGTTCTATAAACTTCTTTATTAAAGTGTCCAATTTTGAACCATCAGCTCTACAACGTTGCATCATTAAAATTACATACTGACCATATTTCTTTAAAAATAACGTTGAAAACATGTCAGATTTACATTCACAGCATTCCATGCTGTGATTGGCATCTTTAACTAATTTACTAAAACTCACTGATTTACTCTCTGGCAATGTTAAATAGATAAACCTTTCTGAATCAACATTAGAGCTGCATGTGTAGAAACAGTTTTCACAAGTATGTTCCCATTTATAAGAGTACCGAACATATTCTCAATATCTATGCCTTCATCTTCCAGTACCATAAGGACATACATCAAGAATTCCTGTGCATCTTGCTGGACATTTTGAGTAAACTCTGTACATCCTGAACATACATCTAAAAGATTTCTAATTTCAGTAGCACTTTCTATTTTAGTTTTATCAATACTCAGCTTCTCATAAAGGAGACTCAGCACAGAACAGAATCTTTTATCCTGATTTACTATTATCTGCTCTTGCAAACTTTCAAGATAAAATACAACATTTAGCACTACATTAGCGTAGCAGTTGACACCAGAGCTATTTTCAAAATGACAACCAACAACCTCTTCATTATTGTCCTTTTTCTTTTTGCTTGCAATCACATGAGTCTCTTTTTGTTTTCTCTTCTCTACATCCTCATTACAGATATTCTCAAATCTCCTTTTCCGAGAAACAACACGTTTTTCTAAGACAGGATACTGACATAAATGAGGAGCATAAGTTCTTCTTAATCTATTATACTCCTTTACACAATTTGCATCTGCACTAACTTTTGAGTCATCAAACTCTATCATGAATAAACTAGATAATGTTTTCACTCGTGACAAATCAACATATGCCATACCTTCTTTGAACGCAGTAGAACCAATGTTTACAAAAGCACTATCTACAGTTAATCCTTGAGACTTGTGAATAGTTACAGCATATGCTAGAGAAAACGGGAACTGCTTCCTACGTACATAGTAGTCTTTCACAAGCAAGAAACGAACTGAACAACGACTAATCTCTTTAACCTCTTCAATCTGATCAAATTTTATTTTTAAAAATTCAATTCCATCTTTTTTCTGGTATTTCACAAAACCCACAACTTTACCCATAGCTCCATTCACTAAACCTTTTTCAACATCCAAATTTCTCCTTAAAAATACTCGACAGTTCATGCAAAGATATAGATTTTTTTCTAATCCAGCTGTTTTCGAAATGTTCTTCTCTAGAGAATCCAATTTATTTTTCAGTTTGCCTGTTAATGTAATAGTAATTCCTTCATGCTGAATTTTGTCAACTGCTTCCATTTTCTTAATTTCTTCGTTTTCCAATTTCAAAAGGTCCTCATTGAATATCACGTAGTGTTGGCATTAAGCAGATTACAGTATTATTTTCTGCAATGTTCTTGTATATTTTCTCTGCAACTATTTCTTCCTTTGGAAATAAAGTATGTAGCAACCGACTCTGTAATGCTTTTCTGCCAACTTCTGTGAGTAGTCCAATTCTGATATCTTTCAGAATACTTGCATAATCTTCATCGTTTGCTTGCCTCGTATTGGTAGTAAGTTCTTTGTACTCAAAGAACGACCAAATATTCGCATTACCAATGCTTCCTAATGACTTCTTCATGTCTTCATGTGTCACAGTATTAAACACTGGTTGTCCTTTAACTGGAGTAAGCTGTAGAAGATCCCCAAAAACTATAACATGTTTTCCACCAAATAACACGTCATAATCTCTCTTTAGAATATACTGCATTCTTAAATGCACAAAGGCAAGCATTAAGTTTGATACCATGCTTACCTCATCAATAATGAGAACTTGCATCTTCTTCAACACTCTTGAAAACTTCGAAGCATGCTTCTCCTGTAAGCTTGTGATATTCTATTTTGTTCTCATGCTCCACTGGTAACATTAGCAAGCGATGTAAGGTAATTCCTTTTATGTTATATGCTGCTAACCCAGTTGGAGCAGTAACAACACAAGACAAAGTTGAATCTGTTTTTTGCTGTAGGTAGCTTCTGATGACTTTAATTAGGAAACTTTTTCCAGTTCCAGCTTGTCCACTCACATACATCCTGATTGGTTCAAATGATGTGCATGTGCACTCTTTATTTTCATGTAGTAATCCGTGATCAATTTTTTTTCTGACTTCTTCATAAATTTGTTGTTGTTCATCATTCAGTTGTTGTTCCAAATTGGGTAAGTCTATTAAATCTTCTTGAGCTTGATTCATAGCCATTTCAACTTCATTCATGGCTATTGCAGCTTCATTTTCTACGATTGGTTGTCCTAGGGGATCTTGACTGAGCGTTTCAGAACTTTGGCTGTCTTGAGAACTGTCTCTAGCTACTTCAGCTGCAATTGTTGCTTCCTGTTCAATTTCTTCATTTAACACTTGCACATAATTTATGAAAGTACTGCATTCAATCGTATCTGTACATGCATTGAATGAATCCTCATATCTTTGAAATTCTCCAAGTAGTTCGTCCTCTGTACGCCATGGTTTAAACAGCTGTAAAAGTGCCAAGTAGTAAAATTCCTTTTTGTCAGTAGTGTCGCAACTCAGCTTCCTATGATTAAGTAAACTTCCTTTTATTTGCTTCAACAAACATCCTTCCTCACCAATGACTTTATATTTTCCATTTTTGATGTCTTCTGTGGCTTTCCTTGAAAAAATGTAGTTCTGCAGCACTTCATAGAGACACATGTTCTCAAGATGACAACTTCTTTTTGGGTAATACGTGTCCAACATATTTGATTTCAAAATATCTGTACTTTCCGGGTCGTTCTCGACCAAATATTCAATTTCTCCAACAGATTTCAGTACCCGATTTCGCATTGCTGCAAGGCCTAAACTTACCCAAATTATTCTTCTTGATTTCGAATACAGACTTGCAGATGATAACCTATCTGAGCATTCGTAGGATCCAATTTCTCGATGCGATAACATCTTTAAACTGAAACTGTATAGCTTCTTACTGACAGTTTTCTCGTGAGAAATCTCTTCCCACATTTCCTTCAATTCCGTTTTCTCAGATTTAGTAATGTACGATGTGACATACCGAGCAACAGCAATAGAATTGTCTGCCACATACTGAATATCCATGTTAGCATTCCACATGGATAAAATGACTGGGTTGTAGTCATTTATATATTTTGACTCTTCTTTTCTTCTTAGGTTGTACGTATTTTTTGGAGATTTTCTTGTAATAGTATGTCGCACAGCTGACATAAAACTGTTTACTCTTCCTTTTGAAAGAACAGGTCTGGGAAATCCAAATCGACATTTTGTGTAGAATTTATCTTTGCTCTTGTACTTCCGTCTACAGTATTTTCCACACCGATGACTTTGGAAACGTAAAACTTGCTCTTTTAACTTTTTCTCTTCTGTGCTTTTAGGTATAGCACATGTTGCATATTCTTCAATGAAAGATAAAACTGCTTCATCTGCATCTGTTCCAAATTTTGGGGCATCCTTGATCCACAACAGCATATGAATATGAGGAGCACCTCTTGCTTGGTACTCTTTTCTCCAAAAGAAATCCACAACTTCTCCAAGAGGTGGATTTTTTTTATTGCAGATGAAGGACATCATAGCCTCAAATCTATGATTGAAATATCTGCAAACATTAACCGGATCCAATGAGCACAGTTCTCCTGCTGTCTTGTATTCGATGTTTTTAATGTTTGAATTTGCCTCTCGAAGAAAATCCAGAAGATCATCCCAAGCGTACTCTGCACAGCTTAGGGTAAGGAACCATGTAGGAGTTCCTAAATTCCGTAACATACATTTCAATTCTCCATGGCGTCGGTACCAATATTCATTTGTCCCACGCTGACAAGCCATCAGATTGATCAATTGTGATTCCAAATGATCATCTCGCTGCTGTACTTTGTTCATAAAATCCTTAGCAGACACATTATGTAGATGTACTCCACTTTTTAAAATGTGATTTACTGCATAAGATAGTGCAGACAAGTCACTTTCAAATAACAGATGGAACAAATAAGGAATATTTTGACGAAATCTGGGATCATCTGCATATAATCTTGTAGTCCGATACTCAGAAGCAGGAATCTGGACTGGACGTTCATCGTATCGTCCACCTTCTCCTGTAGGAAACAGCTGGGGAAAACAACGAGCTTCCAAGCTCTCCTCCAATACACTCACGGGATTTCCTTTGGCTTTTTTCATCTGAAACAGATCAATAGTGTTTGCCATAACTTCTTTTGAATGAAGAGGATGTATGCTGAAATGTTCATAAATTTCTTCTTCTTTTGACTTGTGCACTTTTTCAATTTGCCCAGTTGGTGTTTCTGTGTCTCCTAGTAAATATTCTTCATCTTCATCTATATAAATTGATTCATACCATTTATTATTCCTTTTCAAATATAAATTTGCTCTTTGTACTTTCCGTACATCTACCAGCTCCTGCCAAATTTTCTTATTCTTTGTAGGTACACCATTAACCAGAATAACTAATGGTTCAGTTTCCAAAGTATCTGCATCAATAGTTTCCATATTTTTTTTCAAATCCAACGGCAAATAGACAACTCTTCCTTTTAAACTTCTCTGTAAAACTGAAGGAGGTAATTTACCGGTTTTGGGCTCCATACGTACTATAGTCTGGAACGGATGAACACATTGAATGAGTATAGACTCATACGTATTTAAATCAGAAAGTTCTGCAGGAATATCAACCAATTCTAAATTATTATGTACAGCTCTAGCTGGCATTTTATTTTCTTCTAACTTGTTATAACAGTATTTACAAATACGCTGATCTTCACCCAAATCAAAACAATTTTCAAGAAATATGTATGTTGCAAAATCCTTCCACTTATAATTATCTTCTTCTTCACTTTTTTTGCAGAGATCAACATTCCTTGTTTGGATTTTATAATGGCTTCTCCGGCAACAAATACAAGTAATATTTGGTCTTTCATTAGAGATGATAGCAAATTTTGTCCTATTGTGGTAAATAAAATCTTCTTTACCGGACTGAATTTCATACGGAATCTTAAAATAAAGTAAAATAGCTCAAAATAACAAGAGGCAGAATCCGTGGTATAAGAGGTTTTCTAAATGGGCTTTATTCCATCCAAAATGGCCGACTCGAGTCGCGGCCTTCAGGTTCCGTCACCACGAGGGTTCAGGAAGTGAAGTACAATACTTTATTGACAAGAAGTAACTTTTATAGGTTATACATTTACAATGAAACGAATGCAAAAAGGCGTAACAATTGATAAGATAAATTAACATAGTGACACGTAATCGAAACTAGGCGTAATAAGGAGCAAAAAGAAACATGATTGGCTCTGATTATCTTACATAGGTGGATCTATACGATAATACTTAACATAGATGCGTGCGCAGCAGTATGACGTGTGATTGACGTGCAACTAGGGGGTGAAGGGGACTTGACATTTAGCTCTACATGTGGAGACGAGAAGTCTGGGGAGTCAAGTCAACCTAATCCCAAATCATATCTACCATCCTATGTTTAGAGAACTATGTTATCCAAAAGGAAGGACTCTCGGACAGAATCTATTCTATACTAACTGTGTGTGCGTGTACAAGCGTCTAAGTGTCTATATGAGATGCGAGGGGCAGAAAACTTTCCATGGCAGCAGGGCTATGAATCACTTGCAGGAGGACGGAAAGGCTGAGTCCTTTGCTTGTGAGCTAAAGGAAATGTTTACCTAAATCACTAGACAGGAATGCATCGGCTGGAGAGCAAAATAGATAATTCGAAGGTGAAATACAGCTTCTTGGCAGGCAGGCGAAGACTGGCCGAGGCAGGCACCGTTAGCTGCACAGGGAGTAGGACAAAGTTCATGGATACAGATGCGAGCTCAAGCTGAAGCTGTCAGAGACAGAGAGCAGGGAAAGGCTTTGAGGACAGAATCGGGCCTACTTGCCTGAACTGTAAAAATGTAGTAATTTAGCCATATAAAGTCGGTGGCCTTTCATACTTAGGAATCGAATATCCAGCCCATCGATGGCGAATCTGACAGAGAACATGTCGACGGTAGACACACATATGTTTGCGTCTTAGAAACTGGAACTGGAGGGAACATACATGTACTTGTAACATGCATATAGAACCGTTGGGGTCCAAGATAGGGGACATAACTGATTAGGAAAATCCACATTTCCACATTCCCTCCTTGTCCCCTACTTGCCCTTCAAGAGATATCAATCTTCATCATTCCATCGATTTGCTCATGGAGCATCATTTCTTCTTCCTTCTTCTTCCGGCATTTTGAACGAGAACTGTGATATGGAATGCATGATGTGGCACACAGACCACAAATCGCTGGTCCACATTGCAGGCATAAACAACAACTGAAAAGCATAAGAAGGCCAATACCTAGGAAGGATAGAACTCTCCATCCCCAGGCTGATATCACACTCCAAAACCACCCGGACCACGTCCAAGTGCCTGGATTCTCGTGTATCTGGCTTACAATCTTATGAAGGCGTGTTATAGCTTTATATACAGATGGCGAATTTTCTGGTATGAATATGCAGCAGCTGGATCCGATGACCCTGCAAGCTCCGCCCCTATCGGCCAGGATGACGTCAAGGACAAGACGATTCTGGAGAACAACAATTCTCATCACTGATTGTTCCTCTGTCAGATTGCCTAGGGCGGCTATAGTCTCGTTTACTACAGCTTCAAGAGTCTTGGTGAGTCTGCGTATCAGCTTACTATTTGATACGGTACCTATATAGGGAAAGATACCTTTATTGAAATCTACATACTTGTCCCATGCCGTCTCAGTATAATCGACAACTGGGAGGTCTCTACGCTCTCTTTTGTGTACTAAATGAACATTTCGATAATAATCAGGGGGAGCTAGGAAAACAGGTGGCAAAAGGAATGCTATGTAACAGGTACCATCCCAATCTAGAGGCAGACGCATATATGCCGTCTGACCACATATAAAGTAAGAATGGTGAGAAGCTCTAAATGAAGATTTACCTTGATCGCTATATTCTACTGTAGTAACGCATTGGCTATGGCCCATATGTATGGAACCAACTTTTCTTACACATAATTCACCCTTAACTGGAAATACTGACATAGTGGGCAGAATTAGTTCAACTTCGGATTTGACATTCAAAATCATAAGATTAGGCGTAAAATTACCTAATTTATACACTTCATTTTCTAAATCAGTTCCTGTTCTACTGGGGTGACCCTCCTTATTGGGGTGACAGACTTTGAATAAAACTAGATTCAGACTTCCCCATATCCAATGTTGTTGATAAACTGCTGTGTCTGGGTCTATGGAATTTAATAAACTAACCCATGCTCCACAGGAGCCATTGTGTGTGAACGGATGTGGAAAGAAAGGCAGAACTCCTTTGTTATTCTGATAGGGAGGGAGTCGGCCACACACCCAACAATTGGTGGCATTACTAGTCTGATGGGAATGATGTAACATACTAATGAATGTGTTATTGCGTAGCGCAAGTCTATAGGACAACTCATGTGGGGGTAGGTCACTAAAAGAATGTTCATCAGTTATATTGAAAACACGTTTAGAAACAGGATAATACATATGCAACAATATGCTTGCAGTAACTATTAAAAAACTCAAGGAAAACAAAATTAATAAAGTCACAATACAGTGGCTACGCAGTAATTTACAATAAGCATGTCGTTTCATTATGATTCTGGACTCTACATCATTCAGACCTAAGGGATACATGTCGGGACAGATTCAACCGCTTCACCTTGGAGAGGACTTAAACAATCAAATCGTCCGACAGTTTGGATCTGGACCTGAGTTTCTGCTTATAGATTTCGGTGCTACTGGCCTCAGCCAAGGGTAGCTTTGAGTCAATGGGGGAAGACACACGGGGAGTACTGTTTGTGTCAGGAGGAAGTCCATGAAATTTCTTGATATGGCTGGAATGCACCCAGCCTTTTCTTCCTTCGATCTTCACAGCTGTTCTGGTCGTCAGCAGGACCAACTTAGGAAGCCTCCACCTTGGCTCCAGTTGGGTTTTCCGATCAAAATTCCTGACGAGAACATAATCGCCGGGAATTACGTCATGAGGTTTCACCTTGGTGTTGTCGGGAAAAGCTGCGACTACCTGTGAACGACAAGATTGTAGTGCAGACATCAAGGAAGCCAGGTAATCTGTCAGCATATTACAGTCAACATCAGTTATTTTACGGGGTATAGGCGTCCCCCACATATTCGGTGGTCTACCAAAGATCACCTCATAAGGGGATAGCCCTGTTCGAGAGTGTGCTACCATCCTCATGTAAAATAGCGCAACTGGTAAGGCTACTATCCAGTCCACACCTTTTTCCTGACATATTTTAGACAATCTGATTTTTAGAAGTTGATTATGTCGTTCCACGAGACCTGCTGCCTCGGGGTGTCGGACACAGTGGAATTTCCACTGATATCCCAACAAAAGTGAGACATGTTTCATTAATTCGGATGAGAAAGGCTGGCCGTTATCTGAATATACAACACGTGGTAGCCCGTACCGTGGGAAGAATTCTCGAACTAACTGTTTGGCAGTAGTCGGGGCCGTGTAATCTGATACGGGGTACGCCTCTGTCCAACGGGAGAGAGCGCAGACAACTACGAGAACATATTTGAATCCTCGACAACGTTCCATCTGAATATAATCCATCTGGAGGACTTCAAAAGGATGGTCAGGAGGCTGAAATCCACCCTGCTCTACGGGAACACCCTTTCCTGGATTGAACTGACAACATATCATACAGGTACGAACTTTTTGTTTAGCTGCTGCTCGTAAATGTTTGTTGAACCAAATGTGCTGAATGCTGTCTAGCATAGCCTTCTCTCCTAAATGTGCTGGACTGTGAACTGTAGCTATAATGGCTTGAACCATGGAATCAGGGAGAAACCATACAGATTTCTCCTTCGTCATCCATCCTTGATCTGTCTGGATCCCTCCTAGTTCAGTCCACTTCTTTATTTCTTCTGCTGTGGCATGTGTCTGTATGTCAATTACGTCAAGTGCGGGATCCTTAATTGTCATACATTGTGTTGGTGCCTGAACTATTGGCTTTGTCATGTCTAATGTGCGATCCTGAGCAGTCTGTTTAGCTGTTCTGTCAGCTAAATCATTGCCTTGAGAAATGATATCAGTAACCTTCGTGTGTGCTTTACATTTCATAATCGATATAGCAGTGGGTAGATGTATTGCGTCTAACAAAGCATGAATGAGGGGTCCGTGCTGAATGTGGGCACCATGGGAGGTTAAATAACCTCTCTCTCGCCACAGCACGCCGAAGTCGTGTACAACTCCGAATGCATAACGTGAGTCAGTGTATACATTAACTTTCTTATTTGTGGCTTGAATACAGGCTTGCGTTAGAGCAATAAGTTCTGCTGCTTGGGCTGACAAAGTATCTATACAATTTGTCTCAATAACTTCAGTGTCTGTTGTGACTGCATACGCGGCCACTAAATCTCCTGTACTTGTTCTCATGCACGATCCGTCTACATACAACGTCAGGTCTGGATCTAACAATGGAACGTCTGTCAAGTCTTGTCTAGGTTTCGTCTTTATTTCCATGATTTCAACACAATCATGAGCTAGTGGGTCTGTTCCAATTACAGGTAATAGTGTAGCAGGATTCAATGTATTACACCGTCGGATCTCTATGTGTGGTTGAAACAATGTCAGTTCATAACCGGTAAGTCTTGCTATGGTCAAGTGTTGTGTTTGTGTTCGGTTCACAAGAACCTCTACTGCATGTGGTACTTGTACTGTCAATGGATGTCCTAACACTATGGCATCGCTTTGTCTGATTGCTAAAGCTGTCGCTGCCACTGATTTCAGGCATGCAGGCAAAGCCTGAGCTACGGGATCTAATGTACTGGAAAAATAAGCACATGGCTTGCGTGATCCTGCTTGATCCTGAGTGAGTACTGACAAGGCCGTACCTTCGCGTTCTGTGACAAAGAGTGTAAAATGTTTGCTATAACATGGTGTTGCTAAAACAGGTGCTTGACATAAAGCTTCCTTTAGGCTTTCAAAAGCTTGTGTATGTTCCTGAGTCCAAGGGAGAACAGTCGATGTGGCTGCCTCCTGCGTGGTTAACTGAATGAGTGGTTTTGCTAGAAATGCGTACTGAGGGATCCACTGCCTACAATATGAAGTGAGGCCTATGAAAGCCCGCACCTCCTTTTGTGTCTGGGGTATTGACATGTTAGCAATTAACTGGATGCGATCTGGTGTAAGCTGCCTTCCCTCCTTGGACAGCGAGTGACCAAGATAAATAACTCGCTGGACACAGAATTGCAGCTTAGAAGGGGACACCTTGTGCCCCTTGTCGGCTAGGAAATGTAAAACTGTCAGAGAAGCTTTTTCACATTCTGGCTCGCTTCTCGCTGTGATCAGCAGATCATCGACATATTGAAGCAGTGCAGTATTGACTGGCATGTGGATACTGTCAAGTTCTCGTTTCAGTGCTTGGCTGTAGATGCTGGGGCTTTCTGTGAATCCTTGGGGAGCGCGTGAGAATTTAAAGCTGCGCCCATTTAAACTGAATCCGAACAAATATTGGCTTTCCGGATCTATTGGGACGCTGAAAAAGGCATTCTTGAGATCGATTACAGTAAAGAATGTTGCTTCGGAATCAATTGCTGTCAACAATGATGATATATCAGGGACCACAGGGAATTGTGGTACAATACACTTGTTTAGTTCACGCAAATCAATAACCAATCGGTACACTGGTGGGGCAGTAGGATCAGTTCGTTTAAGAATCGGAATTATCGGTGAATTACATACATTGGAGTCTGTTTCTACAACTACTCCCTGGGCAATCAGCTCATCAATGATTTTCAGCAAAGCCACTACAGCATCATGCGGTAACTTGTATTGTCGCATTCGTGGTAGTACCACTCCTGCTTTCAATGTGACTCGATAGGGTGTAATGTTCATGCAGCCAACATCCGTAGGGCCTTGTGCCCATAGATGTACTGGTAAAGTCTGTAGTCGGGGATCCATGTCTCTAGACACATAGTGACCTTTAAAATCACGCAAAAACAACCTTACTCCTTCCGGAGAACAACATATTATGGCTCCTAGTGCTTTCAGAGTTTTAATTCCTAACAGATTTTCTGGGCATGATTTAGTAAGCAGTAAATCTGTAGTTCGTGTCAAAGGTCCTATCGTAAGTGGTAGAGGCTGTGATACTTCATTAACAATAGGTTTTCCTGAAAAACCAAGGGAAACATTTTGAGAGCCTGAGAGGGGTGCCCCTGGAACTTCACTACGTTTTATAGTTGTTCGACTTGCCCCTGTATCGAGTAAGAATTTTCTATCTTGACCTAATAATTCACTATGTACATAAGGTCCTTCTTGATCTACAGGAATCTCGATAAGCGGTAAGTCAACTTCCCTCTCTAGGCTGGTTCATGCGTAGCGCTGATATTCAGGGTATTCATACTGTGCAGTCTGATACATTTGTCGTGTTGTGGTTTGTGTGGCAGTAGCAGGCAACGGTGGTGCAGCTGGCACAAACTGTATGGGTTGCTGTGAGGCTGGCATGGACTGTTGCTGAACTGGCATGGACTGTCCATGCTGCATAGCTCCTTGTTCATTCTGATCTTGTCTAACTAATCGTGGTCTCTCCTTTGCAATACCTGTAGCTATATTACGTTTCAGGACTGGACAATCGTGTACATAATGGCCTAGTTGTTTACAGTAATTGCAGGTTCCTTTTACAGGAACTGCGGAATCACCAGAATGTGTCACACCCTTGTTGTGACCATCTGCTGGTACTGTCTGAGAAACTAGCATTTTCATTTTTGTATCCTTCATGCGTCTATGCTCGTGTTCTTGTTCATCCCTAATTCTATTGTGATGATACTGTAACATTTGTAGCATTTGCGACGGAGTGTTACTTTGCCAGGTACTCTCGAATTTCAATATTCTATTCTTCACTGGGGGCAATGCATTTTCCACTAATTTTGTCACAAATAGATGTGGATATGAGTCACTACTTGCTTTTATACCACTATTTATACCAAAACATTTTTCAAATCGAGCATAATAATCGCTTGTGTCTTCATCTTGCTTTTGTTTGCAGGCTGTGATTGCACCCCAATCTTCCTTTTTTGTAGTTAATAAACGTGGCAGTACCTGTACTAGTAAACCTGGTAACAGTTTAACTTTATCCCCGAGCCCTGAACCTGCAGTTCGGGCCCTTTCTTCCTCTGCTAATGCTGTCCAGTCTATCTTTTGGTCTCCCACTTCCCATTCTTTTTCTTTCAGTTTTTCATAAATGCCAGCAGGCAAAAGCACCTTTAATATCGTCATAATATCAGGAAAGGTGTACTCTCCCATTAGTAACATGTCTTTAATTTCTCGGTGGAAACCCGCTGGGTCTTTGTCATGACTAGGTACTACTTTCTTCATTTCTAATAATTCCATTTTTGATATGGGTGTGTAAACAAATACACGGTGAAACTCATTGTCTTCGCCTTTTATTGGGTGCACTTCTCGTAAGGGATTTTGTCTGTCCATATAGTACGGCGCTCTTTCTCTGCGGGGCAGCGAGAGAGAATCCGGACTTACAAAAAGGACATACTGCTTACGTGACACTAATATCTCTTTAATTAGCTTGTTACTAGAACCTCTCCATCTGTTTGTGAGTAGTTCCGTTAATATATCAGGTAAAGGACCAGGGTCAGCATGTTGGCTCTTATATAATATGAGGAGTTGCTGAATCATATAGATTCCAGCTAAACGTTGTTCATCTGTACTGAGATTAAAAAACGTGTGTGCTACGGTCTCATCACCGTATTTTTCAGGACTGTCAATCCAGTGAACAGCTGATCTGGCTAATTCTTGCTCATCCATGGAATCGAGGAGGTGGTAACCCCTTCGTTCTCGTAGTATTTTATCTGCGGCTTGAAACGAATGTTCAGGAGACTTCAGATTTATTACAGGCGTCGGATACGTTCTGCTATTATTTGGACATACAGAGTGTATGGGATCAGAAAAACATCTAGTATTTTCACAGGATCTTCCTCTGCCTACATAGGCTATGGTCTCTGACTGTCTTGCGGAATTCCCTGATTCGGACACTTCATCTTGCTCGAACTCGTCTGTTCCCAATCTCTCTTCATGAATACGCTCTATTTCTTTACGGATTTTTCGGCACATGGCTATTATACAATTTTGCTTATCGTGTCTCCCTTCTGATATATTCTGACTCCATCTTGTAAGAATAAGCATTGCATTCGGGTCTACCCCCGGACGGTCTTGATTTCTGATCACACAGTTTATGAGGAAACGTAACAGTTCCCCCTGTATTTCTACTTTCTGGAATTCCATAGCTCTGTTAATACATCCTGGATCTCGTCCTGTTTGAACAAAATGATATATGTTATCTAGATGCGTAGTCATTCCTGGTAACCTTGCTAAATACTCTGCGGCTCGCCTGATACGTAATGATGCCAGGACCATTTCGTCCTCTTTACCAACCACCGGGTCATATCTACAATTAACAAGGAGTTCCTTAAGCGTACGTTCACTTACGAATTTTGGTGTACGTGAATGTGCTGACTCTTGAAAGACAAGTTTATTTATTCTAGGTGGTGTAAAGGTACTGCTAGCACCTCCCGTGGCCCCATCTGGGGCGTCGGGTGTGAATGGGTTCGTTGAACGTGACACAGCAACTATGGGTGTCGATACCTCTGTAGAGTCGACTGTGGAGACAGATGCGGAAACAGATGTGCTTGCCGAAGCTTGTGTCGGGACTTGCTGTTGCACGGGGACAGATACCTGATCCTGACGTTGAACCCCTCCGCCAGACGGTCTATGTGGTGCGGTGTTAGCATACTCGGGAGCTGCGTCGTCTAGATATGAGGAAAGAAAAACATCTTCTGCGGTTCTGGGATGTCCTTTTGGATGTACCTTAATTGGAAATAATGGGGGTGGCAAGTCTTTTGGCATCTCTGGAGCAGCCTTAGGTAGTCCTTCGGCTAGAAGGGGATACATACCATTCATAAGAGCATTTCTTTGTCTATTTACTTGTTCTGATTTCACTCGGATACCTTCCTCAATTAATAGATTTTCTTGAACTTTATTTGAACTTTCTTTACTCCTCTCTTCTTGTCTACGTGCTTTTTCTGTTCGTCTATGAGATTCTTTACGCCATAACTCAACAGCGTCTTTCTGTGATTGTCTGACCTTTCTTTTCCATAACTCTTCCTCCACTTTCATGATGCACTCTGCATCCCAGGTTCCCGCTGCGGGCCACCTTTGACTTTCCGGCAATCCCTTGGTATAATCTACCCATAGATCAAGAAACAATATGGCATCTAAGCCATGCTTATGGTACATAAAATGCCCTGGAGTGTCCCTAGGAGGAATAGGAACTGCTTCTTCAAGCACCCCTTTTCTGGTGGTAATCTGTCTTAACTTCGAGAAAAGCGGCATATTGACAACTGATCTGATACTTACTCTTGAATTCACTTAATACGAAAAAACACAATAATGAACAGTGAACAATGAACAATCATTCATACCACAATATTTGAACACTTTAAACATTAAACATTAAACATTTTAACAACGACCGACAATGATGACAGTCTGCCTAACTAATCACCACGCTGAATTCTTGACAGTAACTGCATACTTCGGAATACTTGATATACTGCTAAACAGTACATATACACTGCTAAACAGTGCAGACCGGATTTGTGTACCCAAATCCGTCTTGACCGGCACAACCTATGTGCGCGTCAACACGCCTCCCCGGCGATGGTACTCACCGAGTAGCTCCTTGAAACGGAAGGCCTCAGAGAAAGGACAGGACTCGATGACTGCGGACAGCGGACCCTCTGGACATCGGGATGTCGAGAAACCTGGTGGGCCTCTGTATACCTCGGATCTTGCTCTCTCAGCTAGGCTCTGGTCGGGATACTTCGCACTTCTCACCGCCTCGTCTGGGTTGATCGCAGCCTCAGTCGCCCCCGCTTGACCGGAGGGAGCTTACAGGAAATCCTGCTGGTACGCGTTTATGGTCCGTCCAGTTGTGGCAGGAGACCGGGCCTGCAACGCACCGCCGGCGCGTGAGATGAGAAAGTGTCCCTGTTCGGGCGCCATTATGTGGTAAATAAAATCTTCTTTACCGGACTGAATTTCATACGGAATCTTAAAATAAAGTAAAATAGCTCAAAATAACAAGAGGCAGAATCCGTGGTATAAGAGGTTTTCTAAATGGGCTTTATTCCATCCAAAATGGCCGACTCGAGTCGCGGCCTTCAGGTTCCGTCACCACGAGGGTTCAGGAAGTGAAGTACAATACTTTATTGACAAGAAGTAACTTTTATAGGTTATACATTTACAATGAAACGAATGCAAAAAGGCGTAACAATTGATAAGATAAATTAACATAGTGACACGTAATCGAAACTAGGCGTAATAAGGAGCAAAAAGAAACATGATTGGCTCTGATTATCTTACATAGGTGGATCTATACGATAATACTTAACATAGATGCGTGCGCAGCAGTATGACGTGTGATTGACGTGCAACTAGGGGGTGAAGGGGACTTGACATTTAGCTCTACATGTGGAGACGAGAAGTCTGGGGAGTCAAGTCAACCTAATCCCAAATCATATCTACCATCCTATGTTTAGAGAACTATGTTATCCAAAAGGAAGGACTCTCGGACAGAATCTATTCTATACTAACTGTGTGTGCGTGTACAAGCGTCTAAGTGTCTATATGAGATGCGAGGGGCAGAAAACTTTCCATGGCAGCAGGGCTATGAATCACTTGCAGGAGGACGGAAAGGCTGAGTCCTTTGCTTGTGAGCTAAAGGAAATGTTTACCTAAATCACTAGACAGGAATGCATCGGCTGGAGAGCAAAATAGATAATTCGAAGGTGAAATACAGCTTCTTGGCAGGCAGGCGAAGACTGGCCGAGGCAGGCACCGTTAGCTGCACAGGGAGTAGGACAAAGTTCATGGATACAGATGCGAGCTCAAGCTGAAGCTGTCAGAGACAGAGAGCAGGGAAAGGCTTTGAGGACAGAATCGGGCCTACTTGCCTGAACTGTAAAAATGTAGTAATTTAGCCATATAAAGTCGGTGGCCTTTCATACTTAGGAATCGAATATCCAGCCCATCGATGGCGAATCTGACAGAGAACATGTCGACGGTAGACACACATATGTTTGCGTCTTAGAAACTGGAACTGGAGGGAACATACATGTACTTGTAACATGCATATAGAACCGTTGGGGTCCAAGATAGGGGACATAACTGATTAGGAAAATCCACATTTCCACACTATGATCTTCAAATTTCTTACTTACGGAGGGTTCTACATTCTCTTCCACATTTTCCTCAATAACTGTGTCATTCCCTGCACTTTCTTGTTCCGGACCAAAGTAACTAAACTGAATTTCATCAGTAACCTTCTCAACATCTGATACAGTTCCACGGAACAGAGCCCTATTCAACTCATTTAACTTTATTGCTGGACTTTTAGCAAAATACAATCTTCTCACAAATTTTCTTATTTCAGTATGATGAACTGCCAGCATCCTAAAATGGTGAAAAACACTTTGACAAACTTTCCTAGATAGACAAGCCAGAGAGTGTCCTTGCAAACCAGTATTCTCTCTCACTCTGCATGGATCTAGTCTTTGAAGCACCTTAATCTTTTGTTTAACACTTTTTTTGCTATATTCTCTTAAATACTCACGTAATTTATCAATAGATTCCTGTCGCAAAGTACAAATACTACTACAATTCCAAGTATACACTGGGGCTTTAGGACGTCTCCCCATAACCTCATCCGCCATCACTTCTTCCTCATTTCTTGGAACCATTTTCTCCTTTTCCATTATACAACCATCTTTCACTTCATAAGCTCGCCCAGTGGTGTCAACTGCATGCAGCAAACTATTACTTTGAAGATAACTCTCTTCATTAAAAAATGGTTCAGTACTTGAACTATGCATCCATTCTCCTAAAAACACTTTACAAAAGTTATTTCTTTTCACTACTCTTTTCGTTGTGCTTTGTGACTTCATTACATTGACCATTTTTTCTAATGTGCGCATCCTGTTCAAAATTAAAATGAATAGTTTTCTTTTTAATTCTAAAGCCTTAGCTACAATGGCTTCAATATCTTTTTTTCTCTTGTAAAATCTCGCTTTTTTCTTATATTTTTTCACATCCTTTAGCAACTTGGACATCACTCTTCTCAGAAACATTTTTCTACGGATCTCTTTAAATGCTGTTTTTCTTTTTAAGTCAATCTTTATTGCTTCTGCTTGTACATTAACATTTAGTAAATTCTCACTTTTGTCCTGTTGTTTTCTATTTGAAACAGTTTTTCCAGTGGGGACATTTTTTAAATTTTTCCTTTTTTTGAATAGATTTTTAAAGAATTCCTTTGTCTGCTTACCAGAAGACTTTTTCTTTTTTCCAACATGAGCATCTTCAACTAACTTGGGTCCTCCAGTTGTCTTCAAATATACATGTTTTTTCTGTTGTTTTCGCTTTCTTGATTTTATAGGCATCTTAGATTTGCTTCACTGCTCTGCAGCAATACCTGAAAGAAACAAAAAAAAAATACCTTTTTGTAATTTAAATATATTACTATATTTTTTATGAGCTTTTCAAATCTTATAATACTATCTACCCCTTTCCTACACGTGAAAAACACAATAAAACCAACACGAATTAAATCTCTAAGAACAATTCCTGTGTGCACACAGACTCTTGGTGTGATTCTAGGCAGAAAACAATATTTAATTTGCAATTCAAAAGCACACTTACTACTGTTTTTTTGCAAGTGATAATTACTATAACATTCTGACACATTTTCATTATAGTTTTCAGAAGCAGAAAAAAGAACATGTCCTAACAGCTACTTGAGACTATAACCCGGTGTAACCTGGGTAAGTGACTACACTCCAGCAAAGGAAATGAGCCTTGGTGATGTTAAATGTATTAGTGTCACTCACTCCAAACTAAAACACCACACAGTGCTGATTAGTAAGCATAACTATGCATAAGAAGCTGCTGGCTGTGTGCTAAGAGTGTACTTCTGGAGACTGTTTATTGTGAGGTGCAAGAGACATCTGCATTGACGCTTGCACAACTGCCTCATCACTAGATAGATATATGTAAGAGTACATGTGTGATAAGGGTTAATTTGAGTTTTGAACATGTGGGAACTAGATGTCCCATTGCACGAGTGGAAAGAAAATATACCATGTTGATTTCAAATATGTTAGCATTTGCCTCTCATTTGAGAGATACTGATTTGGGCTGAATGCTAACCAACACACTTCATGAAAACAAGCTTCCCCTTTCCTACGAATGCAATTCTAAAAGAACCAGAGTAATACGAATTAAGTCTCTGACAACAATTCCTGTGTGCACACAGACTCATGGTGTGATTGTAGGAAGAAAACGAAATTTGATTGGCAATTTGAAATCACACTTACTACTGTGGTAGAGCAAGTGATAATTACTCTAATAGTCTGACACATTTTCCTTATAGTTTAGAGAGGCAGAAAAGAGCAAATGCCCAAACAGCTTTTTCAGACCATGTACATGTGTAACCTGGCTGACTGACTACACTCCAGCAAAGGTAATGAGCCTTGGTGATGTTCAATGCAATTGCGTTACTCACTCCTACCTAAAACACCACACAGTGCTGATTAGTAAGCATAAGTGTACAGGAAAAACAGCTAGCTCTCTGCTAAGAGTGTGGTTCTGGAGACTGTCTACTGTCAGGTGCAAGAGAGACTTGAATGGACCCTTACATAACTGCATAAACACTGTAAACATGTATGTAAGACTACATGTGTGGTAAGGGTTAATATGAGTTTTTAGCTTGTAGCAACTACATGACCCATTGCACGAGTGGGAGAAAAATCTACCATGTTGATTTCAAATATGTTTGCATTTTCCTCTCATTTGAGATACTGATTTGGGCTGAATGTTAACCATCACATTTCCAGAAAACAAGCTTCCCCTTTCCTACGAATGCAATTCTAAAAGAACCAGAGTGACACGAAATACATCTCTGACAACAATTCCTGTGTGCTCACAGACCCATGGTGTGATTCTAGGCAGAAAACGAAATTTGCTTGCCAATTTGAAAGCACACTTACTACTGTTTTTTTTGCAAGTGCTAAGTACTCTAACAGACTGACACATTTTCATTACAGTTTTCAGAAACAGAAAACAGCACATGTGCAAACAGCTTTTTGAGACCATGAACATGTGTAACCTTGGTGACTGACTACACTCCAGCAAAAGAAATCAGCCTTAGTGATGTTGAATGTATTAGCGTTACTCACTGCTACCTGAAACAGCACTCACTTGTGAATACTAAGCATGATTCTACAGGATAAACAGCTGGGTGTGTGCTAAGAGTCTGCTTCTGCAGACTGTGTATTTTCAGTTACAAGAGACATATGCATGGATGCATCCATAACAGCATCAACATTGTAGTAATGTATGTAAAAGTACATGTGTGGCAAGGGTTAATTGGAGTTTTGTATATGTAGGTCCAACCTCACCCATTCCATGTTTAGTAGCAAAATCTACTAGATCAATTTCAAATGTGTTATCATTTGCCTCCCATTTGTGTGATACTGATTTATGCTGAATGGAAACCATCACAGTTCCAACAAAAAAGCTGACCCTTTCCTACAAATGCCATTCTTACAGAACCAGGTCAACAGAAATTAAATCTCTGACAACATTCAAAACCTCCCCTTTCCTACCAATGCAATTCTAAAAGAACTAGAGTAACACGAAATACATCTCTGACAACAATTCCTGTGTGCACACAGACTCATGTTGTGATTCTAGGCAGAAAACGAAATTTGCTTGCCAATTTGAAAGCACACTTACTACTGTTTTTTTTGCAAGTGATAAGTACTCTAACAGTCTAACACATTTTCATTACAGTTTTCAGAAACAGAAAAGAGCACATGTGCAAACAGCTCTTTGAGACCATGAACATGTGTAACCTGGGTGACTGACTACACTCCAGCCAAGGAAATCAACCTTAGTGATGTTGAATGTATTAGCGTTACTCACTGATACCTGAAACACCACTCACTTGTGAATACTAAGCATGATTCTACAGGATAAACAGCTGGGTGTGTGCTAAGAGTCTGCTTCTGCAAACTGTGTAGTTTCAGTTACAAGAGACTTATGCATGCATGCATCCATAACAGCATAAACATTGTAGTAATGTATGTAAAATTACATGTTTGGCAAGGGTTAATTGGAGTTTTGTATATGTAGGACCAAGCTCAGCAATTGCATGATTAGAAGCAAAATCTACTATATCAATTTCAAATGTGTTAGCATTTGCCTCCCATTTGTGTGTTACTGATTTCTGCTGAATGGAAACCATCATATTTACAAAAAAAAAGCGGACCCTTTCCTACAAATGCCATTCTTAGAGAACCGGACCAACACTATTAAAATCTCTGACAACAATTCCTGTGTGCACACAGACTCATGGTTTGATTCTAGGCACAAAACAGTATTCCTCAGTGATACCAGTACACCTTAACTTACGGTGAAAACATACTCCATAATATTTTACAAGTTCAAGACAGTTAAATATCTCCCAAACCACAAAATGTAAAACATAACTTTTAATGAAGAATGACAATTCAAATATGTATATCAGAAATCACCACATACATCCCCTCTCAAACTCATAACTCACCTTTAAAATTAGTTAGTTGAGAAAGAAATGTGGCACTCAAACAGCAGATTATCAGAGTCAGAATCTCAGACCTCTACACCTCTCTCCTCTCACCAGAACCAGTAAATGGCAATGTTTCCCTCTCTACATGTTAATTACAAATCTCAGCGCTTCTCACTTTTTTTCAAATGAAATCACACATTTCTATTGGTTGAAAACTTCAACCCTTTTCCAAATGAACCCTTCCCCCAACTTGACTACTGCCTGCTACCATAGCAACAGCTCATGGAACACTGGTGTGAGCAGAGAGGTCAGAAGTTTAGCACACAATGTTTCTATTCCAAAGAGCAAGAGTGCTTCACCTGTCAAACCTAACAGCAAATCCAAATTAATCTTCTGTGGGAACCCAATTTTCTGAACCAATACAAAACATGCTTCTAAAAATGTACACATACAGCCTAGTTTTAACTGTAAAATGATTTGAAACAGCCAATGAGTTCTTTTTATTAAAAAAAAAGTATGTATGCCTCCATTTTACAACTGTCTTTCATTTCATATTGCCATTCTACTGAAAGACACCTCCTGAGTGCATCCAGATCTCCTTGAAAGATGTTCACAGTGTGGATTGTAGGTCACAGCTATGTCTTCTGGAGTGAAAAGTTTGCAGAAAAAAGAGGTATGGTGAGAGACCTTGCTTTGCCAAATGTAGACATTAAATGGATTGGTCAGAAAGGGTTAAAGGGGCACCAATTAATGCCTTTGGTGAAAACCTTTCTACATCTCCAACACCCTAACCTTATTATTGTGCACTGTGGTAGAAATGACCTAGGCACTTTAACTGGGGTAGTTCTAGAAATGCTTGTTAAGGACACCTTTGTGCAATTGATGTCACTTTTTCCTCAATCTGCCTTTGTATACTCTAATATATGCCAAAGGCAAAAGTGGAACTGGTCCAACCAATTTTGTCCACAGATTGACAAAGCAAGAAAGCACGTCAACAAATCTATTTCTGCTTTCCTCAGAGACTATGGTATGGGTTCTATATACCACAACAACTTGCGTTACAACATGCAAGGCATTTATAGAGGAGACGGTGTACATTTCACTGATGAAGGCAACAGAGTCTTCCTCTTGAACTTTAGACTCTGCATCGGTACTTACTTGTAGGTACCACAAAAAAAACACTTCATAAACACAACGGCTCTTTTTAGAGCCCCTTAATTTCTAAACACTTAAATTTGATTTTTACTTCTATTTTTCTGATTGGTTTTTTTCTGCCGTGCGTGTACGGTAAGCTTACCGTACGCGCACCCCGCGATTTAAAAAAAAAAAAATTCAATGTATTTTTCATACTTTTGGGACCTTCTTGGACCCCCTGACAAACGCTAGGGTGTCCGCAACTCTCTTCATTGCCCCCTTTTCACGTTCTCCACCTTTGTTTATCAGTGTGAGACACACAAAATGGCGGCCGACACTTCCTGATTTCGACTGATTCGAATGTTTACAGTCATGTAACCACCAATCAGAATTAAGCTCGCGCACGGCAGCGTGCGCATACGGTAAGCTTACCGTACGCGCTCGGAGCGCACTTATAGATATATATATTGATTTAAATGCTATTTTCTCAGCAAATACTGAACAGATTTACACCAGAATTTCAAGTAATTCTGTTCAGCCATTCGGGCTGTAGCTTGGACTAAAGGTCCTATGGAAAAATGCATGGGGAAAACACGTTTTGGGACCCCCCCTTTTTCTCAGCCCCCGCTTGACGAATCCCCCCGATACTTTCAGGGTAGGAGCGGAGCGGAGCGCCCCACCTATTTTGAAAAATTCGCGAGGATTCGTCAACCGGCGCCAAAGTTATTCAAAATAGAATTTTCAGGTTTCCTATGGAAACACGGTCCTAACTATAACTATCTACTGGCGACCGCCAGAAGATAATATATATATATATATATGTATGTTCATTCATTTAGCATTCAATGTAAATATATGCTTAGAATGAAACATTGCTTTAATATGGACAGCACCAATGCATGTTTATGCATGGCAACAGCTTTTATGCATGTAGCAATGTGTTTTTAGACATGTATTTAGCAATCCATATGTAGCTATATTTTAGATATGTTTAGAATTTAGTAATGTCGTTCATACGAAAGTGGAGTGGGTGTTGTGTGTCGATTTAGATACCGTATATAGGTTTCCCGATTTAGGTCCTTATATAGGCACAATTCGCATTGCCCATATTTAGGCATAGAAATCCTTCCCTTATTTAGGCATTATCCATGCTAACCAAATACAGGCATGGCCACCTACAGCCGTTCATCTACGTCACAACAAGTTCTTGGAAAACCAGACTCTTAAGCCCTTGCTTGGATATTGATTTCTCCAAGAGCTCATTTATTATGCATGAACATCTATTCCTTAGCGGTTCATTCATGACGTTCCTATGCCCAACTTTTACGTCAATACTGGCATTCCTAAACACCTTCAAGGTATAAATATACCTTCACTTACAATGGCAAACTACGGTTCAGCTATCTACTTGCACGACGCGGCTCGCCACGGCAAGTTCGGAAGGAAGTCAAGTCCACGCCTGACGCACTGACCAGGCGCTGTCATCCTCCTCGCAGAGAATCCAGCTCCAGTGTTTTCTGACTCTCCTTGCGGGGTGTTAGAGATCGAGACTCGGAAAGAGATTCCAATCTCACTCATTCTAAGGTATGGAGCGGACTAGAACCTAGAGGGACTTTTGGCAAATCTTGGCAACTATAGCTAAACTAGACTATAGACAAACAGCACCTACTTCTTACCTCGTACTACACTTAGGTTAGGTACACTGGGGTAGAACTAGCTAGAAGCCTCAGATGAGTATTAACATTTTAGCCTGTGTTATTCATGTATGTATTTTTATGAATATCTGTCATAGCTATAATCCATGCTATTGCGGTATTATTTTATCTTACTGCTAATGCTGTACGTATTATACTTCGCATTCTGTCTTACGATTGTAGCAGTTCATATCTCTTGCATGAGAAATAAGACTGTTCAATAAACCCTTTTTTATTGAAACGCCCGTCTATCTATTTCTGTTTAACTCTGTAGAAATTATGCATGCACGATTGACTGAGTGAAACTGTTATCTATTGTTTCCACGATTCTGCGATTGTTCTGATTCTAAGGGAAACAAAGTTGTCATGTTTATGCGGTTGTCAGAAACAAATTCCTTCTTGTTTATTCAATAAGTTTCTAGTGACCTCTGAGTTAGCTGGCACACACAAGTAATGAAGTTTAATGTACTCGATAGAGACATACTGACCTCAGTTCTATGTCAAATCTATAATGTATATTATTCCAATGCGCAGGGCCTATCAGGAATATAGGAACTACACTACAAGACAACTTTTAGTCCAAACTTCCACACAACACCAAAAGATCAAACGCAAGGGCCTTCTGGGAGCTAGTAAATGGCCTTGCAAGATCCCTAAGGTAATAAACATTGCCTGTGTCATGGAGTCAGCCTGGATACATTATTTAATCTCCAGTTTTTCCATAGCTATTGATATTAGGCCTGAAGCACAGTAAACTCCATACTACTTTCCTGCCAAGGACCACGATACAACAACACAGTCTATGCCAATAAACCCAAGTGCATCCATATTACCCACAGACCCAGCTGGTCTAACAAATCAGACTAACCTAGTGCACTCAATAGTTATGACTCCAAAAGAAATAGAAAGCATCACGGAGAGAGCATTGGCGATAGAGCAACCACCACCTCAAAAAACATCCAAGGTCATAAGTTTGGGCAGACTAGACCAGGCCCAAAAGGTATACCCCAAGCAATCTACAGACTGGATCCTAGTTTTTGGCTGGTCCCATTGTCCCGACTGTTCAGTGAGATGCGCAGTACAAACAGACCTACAGAGAGTTGGAGAGGCTCAATAATCAACCCAATGCACAAAGGAGATGATCAAACGGATCCAGCCAAATATCGAATGATCGCTCTGATAAATTCAGAAGCAAAATACTACGCTTCATTGATTCTCACCGGCTTGGTAGACTGGTCTGAGAACAACAGCATAATCACTGTCAACCAGTCAGGATTCTACAGGGGCACTGGCACCACCACAAGCATTCTCGCCCTAGTTCTAATGGCAGATAAAAGTTTATGGCAGAGGAAACATTTCTATCTATGGTTCATAGATTTCAAAGCCACATTTGACCGATTCAACAGAGGCCTTTTATGGCACAAACTGAAGCAACGGGGTCTCCCGGAACCAATACTCAGAGCCATAATGCAACTTTACACAAACACAAGGGGATGCAAATCAAAATAGCTGACAGAAAGAGTCTTACCAGGAAAATCTGCATGAATGAGGGATTAAAGCAAGGCTGTGTCTTAGCACCGCATCTGTTCAACCTTTTTATGCTTGACCTGTCACCAATGCTGGACAAGGTCAACTCAAATCTGCCACTCCTCAGCTCACTGCCTATCACACACCTATCTTATGCTGACAATATAGTGCTTCTAAGTCACACAAGAATAGGCCTGCAAAGAGCGATTAACGAACTGGGGCATTTCACCAAGGCCAACATGCTAGAAATAAAAACAACAAAAACAAAAGCTATGATTATAAGTTGCTGTGTCCACAAACAACTACTATTCAAAATTAGTGACACAAAATTGGAAGTGGTCAACAGCTACAAATAACTAGGTGTACACATGGATAACTGATTAACCTTTCAAAAACACGAGAACTTACTGAAAAAAGGTAATGGATTAATATTCGCCTTCTATTCAATTGAAAAGAGCTTAAAATGCCCATCGTTTGCTCCACTGCTGGCAGTTATTAAAGTGAACTCCTGCCAACGGTGGCCTACGCAAGTGAAATCCAGCATGGGAAAGACGCAGCGATCCTGGACAGCCTCCAAACACGGGCATACAAAACAGTATTTTCCCTACCTCGTAATTCTTCTCCGGCCAGGTCAGACTAGAATTTGGGCTGCAGCAGCAGTACCTACACAGAAGAAACAATAAAAATCTAGTACAAAATTTGGACCAACCAACTAAACCCAATCAACAATGCGCTCTGGAAGGCACTACACGATGAACCCCAGTCTGCTTACACCAAATATTTACAATCATCTTTAAAGCTTACCATTCTCTTCCTTTTAATAAATATTAAAGAAAGTGGCAACAAAGCACTCACTAATGGAAGATAAAACCAGATTAAGTAAGCGAGCCCACGCATGGATGGCCCTACAATCGTATACAAAACTGCAACAGGCAACATACTGGGGTCTGACTTATTCCCCCTATCTAAAAACTAAGTTCCCAGCAATACATTTTGGATCATTGCTGTCAAATGCAGACCAACCAAGCTGGCAATACAAGGGCCCAAAGTGATGGGGCCCGATTCACAGAATTAACTTAAGACAAAATCCTAAACTTACTACTTTTGGTATTCACAGAATGCACTTACTACTTTTGGTATTCACAGAATGCACTTACTACTTTTGGTATTCACAGAATGGATTTACGACTACTAACTTTACGTCCTCACTCGGGCCGGAAATTCCGGCCCGGAGGCGGAGTTTACGGGCCGGAGGCGGGGCTTCCGGGCCGGAGGCGGAGCTTCCGGCCCGGAGGTGGGGATTCCGGCCAGTGGCGGAGATTTAGCGATGGCCAAAATCTCCACCTCCGGGCCGGAAGCTCCGCCTTCGGCCCGGAAGCCCTGCCTCCGGCCCGGAAACTCCGCCTCCGGGCCGGAATTTCCGGCCCGAGTGCGGACGTAAAGTTAGTAGTCGTAAATCCATTCTGTGAATACCAAAAGTAGTAAGTGCATTCTGTGAATACCAAAAGTAGTAAGTGCATTCTGTGAATACCAAAAGTAGTAGGTTTACGATTTTGTCTTAAGTTAATTCTGTGAATCGGGCCCATGGAGCCTTTTATACAGCACCAAAACCGGACATCATCCACTTACTATGCATCTGTTCAGTTTTAAATCTATACCGTCGCTTATTATTGATTGAAAAAACTGTTCAACACAAGGGGCATTCATACATGTAGAAATGCAATATTAAAATGTCTCAACCCGAATGACCCACAGCTTAATTGTAGCTTAGTAAAGCTTTTAATTCAGTACGAGAAACTAATAAAACATGGATTGAAGGGATAAGCACTACAGAACCGTTGAGATTTCAGCTCACAAAACCATCTACCTACTTTTTTCCATTATTGTAAACAACAATTTTTAACATGTATCCTTTAATTGCGTAATTTTTGCACTGTTGTAAATCAACATTTTTAACAGTATATCTTATTAGTGTAACTCATTCAGTTTTACCGGTACATTGTTATGGTTTTAACTAACTAAACAATAAATTGTATCCTTCTGTTTCTGACTTTTGTACCCTCCAGTACTGTTAGGGACTCTTAATGGAGTCCCCCTATAAGTGCGTCTTCTGCAAGAAGGCTACTGCTATGTTGTATCTGCGCAGATAAGCATTGACCCTATTCCTCTGCTGTGGGTTATTCAGGCCCTGCACATTCCAGGTCAACAGTTTATGCAAAATGCCACCAGACATATCGAAAAAGTAAAAGGAATGAGGCTGGCACCCACAAAGGAGGACCCGACCCCGGTACAAGTTGGCCATTTCTATAATACGTAGAAGCTTCTATCCCTTGTATTCCCAACTGTGGTAACAAAACAATAAACAAGAACAAAAAATACCTTTCCCACTCCATTCCCCACTCTCGGGCAGTAGTCTGATCATGCCCCTGCCAGGAACCATTAGGCTGGAGGTAACCAATCCCACCCTAAATGCTGACCCAAACCCCAGTCTTGTCACCTAAGGAAGGAAAATAATTATTGCATAAAAAATTTACTTCTGCCTGAGGAACCCAGATCCACTAAAATTACAATCCCACAAAAAGCTCAGCAATCCATGTAAGCCTAGTCCCAAGAATGCCCCTGCCAAGGAAAGGAGATCGCCCTACTAGGCGTGTATTTAAACAATAAAATCAGATAGGAACCCATGCAGTTTCAGTGGTACCAGTAATTTAAGCCACAGGACCACACAAGGGAGATCAGCAAAGCTCCATAACCTCCTGTAAGCACTATGAACTCCAATATCAACTGTGCCTCAAAGGGTGACATTGTCTAGCCTCAGTCAGTGTCAGTTACATCACTCTGAGTTTCAGACACCAAGCACAAGGGAAAGAAGGAGTTCTGGGTGGCCAATGGCTCAGGACCAGCTCACAGCGTACCATTCATGCAAACCAGGATGTTTTCTGGCCTCAAAAATTCTGGATAGCTGGGGCGAATTATTGGTAAAAAATGCTTATAGTATTATTTTATTGGTTGGTTTAGTATAATTAGAATTTTTTTTATCAGTTAGTAAACACTAACTTATGTTTCTTTTTGCAGTATAATATATAGTTTGTTTTATTTACATATGAATTTATTTGCTTTACAATATATTCATTTATATTTATGCTTGCGTTTGAATGTTTATAATTGATATTAATGCTTTTGGTGTTTTTACTGTCTGTATTTTAGGTGTACAATTTGTTCGGGATAAATGTTACATTTATGGTTGATGTAATATATTTTTATAGAATTATAGGTGTTTATTACGAGTTTTGTATTTATTAAAAGCAATTGTTTTATTATAAAAGAAATTGGAGGTGTATTTGTTAAAGATTTATTAGTTATGTTGGTTATAACCTTGTAGTTGATATCACGGAAATCAATATTTTTGACATGTTACATGTTTATTTATGGGTGACGATATTTTTTTTCCAATATTTTTGTTATCGATATATGTAAAAACTGGTGTTTTTGACAATGATATTTGTGTGCTCAATATTTGTGATTTTAATAGTTAGGTATACGGAGTCGATATTTTTGTTCTCGATATTTAATTTCCGATATTAGTATATTTTGATATTTGTTTAATTGATATTATGTCAGTTATCCTCTCTACATATGTTATGAGATTTCAACCTTGGGGAGGGAGGGTATGGAGTAGGGATGTTTCTAATTACACGTAGTCCTGGAAGTTCATTATTGTTCCAGCTCCTTGCCAGCTAGTTAGATGTAGGCGATGGTACGTATATCTGAATATTAAATACAGGTAAACCTAAAAGTCATAGCAATTAAATAGCTCAGTAATCCTAGTCCAAGTAATGGTGCAGTCAAAGTGATAGAATGGAAGTAATGGACATATGAAATGGTGATTCAAAATAATGGTAGTACCTGTGCTGTGTTTCCTTTATGTAACATTCACCACAGAGACAAGGCTGACTGACTAACTTTGATTGAGCCAGTGCCTGAAATGGATTCTATTGTGTATGTTTGAAGAGCGGACAAGAAAAATAGAGGAACAAGAGCTCTGATATTGGGTTGGGTATATGGCAGTACATTATCCTATGTCGGAAGATTAAGTTCTGTACTTTATCTTTATTGCTTTGATACATGGGTGATAATATGACTTCATTCTTACCATGGCTGCTCAAATTGTGTTGTTAATGCTGTACACCACTCTGATTAGCAACATCTACAGCATACTTTTGGATGACATGGAATTGATAGCACTGAATATGCAAATATAAGATATGACTGTTATTACTATTTTTTCCTCTGAATAACTCCTCTTCCTGTGTTCCCTGCACTTTGCTTGAAATCGTTATCTCTCAGAGATGCCAGCTTTGCTCACCCACTTTGCTCATTATGTCTGACAGTCTCGGTCTATTCATTATAGTGATTTTGTCATGTATAGTCGTTGGTTGTAGAGGCACAATTTATTTTCCCTGTTTTCTGTATGAGTTGTGCCTATTTATTTCAAACACCTTGAATAGATTTGCAGCACAGTGCTGAATGTCATTGTTTGAAATATGGTGTGACAATGAAAAAGGCAAGTGTTGACCTAGGAAGGGATACCGAGGGCCATATTTAACAAAAAGTAACGCAGCACAATGCAGCAAGTCACCTTGCTGCACTGCATTACAGGGAATGGGCAGGGATGCACCGTATTTCTCACAATACAGCGCATTCCTACCTTTTTCCAGTACTGATGCCCAATGGGCTGCCTACCGCCAATGCAGGCACCCCTGCACCATGGTAAAAGGGTGCCTGTGTTGTATGCAGGATTTTTTGTGCACAAAGGGGCACCTGAGGCATTTTCCCCTTTTGACGTGTGCAGCAGAATGCAGCACACATAGAAAGAGTAAGTAACAAGGAGAAATAAAGATATTTCTTCCTGTTATTACTCACCTGGGAAGGTGCAGATTTTTGGCACATTCTGAGGTCTATTAGTAATTGTAAATCTGGGAATGCATCAAAATCCAAGGTTTTTGCATGGGAGCACAGACTCAATACCCATGGAATGTCTCCCTTGGACAGAGTAATGCAATGCAGCGATTTGCTCCGTGTTGCGTTACTCTGGATTTATCAAGCCACGCAGGGCCATGTGAAGTGGTGTGGGGCTTGATATATCGCATTTTGGGGTTGCGCTGTGGATGCACCCTGTTGGGTGATGCAAAACCGACACAACGTCTTTATAAACAGGGCCCTTACTGTTTATTAATGGTTGTAACTAGGAGTCGTATTCTCAGATATAGTATGCATTAACTATAAATGAATGTATTTCATATAACAATACGCAAGCATCACTATTTCAATATCATATTCTTCATCTCACTTGCCTTCTCTCTACATGTGCTCCTTTTTATGCAACACCCTCTGTCATTCACTCTCTCTCATGTATTCCTCATCTAACAGGTGCACTCTCTGCCATGTCATTAGCGACATAGCTAGACTGTTAGCCGCCCAAGGCGATCCCTGCATTTTCCACCCCGCGATGGCCCCAGGTAAGAGCGGGGTGTGCTGGCAATTCCTGGGTTTACCACCCCGGGACGGCCGCAGGTAAGAGGGGGGGCTACCAATTCCTGGGTTTGAGGCCCCGTGATGGCCGCAGGTAAGAGTGGGGGGTTTTGCCGCCCTCAAAACTCGTGCCGTCCAGGGCAGAGCACTCCCCCTTGCTACTCCACTGCATGGCATTTCACTTTACCTTTATCTGTGCCCCACTGTATTTCAATATCATATTCTTAGTCTCACTTGCCTTCTCTCTACATGTGCTCCTTTTAATGCAACACCCTCGGTCACTCACTCTCTCTCATGTATTCCTCATCTAACAGGTGCACTGTCTGCCATGTCATTAGTGACGTAGCTAGACTGTTAGCCGCACATGGCGGTCCCTGCATTTTCCACCCCGCGATGGCCCCAGGTAAGAGCGGGGTGTACTGGCAAATCCTGGGTTTGCGACCACTCAATGGCCGCAGGTAAGAGCGGGGGGGGGTTTGCCGCCCTCAAAACTCGTGCCGTCCAGGGCAGACCACCCCCCATTGCTACGCCACTGCATGGCATTTCACTTTACCTTTATCTGTGCCCCACTGTCCCTACTTTACTGCCTTACTTTGTCCTGTTTCATACACTCCTGGGTTCAAACTCATTGTCATCCTTCACCCCTTACATTATCTTTCTTCACAGTACACCTTGCACATGTGCATCCTGCGTCTGCCCTTTCTTTAACTCAGTAGCTTTTACTGATCACCAGGACCATTTTCCCGGTTTGGAATCCTACCTCAATTTAACTCATTTTCCCTCTCTCTCTCTCTCTCTCTCTCTCTCTCTCTCTCTCTCTCTCTCTCTCTCTCTTTCTCTCTGGGACTGTACTTCTCCTTCTCTATTTGACCTTGAAGAGTAATCTCTAATAAATCTGGTCATTATTCTAATTGTAAGACAGATATAAAACACATTGAAACAGAGAAGGCACATGTCTATAAGGCACATATGAAGTTAGATATTGGCAATCTGGCAGTACATTGTGCCAGAGGAAATGCAATGTTGTAGTTCATAGTAAAAGGACACCAATTTCAGAAAACAAAATAGCAACAATGGAACAGTGGACTTGGCAGTTTCAATAGCTATGATGCACTGGAGAGCAAAGTAGACCAGCAATTCAAGATGAAAGCAATGAAATGAATTGATATAATTGTAGTGCATAGGCAGAATAAAGTATCAGAGTTTGGACAAAAAGTGTACACAGAACGGGAGCTGGAAAGCAAATTGAGAAAAGGAAGAAAAATGGTAAACGTACTTACTAAAAAGCACATGATAATTAACAGATGAAAAGAGAAAGCGAAAAAAGATGTACAATTGAACAAAAAGAAAAAGGTGCAAGAACTAAAGCAAATATTTTATCAATGCTGTATCATTTGAAAATTAATGAAAAGTACAAAGAAAACATATCTGAGCACTATTGCATGAAATCAATATATAGAGTCTGTAATTAACTGTGCATTCCCACTACAGATAATGTATTTCTTTCTATTTCTCAACAGGATGAAAAGATTGATCCCAGTCGTCATGGGAAAATTGAAGGAAAACAAAGACAATTTGGTGAAACATTTTTTAAGGTTTTAAAGGAAGATGGGTAAACACCCACAACACAGAGTCTTTCCATAATGAGGAGAGCTACAAACGAGAGGCTGCTACCCTGTTTTTCAGTCAAAGATTGAAGAAGCTATCTGGTGCTGGAAGAACAACCAACAACTAGCTGAGCTACCTCCTAAAGTGAAACCGATTTCACATTGTACAAATAGAAATGTACAGCCCTCTGTATTATTAGGCAGGAATTCTTAGGTAAAATGTGACATTTAAACAAACAAAATAATACTCACTTTTAACAAGAAATCTAAAGGCTAATATATTGCACACAAAAAAACATTAGTGTGGTACAGGGTAGATTTTGAAATTATAGGGTCACCCACCATCGTGTTTATCAGAAAATGTTTGAGGCAGCAATATCCGTTATTCCACAAAGCAGGCAGTGCTCTACTCAAAGATGTGCAACCTAGTGCACAGCTCTAATACGCAAACGCTAAGCTCTTATCTGAAGCATTTAAATGTGGCTGTTCAATCCAGCGTCCTTGCAGCATAAATGATGTCATATTAAAATATTTTTGGAGGGAAGAGGAGCAAGCAGAAAACGAAGCGCAAAAAATCCAGCAAAGTACTAGACGTAAAACGAAATGTAATAAAACAGTTAAAACAAGAAATGGGCAAATTTGAAGTAGGTTCATCAGAAATACCAAACAAAGTTTGGGTTTCTTGCCATTACACATTGTATAAACAACTAATAGAAAAAATATTTATATCAATTTCAAAATTGAAGGCACTAAGCAAAGTCAATGGTTCAAAATTGCTATATACCTCCTAGCGGAAGACAGAATTGCTGAAATACAGACACTTTGTGGGAATGGGCTACTAAAGTGGATAATAATCATATTACATTAAGATCGGTGTACAATAACCTATATATCTTGCCAATTACATAAGAGTTACTGGAGCTGAACTTATTTGAGTGTGTCATCATTCAGACTGTACATCCCTTCCACAGTATTCTACGCAGGCAACCTACATTTCACAACTGCTGCCATAAACGTTATAAACAAGAAAAAAGGTAAAGTTGTGTAGATTTTAGAAAGCACTGACTACATTTACCCCTGCCTTGCCACTGCCTGAGACATGAACCCCCACAACCCAAAAAATCGAGAATGAATATGGGGCCACTCCTACACTTTCATGTGTCACTACAGTACAAACAAAACTGACAAAGGCAAACCAGACAGAGTCACATTATCTGTCATTCCTTCACAATAAGATTGAGACCATCAAAAAGAGCATCCCCCCTTGTTCAGCTCACAATAATCTCTCTCTCAGCAATACAAATACTTGCACACTCACCTTCTTTCCTGGGATTAGTCAAGAGGACCTAGTTAATTTATTGACAAAAATCAAGTAAGGGTCACCTAATGACACCTGCACCCTAAATATCCTAAAAGTAGTATTCACCCTTTTCTCAGATCTGGTATCATTATTTCTCTATCATTCTATCAATACAGGTTCAGTTCCCAAGTCCTTGAAGAAGGCAATCATAGTGCCACTACAAAAGAAAGCAGGGATTGATCCCCTTGACATGAAAAACTATTGACCAGTTTACTTGCTCCCCTATCTAGCAAAATTACTTGAGGCACATGTAGCCCGTCATCTCTGTTCATTCATCGAAGCCTCAGACTTTCTTGACCCCTGCCAAAGAGGATTCCGGCCTGCACACTCCACGGAAGCAGTTACCCTCTCTGTAGTAGATGACATACGAAAGGAAGTGGATAGTGGCAATACTCAAGCTCTAGTACTCCTTGACCTGTTAGCGGCCTTTGACACGGTCGACCACACCCTCCTGTCTGACTGTGTCAGGGCCGCAGACCTACGGGTCACAGCTTTCAGCTGGATTGCCTCATTCCTTAGAGACAGATCTTAATCGGTTAGACTTCCCCCATTTAACTCTTTGGAGGTCCAATTCAATTGCGGGGTGCCACAGAGCTCCTCTCTCTCCCCTCGTCTTTTGAATCTATATATCCTCCCCCTAATTAACTCCCTCAAAAAAAGGAAAGTAAATATTTTAAATTATTCCGATGACATGCAATTGCTGTTTACAATCAGTGATAGCCCTACGTCCATGTTGCAGTTTCAGGAAACTATTCTGTTCATCCATGTCTGGATGAACAGCAATCATCTGAAGATAAACTTTGATAAAACGGAGATAGTAATCACCAAAAACAAGCTCGCTATTTGGACCCCTTCCTTCAGGCCCAGTGAGATGGGCTCCCCCTCTTAAAAAGTTGGTAAGAAGCCCCGCCTTTATTACTGATGAGGTGCTATCACTTAAGCAGCAGGTTGGCACAGTGACGTCCTCCAGCTTCATTCAACTTCACTGCATTAAGAAGATAAAGAAATTTGTCTTCACAGATGCCTCGGTTCAAGTTATAATGGCTATAATCATGTCAAGAATTGACTATGCCAACTTCCTCTATCTATGTCTCCCTAAATATTTCATGTGCAGGCTCCAGCTGATTCAAAACCAAGTCGCCCGGCTGATAAATAACCTGCCAAAATACTGCCATATCTCTCAGTTGACCAAAGAGCTCCAGTGGCTCCGGGTTGCACAGAGATCCATGTTCAAAGTAAGTTGCACTCTCATCAAGGCCTTGCATATGCACAGTCCAGCCTTCATCAAATTTCAAAATATTAAATATTCCCCCACCAGAGAACTGAGGTCCAGTCATCTATACTATCTAACTATCCCTAAATTTAAGAGGAAGAGGACAGGTGGCACAAGGTTCTCAGTCACTGACCCCGAGCTTGGAACTTGCTGCCTTTCGAACTTAGGACCACCACTAACTATGCTAAATTCAGACAGCTGCTGAAGACCTGGCTCTTTAAGCAAGTCTTCCAATAAACATCTCGAGCGGTGCTGACAGTTACCTAGTGCCAAGAGACTCTTCGGCGAAAGTGTGCTCTAGAAATCACAGTAACATTGCAGTAACATAACATTACATAGCGGTCATGGACCTATATCAGTTGAACTGAACTAGGAATGGTCAACTAAAGCCCAGGGCCTCAGCACACAAACTATAAAATGAATGTAAAACCACATTTCTGCTTCTCTCCCATTCCCCTTCCAATTCCCATTCCCCGTTCTGTTAGAAACTGGGATTCTGGTTGGCAGATATATGCACCCTGTCCAAGCAGGATGCACAGTCCTAGTCAGAGTAAGTCACTGAACACGATAAATTATCCTGTGCTCACCCTCTGGTAGCTTGGTACAGCGTAGTCAGGTTTAATTTAAGAGGCAATGTGTAAAGTTTTTGTGCAACAATTCAAACTGTAACACATTGAAAATACCACAAAAAGGCTCCACACCAGGTTTAGAAAAATAGGGCATAATTTCAGTAGCGGCTGGCAGGGAACGAAAGTGGAGAGCCAGGGGAGTTGGGTCACATAGGGGGTATTACATTTTTTTTAATGTACTTACATTCTTGCCGAGTCCGCAGCTGCCTCTCCTCCCTCGTGTAGTCCCTTGTCTCTCCAGGACCAGGAAGCTCCCAGGCTCCCTCCCCTGACCAATCACAACACTGCAATTTAATTTTTTTACACTGCTGCACTAGCAGTGTGGCGATGCTCAGGAGCCACCACTGCTTCATTTTATAAATAAAACAAGACCAAAATGACAAACATCCAGCATGTAGAAGTCGAGATATGATTTTTTAAAGAAAAAAAGTATAATATCGCTTAGAAGCAATAAGCTCTTAAATGGGTTATCTCATCACACTGGACCAGGGCAAAGTCAAAAGTACAGGGCCGACCGCGAAGGAGCATGGGCCGAATACAGGGACTACCTTTGGCCTGCTGAACTGAAGTACCTTGATTTGGGATGTGTCGTCTCGACGACAATGCAAGGTCTACCCGAAGTGATGCGTCAGTGTCGAGCCACGCAGTGGACGGGATGTGTAAATACGCTCCACCCACTGGCAGCAATGCATTGGTTCCAAGTGTGAGGCACTGAGTCCAAAGGCGATGTGTGGCTACTGCTCTCAGAGTAGGTGATGCATTGATTCTGAAGGCAATGCGCTGGTTCCTAGTACGATGTGCCAGCTCTGGTCCATGCTTCTGCGAAGTTGCTCTAGTTCCGATCCACGCAAAGGTGAAGATTCACCGCTTCCAACCCAGGAAAAAGTGAGGATGCCCCAGTTCCATTGGAGATGCCTGGGTTCTGGTTGCAGAAGCATCTTAGGCCACACTTCCAAGGGTCCACGACTAGGGTGGCATCACTTGGCAGGGCAGACTCAAACCTTGTAGAGTCCAGATACAGATGCAGATACTTGAAGTTTTTGAAATACCTGAAACTTTGAACAGGAGGCAAGCTAGCATGCCCTTGGAGCCACTCAGGGTTCAATTAAATGCAGGTCCAGTCCTCAGGTTTCAGAGGTCCAATACTTATACCCAGTTGTGCCTTTGAAATGGGGTCGACTTCAAAGAAAGCTTTGAAGTGCGCAGAGGTCCTCCCTTCCTGCCCTGGCTACACACTCTCTAAAGGGGAGGGGGAATTTATCCCTTTGTGTGGGGGCAGAACCCATCTTATCAAGGTATGTGTCAGCCCCTCCCTCCCATCCTGCCAAGGATGGACCATCAGGATATTGATGGCTCTTAAGTCCCACCTAAGCTCCCTCTGTGTGTGGCTGTCTAGAGGGAAAGTACAAAGCTCAGCTGTCACCCAGCCCAGATGTGTATTCAGAGAAAAGGCAGCAGACACACAATGGGTAAAGTAAGTAAATGCCAACTTTCTAAAAGTGTAAATAACTAAACTGGAACTTTAAATCCAACTTCATTATAAGTGGAGGTTTCAAATTGGGAGTTCAGTACACCAAATTTGCTTCACAATTGGGAATTGAACGTAAAATATGTAATACGGTAATCTCAATGTTATCCTAAGGGAGAGATATGACTTGCAGTAGTGAAAATCGAAATTGGTAGTTTTTCGCTACTAAGACATGTAAAACTTAAAAGTACATGTCCTGCCTTTTAAATACATTGCGCCCTGCCCTGTGGTTCATACAAGGTCTAACTTAGGCGTGACTTACAAAAGGAAGGTTTAGGCCTGGCAAGATCTTGCCATGTTGAAATGGCAGTGTTAACTGCAGGTACTGGCTCTTCAATGGCAGGCCTAAGTCACGGTTAGAGGGCTACAAAAGTGGTTGCACAATGAGTACTGTAGGCCCACTAGTAACTTTTAATTTACAGGCCCTAGGCACATGTAGTGAACTTTACTAGTGACTTTTAAGTAAATTAAATATGCCAATTGGATATGAACCACTGTTACCATGTTTAGAGGAGAGAGCACATGCACTTTAGCACTGGTTAGTAGTGGTAAAGTGCTCAGAGTCCTAAAGCCGACAAAAACAAGGTCAAAGAAAGAGAAGGAAGGCAAAAGGTTTGGGTTGACCCTTCAGAGAGGGCCGCATCCCAACACTTTCCTTTACCCTTCCTCCCCCTCCCCTCCCACTCCTGCTCCACCTAACTCTTCCCCTTGCCCCTTCCCTTCCCTTAGCTCCCCTTTCTTTTCCTTCACTTACCCTACCTTCCCTTTCACAATCAACCCAATGTTATGTTTTCTTAACCTTTTTAACATATCTTTTAAACAGTGTATTTGTTGCTATGGTTTTTACTAACTACGTATATATATATATATATACTACATTTTGAATTTGAATTTTGAATACAAGTCAGAGACTGAAAAAGCTGCACAGATGTAAACATTACTGCTCATTGGACCAGTTCTTTAAACTCACTTTTACAACATACACAAGATGCATGTTTCCTTTCATGAGGAAAATGTTTCTGTTACTGTGACTAACTTTGTGAGAACATTTTGTTGCACATAACGTTTTACACAGAAATGTTTTCACAATAAAATTGAGAGAAAAATGTTTTACACATCTGATCTCACAGAAAACGTTCCCACCATGGAAATTTAGGTGCGTAAGACCATGCACCCATTTACGGTCTGATTTATGGCTTGATGGCTGGTACGCTGTCAGTCAACGTGGGAGTGGAGATTAACTCCACCACTCTGATGGATTACCCTCTGTCAAATGTAGAGATCACCACTTGCCCAATGGTCATCTCTGTCAATTGAAAGAAACCACCATCACAGCAATTCCTTTTAATGTGCAAAAAGTATGCTGGGTGGCCCTCGTCAGTTCAATCAATCAATCAGTTACATTTATAAAGCGCGCTACTCACCCGTAAGGGTCTCAAGGCGCTGGGGGGGAGGGGGGGGGTCAGTGCTCGTAGGGCCAGGTCTTGAGCTGCCTTCTGAAGGAGAGGTGGTCCTGTATGGCGCGAAGGTGGCTGGGAAGGGAGTTCCGGGTCTTCGCTGCCAGAAAAGAGAAAGATCTTCCTCCGGCGGTGGCTTTGCGGATGCGGGGTACAGCTGCCAGGGCTTGTCCGGTCGAGCGTAGGGTGCGCGGAGGAGTGTAGAAGGAGACGCGGTGGTTGATGAGTTTTGGTCCGAGGTTGTGCAGGGCTTTGTGTGCGTGGGTGAGGAGTCTGAAGGTGATCCTCTTGTTGACTGGGAGCCAGTGAAGTTTCTTCAGGTGTCCGGAGATGTGGTGGTGGCGGGGTATGTTCAGGATGAGTCGTGCGGCAGCGTTCTGGATTCGTTGCAGTTTCCTCTGCAGCTTGATGGTGATGCCGGCGTACAGAGTGTTCCCATAGTCCAAGCGACTGGTGACGAGGGCGTGGATGACGGTCTTCCTGGTGTCAGTGGGGATCCAGCGGAAGATCTTGCGGAGCATGCGGAGGGTGTTGAAGCATGCCGAGGTCACCGAGTTGACCTGTCTGGTCATGGAGAGGGATGAGTCCAGGATGAAGCCGAGGTTGCGTGCGTGGTCGGTGGGTTGGGGAGTGCTGCCCAGGGCGGGAGGCCACCAGGAGTTGTCCCAGGCGGAGGGTGTAGGGCCGAGTATGAGGACCTCTGTCTTCTCTGTGTTCAGTTTAAGCCGGCTGTCTGTCATCCAGTTCGCTACTTCCTTTATGCCTTCGTGTAGTCTGGTTCTAGCTGAGGTGGGGTTGTTGGTGAGGGATAAGATGAGCTGGGTGTCGTCGGCGTAGGATATGAGGTCGAGTCCGTGTTTTCCTGCGATGTTCGCCAGGGGGGTCATGTAGATGTTGAAGAGGGTGGGGCTGAGGGAGGATCCTTGGGGGACGCCGCAGATGATCTCTGTGGCTGTGGATCTGAAGTGGGGGAGGCGGACTCTCTGGGTTCTTCCGGAGAGGAAGGAGATGATCCATTCCAGGGCCTTGCCTCTGATGCCGGCGTTGCTGAGGCGACGTATCAGGGTATGGTGGCATACCGTGTCGAAGGCTGCAGAGAGGTCCAGGAGTATGAGGGCCACGGTTTCTCCTTTGTCGGTCAGGGATCTGATGCCGTCCGTGGCTGCGATGAGGGCGGTCTCGGTGCTGTGGTTAGCTCTGAAGCCGAACTGTGAGGGGTCGAGTGAGTCGTTGATTTCCAGGGCGGTGGTGAGTTGAGCGTTGACGATTTTCTCAATCACTTTGGCGGGGAACGGTAGGAGCGAGATGGGCCGGAAGGTTTTGAGTTCGGTGGGGTCTGCTGTTGGTTTCTTTAGGAGGGCGTTGAGTTCGGCGTGTTTCCATTTCTCCGGGAAGGTGGCGTGGTGAAAGACGCGTTGATGATGTCTCGGAGGTGGGGTGCGATGATGTTGTCGGCTTTGTTGAAGATGTGGTGCGGGCAGGGGTCGGATGATGATCCTGAGTGGATGGAGTTCATGATGCGGGTGGTTTCCTCGGTGGTGGTTGGGTACCAGGTGAGGATGGTGGTGTTGTCGGTGGCGGGTTCCAGTGGTGGGTTTGTGTTGGTTGTGGTGAAGCTGTTGTAGATGTCGGTGATCTTGTGGTGGAAGAAGGCTGCGAGGGAGTCGCAGAGGTCCTGTGAGGGAGGGATGGAGTTGTTTTCTGCGTTGGGGTTGGAGAGTTCTTTGACGATGCCAAATAGTTCCTTGCTGTTGTGGGCGTTGTTTTCTAGTCTGTTCTGGAAGGCTGATTTTCGTGCGGCGCGGAGGCGTTGGTGGTGTTGGCGGGTGGCGTTCTTGAGAGCAGACATGTTCTCCTCGGTCAGGTTGAGGCGCCAAGTCTTTTCGAGGGTGCGGCATTCTTTTTTGGAGTCCTTGAGGTCGGGGGTGAACCAGGAGTTTTTCTTGTGGTTGTTGGTGTTTGCTTGGGTCTTCAGGGGGGCCAGGAGGTTGGCGCAGTCGGAGATCCAGCTTGTGAGGTTGTTGGTGGCTTTGTTGGGGTCTGTGGTGCTGGTGGGTTGCTTCTGAGAGAGGGTCGATGTGAGTTGTTCCGTGGTGATTCGATTCCACTGTCTTCTTGGTGGTTGCTGGGTGTGGTGGTGCACGGTGGTCTTCTTGAAGCTGAAGTGGACACAGCTGTGGTCCGACCAGGCGAGTTCGGTGGTGTGGCTGAAAGAGATGTGTTTGCTGGAGGAGAAGATGGGGCCGAGCATGTGTCCGGCATAGTGGGTGGGGGTGTTGACTAGCTGTTTCAGTCCCAGGTTGGCGAGGTTGTCCAGTAAGGCGGTGGTGTTGTTGTCGGTGTGGTTCTCCAGGTGGAAGTTGAGGTCCCCTAGGATTATGTAGTCGGTGGACAGGAGTGCGTGTGGGCTGACGAAGTCTGCGATGTCTTCGCTGAACTTAGTGCGTGGTCCTGGTGATCTGTACATGAGGGTGCCTCTGAGGGTGGTCTTGGGGTCGCTGTGGATCGCAAAGTGGAGGTGTTCGGCGTCGGGGAGTGAGTTGTCGACGTGGGTCGGGATGCGGATGGAGCTTTTGTGTGCGATGGCGATGCCTCCTCCGGTGCGGTTGGTGCGGTCTTTCCGGATGATTTTGTAGCCGTCGGGGATGGCTATGGCGATGTCGGGTGTCGAGGAGGGGTTCATCCAGGTCTCGGTGAGGAAGGCGATGTCCGGGTTTGTTGAGTCGATGAGGTTCCATAGTTCGATGGCATGCCTGTGGACGGATCGGGTGTTGATCAGGATGCAGTCGAGGTTGTTTCCGGGGGAGTCGTTCTTGTCAGGTGCGATGTGTGTTCGTAGGCAGGTAAAGCGGCAGTTCCGGCAGGTGCAGGATCTGTGGGTCCGCTTCGGGGTAGCGCGGTAGCAGCCGGGCGTGCGGCCGGGGTTGAGGGCGGTGAGGGTGGTGTTGTCGTAGGTCAGGCGGGGGTGGCGGATGGGGTGGGGGTCGTGGGGACCAGGGGGACGGGTGCTGGGCGCGGTCCAGGCACGGACGGGCGCAGACGGGCTTGCCTTAGGCGCGCCTTCGGCGCGCCAGCGGCGCGCCCGCTGCACGCGGCCGCCATATATGGGGTAGCCGGGGAGGGGGGGTCAGCTGGGAGGCGGGAGGGTAGGTGGGCCAATGGGATTACGCTTGAGGAGCGCAAAAACGGCGGGAAAAGCGGGAGGCGGGTGGCGGGAAAAACGAGGAAAAAACGGCTTTGGGAAGGTGGCGAGAAAACAGGGGAAGAAGCGATGCGGACGACGAGAAAGGCGGGAAAAGGACGAGAAAAAAGGCGGAGAAAAACAAGCACAACGAGCAGGGGCACCGGGCGCACAGGGGGGGGCCACGCACTCGGGGATACAGAAAAAAGATGGAATTACATTCAACCAGGCAGTCTCTGAGGCAGGCACTCAAGGGTACAAAATAGAAGGAGGGAACCGGGCACTCTGGAGCCACGCACTCGGGGAACAAGGAGAGAAGTGGGAGCGGCAGTCACGGGGGCACACAGGCAGAACTAGGCAACACTGAGGCAGGCAAGCACTGGTGGCGCTGCGGAGGCGGGGGAGCGGCCTACCCTAAGGTCAAGGGTCAGTTTTGATCAACATCCACCAAACTTTTCCAAAGTTTATGTTTTTTTGAGACACACTCATAAAGCAGGAGTTTATTTGTGAAAGCAAAAAATGTATGAGTTTTCTTCCTGGGTGTGGGGATTGTTAGAAATGGGGTCTCTAGTTGGCAGAGGTAGGTACATTTGTCCTAATAGGGGCCCTTGCTTCTAGTCAGGGTGCTTCTAGTCAGGGTAAGGGGGATACTCTCCTAAAATAACCCCTGCTCACCGCCTTGGTAGCTTGGCACAAGCAGACTGGCTTATCTCAGAGGCAGTGAGTAAAGCATTTGAGAACACATAGAGTAACACAGTGAAAGCACTACAAATGAACACCACACCAGTTTTGAAAAATAAGTAATCTTTCTCTAAACCACAATAAGACCAAACGACAAAAATCCACAATACAGTATCAAAGAATATCCTTAAAAATAGGTTATTCACTCAAGCAAAGTTCCCAGCAACAAATAACTCCACCTGGAGTTATTACGACAACATGACAGTTGAAAACCCATAGAACGGTGCAGACCACGAGGTGTGCGGCATCGGGCCCGAAGTCAAGCAGACCCACAAAGAACAGTACCTTGGAAGTGATGAAAGCCAAGACGGTGTGCGGCGTCGGGAGCTGATGCTTCATGGGCGCCTGTGGCGTCGGTTCCTAATGACCCCAGGGGAGGTGATTCCTCTGTTACTTACTGCAGGGCAGGAGAGGTGAGACGTCGGTTCCTTACTGTGTTGGGGAGGTGACGTCACGGATGGCGGCGAGGCATCAATTCCTTACGACAGTGCGATGTCGATGGATTCAGGAGTCACACATGTCGAAAATCGGCTCCACGTTGATGAAACACTGGTGTGCCGTGCAAGTCGGGAGGATGCATCGTGGCTGCACGAGCGGTGTCCTCAGCTCTGGTGCAGGCAGCGGCCTCGATGACGGCTTCGGAGTCGATGCGGCACGGCATTGGGCCTAAGGTGCAAGTCGGGGTGGTGCGTTGTTCTCTTCACAGGCGGTGCCCACGGCTTCGGTGCAGGTTATGGCGTTGCTCGTCGGCATCTATGTTGCAATTTCCTTCTATAGCAGTTGAAACAGCAGTTCCAGATGTAGAGAGACAGAATGGGTGAAGTCTTTGTGTTCCTGAGACTTCAGAACAGGAGGCAAGCTCAGTTTCAAGCCCTTGGAGATCTTTTCTTCAAGCAGGTGACAAAGCAAAACAGCAAAGTCCTTCTTCTCCTTTCCTTGGCAGCAAGCAGCCACTTCAGGCCAACCCCAGACAGCAAACAGCACAGGGGCAGTATTCCTCCTCAGCTTCTACGGCTCTTCTCCTTGGCAAAGGTTTCCTCTTGATTTCCCAGAAGTGATCTAAAAGTCTCGGCTCCTCTTTTTAAACACCAAAATCCTTTGTTCTCTGAAGGCAGAGAGTGTCTGTACCCAGCCAAAACCAGTTCTGTGGGGCACTTTGCAAGTGCACAACAACCTCCGTTGTCAGTTTGAGCCCTGTCTTCAGACACATCACAGGGGAGCGGAGCCGTTATTGTGGAAGGCAGGCACAACCCTATTCAGGCACTACTCCTCCCACCACTCCAAATGCAGACCAGGCCCATTCAACCCAGCCCAAACTCATCAGACTTCTGGAGCCACTGCCCCTCTCCAGTCCATGTCATCCAAAAGCCAGACATGCAATACACAAACCTAGCAGAGACACACTGGATGGTTAGGCAAGAATATATCTCCTTTCTAAAAGTGGTATTTTCAAACACAGAATGTAAAAATCACCCTCACTAAAAGATGCACTTTAACATTCTGAGTTGAGGTATACTAAACTTTACTTTTCTATCGTGTTCCTAGGGTCAGATATGTTTATAAGATGTTATAAACAAACTCCCCATTCTGTCCTATGGGAACAGATAGCCTTGCAATAGTGAAAAACGAAGGTGACAGTATTTCACCATCAGGACATACCACCCACATCAGGGCATGCCCTACCTTGCACATACAATGCACCCTGCCCACAGGGGTACCTTGGGCCTACCTTAGGGGTGACTAATATGTTGAAAAGGGATGTTTTGGGGGACTGGAAAGTAGGTGCACTTGCAAAGTCAACATGGCAGTCCCAGATTGCACACAGGCTCCACAATGGCAGGCCTGAGTCACATTTTACAGGCTACTTCTGTGGGTGGCACAATCAGTGCTGCAGCCCACTAGCAGCATTTGATTTACAGGCCCTGGGCACACATAGTGCACTATACTAGGGTCTGACAAGTAAATCAAATAGGCCAATCATGGAATCACTAATCCATAACAACAATTTACAAAAGAGAGCATATGCACTTTAGCACTGATCAGCAGTGGTAAAGTGCCCAGAATCATAAAACCACCAACAACAGGTCAGAAAAAATACAGGAGGAAGGCAAAAAGTCCTGGGATGACCCTGCAAAAAGGGGCAAGTCGAACAACGATGATTAGTGGGTTTTTTTGTCCTTCACCGCAATGTTTTTACTAGCGGTAATGGACAGAAAAAAGACATTATACTGTCCACCCTAAATATGACGGGTGGTGTAATGTCCTTCCAGATTAAGCTTTTCATCATTAGAGCAAATGGGGGGCCTGTTGATAAAAACCTATGGTCTGTCCGTCTCTAAATGAAGTGGGTGGACCAAGGATGTGGTGGACATGGTAGTCTCTGTACTCTGTACTCTGTAATATGTGAGACAGACTCTAAATTGGGCTCTTAGTCTGCAGCGTGGGTAAAATGTGTTTCTCTATAGTGAAAATAAAATGACAAACTTCGCAAATTTCATAAAGGGATGCAATTAAGATTTAGCAGAAAATAATTACACTCACCCATAGTTTAAAACTATTCTGTGTATGTGAGGAAGGATTGCAATCTGACTTAGTACATATGTACTACATTTAAGTGTTATGAATGTTTGCAACTTTGTTGCCTGTACTGTATCCACTCAGTTTTTTTCTGGGAGATGCTTGCACTAATGCTTTCTTGCAGTGTACCAGTTCTGAGTTTTAAGGTTGCTTGTAATGCTGCTGTCCATGGTTTACTTGATCTGTGTGAGTGTGTGAGAGATAAGTATACTGCTTTTGTGTGCACTTGAACAATTCTACTGTTAGTGCTATAACATTTCTGTGAGGTAAACTTTCACTACTACTTCCTATGTCATACTTTTTCAGTGTTTTGTAAGAAAGTTGCACTGCTTCTGTAGTTTGTTATGTATAAGATATTTGAGTGAAATTAACAATTATGCTGCTGCTGACCATATTGTGTTTCAAGTATGTATGTGATATTTCTATGGTGCAAATTTAGTCAAAATGCAACAGAGTATTGTATAAGATCAAAGATACTCATTCATTCAACCAAGCTGTAGCTGGTTTGTGGACTGTTAATACTTTGTGATGAAGTGTTCTTTAAAGAGGTGTGTCTTCTACTCTTTCCTAAATTGAAACAGCGTTTGAGTGGTCCTGATGGATACAAGACTGTTGTTCCAGATCCTGATGTCCAAAAATGGAAAAGGTCTGCTGCCTTGTTTTTTTTTTTTTTTTTTTACATGTGTTAGTCTGCAGTCTGATGGTATCCATGCAGAGGGTGCGTGAAGAAACACTGAGATGGTGAGCTTGTCTGCAAGATAAGCGGGGACACTGGTCATGATGGCTTTGTAAATGATGCAGCTGGTTCTGAAGTTGGTGTGGCTTGGCACGAGGAATCATTGGATTTCCATCAGAATGAGGGTAATGTGATGATATTTCATGAGGCTGAGAATGAGACCTGCTATGGCGTGTAAGATACCCTTAAGAGTGCAAGTGAGGGGACTGAAAGCAGGGAGTTACCGCTATCCAGATGCGAGAGTACGAGGGCTTGAACAGCAATTCTGAATTCAGTCTCTTGAAGAAATACTTTCACTTACTTTAAAGGAGAAAGCTGGTACCATTCTATCTTTGTTTTTTGGGCTAAGGTCTCCTGCTACATATTCAGCAGCCATTTTGTGAGTGGCCAAAACCTCTCAAGAGTTTGAGAGATACCCCAAACGTTGGCTGATATTTTAGAAGAGTATGCTCCTATTGAAGACTACCTAGCCTGTTGGTGTTCGCTAGACAACATGACAGAGAGAGAGGGTGACAGTCTGAAACTGTGAAGCCTATCTCTCACAGGTATATAAAGTATGGTGGAAGGGTCTACGGTCCACTTTTGAGAGATGGGCTTCACTAGAGGCCCATGTTCTAAGATGCTAACCACAATGGAATGAGACTAGCTTGATTGACAAAATTGGTTTGGATATTTATTATAGTTTATGAACAAGAGCCCCATCTTAGACGTTTAGAGTTTCTTTTTATTTCTCCTGGCCCATAGGAATGAATGGGAAGGTATTCCTTAATTGTGATTCTCAAGGAATCTTAAACAATTTGCGAATTTTTACTTACATCTCGTTTGCGATTCCCACATAGCGATTCTCAAAAAATCGCTATTTGAGAATCGCAAATAGAGAATTTGATACATATGCTCCTAAGTCATTTTGAAGCTGTCTTGTGGACTTCTGCTTGCATGGATTTTGGATTAGATCTTACGACTGAGCAAGGCAGTGTGAGAATTAACATTTTGTAATTGAGTGTGGCTGGGTACCAGAGAAGAGCAGTATACTCCTAAATCTAAATATGTACTTCCTTTTATGCACTTACTGTTCCATATTTTGTCCCTCCATATTCTGCCCTTGATATTCTCGTACCACAATATTCTGGGGAATCAATATTCAGTAGTACAATCAGTTAGCATATGATCCCATCCAAAGTTTCAAATATGTCATAATATTTCAAAGCCAAATTTGACATTTAAGTTGATTTTGACATCCTTGCTGCATAAATGATGTTCTTCTAACAACAAATATTAAATCTAAGGTGTCATTTACAAATGGTTGTTGTTAACTGAGATGACCCATATATACCCTTTAAAAAACTGCGTAAAACTTTTGTAGACAGCTTATTTACCCAAGTGCCAAATACAGCAGCTGTCACTTAAAATGATTATGTTTTAATTAGAGCACCAGTAACTGTGTGCTCGGCTATTTCATAAGTCAAAATGCACGTTTTTCTGCACCTTTTAACAAAGGGAAAACCTGCAAAAGTATGGCCTTCCTAAAATATAGAAACTCAAGTATTGTGTTTTCTCATATGAGTCACTGTGCTACATAGAAGCACAATCTTAGTAACACTAAATAATTTAAATGACTGTACATGTACTCTACTTTCTGTGTCCAATAATAAAACAGTGTGCTTTTGCAAACCTGTACTGGGGTGGGTGGCTGGGTGGCTTTGTGTGTCATCTAAATTTTTGTGGGGCCTCGGGCAATATATCGTTTGGGGTCCAATGCTAGGAACAACTTTAATTTATTGCCCTTTTTTGGCTCATTCAAACCCTTGTGATTCCAAACAATATCCAATTATGTGGTACATCTTCAGAAGCAGGTAAATGCATAAGCAGTTGAAAGCTCAAGCTGCCTGATGTTTACCAGTCAAAATGTGCCAATAGAAAGCTTGAGCAAGCCTTGAAAAACCAATTTATTTTTTAGTTTAGAAATAGACTTTATTTCTGGCAGCAACAACATTTTATGTGGATTTTGGTGTCTAATTAGTTTTTTAGTCTAACTAGCTTGTTCTAATCATGCAAGGGTGACTTGTTAGATGTGTAGTGGACTAGTGCATAAAGTTAATATAAGATATATCAAATTGAAATTGTAGCTTAGTTGTCGATTATTTGTAATCACAAACAGAACCCCCTTCACTTGTGGCTTTCTAGAAAGTAAAATCTAAGGATGAGGATTTTCACCATTGCATTGGTTGAAAACGTTCTCTTTCCATGCCTTGTCACTTTTCACCTCTTTAATTTGTGCACTTCTCAGGATAGATGGTTAGCTGGGATCCTGAGGAGGAAGACCAATGAGACAGTACAGGCTACAGGAGGTGGAAAAAGAAAAAGGATGGTGTCTAGTGAGAGATGTAAAGTAGAGGGAGAACAGTGTAGAGATAGAGGTGGTGTACAAAGATATGTGAGTTAGGGAGAGAAGTATAGTGAATAGAGTGTTGGAGGGAAGATTTACTATGGGTCAAGAGGGCAGGGGGCTGTGCACAGAGCCCCGGGAGCCCTCACGGAGAGAGCGAGCGAGGGAGTGAGTTAGGGACAAAAGGGGCACCTTAATTTGAGCCGGGGTGCCTAGGAACGCTTGCTCTAAAAATGAAGAAAACAGACATGTGAGGCATGGAATTGGAGGCAGAATACAATGGCAGTTTAATGAGAAGATGCAACTTCAAGGAAACTGCAAGACAAAGAAAATACAAAATACAGAATCCAGATAGTGACATGGAGTGATTTATATTCACTGTATCTAAACTATTGTACTGTCAGAGAGAGAGAGACTAAATCTAAAGAACATATTTATAAATGCATCATGAGAAACAAGTTACATCAAGGAAAATGTTTCAGAATGTAAAACACTGTTACCTAGGACCACTCACGTTTACTCAAGAGCGAGCAATCCTGCAATTACAATGCAAAACATATTAAATGCAAAAGTGAAGAGAAAAATGATTAAACATAACATGACATTTCATATAGGTAAAATAGAACAAAACACTTTGAGCAAAGCAGAATAAGACACTTTGAATAAGACAAGACAACAGCTTCTTAGCTCTTGGGGAAAAACCTACACAGTCTGTTACCTACATACAGACAGCAAGGTAGTCCGCCGAGGAGTGTGTGGGCTCCCCTTTTATATCATTTTTAGGCTATGAGAGGCGCCTACAATAACATCATCTCACGCCACTTCTACCTACGTCAGGCTACCCCAAAAAGCTTTGTCTGCAATTTTTACCAGACGTCTCGTCATTTACCCACTTAATGCTGACCGTAAACTAGGTGAAAAGGTCAGTTTCTCAGGCCAATCGCTTGTCGTAAGTTGCATAGAGCAAGCAGAAAAAAATGGGTATTTTACGGGGATTCAATATATACATATATAATTCTCTTCTGTTTCTTAGCTTGACACATCTGTGGTTGCCACTTCCTTAAAAGCATGTACCAGCCCTGGAAGCATGTACCAGTCCAGGATGCAGCCTACTGTATGTCGAAAGTTTCAGGGGGATGTTGAACTTTGATTCAGTGAACTGAGCACACAGGTAGGGTGGGGGCTCCTAGTTTGGACCAGGAGGCCTCGCAGAAAGAGGAGCTGGATATGATTTGGGTCAGACCTGCCTTCAGCCTGCCATACAGTAAAATGGCAGAGCTATGGTCAATTTAACAAACAGGCCTACATTTTTAACAGAAGGGCCTACACAGGGGTTTCATGCTGGCTAAGTGGTAGGGATGTCTCAGGATAATTATATGGGACAATCGGTCCCTTTCTCAAGAGAAAACGGAGGTAGCCAGAAGAATAGATAAAGAGATGAAGATGTAGGTAGTGAAAGAGAGACAGAGAAATAGGAATGGGTTAAGAATTGAATATAGGAAAAGAGAGATGAAGATAGGGAGAATGAAATGTTGAGAGAGGCAGTGGAGTAAAGTACTTCTAGGGATTAGATAGAAAGAGAGGTAATGTAGAACATGAAATTAATTAGAAAGAGGTATAGTCAGCAAGAGATAGAGGAAGACAGAGAGAGACTTGAGGAAAGAGCTGCAAGGTAGAAAGGGGTAAATTAGAATAAATATAGAAAAAGGGACAGGAAAAGAGAGTAGTTGGAAAGAGAAAAGGGAAGAGATAGGGGTGAAGGATAGAAAGAGTAATGTGGTGTAGAGCGAAAGAGGAAGTGAGAGACGTGAAATATAGAAAGAGAGATGAGGTTTATACTGAGGGAAAGAGTTGTGAGATAACTGTGAGGTAGACAGGTCTCTAAAGAAAGAAGTTGGGAGACATCCTTGAGGTGGAGGGAGTGAATTGAAATGAGGAAGGATGTCAAGGGAGAGAAATCTGTTTGAGAGAGAAAGAGGCAGAGAGAGAACAGCTGCTGAAAGACAACATAGGGGTAGATAGAAAGGACTCATATTTTTAGAGAGGTGAAGGAAAGGAAATCGAGGTAGAACAAGAGGAGGGGAGGTGGAGAGGTGAAGTAATGAACTAATGATGAGGTAAATTGAGAGGTTAGGTAGTGAGAGAGAGCGGGGTAGAAAGGGGTGAGGTAGTGAGGAAGACATGAGTTTGAGAGGTAGATGAGATAAAGATGTGGCAAAGGTGTATTCACAGAGTGATAAAGAGAAGGGCAAGGTCATGAGAGAGAGGTACAGGGTGAGGAAGTTGAATGAGGTATATAGATTATATAGAGAGAGAGGGGAGGCAGACAAATATGAGGTAGGGACTTGTGATAGGGTGAAGGTACACACAACACAGCTACAATGTTCCTGAGCTGCACTGTGCAAGGGGGAGAAAGCTTTGCCGACCCATATTTATTAAAAATGTCCTGTTGCTGCTCACTACCCCTGCACTGGCGCACTAACAGGCTGGCTTGCGACATGCACCGCATTTTCACCATAGTGCAGAGGTGCGCGAGTGCTGTCCAGCACCTGAATTATAGTGGAGACATACGTTTCTAGTACAAAATCCCATGCCTAGACTCTACCTAAACATTCCATAATCTCTATATGTGCTGGACAGTGCAGAACACATGCAATGTACGGAATGGTTGGAGATATTAGAGCATCTCTTCATGCTAGTGCCTGCTTCAATGGGGGGGGGGGGGTCACGCAAAGCCTCAGTCTGGCTATTTTAGTAGATCGGGCTCTGTATACAAAAAGAAAGGTTACTTGCGCTTATCTGACCAATTTACACCAAAGTAACACACCCTTGATGCAAAGTGGTGCAAAATGCTATTTGTGCTGAGAATAGGACACCTCTCCAGCGCAAAATACTTTTTGTGCAGAAAAGTACATAGCCCTACAAAGGTTTACACTACTTTACAACACATTGTGGGACTTGGTCCTGGCCCGAACACTTAGTAAACCTGGCCCTAAGTTTCTGCCAAGCCTTCTCGGCCGTCAAATTAGAAAAAGAAAAACGTTCTTATGGAAGTCATTTTAGCCTTTTCATTTCCTTTACTATGGGGCCATTTGTAAGATATGTGCCTTGGGACAATTGCTCACTTATCTCATTGCCTTAAAACGACTCTGGGAAGCTTGCTCTGTTCCTACCATGGTAGACCTGTTCTGTGCTGCAGTGGCGCTTGGACTCATGTTTCCATTACACTTCAGGAAGGCCTGTTAACAGAAGAACACTCCTGTCATATCACATAGAATATTCTAACAGCAACGGATCTGAATACATCTAAAGTTAAATTAGAATGCTGACGTTGAACGGTGCTGTGGTTGCAGACAGAGAAAGCCATATTACAGCATTTGACTCCCCACGTGCCTCTCTCAGGGTGACGAGACTGACCCGCTGCACCGCATCTGTCGCCTAAACCTTTCCAGGCTGCAGAGCGCGCCCGTGCCTTCCCACTCACTGACGCTAAGCAGAGTCGAGATAGACTGCCTTCTGCACTTTTGAGACTCTGCCATTACACAGTGCAAGCTGTTTTGGCCTTTCATTGGCTTCGGCGTCAGGGCCCTCCTTCCCCACCTATTTTTGACTGGATGTCTGCCGCACAGTCTGGGAAGCGATTGGTCCATGGATCATTAGCAAGGCTCCCTTCAAAAAATCGCGTCTACCCTGGGTTTATAGGCAGCGTGTGCCGGGGGTTACCGCCCGCAGCCAGGCGCTTCACTTACACCGAATCAGAGACAGCCAGACCGGCCGGGGAGAGGTGAGCGTACAGCCCCAGCGTCAGCCCCAGCCAGTCCTAGGAGCAGAGAGCCGGCGTCAGAGGCTGGCGTCGTCAGCAGCAGCGCTGTCCTGCTCACTAGTGCTGAAACTTCGCCCTCGCTGGCAGAAAGCAGTGCCGCAGCAACACGCAGGCTGTGTAGACGGGGGAATAACTCTCTGTCACGGACACCGACGGAGCTCTGCAGGGGAGATCAGGGGCTTGCGGCGAGTGCAGAAGAAAGGCAGGAGACCCCTGGTGCAGGACACCCGTAACCAGGCCTCACTCGGACAGGAGGAAACGTCCAGCCTGTGCCAGCCGATGCTCCGCATATTGGAGGACGAGACCCATCGTTTACCTCTCACACTGGTCCGGTGCCTCAGGAGCGTCGGTCTAGGCTCTTATTCATTATCGAAGGAGGGAAACGGCGAGCGATATCGCACGTGCGGGATCCCCACGCTACAGGGAAGCCGGCTGTCCTCAATAAGTCTGCTGTTTCTGAACGAGGCTATTCATCACATAAATCGTCGCGCGAATATTTTTCAGCATAACCGGCACTTCGCGTTAAATTCGTGTACGAGGACACCACGAGGCACATTTAAGGCGCATCCTTCATCTAACGCACATTTTATGAAGTGCATACACTGTTCGGTGGCTTTCAGGCATCCCCAGCACCGCTGACCCTACTCTTTTTGTTTCATGCATTACACACCCATGGAGTGTCCGAGAGGTGAGCAGCATGACAGGGGCTATGCCCGTGGTGTAAAAGTGCCGCGAGTTTTTGGAATTTCGCGTAATTTTTAAAAGTTTCTGCTCAGAAGGAGTTCTGGAATATTTTGGGGACTTCTTCTGCTTTATCACGAGGAAGCTTTATTGGGTACTGTTGAAAACATCTACATGGCATTTTGAAAGGCATTTTGGGCTGTTTGTTTTATGCTTTAAAAATCATCTGGTAGGGCATCTTGGTAGACGTTTCTGAGAGGATTCATCTGGTATTTTCGGGAGATTATCGCCACCCCATGGAGTCTGGGGATCTGCCTGTTGGATTACTAATGACTGGGAAGTAGGGAATGGGGAGACTGATACCTGGGTCTTATCCTGTGTGCAACAAGAGTGGGCTTTTGGTGGGGCAATTCAGTGCTAAAGCTGCTGGTTCTACTGGAGCATGATGGATGACCGCTCCAACAAGTTAGTGCTGGTGCCCGTGTTGGCGCTACTCTTTGTCATGATTGTCTACCAGTACATCTGCCCAGCAGGCACGCACTCCTGCCACTTCCGCTCTGGCCAAAGTTTGAGGCCAGGAGTTATCGCTGACCAGGATTCACAGTCATTCCCATGGGATGAGGAAGGTGAGGATGATGGGGAGGAGGAAGGTGGTGGTGCAACCCCGCGTTCACCACCCCGCTTCAACTTTAGCACCCAGGACCTTGCACGCTTTGTGGACTTCAACATCAAGGGTGAGGATGTGCTGGTCTTCCTGCATATCCAGAAGACTGGAGGAACAACATTTGGGCGTCACCTGGTACGCAACATCCGCCTGGAGCAGCCGTGTGAATGCAGGCCTGGGCAGAAGAAGTGCACGTGCCACCGGCCTGGCCGGCAGGAAACCTGGCTCTTCTCACGCTTCTCCACTGGCTGGAGCTGCGGCCTGCATGCTGACTGGACCGAGCTCACCAACTGCGTGCCGGCTGTGATGGGCCGCAAGGGTGGCCCTCCCCCCAGCCACAGGTCAGTGCTGTTGGATGTTTATTCTTTAACATCTTTGATCTAAGCTACAATAACCACGCCAAGCCCACTAAGGCTGTCATCCCAGTATTCACACTAACATTTATCCTCAGGGTTCAAATCTAGGAGTGGTGGGTCTACGTGTCACTACGCCACTCAATAAATGTCTTAATGTACCACACCAAATACATTTGACACTGAGTTTCTGTGAGATGACACCACAAAAGCACAATGACACGGTGTCACTCTACAGCTATGTCACTTTTTCCACTTCCATCATATACCACCGAGCCACGTTTATTTGAATTGTAGTCTCTTTATAGAGCGCTGGCTTGTGACATGTACTGATAATGACGGTGAGGCCTGTTTTTGGGAAATTCCAGTCCCATCCTAGGTAATGTGCTGTCAGCTGTCACACAAAAGGTCAAAGGTTGAATGTATTTTACCACAACTCTACATGCCACTGCACCGCTATGCATTATTCACGGGGCCACCGAGCTATTGTGCCACGGGGTTAGGACAAGTTACTTTGCCATGGTACCACCGTGGAACTGCATTAATGTGTCAGTGTGTCACTTTCCCTCTTTACTGCTGCATGGTTGTACCTCTGCAACACTCGGCTGTACTATCGAGCTCCTATACCTCTGTGCTGCTGTGCCCCTGAGTCACTGTGCCGCTGTACAAGTATCTGGCCCTGTGGCAATGGGCCGCACTCACATCGTGATTCAAGCGCACTGTTCAAATCCACTGCGCTCGTACTACCTGGGTCACACCGACCCTTTACTGTGTTTGCGTATATTGAGGACCAATTCTAAGGTGAGGAAGAGCTGGGATAAGCACACGTGGGTAGCAAACGCAAGAAAGCCAGGTATTCGTGGGCGGCTTCCCAGTATAACCCTGCCTGCATGCCACAGTCTCTGTAGGCAGAGACCGCGTCCTGTCACCTTCCAGAAGGGGTCAGGTGTTGCTCCCTGGGGTAAAGGGGCAGGCTGCCCAACACCCGCAGTCGGTGTATTTTCCTGCTATCTCCTCAGCGACCCTTAGAGATGGAAACTTTTTTCAGAGCTAAAACTATTCAACAGTTTTGTTCCGAGTTTAAGGCTGTTTAATGAAGATTTGAAGAATTCATGTGTTCGCAGTTTGTGGCGAAGGTGAATTTACATTCCCGGTTCCTTTACGCATTTAAAACACGCGCGCGGTTGTTTTTCTGTGCGTGCTTCCAGGCAGTGCTGGGGCAGGTGCAACTGTGGCTGTAGGATTTCTCCCGCGAACTGGAGCCGAGTAGGTTTGCCAGGTGACTCAGGACTTAATGTCTCGTATGAGGGCGCCAGCCTGTATTTGGCAACACCTCGCACCTGCAATGTTATCAGTGGGGACAGGTCATGGCTCCGCCCCCGTGGACCCGAACAGCGCATTTTACATCCTGGGGGGAACGCTGCTGACTGTAACATATCATTAACAAAGGAACGTGCGGGTTGTAGAGTTCGGGGAAGCCGGATGATTACAGGAACTGCCCCTTACCCTCTCACACACACCACCTAAAACTCCATCTTCAACCGAACTAATTGGTGCACTCATTTTGTGGTGATGGTACAGACGTTAAAACCTAACCTGACAGCAACCCAACACTGCAAGTGGGGTACACAAAAGCTTATCCCTAACCATGGCTGGCCAACTCAAACAGTGCACCATTCTAACCCTTCATTCCAAGTATGGTAATCACCAGAGGTGATAGTGAGGGGCGCACAGGATCAATGGTGACACCTTAGTGAAGGCTTGGCAGAGCTCAAAGAGTGAGTTGTTTTGCCTTTCTCGCACTTCCTGTGTGATTGGTGCCACAAGTGGTGGGCTCAGCATCCAGTCCTCACCCCCATAACAAGACTCATGTCCCACTCACTTTCAGAGTAAACTCTTCCGCTGCCAGTGCATGCTGGGTAGTATTCATCCTTTCGGGGCTCTAAACATGCAATGCCATTAGTGCAGACAGAGCATGTTTTCACAACTAGCCAAACATTTCTGTGATTGGTAAACAACAACATGTTACGACTTAGTAAGTAGCGCAGCGCTGCGCATTCCCAGAACGCAAGCACGCACAAGCAAACACCCACACGTCAGTAGAATGTTAACTTTTTTGGCAACGCCCCCCTCCCCAATCTCCTCTCCCACCTCCCCGTGCTGCGCGCTTGACGTGCTGTGGGAAGAACATGACAGGGACGTGTGTTTTATACTCGTTGACTGCACGCTTCATCTGCTGAAATGTCAGTCAGTGCACTCTAGAAGCGCGCGCTGTACTTTGTACCGTTATTTCAAGCCTTCCCTACAGCCCCCGTTAAAGTACACTACAAGTCACGTCAGCACAACAATCCGCTTCAGCGATGAAAAAATCAGCACCGTGGACAGCATCCGGCTGCCCGCGGCAGCACATAGGTGGGATAGGATGAACTGCAGGCTACTTAATCCCAGCCGGCCTTCCACAAACCGCAATTATTGTTTTTTAGTCAATCAGATCTAAATATTCCCAAGCGTCCTCTCCTTCGGTACATGGTATCATCTACATTCTGCATTCAATGCTGCTGTCGCGCTTTTTCTTCTGGTTGCCGTTTTAATTACAAAATCGAGTTCACCTCTTTGGAGCATAGGAGCTGTCATTTCCCGAGCCCGTCAGCGTGGCACTGGGCCCTGCTTGCCAGGTGACATCTCTCTCTTTCTACGGGGATGATTAAAAGTAGAGTCGCTTCTGCCCTGATTTCAGAGCTGTGGAACCAGCTGCTGCTTTCTATTGTTTGTTTCTCAAACCAAAGCTCCTTTGGTGAAGCACTGAAGACTCTTTTTCCGTTAACTCTGTTTCGTTCTCTCCCGTTCTACCTAATGATTCAGACTTGAAGCCAAGATGCCCATCCATCCACCCACCCACCCACCCACCCACCCACCCATCCATCCATCCATCCATCCATCCATCCATCCATCCATCCATCCATCCATCCATCCATCCATCCATCCATCCATCCATCCATCCATCCATCCATCCATTGATCCATCCATCCACTCACTCACTCACTCACTCACTCACTCACTCACTCACTCACTCACTCACTCACTCACTCACTCACTCACTCACTCACTCACTCACTCCTTAATTGGAAAGCCAAGCAGAATGAGCCCAAGCGCAACAACCAATCTCACCATGGAAGTAAGATCTGGCTGGTTAGTTAGTCGCGATCGCAGTATTTGGTTTGGTAAACCATGTTGAGCACATCACATTGCTGTTGGGCTGCAACGTACCCTTTGGGGATGGGGGTATTTTTGGATAAACTGCTCAGCCCTGCTATGTAAACACGCGCGAGGCACACTGTGAAGTTGAGGATCTCAGCTGTGACCTGTGGTAGTGCATCACATTTGCACATTGTGGTATCGGATACGTTTGTGGCCATTCAGTGAGGATATTAAGCACAGTGGAGATTTTACGTGCGTCGTCCTTATTGTGACCTTTTTTCTGATAACTAACATTGAGTGAAAAAATATAGCACATATCATTCAGAATTAGATTCTGTTTTTGGATGCAAGACTTGCAAATGTGCCTAGTCTGTTTTTTGTGGCCTTGCTATGCGCTATTTTAGCTGTTTGTCGCAGACATCAGTGTAATGAATAACTCAAGATCTACTCAAAGCGGCTATGGGTCTGTCTGATGCCCATGACTGGATGGCTTTTTTGTTTATTTCAGCTCTCTTTTTCTTCCACTGTTGACATTAGGGAACTAGTTCTTTAAATTTTCCTGGCATTCTAAAGCAAGGCCGATGCATGGTATATTAGGAGAGAAAAAGGAAAAAGTGAGGTTTCAAGATTGCAGTGGAAGGAGAAGTTGTCGAATTTCTTCCAGAACTGAATTTAGAAAGCCTGGTTTAAACCCGGGAATTGTGAGGGCTTGACAGATCCTATGGTACTTTCTGTAGTTTGAAGCACAATGACAAGCTGTTCCAGAGTCCAGGGACCAGCAAAGTGAAAAAAATGGCCACCAATTTGAGTTTGGAGAAAAAGGTCTGCAATTTGATATCTGGTTGCTGAACATTAGGCTCTGCCTGCTAAATGTTTATTTTATTTATTACGTGATTGTTTTTGACACTATCAGCCTCCGAACGGTAATCAGGGGGGAAGAGGTTTCCTGACAGAAGAGGGGAAAGGGTAGATGAAAGTTGCCTGGGAACAGTGGTAAGTAAAATAAAAATGTGGGGGTATGGCGAATAAATCTTTTTAATCTATGTCGAGTAAAGCAGAAGTGACTTTTACCCTTTCTGGAAATTCCCAAAGTCGCTTTTCATGAGGATCTGCAAAGGGGCGGGTTGTTGGTGGTGGTGGGGAGGTCTGGACGTGCAGACTTGAATGGGTAGGGATCTATGCCTAAATGTTTGTACTTTTAGGCTAGACAGATATTTTGTTATTGAGAGCTGACCTTAGGGATTCTGTAAGCTGGTAGTATGGGAAGACATTGCTGAGATACCCTAGGGCACTGCTATGAAATATCTTGTGAGCAAGACAGACGCTCGCAACGTCAACAAGGTGCTTACACTGGAGCTTAAGAGAGAAGGGATATGGTTGGAACACTTGAGTCTAAAGATGAGGTGGGATGTAAGGTTTTAGAATTACTTGTGCACTTGATGGAGAGCCCTGTGTAGAAGTTGTTACATTAGTCAAATTTGGTCACTATCACTGCAAACCCAACAATGCCCCATTGAGGTGATAGAAACGGTGTCCGGGGGTATTTTTGGTGACTTTATTCATACATGAGTAACCTTGAACTCAACACCCCCATGCCTCCTTAACCCCCATCTTACAAGGTTATTGTGGAAAAGTGTCCTAATGGTTTTGGCTCAATGTGATAGCATGATGGAAGTGTCCACAAGGGTTAGCCAGACAAACAGCGAGATTATCAAAGGGGTTGGTGTGAGTCAATAATTGGAAATATCTAGGATTTCTAGAATATGTGGCTATCCTTTTGTTAAGATATAGTATTTCCCTGACCTAGTTACCTGTATCATGGCATCCAAGATACAGAAAAAACTCAGCAGAAAATTAATTCATGACACGAAAGCAAATTACTTTGAAAATTATATCTACCAAGCCTTGACCCACCCCAGAGTACTTTACTAAACGGCCAAACCCTCTACCAATCTCAGTGAAAATCCAAACATTCCATACTCATCAATTATTGCTACCAATATTGTCAACTTTTTCTCCAAAATCTTCCAAACTCACTAAAAATAAAATCATCCCAAAAATTTGATATTCTCAGAAAAATGTCATGAAATGATTTTTTTTTAATTCAAAAAGCTTGATGCACAAGAACCCCCCCCCCCCCCATCTTATTGCATTGGTCTACCTCTCCATGTATGCAAACGATCTGATTCCAGCAAACCTTCTAACTCTTTGCAGTCAGAAAATTGCCCTTTAACTGTCAAAGTCATTAACTCTACGACAGAAGAAGGAATATTCCCATCTACACCAAGATCTGTTCAGATTACACCTTTACATGAGAACGCAAATCTAGAACAAATGGGCTTAAAGAAGTTAGTGCCTGTTTCCAACTCTCCTCTCATAGCAACATTATCGAGAAAGCGGTCTCCTTACAATTTCCACTGTATACCTATGTCAAACAATGTTCACACCTTCCAATATGGATTCCGACCCAAACAAAATATGCATACGGCACATGCCTTCTGGTGTGCCTAGGTTTTCTGCTGCACTTGATTCCTTTGTCCAGGAGACACTACTCAGTAACTTATCCACCAGGATGGAATAAAGGTCCAGATTTGATCCCACTTGGACTTTTCCTAGTTTTTGTTTTTTAGATCACAGGCCATCAAAATAGACTCCTTCGGATCTCCCACTCTTTTGAAACTATGTGAAGTCCCTCAAGCCTCTATCATTTCCCCCATACCACTCCGTTTCTATATGGAACCACTTAGCTAGATGCTCCTTAAAAACAGAAGCCAATAAACCCCAATATGTTGACGATGTCCGACTCCATCACAGAGTGTCAACCCATATGACATTACAAATTCTTCTTTGAAAAAATTATAAATGATGTCTGTTAGAACTGGGATTTCTGGTTGGCTAGGGCTTGCGCCAAAGCCAGGCAGAAACCACCACTCTAGTCAGGGCAAGGAAGGTACACGCCAAAGATAACCCCTGCTCACCCCCTTGGTAGCTTGGCACGAGCAGACAGGCTTATCCCTGAGGCGATGTGTAAAGCGTTTGCGCGCGCACCCAGCAACAACACCCAAGGCCCACCACAAAGGAAACTCCACACAAGGTATTATATAAAAATAACCTTTGTATTATACACAACACATTAGATAAAAACACACACTTTACAATGTGCCAACAGGCACGGGCAGAATTTACAAGGGATTATATATACAGGGGACAGGGCCACATGGACCACTGTCAGGAATTAGCACTTTGTAGAAATAGCACTTAGAACGTAGGAATAATACTTTAGAACATAGCACATACAATCACCGTAGCACTAAAAATAGAACATATATAGCACACAACCAGTAACTACTGGTATCAGGTAAGTACCACCTACGCAACCCTAACCACCTTAGGAAAATATCGCGCAGGGAACCAGGACCTCACTAGTACCACCTGTACTAGGAGAAAACAAACAACCACCTAAGTGTCACAATACCTGTAGGGGTAAACGCACATTACACATGATGCATCACATTCAGGTGTAAACACAATTTAGGAAAGAAAAGATCATGAAGGCATTGCGCAGGCGCAAAAAGTACATGTATGAAAATCACCAGGCGCCCTAGGGGAGGGCACAACACAAGATAACTGTCCCCAGGCCAACTGGCCTCTCAGGGGCGTAGAAATGACCAATATCCAATACTGTCAGGGCGTGACTGCGCAGGCTGCGCAAGCCAGGCGCACAATGCACAGGGGCACAACCTAAACGATGCAGCTGCCCACTAAGTGCTGGGCAGCTGGAGAAAACGAGCGTGGGCACCACTGTGCCTTCTTAGGACAAGTAGGGCAGTTGTTGGAGCCTCCCTGGGCTCGAAACAAACGAATATGGCCTAGGTGGAAGCCTCTCTGGGCTCACAACAAAAATGCGCGCCTCGTTGGAGCCTCACTGGGCTCAAAACAAATATGCCCCGCGTTGGAGTCCTCTAGACTCCAAACAAATATGCCCCCAATGATGGAGTCCCACTCGGGGGACTCGTGAGCCTCGCAGGCTCTTAACAACCAATGTGGCCCGCGTGTTGGAGCCTCGTGGGCTCTGAACAAATGTGGGGGCAACGTTGGAGCGGCCCGCTGCCTTCCGGGGCCGCTCTTCACAGTAGAAAAATGCCCCCGGACGTTGGAGCGCGCAGGGCGCTCTGGCCACGCACACAATGCCCCGCTCGTCGGAGCCTTCGCCGGCTCGAAAGAATGCCCCCTCACGTTGGACACCAGCGCGAGGCGGGGGAGGAACCCACGGGGACAGCCGCACTCACCGTGCTCACGAGGCGGCGTCTCCTTCCTCAGGTGCCTCCTCCGGGGTGCGGACATTCCTTCACCCGGGCCCCCTCCTGGGACCCGGGACACGGATCGGAGCCGGCCGCTCCGGACTTCTGTCTTCGTCTTCCTAGTCCGGCGGTAGGAGCGCGGGGTAGGCTCCCGTCCGCTTCCTCTTCAAGTCCCGCCCCCGTCCCAATGAAGGCTGCCTGACTTCCGGCCTGGAGAACCGGGCCGCCGCGGTGATTTCTCCGGTCACAAGAGGGGTGGGCTCCCTCGTAATAAGCAATATACGGCGGGGTAAATGCCTGGTGGGCACCGGCCTCCGAAATAATCAAATAAGCGGGGTGGGCACCCACCAACGAGCGCACAATGCGGGGTGGGCACCCGCTTCAATCTTGGCAACCAGAGGGGGAATCCCTACGCCGGGGATTCCCTCTTTCAGGAGGAGCAGTTCGGCGCCGCTGCAGACGCGACACGGAGCGCTCTAGAAGCGCTGGGGCCACAGAGAGTGCGCTCCTAGCGCTGTAAGGCAGAGAAAAGCGCTCCCAGGCGCTTAGGGGTGAAATAACCACCAAATCCAGCAAAGTCCTTAGTAAGGTGGGCAGGGGGCAAGGCTGGGCCAGGGGCCAGCTCACTGGGCCCTCCAGGCAGGAAGGCAGTCCAAAGTGGCGGTTCCTCCTGGCCTCCAGCAGCAGCAGCCCCCCTCAGGATCCTGGAAGAGAACAGTTTCTGTGGGGACACAGCCCCATTTTTATACACTAAAAACCCTTTGTTCTGGGTTCAGGGTGAGGGGGGAAAACCAGTCGCAGCTGGTTGGGGAGCACCCTTGATGTGCTCAGCCCCTCACTCTATTCACTGGCAGGGCTAGGGTCGTCAGTCGCACCACAGGGGGCAGAGCCAGCATTGTGTGGGGAAAACCCTGCCCTATTCAGGACCCAGGTGTACTCCTCCCACCCATCTAGCTGCTGATCTCTCCATTCACCACTGGGTGACTCATCCTGACTCTGGGGAATCCCTAGCCCGTCACATGACCTCAACCAGCCAATCATGCGACAAGGCACACATTTCACATGCACACCGAAGTGCCCACTTCTAGAAGTGGCACTTCCACACTAGGTACATGCACGCCGCACACATCATCGCGCAGCATTCAATCACACGAGTCCGCACATACCAAACTCGGGCCTGCACACCCCACGCATCAGGAACTACTAGGGACACATACATTCCCCATGCATTCCTATGGGAGGGCAGGCCTATCTCACCACATGCACTCAGAGCGCGCACGCACTTTACCCTGGGACACAGGGAAAGTGAGCAGAAACAAAAAAATCACCACACCAAGTCACCAGTAAAAAGCAAAAAAAGTTCAGGGGTGAACCTGCCAGAAGGGCCAAGTCCAACACAACCCCCTTCCAGCCAAAACGCAGGGCAGCCCAATCACCACCGTGATGGACTTCCCTGCTTGGGGCGATAGAACACGGACGCGGGCCCGCAACTGCAGGGACACCCTCTGGTTCTACGCCACGGTGAACCCATGGAATTCTTTTTAACACCACCGTCTGGACCAACTGGGCTACCCCACTGGTACTCCCAAGCTGTCCGCGGCCAAGACCAGGCCCTAGGCCACCCAGGTGCCACCGGTCCTTGCCTAACCACAGAGTGGGGGGTAGTAACCCCTGGCACATAGCGGCCATTCTCCACTCTTCCTCTCTGCAAGACAGGACTAGACTGCCACTGGTTCTCCAGCCTAGGGTCTACAACCTCAGGCGGACCAGGAGTCTCAGGGAAGGCTCTCCTCCCCCACCTCTTCTCCTAGGGTTCCTCCTCCTCCGGCGAGGGGTACACCTAGAACGCCATTCCAACCCAGGGTTTAACCCCTCAGGTTGTACCGGGGCCAGAGGTGGGCTCTCCCACCCTCTGCACCCCCTTCCAGAGCCCTGCTCCCTACCAACTGGGGCGGTACCTCTGGAAGAAGAACCGGTCGGGACGCTGATTACAGACCTCCCACCCTTCAGGTCAGGCTGATCCCGAACCTGGCCTTCCAACCTCCGGCCTAGAACCTTTGGTGGAATAATTGCCTGGCACTCCAGGACTTCTGGGGATTTCCACTCCATCCCCCTGAGGCTATCAAATGACACATATGTCGACCGACTGTCTGTCTGGCGCTGATCTCCCGTCCCCTGTCCACCTGACAGTGCGCGGAGATCCCCCAGAACAGAAGTGGTGTCACCCTGGTCACTACACGGGATCCTAGCCCAACTGGGTAGTCCCTGACCCACCGGCTCTTCCACTGGGGAACTCATCCCCCAATCACTCACGCTGGACTCCTGTACCCTCCCTACCGGAGCGGTACTGCCAGACTCCAGAACCACAGGAGCCCTGTTTACAGGCGCTCCAGGTCCTCTACTCACTAAGAGATCTTCCTCAAGTGGACTAACAGGACAGCCTAGGTCCCCAACTTGGTGTTCCCTCATGAAACCATCCATGTCCTGAGGCAGGGTTTCGGGCGTCTGGGGACCCTCGGTCACCCCCTCACTCCTGCTCCACTGAGCCAGGCAGTGAGCCCCTACAACCTCCTCGCTATCCTGGGACCTAGCTGGGCTACACTGAGCCTCCTCCACCACACTGGGCTGGAGGATCTCTGACCCGCTATTGTTGGAATCACTCACTAATGACTCTAGAGGACCTCTAGCACCTTCCCAATGGTCTGCTTTTTCTGCAAGCTCAAATGGCTCAGACAATCCACACCCCAACAGGTGTTGGCGCAACCCCGGCACACAACAACTGAGCAGGTGTTCTTTGAGAACCAGATCATACAGGTCGTCATAAGTACGTTCCGAGTTCTGATCCACCCAATCGGACAGTGCCTCATTACATCCCTCCAAAAACTCCTCCCAAGACTGGTGAGACAGTTTCCTACTGCCCCTGAATTTCAACCTATACTCCTCCTCTTGGGAAACAGGTACCATACTCGGGGAACTGGGAATGGGACTCTCTGTACTGCACTCTATATCGCTGCCACCACTGGACTCCACCCTCACTGGGGAATCCAGAAAACTACCACTATGCTCAGGGGACAGGGAAAGGGATGAGGCGCTATCTCCTACGCTGGACCCAGCAAGGGACTCCCTACCTACGGGGTCCTCACTCTCTACTGGCGTCCAGGTACTGTCATCTTCTTCTGAATCTTCAGGGCTCCCCACAGACCCACCACCCTCCAGGTGTGAGGCCCGGGCCCTTTCTTCCTCACTGCGCTCACGTTCCCATTCACCTGCTTGCCATCCAATCATGTGGTTCCTCAGTTCGTACACAGTGTCTGACTCTCTCACCCCTATGTTTCTTTCTCTACAGAACCTTTCCAACTCCTGCATACTGTAATAAACTAGATCACTGAGATCAAAAGCAGGCTCCATTCTGGCAGACGTTCTAGAGAAAAGATCACACAGGGAACCTAGGGGTCTGCGTTTAACACAGGAGTACACAATTCACAAAGGATTCAGCAAGCTCTCTATCCCAGAGAACTTACACTCGCTTGCCTAGTGCCACACACCACTCATCCACACACAACCCTCCCCTCGGACTGGTAAGGCAGTTTCTACCACCCCTGATTCCTCAACCTGACCACCACGTGACACAGGTACCAACTCTGGGCGCAGGGCGGGGGACAAATGTACAGGACACTATTACGCTGCCACCACTGGATCCCACCCTCTGGTGAATCCAGAAAACACAATGCACTAAGGGGGATGATCTACCCTCCCGAGCTAGGGACACCTAACTCACAGTGCACAAGAAACACATTTCCAAAGAAATGACAATTAAAAACAAACTTAAAACAATAATCCCTATACCATGTGATTTATCTAAATGCAGAGTTTTGTAGTGCGGCCAGTTGCCGCTGCGGTACAGCGCAAACGCAAGTCCAAATCCCACCGCTGATCACCAATGTTAGAACTGGGATTTCTGGTTGGCTAGGGCTTGCGCCAAAGCCAGGCAGAAACCACCACTCTAGTCAGGGCAAGGAAGGTACACGCCAAAGATAACCCCTGCTCACCCCCTTGGTAGCTTGGCACAAGCAGACAGGCTTATCCCTGAGGCGATGTGTAAAGCGTTTGCGCGCGCACCCAGCAACAACACCCAAGGCCCACCACAAAGGAAACTCCACACAAAGTATTATGTAAAAATAACCTTTGTATTATACACAACACATTAGATAAAAACACACACTTTACAATGTGCCAACAGGCACGGGCAGAATTTACAAGGGATTATATATACAGGGGACAGGGCCACATGGACCACTGTCAGGAATTAGCACTTTGTAGAAATAGCAATTAGAACGTAGGAATAATACTTTAGAACATAGCACATACAATCACCGTAGCACTAAAAATAGAACATATATAGCACACAACCAGTAACTACTGGTATCAGGTAAGTACCACCTACGCAACCCTAACCACCTTAGGAAAATATCGCGCAGGGAACCCGGACCTCACTAGTACCACCTGTACTAGGAGAAAACAAACAACCACCTAAGTATCACAATACCTGTAGGGGTAAACGTACATTACACATGATGCATCACATTCAGGTGTAAACACAATTTAGGAAAGAAAAGATCATGAAGGCATTGCGCAGGCGCAAAAAGTACATGTATGAAAATCACCAGGCGCCCTAGGGGAGGGCACAACACAAGATAACTGTCCCCAGGCCAACTGGCCTCTCAGGGGCGTAGAAATGACCAATATCCAATACTGTCAGGGCGTGATTGTGCAGGCTGCGCAAGCCAGGCGCACAATGCACAGGGGCACAACCTAAACGATGCAGCAGCCCACTAAGTGCTGGGCAGCTGGAGAAAACGAGCGTGGGCACCACTGTGCCTTCTTAGGACAAGTAGGGCAGTTGTTGGAGCCTCCCTGGGTTCGAAACAAACGAATATGGCCTAGGTGGAAGCCTCTCTGGGCTCACAACAAACAATGCGCGCCTCGTTGGAGCCTCACTGGGCTCAAAACAAATATGCCCCGCGTTGGAGTCCTCTAGACTCCAAACAAATATGCCCCCAATGATGGAGTCCCACTCGGGGGACTCGTGAGCCTCGCAGGCTCTTAACAACCAATGTGGCCCGCGTGTTGGAGCCTCGTGGGCTTTGAACAAATGTGGGGGCAACGTTGGAGCGGCCCGCTGCCTTCCGGGGCCGCTCTTCACAGTAGAAAAATGCCCCCGTACGTTGGAGCGCGCAGGGCGCTCTGGCCACGCACACAATGCCCCGCTCGTCGGAGCCTTCGCTGGCTCGAAAGAATGCCCCCTCACGTTGGACACCAGCGCGAGGCGGGGGAGGTAGCCACGGGGACAGCCGCACTCACCGTGCTCTCGAGGCGGCGTCTCCTTCCTCGGGTGCCTCCTCCGGGGCTCGGACCTTCCTTCACCCGGGCCCCCTCCTGGGACCCGGGACACGGATCGGAGCCGGCCGCTCCGGACTTCTGTCTTCGTCTTCCTCGTCCGGCGGTAGGAGCGCGGGGTAGGCTCCCGTCCGCTTCCTCTTCAAGTCCCGCCCCCGTCCCAATGAAGGCTGCCTGACTTCCGGCCTGGAGAACCGGGCCGCCGCGGTGATTTCTCCGGTCACAAGAGGGGTGGGCTCCCTCGTAATAAGCAATATACGGCGGGGTAAATGCCGGGTGGGCACCGGCCTCCGAAATAATCAAATAAGAGGGGTGGGCACCTGCCAACGAGCGCACAATGCGGGGTGGGCACCCGCTTCAATCTTGGCAACCAGAGGGGGAATCCCTACGCCGGGGATTCCCTCTTTCAGGAGGAGCAGTTCGGCGCCGCTGCAGATGCGACACGGAGCGCTCTAGAAGCGCTGGGGCCACAGAGAGAGCGCTCCTAGCGCTGTAAGGCAGAGAAAAGCGCTCCCAGGCGCTTAGGGGTGAAATAACCACCAAATCCAGCAAAGTCCTTAGTAAGGTGGGCAGGGGGCAAGGCTGGGCCAGGGGCCAGCTCACTGGGCCCTCCAGGCAGGAAGGCAGTCCAAAGTGGCGGTTCCTCCTGGCCTCCAGCAGCAGCAGCCCCCCTCAGGATCCTGGAAGAGAACAGTTTCTGTGGGGACACAGCCCCATTTTTATACACTAAAAACCCTTTGTTCTGGGTTCAGGGTGAGGGGGAAAACCAGTCGCAGCTGGTTGGGGAGCACCCTTGATGTGCTCAGCCCCTCACTCTATTCACTGGCAGGGCTAGGGTCGTCAGTCGCACCACAGGGGGCGGAGCCAGCATTGTGTGGGGAAAACCCTGCCCTATTCAGGACCCAGGTGTACTCCTCCCACCCATCTAGCTGCTGATCTCTCCATTCACCACTGGGTGACTAATCCTGACTCTGGGGAATCCCTAGCCCGTCACATGACCTCAACCAGCCAATCATGCGACAAGGCACACATTTCACACTGCACACCGAAGTGCCCACTTCTGGAAGTGGCACTTCCACACTAGGTACATGCACGCCGCACACATCATCGCGCAGCATTCAATCACACGAGTCCGCACATACCAAACTCGGGCCTGCACACCCCACGCATCAGGAACTACTAGGGACACATACATTCCCCATGCATTCCTATGGGAGGGCAGGCCTATCTCACCACATGCACTCAGAGCGCGCACGCACTTTACCCTGGGACACAGGGAAAGTGCGCAGAAACCAAAAAATCACCACACCAAGTCACCAGTAAAAAGCAAAAAAAGTTCAGGGGTGAACCTGCCAGAAGAGCCAAGTCCAACAATGTCCAAAACGGTGCCTTTTTAAAATCATTGGGATTCACCATCAAACAAAATCTCTTATTATTACTGTACATAACAAAACTTGTGAAACCTACCTCATTCTAATTGTTTTTTTTTTTTTTTTTAAATTAAAACCTATTGTACCCCACTTTGAAGTCAGAACAGCTGCGCAGACCTTGGTCCTCCTACACCATGAAGGGGGATAGACTGTACTCTTGATTTTTCTGAAATCCAGTTGGGATCATCTCAAAGCCATTCTCCATGTGCCAACCTGTCTCGCCAGCGATGTTCAAAAATTAGACCATAACACCCCAACAGTGACAAAACTTCACTGGCCCCCTATCAAAGCCAGAACACACTTTAACATAGCCTCCAACGAGCATAAAACACTATATTCTGACCTTCCCATCTATCTGCACACCTCGGAAAGCGAGCGAGAGACCAAAAGCAAGGTTAGACTCCAACTGGAGACTCCAAAAGCCAAAAGACCACTAGGATGAATCATTTTGTCCAAGGTCATAGTATGCAAACATCTTTTATAAATGGATGATTTTTTTAAAAAAAAATGAGTAAATAAAAACAAATCGTTAGGATCATAGGCGTTATTCTTTCTTCATTGGTGAGCCATTGTAGGAGGCAAGACGTGTTCAGCTGTCCTATGGGTTTCTATTGAGCATCATACCTAGGGCTATATTGCAAGAGTTTCAACAGCTGATTTCTTTCTTAGACACAATATGGCAAAATGAAATAGTTAGTTTTGGAAAGTGGCAAAACACCTGGCTACGCACATCTCCTCCTTGAAGAATTATGTAGAATGCAACATGCTAGGCTAAGCAGAGGTTTCAGTTTGTTTGTCTAGTCATCAAGGTAATCTGTTCATCATAAATCAGAGGTCAGCTATATTTCTAGGCAAGATTCCTCACAGAATTTAACAGGAGTGAATGGGGACCAGACTCAACGGGTCATGAACTCAGCCACTAAATGGAACTCTTGAATATATTCTGTGTCTAGCTTCAGAATTTCAGAATGGCTCCATTTAGAGCCAAACATTTCACCCTCCTACAAGCGTGAATGCCAGTTGAGCAACTAATAATGGGTAAATCGGAAACCTCTTCCCGGGCATCATAAGTGCTGACAATGCCCTTGACTATAAAATGCAAACTGATAGCACACATGCTTCGTCGCACAAATAGACTACCATTGCTTCTGATTTATTTTTTGTGTGTGATTTTGTTGTGGTTTTAAACATAAATTCTTCCAGCTGTGTCTTCAAACTTTACTGAAAAAGCTAGCTTTCAGAATTGTAGGACGGTCTTGACTTATCTCCAAATGTTAAATATCCTTACATTTTTTTTAATGTGTGTTGTCTTCTTAAGATGGCGATCACAGCAGAACACCGATGGAAGGGAGATAATATGTCTCACGGTTAGATGCATTACTGATTTTAGCTAAATTGAAGGGGCTGAGTATGGAAATTATGATATTGTGTTTTTAATTCAATGTTGTATTGAATTGTTTTTATCATGTGCTTTTATGATCTTTTAAGATCGAATAAAGATTTATATTGATTTTATTTTGTTTTGTATTTATTTTTTTATTTTATTTTTATTAATACTTTATTCGGCATCATAACACAATACCATAAAAGCACAAGTTAATACAATAAAAACAATACATTAATAATTAATTATATATTGATTTATTAACTCAACATATTGTTGCCAATCCTCATATTAAACTTTGCAACTTACAGGCACTGCTTAGTTGGAATATTGCCTTTTAAGTAGACACCAAGATATCTTAAGCATGTAAAAGAATGTCCTTTCCAAAAGACCCACATGTTTTTTTCATCATATCGTGAATCTGTGGACAAAGTTATGTTCAGTACCCATGGATGTGAAAGACTTGATGTGGCACAGTTCCTTATCCTTACCCTTGTGTTCAAATATTTCTATATTATAGACATGTGGGCCGCCCACACATGTGTTTTTTACTAGACACTTGTTTGCTTCGTTCACAGTTATGTTTGATAGAGTCACCAAAGTCAAGTAGAGCTGGTGGTCGGTAAGGGTGATATCACTTGACTAACAATTATTATACTGAAGCAGTCCACCCACCTTACTATGGTATATTAAAACTGCAGCAGTTTTGTATATGGAGGACATTTTTTGTGAATCAGATGTAGCTCAACCAAATGGACTGCTTCCAGAGTAGTCACCACACACAAATGTGATCATGACCCCTGGAACCACATGAATCTACAGACATCAGGACTCATAATAGTGTGGACGGTGCATACCAGAACTTCTAGCGGCACACATCTACTCACTCGAGTAGGCATACTCAAGTGCCCTCAAGTGAAACTGGAATAACACTGAATTTCAATTTTGAAAAACTAACAAGAGAACTGAATAAGGATACATTTATTTTAGATGTTTGGCCCAAAATGAACACATTTAAAATTCAAGTTTTACCCCGAAGGGTTTCCACTTTTCTGAATGTATGTGTTGTGTTGTGAGATATAGCTCCATGGACAGGCCCTAACTGTGTGTGATGGAAACTTTCTTTAGTTCTTAAATACAGTTAAAATTACATGCTAAAAATGTGGCTGTGGTCTCCACGGAAGAAAAAATATCACCAGACTTCATATTCTCTTAGACACAGTATGGGTTCTCAAACTATACCTTCAAGATCCAAGGTTTGGCTTGAAAAAACAAGCAATAATAAAAACAATTCCTATTTGTCATACTTCTTTATTCTAACAGCTATAGAACACAGTTTGCTGTATTGGACAAAAATGTATTCTTATATGTTATAAAAAAGGATAAATAGCATTTTAAGATCCTAAAGGAAACTCTGCTATGCGATAATCTATTTATCTAAATTGGTACATTGACAAAAATGATAGTTGGCAAGCCCACATCAGTGAGTTAAATAGAAATTAATCAAATGATAACATCCACCCCAAAACTGATTAATTCCATTCCATTCCAAAAACGTTATTTCGGCCACAAAAGACCATAAAAGTACATTTAACAATAAAACATTAACACGCTTAAAAAATATTTGCAATAATACATGCAATATTACCGAGTTTATCGTCATTAAATTCACAGCAGTTTTACAAAAATACACATAAGGAAGAAAAAGATAACACGGCCATATAAATGGCGATATATATATATAAATATATATATTTTTTAAATGTCATAAAAAGGATTTAAAAAGGATACAATAAAAATGAAGTTAAAAGTTTTACAAAGTTAGGAATGGATATAATCTAGATCCGGAGGCATAAGTGATAGAAAACAATCCTATGCGTAATCAACTATTTCTCTCCTCCCGGAATCAACTACTTTAAAAAGGGACGCCTAATGAACCACATTGAGTTTAAAAAGCGTGAAACAGCAAACACTATTGGCGGGTGAGGTACATATTTTAAGACCCTCAGTGTCTCCACGCAACGCACAAAGCCGATTTTCTTGCACAGTTGGATTAACCAACGCTTGCGCTGCGTGAGATAGGCTGGACAAAAGAAGAAAATGTGGGTAATCGACTCTTCCTTGTATTTACAAGCGGGGCACTCACTATTGCTTTCTTTAGCCCATTTGCTGGTAAAAGAACGAAGTGGGAGGGACCCTTTCCTAAACTGAACATAAAGTTTCCTGGCTAAAGGGGGTTAGATGGTATCCAGAAAGGATTCTCTTTTGAACACGTCTTTGACTTGGAGAAACTCCATAGTCAAACGGCCGTGAGAAGAACTTTCCTGGTTAACCGCTAGTTTGTGGGATCTATAACATCCAACTAGAGCCACCCTGGGGGTCATTGGGCATGTTATGTTAGGTGTCCTCTATAAATCTGGTATACCTAACTTAAATGCGTGGTCTCTTATATGGTTTAACCCGGAAATTTTCTTAAGAGTACAGGGAGCTAAAAACTCCTTAAGCTCAGCCCTAAAGGTGGACAGTTCCGGGGTCGCCCATAGACGACGCCAAAGTGTGATGGGTCTAAGGGCGATCTCCTCATCTATGGGCCTAATGCTCAAGTCCATGCTAATAGGCAGCAGGGGAGTACTACGAGGGAGGCCTAAGAGCTGCGGCAAGAAGCTATTCTCCACCTTACTCAGATCAGAAGAGGGGCGGAGCAACCACAGTTATGCCCCATATAAAGTAGCACCCCGTGCTTGTGCCTTTTAAACTTCCACCACAGGGCCTGCCGGTTTAAATGCAGAGGAGCTATGTGATTTCATAATCCCACCCACCGTCTGTGTGAGCCTGAGCCTTGCCTTTGTCATCTGTGGCCCCCATTCAAAGTGTTCGGACAAAGTTACACCCAAATAATCAAACACCTTAACTCTTTCCAGGGGAATTTCATAAAGAGATGGGTTGGGGCGAGTAGTTTTAGGGGGGGTTGAAGACCATATACTTTGTTTTTAAAATATTGATCTCCAATCCCCGGGGCTTGCATAAATTAGCGAATCCATCAAGAATACGCTGAATACCCATTGGTGTTTTAGCAAGTAGGAGGGTGTCGCCCGCGAACATCAGCGCCGGCACCCTCCCTGAGGCCAACTTTGGGGCATCATTGTCTTTAATTCTATTGAGATGGTCAATGAACCCGTTGACAAAGGAGCAGAATAAAGTGGGGGCCAGGACACAGCCCTGGCGAACCCCTTTCCTAACTGGGAAGCGCAAGGTAAGCTCCCCGTATTTTCCACATCTCACTTGGGCAAAGTTGTCTTGATGGAGCCTTAGAATGACATTAAGGAGATAAGATGGAATTCCCAGATCTCTGAGCACTTCCCAGAGTCGTTCTCTAGGTACGAGATCAAAAGCTGACTTCAGATCAACGAAAATTAAGTAGAGGCTGCCACCCCCTACTGTCACTGTTTTCCAGAAAAGAAGTTGGAGTCTGCAAATCTGGTCCACTGTTGACATGTTTGATCTGAAGCCAACCTGATATGGGGTCAAAATCTCCTTTTCTTCTATCCAGCCCTGTAGTCGATCTAAAAGGACCCGACCGAAAAGTTTTAGGGTGATATCAATTAAACTGATCGGCCTGTAATTGGTTGGGAGGAGAGGGCAGCCTTTTTTGTGTATGGGAACAACCTCGGCCCCACACCATGTGTCCGGGGGCTTCATGCCTTTCGTAACAGCATTAAATAGAACCCACAGATAGGGTACCCAGATTTTGGGTTGCTCTTTATAAAGGTCACCTGGTAGTTTATCTAGGCCCGGCGCTTTATTGCTGTGGAGTCTATTAATAGCGTTGCCCACTTTGGTCATGGTGATCTCAGTGATCCCCTCACTGTCAGGTTCTAATATTACAGCGGGATTGCCGGTACAGTCGGGACTGTTTTCCCTAGCTGAGTACAGCGACTCGAAGTGGGACTCCCATACTTCGGGAGATATGTTTGGCTCTATCGACAAGCTCCCTTCCATATCACCAGAGCTTACTATTACCCAAAAAGTTTTCAAATCTTTAATATCTAGGGCAATCCTGAAAGTTTCCTTTCTGTCACTTTCCCACTTTTTCTTTTGCTGTTTGGTTATCTCTTTATAACCGGCCCGGGTAGATTTAATTGAGGTCTTGTCCTTTGCTTTCAATGCCGCTAGTAGGGCTTGCTTGGCCATACAGCACTTGTCATTAAACCAGGGACATTTAAATTATTTGGGTTCCCTCCTCCGCACCAGGGGATGGAATACATCCACCAACTTCTCCAGTAGCTCTTGGTGCGTAAGACCTGCCTTGTCCAGCTCCAGTAGGGGACCCCCCGCCTGCACTACCTCCCACATTTTAGTCAGTGACGGAATGGCTGCCTGATAAACTTTGGCCAGCTTAGGGGGTGAGTGTTGTATATAGCCCCATCTAACATTTCTTCTATTGTTAGTCAATGTTAGTGCTCGGGCGGTCTATCCACTGGGGCAGCAGAATTAGAAATACCAAGGTCCTCTGCTCTCAGGCTCAAGATCAAGGCGTTATGATCACTATCATGTCTAATAGTGATTCGAAAGTCAAGGACCCATCCCCACGATCTTGTTTCTACTAGAATATAGTCAAGTAAGGATGCTTGACCTACTCGATTAAATGTAAATTGTCCAGGGCGGTCCGATTTGGTACGCCCATTACATGCCCTTAGTGACAGGGCCAACGAGAGTGAACTAAGTTGTATTGCCAATGGTGACTAGTTCCTAATGGGACTAATCTGAGGATCAGGAACTGACCAGAGAATATCCTCCTCACTGAGCATGAAGTGTTCCTGATCAGTAAGGGGTTCATATTAACAATTAAAATCACCCCCAACAATGAGCTGGATAGCTGGGTCCAGAGTTGGAATAAAGAGCCCTAACTGATCGATGGTAGCAGATTCCTGGCTGTTACTGAGAGGTTTTGAATACACGTTAATTAGGGCGATTTTTACCGCGGAGGGAAAAGTGAGCAGAACACACTGGATGTCATTTGAAGGGGTTACCAACTGATCGACTCTACAACCCAAATGGGTGCCCACCCAGATAGGCAAACCGCCTGAGTGTCTCCCCCTTCCCCCAAAGGTAGCAAAAGAATTGAAAGAGGCAAACCCCACCTGCTGAAGCTCTTCCCTCTCCCATGTCTCCTGAAAAAGACAGATGTCCTGCTCTGCCACAAAAAGCCCCCATTCTGGACAGGACAGTTTATTTTTATGGCCTGCCAGATTCCATGATAGAACCCTAATACTGTTGTCTGGTCCTCTTTTCCTTCTCAAGGCATCAACAGCGCTGTTATTAGGGACCACTCTATCACCTTGTTGTACTAGATGGGAATTACTGATTAAAAACTATGATATTCTGACAGGCAAAATATGGAACAACTGTCCTTTAAAATGAAGCCTCACAGATGCAATTCCAGGACTAACTGAAGCAGATACTCAGAGGTGTTCTCTCCACAGGTCATAGGCTTGAATGCAGATAGCATCACTTGAGAGATTACAAGTTCTAAAATACATGTTTTAATGCTGGATAACAAACACCTGTCACAAATACCCAAACTAAGTGAAAAGCTTAAAGTTGTTTTTACACAAGAGAAAATACTTTTTCGAGTTTATTGGACACCACTGAAAATAGAAAGATTTAGCTAACCAGAAAGATGTGCTTGTTGAAGATGCAAATGTCTGTGTGCAGTGGATTGACCCCTAATTTTTTTATTGTCTCAAAAATCCGAATTTGTGGAAGGACATTGTTGGCTGTCACTCACATAACATTGGCATCCTATGAAATGTTATTTAATGTCATTGCAAAATGGAAATACTCAAAAAAATGTTGTGGGTTGTCATGCTGGCAAGATAATCCTCTTTGAAGCTGAAAATCCCCTGATAGTCGAAATGTGAACTATGGATATGCATTACTGCTAGCTGCTTCAGCCCACATTGAAAAAACATGCTTAAACTCTGAAACCAAATTGATCGTAATGATTGGTTGTGAACCAACTGCCCGCAGCTCAACTACAACAAAGTGGAAGAACTTGTCATTGGCAACAAGACCTCCCCATGGGACTCCACCTCGTGGCCGTTGGAGCTAGGACCAACAGCAACATAAGAAATCTAGGGATCATCCTAGGTGTCAAGGTCAACGTGACAGCTCAAATCAATGCAGTGTACACATCCTGCTTCCACATTCTACACATGTTGCGAACAATCTTCAAATGGTTGCCTAAGAACACCAGGAGAACTGTCACACAGGCACTCATCACCAGCAGGCTCGACTATGATAACACTCTCTACACTGGAATCTCCAAACAACTCCTACACAGACTCCAGACCATCCAGCACACCCTTACAAGACTCATACTCGACCTCTCATGCTGTACCTACATCACACCACTCCTCAGGAAGCTTCACTGGCTCCCCATTCCCAAGTGCAGCCAATTCAAACTTCTCATGTTCACATACAGCGCCCTACACAACACAAGACCAGAATACTTGAACAGCCACATACACTTTCATCAACCCACCACACACCTACACTATGCCTCACTCTCACTCGGGCACATTCTCTGCATCCACAAAAAGAAAATTGGAGGCCCCTCATTCTCCTAAATTTCATCCAAGACATGGAACAACCTTCCTCAACACACCAGAGCCTCGTCCTCACTTCTTGAGTTCTACAAGAAGCTGAAGTGCTGGTTCTTCATATAAGCACATTGGTGACTACAGACCTCCACACATGCCCAAGCACCTGGATACCTTCTCAGGTGATCAGTGCACTATGCAAATCAACATAACATAACATACCATAACATAACCTAACAATGATATATGTATGTTTATTATTGCATTGCATAACTATTTACATGCATAAAAATAAACAGAATTTTGTTTGGTGTTATGAGATTAGGCTGGCACATTATCCTAGGTACCTAATGTGTGCATCTGTGTATAAAATCATGTGTCCTAGTCTGTGTGCTCCAAGCTGTTCAAATACTCAATATTAGGTTTTTTTTCTTTTATTCAATCACTACTAGTTTATCCTAGTTGTTAAAGATGACATTGGAACAGAGTATAATTCATGTATGTTACTTTTATTGATATTACTGCATAGGTTGTTCATCCATTTTAATATATAATCTTTTACTTAATATATATGTTTTGCTTAGCCTACGAAGTGCATCCAGAATATAGGCTAGTATTCTTAGACACAGATTTACTAAGGCTCTGCGCTGTCATAAAGCGCCGCAAAGTGATGCAAAGCAACATAATGCAATGCATTGGTATTTACTCTCCAGTGCAAAAGGGCTGAAAAGGTACCCTTTTCTCAGAGAAAAAAGTGATCTGCACAGCTTTACATCGCTTTGCATCAAGGGGACGTCATTGAGATATTACTTGATTAGATTCACCTCTAGGTTATGTTGCAAAGCCCGATCTACTAAGAAAACCAGACCAGGCTTTGCATCAAAAACTAGTACCTCCTTGAAGCAGGTGTTAATAATTGGAAACACTTTTTTTTGTTAAAAAAAATCCACACATTTCATGTGTGATACAGTGACCAACGCACATATAATGTGCGGTATCATTCTTAAATGTGTCTTGGTGCAGAAAAGTGCTCTGGAAGGGTGTGTTTCCAGTACAAATCCCATGACAGACAGCTCTAACTCCAGTGACGGCCCGTGTAGGGCGTTTTACCGGGGCGGTGACGTGGCGCAGAGGAGGGGCAGGGTGGGGGGTGGCAAAATGCGGCATACGGCCGAGTTCAGGTAAGTTACGAAAAAAAATAATAAATCGAATTTCGTTGCGTGCGCTGCATCGCCAAATGCGATGCCGCGCGCACAACGAGATCCGTTTTATTCATTTTTTTCGTAACTTACCTGAAATCGACCGTTTGCCGCATTTTGCAACCCCCCACCCTGTCCCTCCTCTGCGCCACGTCACCACCCCGGTAAAACGCCCTAAACGGGCCGTCACTGTCTAACTCACATTTGACTATGGTGTCAAGCCTTATGTAGTGCAAGGCAGCCTAATTAAAGCACCAGCACTGTGGATGACATCAGCACCGGACCAATCTGTGTAGATATTGCTCTGTGCTGTGTTTCCCCTTTACTCAATTCAGCGCAGCAGATTTGGTCACTGTGCTATGTTCCATGAAATATTAATAAGTATCCTCGAAGTCTCATCCTTAATAAGGATTCAGTCTTGCTGCCTCAAATCAACTAAGAGGCCAATTACAAATGTTATTTTGATGGTAAATGTACATTTCCGGCCAAAATAGCCTGCACGGATGCCTGTCAGGAAATCACAATAAGAATCATAGAAGCATTAAAAGGGTTCACCACTCTGGATTTCTCTGCCACTAGTATCGAGAAATCTATCGTAGTAAATCACACTCAAGAGGTACAAAATGGACATAAGGAGGCATGGCTAGCCTTGTAATTTTGGGAAATCACACACCCTCCTAAATTTGTGGGCATTCCCAAAGATTGGTTCAGTCTTTTCTACAATTGAAATGGGTGGTTATTTACTCCACCCAAGGGCTGAAGTAACTCCCCTTCCCCTCCCATTACTGGTGGCCAGCATGATTTGAAATGGGCTCTCAACCCATTCCAAAATGGCCTCCCTGCCCATCCTTGTGTTGTTTTGCTTCATTATTACAATTGAATGTTGTTGTGTTGCTCTGCTGTTGTGATGCTATGTGGTTTTGATCTGCTGTGTTGTGATAGGGAGCACTAAGTTAAGGCATGGCTTCTGCCACAGGTTTGGAGTGACTGGTGTCTTTAATGGTGGAACAGCTGAAACAGTGCTATTTTACCACCTTAGACACCAATAAAAGGTTAATTGTCATGGGAACTTTACAGGTTTCTGCTGCAGCTTCCGGCAGAAAATATAGCTGCATTTGTTGGTATGTGTTAAGTAAACGGCAAAACACAGCACACCAACCTATACAAAGCAACATAACACAATTTCAAATATAATAGAGCACTAAACAACACAACAATCAAATCAGAACACAACATAGCAAAACAATATAACATAACAACATCGCATTTTAGTAATGCAGCACAAAAACACAGCAGCACAAAAACAACAGAATACATCACATCACTACCAAATGTCACACAACACATCTGGACAAACATTCTTGTCACATATCCCCACTTCCTGAAACCTGCTTTCATAATACAGAAGAAAGGGGTGTTTTCACCAAGCACTACCTTAACCCACCACCCAGGGCAATAAATAGTGCCAGGTATACATGTTTTGAGAACACACCTCCTTAGTTAAGTTAGCACTTACATTGCTTACTTTGCATGTCACGACCCTACAGCTCCTTTAGTGACTATTGAGAAACTGGATAAAGCCTATCAAATATTACCCATTCTCAGTGTCAGTATTCAATATCCTGGCAATCTGAATTGTTAAAATGTAGATTATGCATTTTTAAACAGCTGTGGCGCACAAAGGGCAACAGGGGTCGACATCCATGTGTACACAAATATTTTTCAATCTCCCAGCTCAAATGTTGTATTCTCTATTTAATTTGGTCTTGTCGAGTAAGAGTTTTCTGTAAAAAAAACTCCTTAATGCCAGTATTTAGACGCTGTTGCCTTAAGGCGTGCCAGGAAGCAAACACATTAATTGTTATTTAGTAAGCGCTTTGCCTAGGACGTAGACATATTTGTTTTACCTAAAGGGCTGAGTCTGTACAGCTGAAAGCGACACAACACCTGACAGCAGCTGCATTCATGAGGGGGCATTCGCTCATGTTCCTCTAGCAGTTCCTTCCCCTTGAGTGTGATCAGAGCGCGGTGACGGTGGGCTACTTCGAGAAATGGCAGCACTTTGTCCTCCTTGAGGGTGGAGCTTTGGAAGGGAGATCTCACAGGAGGACATCCTATGCCAAAAGCAAGCTGAGTCTAGTGCATTCATTCACCGTTTGTGGTGGAGCCGCATGACTCCATCATGGGTGGTTGGTTTCTCTAATTGCATCCACACTCGTCATGGACCTCAGGCCTCCACAAGGGTGGGAGTACTGTATACCTCCACCTGGGTGAAGTTCAAACTATCCCAAATGGTCACAACAAGGAAAATCCCAACAGACTAAAGCCAGGCCGTCTTCTTGCTCCATGCTATCTAATCTATATATGTCCTTGGACCTAAAGCATGCTAACTTGATCTAGCTAAAAGTTAGAAATGTAATGGTAACACTACCACAATATGCAGATGACATTGTTCTGCTGGACCATGCAAGAATTGGGACTCAGAAAGCTCTAAATGCTCTCATAAGCATAATGAGGTAAATAAAAATGACTGCAAATGAGACGAAGACAAAAGTTATAATCTTTGGGAGGACAACCAAGAATATAAACCAAGAATGGAGCATGGGTCTCCTAAAAATTAAAAGGGAAAAATCTTACAACTATCTGGGAGTGTGGTTAACCACAAATGGAGGTATTAAAACTCACTGGGGCCAACTCACAGCTGAGGCCTAACTGATCATCACCAGACTCAGACAATTCAACACAATATTAGAGCCCTTCTTCAGTTCCAATATGACGGGTACTCAGGGCATCCCTTCTACCCACGAACATCTATGGTCATGAAGTTTTTCTGGGGCAACTCACCAAAACAATGGAAAAACTCCAGCTTAAGGCATACAAGAGAATTTTCAGACTGCCCCAATATACAAGAGATTGCATGATCAGACTGGAGCTCGGCTTAGAGGGCCAAATGTGGTCTAACATGGGTGCCTTCCTAAAATACTACTATGGGAATGTCAAGGCCCCACATAACACACTGAAATCAGCACTCTGATACATCTGGCCCCACATAACACACTGAAATCAGCACTCTGATACATCTTCAATGTAAAGAAGAGCCCTTCGATCAACTACTTAATCAAATCATTTGATACCCTCCAAATACACCGGTCTGCATTGAACAATTGTCTTCTCTCGCACACAGCCTTTAAAACCATCTTGAAAAAACAGACAAACTCACTGTGAAAGCAAACTGATATGGCCAAGCTGAAGTGCACACCAGTCCGTGAAGCAGTGGCCATATCATATCTTAATAGGCACATGCCCTGTTTGAGACCACAACCGTACCTTCAGTGCTCGATTGGAAAAGCTTGTCTTAAATAATTAATGGCTGCAAGATTGATGTGCCTCCAGATCAAAGAAATGGAACCCCCTTTCCATGATAGTTAACTGTAGGCTCTGCGGCTATAAATCTGAGGCATTTAATCATTTATTATGTTGTTGCCCGATGTTGTTTCACACCCTGAGCACTCAGTTAAAAACACTTTTTTTAGCCCACAGAATGTGAACTTGCAACAAGGCCATGAACTTTGACTTCACTATGACAGAGCCATGCAAACTAATACCAAAGGGGATGATGGACGGAGCGCTTGAGCAAATCAAACACTCACACCCAGTCAACTGATCTGGGTTTAATCCATCATCATTCTTTAGCTCACTTCACCACCCCAGTTCAGACATGACCATATGCAAATAAGTCTGACTCTGTGCTGTGCCTCATGGGAACAGTCCAGCCCGAACTGCCAAGCCATGTCTTCCCTGGACCGGAAACAAGCATCCTGGGACCGATTTCGGGTTCATAACCCTCATCAGCCAGGCTATCTTGATTCCAGTGGCAAAGTGAGCAAGGGACCCACGTCTGGGCATACCCTGCCAACTTAGGGCGAATAAAGCGATACCAAAGGGGATGATGGACGGAGCGCTTGAGCAAATCAAACACTCACCCCCAGGCAACTGATCTGGGTTTAATCCATCATCATTCTTTAGCTCATTCCACCACCCCAGTTCAGACATGTTCAAACTGGCTAAATTTCTGAAATATGTTAGAATACTACAAGAACTCCTTAGAGAACTTAATGAGACTGGCAAGGTGCAGATTGGATAGATAAATCACTTTCCAGCTAAGCCATCTATGGCAAGCATAGACCTCTGTTTGTGCAATGCTTAAGTGTCTCATATCAATGGTTGCCCCTAACGTGCCTTTTAACGCACTGTATTTTAAATGTCTGCTATTACTATATCTTTTAGCATACGATCTACCAATTCATTTTCTACTATGCACTTAACTCACCACTATGCACTTTGTTTCCTAATAAAACACTTGCATGTTGCTAGGTGCTCAGATCCTCCTTGAATAATATGCACTTTCCAGCTACCCTAGCCACCGTGGAGAACTGAATTGGCTTGCTTCCAACCTTAGGTCCTATCCTGACCCTTAAAAGTAATATTTATAATAACCCCTCCAAAGGTTTTATCAGGCATTTTAACACTTTTGAGCATGTTTGTGATCACATGTCTTTCTTATTGATCTTGATTTTTTGTATATACATATTGTAATGGTTTTCATTAATTATACAATAAATGGAGATTGACTGAAAAAAAGGTGGGAGTACCCCTTCCGCTGCACATTGTAGAAGCAGAGGCATCCACACCGTCTGGTTGGGCAATATGGGCAGGCGCATTGCCGTAAAGAGTGACCGTTCCCAATATACCCAACTCACAAAACAGGATATGACACCATACCTGTCAAACTGCCGGTTTCATTCCATGCATGACAATCAGAAAGAAAACTCCCATAATACCTTTTGTTTATGTAAAGTCTCTATTTGATGATCTTAGACTTAAAACCAACTAGAGTGGTGAACTAAATCACAGACGCATCCGCGATCACGGTCAGGGCCGTTTCTAGGTATTTTGCAGCCCTAGGCGAGAATTGAAAAATGCCGCCCCCTCCCTTTTACTTCCATCGCTCTCTCTCCCTGTCATCCAGGCTAGAAGAATTAATGCATTAGATATTCCCAAACTGTTTTTAGCCGCCCTCCCCTTTTGCCGCCCTAGGCGGACGCCTAGTCTTGCCTAATGGTAGAAACGGCCCTGTTCACGGTCAAGCTACTGTACAAAACAGCTTTAAGAATCCTCCCAGTACTAATGCAGTAAGCAGAAAATGAAGCTGAATACAGCTATTGTTCCTGCTGCTACAATAGAAGCATCTCAGAAAATGTACGATTCATTGGAAATGGTCGACCTTTGCTCTTTTGCTGTACAAACTAGGGGCATTCTTTTTTAAGTGCGCTGGAGCTAGGGCTGTGTGTAGTTGCAAAGCTCAGTATTTTGCAGTTTCACATATTTTCTTTGCCAGCATCATAAATTGAGAATGTGGCGAAGGTAAATGAAAAGAAGAGAAAAACGGAGGCCTGTGTGACAGGGGAACTAGTTTCCCACTGCTGTTCAGAGCCGCAAGCCAACTCGCTGCAGCAGGCATGTCGGAAGTTTTTGTGGAGTCGTGTTCAAAAACTTACAAATGCCCCAATGAAAATTAACCTCTTCAATGCCCATGACGAGCTGGTCTCGTCATGGGCCACGGTTGCGCTGTGCCCATGACGAGACCAGCTCGTCATAAACCCCGCCCGCTAATGCAACGGCCGGCACAGGGCGGGGAAAGGGGCGGGCACTGAAGGGGTTAAAAAAACATTGCGTCTCCAGCTTCTGTTGCCATCGTGGGTTTAGCCATTAGCTGCCTCATAAAGAAACTGGATTTATTCAAAATCTAAAAACACTTTGCAGAAGGAGTGCAGACTCTGAAAAAGTGTAGGATATGTAGTATAATGGACCCTTTGACGCCTCTTTTGACAGTCCTGAAGGATTGCCCCACCACACAGTGTTGTTTAGTTCTGACGTTAGCCAACAGCTTTTGATTTTACATTTATTATATACCTAGCTATAGCGGCTTTCAGCCACCGCTTTTCATTCATTGGTCTTTTGTTGTGTCACTCACATTTTGCTTCTGCCCACTACAGCAAAGAGCACGGGGTAGTAGGTCAGCCTTCTTAAGCCACTGGTTAACATCACTTCTAGTGACTGCACTTTGCTCTTCCACAAGGAGCACATCTACACACTAGCCAGTTCCAATCAGTCCCAGTGTTTTTATTTTCACTTCATAATTATTTAGTGTTGGGTTTGTGTTTAGAGCCTGATGTGATAGCAGGATGCTTCTGATGAACGTTCAATCTTTGTCAGATCCCATCTCCTGCCAATGCTGTCAATTCCTTTTGGGGATTCTAGCATACCAGTTTGTGTCCATTTGAAACTTAGTTGTAGTAAATTATCCTATTTTTCCCTTTTCTCTCTGTCTCCTTCATTCTTTCTTTTATTTGGTCTTTCCTAATTTATTTCCTCCCTTCTTTCTTTCTCTCCCAATTTCTTTCTTTCTTCTTTCCTTTTCTCATTCTTTCTTTCTTTCATCCTTTCTTTCTCTTTTCCTCTTTGTTTCCTCGTTTCCTTTTCTCTTTCTTTCCTTCTCTTTCTTTTGTTCTTTCTCTTTCTCCCTCTTTCTCTTTCTCTCCTTCTCTTTCTTTCAATTTCACTTTACTTCTTTCCTTTCCTTTCCTTCCTTCCTTTTTCTTTCTTTTCTTTTCTTCTCCTTTCCCTAGTTAGTTTTCCTTCTTATCCTTTTCTTCTTTCATTCATTCTTTCCTTCTCTCTTACATTCTCCTTCTTTCTTTCTTTCTTTCTTTCTTTTGTTCCTTCTTGTTTTTCTTTTTTCTTCAATTTCTTTTCATTCCTTCTCTTTCCTTTTTTCATTCTTTCTTTCTTTCCTTCTCTTTCTTTCTTTCCTCTTTATTATTCCCCTCCTTTTTTCTTTCCATCGCTTTCTTCCCTTCTATCTTTCTTGCCTTTGTCTTGTCTGTCTTCTTTATTTCTTTGTTCCCCTCTTTGTTTCTTTGTTTCCTTCTTTGTTTCCTTCTTTCTTTTCTTCTTTCTTTCTTTCTTTCTTTCTTTCTTTCTTTCTTTCTTTCTTTCTTTCTTTCTTTCTTTCTTTCTTTCCTTCTCTCTCAAGGTCAATAGGCTTCCATCCAATGCCAGACTGACTGCACTTTATGAGGTCTGTGGTAGCCAAGACCTTTTGATTTTGCTTAATTATGTGTATAACATAGTTTTTTCCAGGGGTTGCAGACAGACTTCATCCATTAGTCTGTGATTGGTGTCATTCACATGATTCTTCCACCCACTCCAGCATGCATTAGGAGGCAAAGTGCCAGCACACTTCAGTCATTGACACTGCAAGTTACAGCATGCTATTCTACCACAAGGAACACATCCACACACAAAGTAGTTTCCTTCAGTGTTAGGGAGTACTGTGGTAAATGTGTTCTTTTTAGCCAATTTTGTTGTAATTCCTGTAGCAAATGATTAATTTTTATATTGATGAGGGCCTGGCATGTTACCAATCAATAAAGTTTTTACAAAAAACATGACAAAGCAAAACAAGAATTGTCAGAAGGCTGGCGGCCTACGACAGACCTATTGGCTTTGGCAATGCATTTTTTCTCTTTTGCAATTCAACATAGCACAAACTCAACCCAAAAGAATTGCAGGCATTTTAGATCAGCACCAGTTACATTCATTTTTCTAGGCATGGGAAGATTAAGTAATTTGCCCAGTTTCACAGTCGGCTGCTCCTCTGTCCGTAATACTACTTTGTCTTTAGTGCGCAGCTCTCTGGGAACATCCTCACCTGCAGGAAGTATTGTTCCCTAGGGCATTACTCTGCTGCTACTCAAGGCTAGGGGCAGGCATCCTTTTTTGTGTGACATCTGACTGCAAGGCACAAAAGTTGCATTTTGCTATTGAAGTTGGGAATGTCACCGAAGAGCAAAGGTCCCTGTTTTTGTTTGATTTTACATCCTAAATTACAACTGCAAATTCCCCAAGCTGGAGCTTCATTTTAATTACCAATGTTAAGCAAAAATTCTTTGAAAACCAGTGGACTTTCATGCATGCAGACAACAGGAAAGAATTAGAAGTTGGAAAGTGGCATTTAATGGGGAAAAAACACAAGAAGCCCTTATTTATGAAGCACCATTTGACCAATTTAGGCTCAAAACCATTAATTAAAAAAAATACTCATTCGTTTTAATGGAAGGCTCTGAATGCCCTTTGTTGTCTTTTAATATGTTTCTGTTTTCAGATTTTGTCATCTAGGATGTGTGTAGAGAGGACGATAGCATGAAAAAATAAATGTGAGAATGGAAAGCTAGAAATGTGGGGGATTCTCTCATTAAATATATTCAGACATTTAAAGTTTATTGGAGTTTGAAATAATCAAAAATTTCCACTTCCTTTCTCATTTCTTTTAAACTGCAAATTTCAAGTTTGCATGAAGAAGACTGCAATACAATTTCATATTTTCCCCATGCCATATTACAGCGCGATAGAAATACTGTTAATTTCATACCTGCTACTTCACCAAAATGGCACCCATAAGACCCTTGTTCTATTCTGTCATCATTTGAGAATTATAACACTATTTTTATTGCACTTTGGGTGTGAGAATGTAGCAGAACACTGAGGAATCAGCTGACAAAATGCTGCTGTAGCAAGCACAGCTGTCCCTCAGCATGCCAAAAATTCATATCTAAAATGAATGAGGAATGAGGAAAAAATGTGTAGATTCACAGAAGATGTCCGCTCGCTTCAGCTTGGGAACCACTGTCTATATTTTATATGAAGAACTCATGAGTGAAGACTATTTTCTCTCAAAGTCCATGCATCACATAGCTTGGAGGAAGGGGCGGGGTCTACATTTTTTAAAATACAGACGTAGCCCTCAATATTACCTCACTACCTTAAACATAATGCCCAACCTCACATATTTGTCTGAGCATGGTTGTCACCATTTTCTACACGCTACATTTTTCTGTGATGACCATCAAAACAGTCGTCCACTCCAAAGCATTACAAAAAAAAATCGTTTTTCAAAGAAAAAGGTTAAACGATAGTTCAAGTTGGTTTAACTTTTTAATGTCAGTGTTATCAGGAACAAAAATGACGATGCATAACGCTCAAATCCCCGCACTGCTATTTTTAATGCAGTAGTGGCTGGTGTATTGACACAAGGCGGGGCAAAGGAAAGAAGGGGGAGCTCGGAGGGACACTACAAAAAGAAAATCATAAAAAAACACTTACTTGCATCGCCTCAGTCGCATCGGGCCTCTCCTGCAGGCAGATTCTCCCAAAGTGCACTGCGGCCAATCCTGATGCTGCTTTCATGCTGCTGAAAGCAGTGTCAGCATTGGCCTGAGCGCCGAGGATCTGCACTCCTCCTGCTCTCTCCAAACCCAGAAACACAGCTCGGGTTAAAGTGGGCTTCAGTGCGCTTGGCGGTTTGGCCGGCCTGAGACAGCTGGCCAAACCATCATGCACACTAATTACAGTGCCCACCACTCCCCCTCAATGCCGGTCACCCCCAGGCCCCGCCCCTAAGATTCCACTGTAGGAGAAAAATAAAACGATAATAAACATGGTTTATCATCATTTCATTTTTCAAATTTTGCAGCTGCTGCTGCGGGGGGTGGGGGCGGCGACGCAGGAGTCGCCACTGTTTTAATGAATTGTTCCATCTAAATACTTCCATGGAAACACAACTTCTTATACAATTTTGCTAATTATTTCCTGATTTAAAATAGTAATATCCTACAAGTCAATAACGTCTCAGGATGGGACACCCTCTTTCACGGTTTCGCTTAAACTCTTGAAGAGACCTTCATCAACCAATCGGTGAAGACATTTATATGAAATGCATCAGTACTGCCCAGCTCAGCTGTATTTATACCAGCAACCACAAAAGGTTGTTGTAATATAGGCGAGGGTGAGCCCGGAGTAGCCGAGAATTCCAAGATGGCGCCCGGCGGAACGCCCTCGGACAGAGACAAGGGCAGTCTAGTGGTTGAGGAAGCGGAGGGCATGACGTCGGCATTGGTTGGAACAGGTGGAGGTGGTCTTTTTCGGAAGATTGCGGTCGGGAGGAAGACAATCGGACATGGAGAAGATCCCGGGAGGAGCGGAAAGTGAGGTGGAGTGTGAACGGAGTCTCGAGGGAGCCACAGAGAGAGAGGAAGACGCCGGCTCAACATCGAAGCAGGAGGATTCCCCAACAAACCCTGTGCCAGTATCCGGACGTCCTTCGAGGGAACAGGACGCCGCGATACCCGATGCCACGGTCCTGGGGGACCATGGCTCAAGGCAAGTGTCTTGGGCAGAAGGGTGGAGGAGGAGGTTGGCGGGGAAGGGCATTATGGGGCTCTGGCACAAATAAGATGCTACAGTTGCTGAATGATAATCCCCTGCACAGAACCCTTTCACTTTACCCGCCCTTCAATCATTTCCTTCCCTCACACACTGTCGGTGACCTTGAATGATGGTGATGGGGAGCACAATATAAAGTACTAAGACTTTAGTCCAGGCAGTGACGGTAGTGTTGTGTTTCTGTTTCCTTTTGGGAGCACCAGCCCTGGTTGAAGCATTGAAGGATTACGACTGGAAGAAGAAGGCCTTCCCTTGCAAGACTATACTCCAGGACTGCGATATCCCTTCTTTGGGTTGATAATCTTGATGGTGCACTTAACTGTTGGACTGATAGGTTCAATAAAAGTCCTACATTGTAATATTCCCAAGGACCACGTGTTATATCCATAGGGAGACCCTAAGCTGAGGAGGAGAAGGGGGGGGGAAACCATCACAGTGATGTCAGAAGTGGGATATTGTCGTCTGAAACAAGATGACGCAGCCAGTAACAGTACAGGACATGATAACTCAATTAGCAGAAGGACAGAGATATTTGCAATTGGTGTTGGAGCAACAGAATCAGAATGCACAAAAAGAAAGAGAATCTTTTCAAGCCGCAATGAAGGAACAAGCAATTCTCTTAACTAGCAATCAGAAAGTGCAAGATACGGCCATTTTACGACTCGCAGATGCCGTCTCTAATGCCAGAGTGCACCCTAATATCCCAGGCAGTGTACTGCAAAAGTTTCAGGAGGGCGAAGATCCCGATTTTTTCTTTACGAACTTTGAGAGGGTTACTACCACTGCTACTTGCCCACCTGAGAGGTGGGGTCAATATATGGCCCCATTGCTATCCGTGAGTTACAAGCGGCCTACCAAGCTGCCAATCCCGCGGGAGTAACTCCCTACCAAGACATAAAGAAAGCCATTTTAGAGAGATTGGGATGTGATCAGGAGTACTACAGAGCCCGCTTTAGGAAAGAGAAATGGGTCAGTGGAGATAATCCAAGAGCGTTGTTCTATCGGGTTCGAGACTTGGGAAGCCGGTGGCTTCAGCCTCATTCTTCCTCAATAGAAGATGTCACTGAACAAATATTTCTAGAGCAATATCTGGAAGCGTTACCTAGCAACACAAGGGCATGGCTAAAACAACATCCCGGGCTCACTTCCCAATCTGCCATTGAATTAGCATGTGTATATCATAGGTCCTCTGACTTCAAAGCACCAACCAGAATAGCTCCTATTTTCGTTCCCAAACCTACCCCGAAAGCGACAGCAGAGGGAGGGGAGAAACGACCCTTCTCTACACCTAGACCGGCCCCTAAACCATTCCCACAGATAACTTCCCCAGCCCAACTAGAACCTCAGTGTTTCAAATGTGCAGAGTGGGGGCACATAGCCCGTAATTGTCCCTTAAATAGTGATGGCTCAGAACCAATGGAGGTGGGTTGGTCCCGGGGCAGGGTATTGGTAACTGGAGTTCGTAGACGAAGGTACAAGAAGGCTATTAGGCTCAATGGTCCCCCTATCGAGGCTCTACTGGACACAGGTTGTCATCATACAATCGTAGCCCAGGACTTAGTTCCGTTAAATTCTGTATGTGAAGGAGAGACAGTTCTAGTTTCATGTGTTCATGGAGATGTTAAGTCATATCCGTTGGCAGAAGTGTTGCTTGAAATCGATGGGTATCCTCAAGTGAGAAAGGTGGGCATAATGCCGACACTTCCAGAAAACATTCTCCTAGGTACCGACTTACCCCATTTTCATGAGTATCTGACAGAGGTGTCCAAACAAGGGGCTGACATTGAGTGGTTACAAGAGGCACCCTTTTCCAGTGAGACTATAGCTAGCCCCAAGGATTGGGAAAAGAAATCCAGAAATGAAAAGAGAAAAAGAGAGACACACACATGCTTGTCAATCTATTGCCTCATGTCTGCTCGCTTCCCCAGAAGATGGAAATACTCCCGCTCTGAGTTTTCGCACAGCTCAGAAGGATGACAGCACCCTTATGAATGCATGGAATCAAGTACAGGAAGTCGAGCCGGAGAAGGTAGGACCTTATTTTTTCATAAAAAGAGGATTGTTATACAGGGCGAGTGAAGGGCAGGGTGGCAGGATGGAACAGTTACTAGTACCAGTGGCTTTTAGGGAACAAGCCTTGCAGTTAGCACATAACCAAGCGGGAGGGGTCACTACGGACAGGAACTGACACTGAAGTATCTCTTAGAAAGATTCTATTGGCCAGGAGTGTATAGAGAAACTGCCAAATTCTGTGCCACATGTCCCAAATGTTAGTAGATCAATCCCTCCAAAGACCAGAAAGTACCCTTACAACCTCTACCGATTATTGATGTTCCGTTCCAACGAGTGGGGATGGACCTTGTAGGACCATTACTTCCATCCTCCCAGGGGCATCAATACATATGGTTTCTGGTAGATTACGCCACCAGATACCCCGAAGCTATACCCCTCACTAGTATGACCACAGTAGCAGTAGCTCAGGCAAAGGTGTCTTTTTTCTCTAGAGTTGGTTTTCCCTTGGAACTTCTCACTGATCAGGGAACTCCTTTCATGGCTAAGCTTATGAAAGAGATATGTAAGCTTTTGGGAGTACACCAAATTCGGACAGCCGTGTATCATCCCCAGACAGACGGTCTGGTCGAAAGATACAATAAAACTATCAAAACTATCCTAAAGAAACTGATAGGAGAGACAGGAAAGGACTGGGATCGGATGTTGCCCTTAGTTCTGTTCGCCATGAGAACCCATGAGCAAAAGTCTACTGGATTCTGTCCTTTTGAACTTTTGTTCGGAAGGAAACCCCGTACTTTATTGGAGAGGGCCGCTGAACAGTGGACAGAAGAGGAAGACGAGGGGAAGCCACTCCTCGGGTACATGCAAACGCTAAAGGAGACACTAGCCACGCTATGGGACACTGTCCACCAAAACATGGACAAAGCGCAAGCTAGACAGAAAGAGCAGTATGATCGTAACAGTCGCATGAGAGAACTGACTGTTGGGGACAAAGTTCTAATACTTCTTCCCTCCTCTGACAAGAAACTGTTGGCCACATGGCAAGGGCCATACATGGTGATTCAAAAAGTGACCCCTGTTTCTTATCGAGTCGCAGTCCCTCACACTAATAAAGTTGGACTGACCTATCACATCAATCTTATTAAGAAATGGGAAGAATCCAGTGCGATGCCACGGAGCCAGAGTGTAGTCCAAACAGTAAACCACGTAACCATTCATAAAACGTTGAACGTACCCAAAGGTATAGGGGTGAGTGAAAAGGGGGAACAACCTCTGCTGGGGCCTAAACTATCCATGGAGCAACAAAGACAGTTAGAGCAGTTGCTAGAACAGTACCCAGGACTCAGTTCAGGCAATCCCGGACGGACCTCTTTGGTAGCACATGATATTGTCACTCAACCCGGGAAGGTGATTAATGTGAAACCCTACAGAATACCCGAGGTCAGAAGAGAGGCAGTAGAACAGGAAATAGAGAAAATGCTCCAAGCAGGTATAATAGAGCCCTCTAAGAGTAACTGGCGCTCTCCAATTGTGTTAGTGTCCAAGCCAGATGGGAGACTCAATTTCTGCATAGACTTCCGACAAGTGAACGCCCACTCCAAATTCGATAATTATCCCATGCCTCGAGTGGACGAACTGATAGAGCGATTAGGGGAGGCTAGGGTAATGTCCACGATTGACTTAACTAAAGGTTATTGGCAAATTCCTTTGACACCCTCTGCCCAGGAGAAGACAGCATTTTCAACCCCCTTTGGTTTGTACCAGTTTAAAGTCATGCCCTTTGGGCTTCATGGAGCCACAGCTACTTTTCAAAGACTTATGGCTATCCTCCTACGGGCACACCACAAATATGCGGTTGCATACCTGGACGATATTGTGGTGTATAGTCCAGATTGGGAGACCCATTTGGAACATCTAAGAAACCTATTTGAAACTTTGACACAAGCGGGGTTGACCATGAACCCAAAGAAAACCACACTGGGCACCCATCAAATAAACTATTTAGGATATACTATAAGCGAGGAAACTCTTAAACCACAAATTAACAAACTAGAGGCAATTCAGAGTATTCCTAGACCTACCACTAGAAAAGAAGTACGAGCCTTTTTGGGATTGGTGGGATACTATAGGAGATTTATCCCTCAACTATCAGAAGTGGCTAGCCCCCTTACTGATTTGTTAAGACACAAACCCTCTAGAGCTAAGATAGATTGGGGTCACCCACAAGACAAGAGCTTCGAGGCCTTAAACACTTTACTGTGTAGTGCTCCCGTACTGACTTGTCCAGACTACAAAAATGCGTTTGTGTTACAGACTGACGCCTCTGATAGAGGACTAGGAGCAGTACTATCCCAACCGGATTCCCAGGGTTTGCTTAAACCAGTGTTGTTCTTGAGCCGCAAGCTATTTCCTAGAGAAACAAGGTATGCCACTATGGAAAAAGAATGCCTCGCCATAAAGTGGGCTATGGAATCGCTACAGTACTACTTGTTAGGACGTACTTTCTTTCTGGTCACAGATCATGCTCCATTAACTTGGTTAGCCACCAATAAGGACACCAATGCTAAAATCTTACGATGGTTCTTAGCCTTACAGCCCTTTTCCTTTCAGACTCCACACATGCCAGGAAAATTGCAAGGAAACGTTGACTACCTATCCAGATTCCCTAAATCAGAATGGCCCGATCGTCCATCCCTAGAAGAGAGGCAATGTAATATAGGTGAGGGTGAGCCCGGAGTAGCCGAGAATTCCAAGATGGTGCCCGGCGGGACGCCCTCGGACAGAGACATGGGCAGTCTAGTGGTTGAGGAAGCGGAGGGCATGACGTCGACGGAGAGGAGAGAAAATGTCGGTTGGAACAGGTGGAGGTGGTCTTTTTTGGAGGATTGCGGGTCGGGAGGAAGACGACCGGACACGGAGAAGATGCCGGGAGGAGCGGAAAGTGAGGTGGAGTGTGACCGGAGTCTCGAGGAAGCCTGAGAGAGAGAGGAAGACGCCAGTTCAACATCGAAGCAGGAGGATTCCCCAACAAACCCTGTGCCAGTATCCGGACGTCCTTCGAGGGAACAGGACGCCGCGATACCCAATGCCACGGTCCTGGGGGACCGTGGCTCAAGGCAAGTGTCTTGGGCAGAAGGGTGGAGGAGGAGGTTGGCGGGGAAGCGCTTTATGGGGCTCTGGCACAAATAAGACGCTACAGTTGCTGAATGATAATCCCCTGCACAGAACCCTTTCACTTTACCCACCCTTCAATCATTTCCTTCCCTCACATACTGTCGGTGACCTGTGAAAGATGGTGATGGGGAGCACAATATAAAGTACTAAGCTTTTAGTCCAGGCAGTGACGGTAGTGTTGTGTTTCTGTTTCCTTTTGGGAGCACCAGCCCTGGTTGAAGCATTGAAGGATTACGACTGGAAGAAGAAGGGCTTCCCTTGCAAGACTATACTCCAGGACTGCGATATCCCTTCTTTGGGTTGATAATCTTGATGGTGCACTTAACTGTTGGACTGATAGTCTCAATAAAAGTCTCACGTTGTAATATTCCCAAGGACCACATGTTATATCCTTAGGGGGACCCTAAACTGAGGAGGAGAAGGGGGGGGGGAAACCATCACAGTTGTAATACTTACTTTACCTATTGGCATTGAAATTGCTGGCAGGCAAACTATGTACACCTTCGAATGAGGTGCACTAACAGGCAAGTAAAACCTTAATCAATTATGACATGATCGTAACCCCATGGTCACTTTCAATTTTGAATAAGTATAACCACTGGTGGGAGGTTCCATCTTTCGTGTAACAATTGAATCCTCTTACCAGATGTACGTAATTCCCCCAAAAAGCTAAAGTTGAAAAGGAGATCAGGTTGACTAATAAGTGAAAGGTGATTTTGCGACAAAAATAACGACGTCATGAAATTGACGAGTTAAGTTACTACTTTCACCTTGTATCACAGACACACTATGCCAAGACAACACTAACTCCTTCCCTCTTAATTCTCAGGAAAGCTTAAAATGAGAGGTACTTAAGAGAATCATTGATTATTATATGAGTTTGTAAAAGGATGAATATTGCTGACTAACTTCTTGGGGTGATGTTATAGAACACTATTAAACGGTGGCTGTGTTGGCGCATGATGGTCAGTATGTTCGCATATGTTGGTGGGTGGTTGGTTGATGTTGGATATTTAGCAAGGATGTGTGCTTCTAACACTGTGGGTGTTTACGTGCATGCTGGTAAGTATGTTAGCATTAGATGATGGGTGTATGGATGTATATTGCAAGAATTGGGTGTATTAATGAGTCTGCATAATTGTCCCATGGGGTGTGTGGTGGTATACTGGTGGTTGTGAAGACCTATAATGTTATGTGTGCAGGGTTGTGGTTGCTTTGATCAGTGATGGTATGTGTATGGACATATATTTGTGGGGGTGAGTGTATAAGCATTAATGTGTGGTGGTCTGATAGGTGTTTAGGCATATATTGGCAGTTCAGCATACTGATAATGGAAGGTGTGCAGCCATGTATGATGATGGGCAGTGGCTGAATGATAGTGCATGCGTTGCCATATGCTGTAGGTATATTACTGTGCGTGTGTTGATATACGATGTAGGTAATATTTAATATTGTGTTAATATTTTGTTTGAAAAGGTGTGCAAAGACTCTATGCTAGCATCGACAGCTAAGATTGACTTAGTAGTTATTCAAGGTGAAGGTAACACTTTAACAGGTGTAGTTCTACAATTAGCCAAGTTGAACTCCCTTTCAACTTTGATTTTTAGGGAATTTGTTTTTTTTGTTTCTTTTATGTTTTGGCATGTGGTGTTGATTGTATGGGCATGTAATAGTGCGCACATTGCTGTATGGTCGTTGGTTTACTGGCTTATGATATGATGTTGGATGTACGTACCCTATGATAGTGAGTATATAGGCATAGGATATGACTTGTACAGATGCATTAAGATTGATTTGTTGGCCGGTGATGGGCATTGGGGAAAAATGATGGTAGGTGTGTGTACTTATGCTGTTGCTTGTGGATCTGTGTGTTATTGTTTTTACATATCAGTGTGGCTGTGTTGGCATATGATGTTGGTTGCCATGTGATATTGATTGTGTGTAGGTATAATGTTGGCTAAATTGGCTTATGTTGGTGGTTGCACTGCTGTATTATGATTGATTAATAGAATTCCGACTTAATCAATATCCATAGAGCAGGATTCCTTTGGTGAATACATGTGTGAAGCTGCAAATGTAGAGAGGGACTGCTGCAAGGAACATAAGACCTCCAGCTCCTCTGCATTTACCCTTGCAAAGATCCAGGACTGCAGTATTTACACTTTTCACGGACAGAAGGGGTCATGTCAAAAGAAGTTGCACATTGTGATAGGGATACTGGAGAATCATGTAGGAGTCAAAGGGACTGCCATCTGCTCCTCCCATGCCCACCGTTGTCATTTGCACACATAAAGCAGCTGCTCTTAGGGCCAGATGTACGACCGTTTTTTGCGGTCACAAACAAGAAATTGTCCGTTTGCGACTACAAAATAGGTCTGCCCCATTTACAAACCCTATTTTGCGAGTTGGTAACCTATTACCGACTTGCAAAATAGGGTTTGCGACTTGCTATTAGAAAGGGGCGTGGCAAGGGCTTCCCTTCCTAATAGCGAGTCACACTTCAATGTGCGATTGTTTTGCAGTCGCAAAACACTCGCAGTTCACCACCTACTTCTAGTAGGTGGTAAGGCACTCACAAATGGGAAGGGGTCCGCTGGGGACCCATTCCCCTTTGTGAATGCTTGCGAAAATATATTTTAAGAACAGGCAGTGGTCCCACGGACCACTGCCTACTATTAAAGAATGAAACAAACGTTTCATTTTTCTTTTTTAAATGCATCCCGTTTTCCTTTAAGGAAAACGGGCTGCATTTTTTTTTACAACTGCATTATTTAAAGAGCAATCACAGACATGGGGTCGCAAATTGCACCTGCCTCATGCAAATTAATGAGGCAGGCAATTTGCGACCTCATTCGGAAACGCAATCGGTCTTACATCTGGCCCTTAGAGCTTCCACTCTGTTTAGCTACTGGCGAGCAGTAGATAACACTCAATGCATTCCTTCTGGTGAAACAGTCACAAACTATTGATACATTTCTTTATAATAACACTCAATGCATTCCTTCTGTTGAAGCTCGCACAAACTATTGATACATTCCTTTACAAACACATTGAATGCATTCCTTTTGTTGAAGCACTCATAACCAACTGATACATTTCTTTACAAATTGTAAGCTGTCCCGTTTCTTTGCAATTCGGAACTAATAAATACTGATTTTCATTTGTGGACTGGAAAATAAAAAAAATATGCTCACAATACTTTTACAGCATCCAGACTGAATTCTGAAGTAGCAGTCAACGTGCTGGCCATCTCATAGAATCTCTTCCCTTCATATGAGTTACGCCATCATGTTTATTTGTTTACACTATATACACACTTCTTAGGCATTAGAAACTACGGCTAATGGCTTAGAACCACTTCTACACTTCAAGCAGCTACTTCAAACACAGGTCTCCATTGAGAGAATGGTTTTAAAGCCTTCTGCAGCACAATTGCTTGGAGTCCCCGATCTTTGGAATTACTAATATGTATTTTCGCAACCATACCTAAATGTCTGCCATGACATTAATCTTCCAACATTTTTAATCGAGCTGAGAGAAAATTGAGTCGTTTAATAATGAAGCATCTTGTTCTATTTAGCACTTCTGAAATTTCTAAGCACTGTAAATAACATTATTTATTAGTACTCAATTTACTGACCTGAAAAGGAAGAAAGGCTTGATTTAGCTTTTCTGGGATTAGGCGGTGGTGAGAATTCAATTATAATTATCTGCTCCATTTTGCTGTTTTAGATTTGTACTCTGACCTGTAATCTTAAAGATTTTTGTTTTAATGAGTATGGTAATTCTCAATTATGGCCCCCATTTGAGTGGTCAGGAACATCACAATAAGGTACAGCCTGGCTAACTTCCTTGGACCTGGCTAGGTGTACGGTCTTGAACCCCTGACATCAGATGAGGAAGAAATAATTACTGACAAGAAAACAGTGGTGGCTCATCTGATAAGACGGAGTGGCGTCGCTCCACTGCTTTCAGCAGTGGAAATAAAGGAAAAATAAAATTATAATAACTTGTTCTTATCTTTTTATTTGTTCCTGCTGAGGCATCTCTGTGGGGTGGGGCTGCACTGCTCTCAGAGTAGGCAGAGGACTGGTGAGCACTCTGTAAGTGTGCAATGACTGATTGGCCGACCCCTCTCGGGCTGGCCAAACAGTCATGCTTACTTGGCATGTTCTCCACCCAGGCTGCATTACAGCCTGGGTGAAGAACATGTCCAGGCTCCTATTCTTTGGCTGAGCGCTGAACCATGGTGCTCAGACAAACTACAGCGCCGCATTGCAGACTTTTGAGTGGCTTAGGTGAGGCTGGAAGCCTGGGTGCTTCCTGTTCCAGAGTGGAGGGAAGACAACGAGAGACGATAAGGAGGGACGCGGTGAGGAGGTACGTTTTATTTCTTCCTTTATCCCTCCCCCCCACATTTGTGAGACCTACTCCTCTCATAGGTTAGCTTTGGGAATTCCTTAACACACTTTTAAGCTGTAATTCCTGATTAGAAAGGAGGAACTAAATCGTGTTTTATTTCTTTGTAATGGTCATAATAAATCTTCTGTAAGGGTAAAGTTGGGTTTAACAGTACTATTTTAGAAATGCCAATTTTAGAAAGTGTCTATCATGATGGGGAGTGATCCAGTTGAGGTAATAAGTTGTGGGGATCACATTAATGTATTGAAAATGTGTGTACTCCCGAAAACGGCCGCAAAAGCGGCAATAATGGGCTTGATAATATGCCGCAGAGAATTCCAATAGAAGCCCATGTTGACACCAGAACAAACCGTGCTTGATAATATGCCCCATTGAGCGGAAGACTGCTGTGGGTGAGGACACCGGGCATGGGAGCGTTTAGAGACAATCTCATTCTCTTCATTCATCAGTCTCCCTATCCGAGCCACGCCCACCAGAAATAATATGTTTTCTTAGTCCCAGACGTGCCACTTTCCCGTATCCTGGCCCTGCCTCATGTCTTTTTTCCATATTTAAAGCTCTGACTCGAAGAGTGTCTCTTTTGCTTTATTGTAAGGAGGAGTTAAACGTAAGTGAGAAGGAGGTGGGGAACAAAGACCTGCAGTTGAGTATCAAGAGAGAAGCACAAAACCGTACTAATTCGAGCTTACTGAAGAACATTTTATTTTTAAATATTTTGAATCTTGGTGCTTCCAGCTACCAGAAGATTGGCAGTACTTCTGGGTGCATAGTGTACGTTTTTTTGGTTCAGGAGACAATTCCGCAGCTCGAGCCTCACTCGAGCACAAAAGGATGGCCGCTTTTGTTTATGTACATCTCGGTCTGATCTCCAATGTGTTAAAAAAAAAGGCCTGAGTTACAGTTCAGCAGCTGCTCCTGTAAATGGCGCAATATAACAGGACACTTTAATGTGTTGTGGCTGGTGTGCAAGTGAAGGATGTCATTTTGGATGAAATGCCAAAGAGAAGCACTTGCATAACTTTTAATAGTGCTGCCAGTGTTTTCTGGACATTTCTACAGTGATACTGGTTGCTTGCAATGAATCTGACTTTATTGTTCCTGTTTGGTGAGCTCATTTAAACTTTTTTTTTGCAGCAGAATTCTGTAATTGTTTTCTGAATTGATTCAGTAACTAAGGTAATCTTCATTGCAGGCGGTGATCCCTGTGGCTTAGAAAGCTCAACTCCTTATTTTCACAGCACACCCTAGCTCCTTTAAGTGAATACAAAGGCCTTCTATGAGTAAGGGCCACTAAGCTGCTTGTATACTTAACAGCTGACTCCTCTCACCCCTGGAACAAGGCATTGATTTGATCCTCATATTTCCTTGTGGAAATTGCATATTGAGGATTTGGGAAGCTACTTGGGGTTGATGTATTGATTTGCCGCTTGTATGACAGACATGCGTTTTGGCACATCACAGTTCTAAGGATACTTGCTGTGCCACATTAAAAGATAACCTGGTATGATAGGTTTTTAACCCTTTCGCTGCGGCAGGAATTCCGCCGCAGCGCTGGGGGGTGCGGGGGGGCAGCGCGGTGGCGCTGTGCTCATGACGGAGCCACTCCGTCATGAGCCACGGTTGAGCTGTGCTCATGACAGAGCGGTTCCGTCATGACTCCGCCCAGTTGCGTTGTCCCCCCGCACAGGCGGGGAAACAGCGCCGCCAACGGTCGTGGCATGACGGAACCGCTCCGTCATGAGCACACGGCAACCGTGGCTCATGACGGAGCGGTTCCGTCATGAGCGGGGAAGGGGTTAATATGTGAATATTTAGAGTGCTTCTATTGTAAATTATATGTACATGATGCTTTCTAGCCTTAATAAGGTGCTGGAGAGCTCTGCAGCAAGTAGCACATTACTCCGGATCCCAGGGTTCGAGAATGATAGGAATATGTGCTTCCTTTTCCAAGTAGGATCAGCTGCCTTAAGGTTAGGTTTGTGCTCTGGAGATATCGTACATTTACTCTACTGTTTTGAATAGGGTTAGATTAATTAAAGTTGGCTAATAAAAGAGAAGATGTAGAATCTTACTGGGAGTTGTGGACGTGTGGGTGTTAGAGGGATAAATGAATTAGAAAAGAGCGATGTCTGGAAAGCATGGCTGGGAGCCCATATTAGTACACTCCACATATTTAAACTGTACACAATGCACCATAAAAACACCCCACATAAATGCACTCTATGCCACATACCAGCAAACCACATAAATACACTAGACACCATAACACATAATTCCAAAAAGCATAATTTCACTCAAAGCCACACAGTTCAACCTCACACATTTCCAATACGCACCACTAAATTCAACCACAAGCTACATATTTTAACTACACAACACAGTTTTACATTACGCCTCCAATACACACCACAGAATTCAACAAAATACCACAAAATGTAACAACGCACCACATAATTCAAATCCAAAACATACCACTCCACATCACACAATAACATTCCACATAATGAACTCCATAACACACAATATCACTCTACATAATTCCACTACAGTTAATACAATTTAATTACTATCCACATAATTCCACAACACACCATGCCTTATATTTCCACAGCATAACTCCACAACACACAATCCCACACCACACAATTTGACAACCCATCTCTACATCGCACTTCCACCTACCCTGTCATCTCTCCCCCACACACCCACTGCCCCCTCATCTCTCCCTCACACTCCCACTACCCCTTCTCATCTCACAATTCCACTGCCCCTCTCATCACTCTTCCACACTCCCTATCTCCTCTCTATACTGCTTGCTCACACATGCTACCTACCTGTACCTCAAAGAGCTGTGCACTGGTTTACCTCTCGCCCCTCCCGGTGCCCCTCTCACTCATCCCTCTGTTTCTCTCACACCTCTCTTTCGCTCTCTCATGCACTCTTCCTGACCATCTCATATTGGTTCACTTAAGGTCTTTATACACAGTTTCTTTCCTGTGTCTTTTAAAACTTTCTGGTCCCTCAAACCCACGCTGTCTTCTTCTTAGGTTGTCTTCTGCGTACATAATTGCACTCACTCTCTTTTTACATCTGTGGACTGCCCTGCCCTTTTTTCTCTTTCTCAAACACTCTTTCTGCTCCTCTGTCTGGAGTTCATTCTGCACTTTGTTCACAAACTAGCTATTCCTCTCTATCTTCCTTTCCATCTATTCTGTGCAGCTTCCACTCCTATTCACCATGCCAAAAAATTCCACTTCACAAATACACTACACACTACATAATTCCACACAATTCAGCAACTAACATTTTCAATTCAACCCACATAATTCCACTCTGAACCCAGACATCCACTCCACTCAAAACCAAAACACTTAGGTAAAAGACATTGTCATTTACAACGCCAAGAGCTCTAACTCTCGCAAATGCGAGACTGATTGCATTGCAAATGCTTGTTTCCCTTTTGGTGTTCCTTCCCCACTGCACCCAGACCTACAAGTACCTTATTAGTGGGATACTTCTTTATACTTGGTTGAGCTTCTTCTGAACCAGATGAACTCTGCGAGCACGTTAAATCTCTTAGAACCAATTTCAGTCTAACAGTTCAGGAAAGGCATTTTGAAATAACACCACAATGAATAGTCTTGCACCGTACCCTTCTTTACCTCCTGCCACTCCTAATACCCGCAAGTTTTTCTGTCTCTGACGATTTTCATGGTCTTCTAGTTTCCATTGAATGTCAATTAGCTAAACCTCATGTGCTTCAACGTGACTTTGGGTCCACGTGACATCAGACACTAGGGTAGAGGCCCTGGTCTCCAAATCCGACAATCGTTTGCCTATAGCAGTGCATGACTTTGCTACTTTGCGGACAACTCCCTGCAATTTATGTGTAGCATCTGTCAAGCTTGATCGCCTCTCTGTGGGACATAATGCATTGATATACTGCTTCTACTGTTGGAGGGTTCAAGTTAGATGGTTCACGGTAGCCTTCTGACACACCACTTACTCTCTGATCTGTCAAGGAGTAGTCCCATCTCAAACCTTTCCCAGATGCTGCCTGCTGTACATTCATTTTGACCGCCTTATGGGCAGTTAGTGCTGTGCTATCCTGACATTCATTATATGAGCACTGTCACTAGACTCAGAGTCCCCCACATACCATTCTGTGCAGCCCAACAGGGAGAAAAAGCCTTCATAGCCTTCCATATCTGAGCCAACATTTTACCTCCTTTATTACGCAGGCTCCTTTGAGGTCTAGCAGCCTTATGGCGGTCAGGGGGGAGTTGAGTTTCATGTTGCTGCTTCCAACCAGGGTTACACCCTCCCGGAATCTCTCTCAGTGCCGCACAGACCTCACTTTCTCATTGGGTCCCATTTTTCCTTCTGATAGTTGTACTAGTGTTGAAGAAGAGAGGTGGCTTACCTTCGCTCCACTGGTTGCTGGCTTAGATGTGGGTCTTTCTTGGTAACAACCTCTTTGTCCCTGGTTATTCCTGACAGTACACGTCCCAACTGCTACAATAAATCCTCCTCGGCTGTAGTCACTGTATTCAGACCTTTCTCGGGGCTGACTACTGAGTCCCCCACTTCTGGAGTCTTACCAATGTCTTCCGCTGTCAGTACACCCTCAGGTGTCTCTGAATTAGGGTGCATCATCGGACCACTCAAAAGCTCAATAATTCAAGCCCCGGGTGTTCATGCTGGAAGGGGGGAATCTCCTTTGCCTTTTTTCTCTAGTGTCTCTGCTCTCCCCCTTGTGGAGGGCATCTTTCACTTGAGCATCCATTCTTCCTCCTCCAGCAGTCTCACAGATATCCACCAATGCTGCTGCTTTGTACACAAGCTGTGAAGAAAGCCTCTTTCACAGCTGCAAGCTGTTGCCAAGCTAGTAGCAGCCTTTTTTTTATAGTAATCCAAAGCGTGCTTTGTGTCGCCGATGTGACTTTTTTGCAGAGCCCTTTAATAGATCTAAGGAGCATACCACTTCTGCATCTACCACACTGCTCTGTATCTGAACGTGCTAATGGCTCCTGGAGGCTAGACAGAGAGCTGCGATATGACCGTATCAGCCTGCTGCCAACTTGCTTCAAGAATAGTCCAGCTTGAACTGCCAAGCCATGGGGGGCGAGTGGTAGATGGGGTGGGCGGGGAGGAGGGTGCACTGGATGTGGGGGTGAATAGGGGTGTGAGGGAAGGCCTAAGGTAGATTGAGTAAGAAAAGAGGGCAAGAAAGGGGAAAATTGGAACATAAGCTGACTCTGGGATGTTTCTTGTCAGGCTTCGTGGAAATATGGAAAATAAGGGCTCATAGAATGGGCATTAGGGTATTCCCTTGGTTTTATCATAAGATAAATGGGAAGACAGACCACCAACATTCAGTTAATGTTGGTGGTCTGAACGATAACTTAAAGCAACAAAGGGTGGCAGAGTTACTTAGATCTCTGTGTTCGCTGATCGGCGATGCAGCAATGTCAAGGTAAGTGGCTTTCTTTATTTTTTATTTAATTTTACCTATACTGTTGTCTGTCGACTTCCTCCACCACCACACTCCGCCCCACCTTACCTGTGCCGGCCGCGCCTGCTGCTGATACTGCTTAAACTCCAGTTTTTCAAAGCCTTCCTCATGTACAATGCTTTCAAATTAATTTGAAAAGGAAGTCTAGAGACCTCTGTTTTAAATCTAAGGTAAAGCTCTATAGAAACTGATAATTATGTTTTACCTAGCGCTTCACACCGCACTTTTTCTGTGCTGTGACTGGCTGTTACTCAATTTATTGGAACTTACATGGTACCAGGAGCAGCTAGTGACATTTGAGAGTGGTAGTTACTCTAATTTGACGGGGTACAGAGCTATTATTAGGTTATCCTGTTAGCAGTCTGTGAGCCCTAAGACTTGCTACTCTTGCGGTGTGGTGCAGCGGCCAGGGCAGCTGACTTCAGAGCACAGGGCTCACGGTTCCATCCCCGGCTCCGGCGGCAGCTCAGCTCAGCACCATGTGACTCTGGGCAATAGATCACTTAATTTCCACAACGGCCCTCAGCACCTTGAGACCCATAAGGGTGAGAAGTTCACGCTTTACAAATACGGATTTACACCACTTTCAAATGTCACTAGCCGCTCCTAGCAACTACTCCAGTGAAAATATTCAGACTCAAATAATCCAGCATTTAGAATGACCCTCTTTGAGCCCCATTGTGAGTCGTGCAGAGTGGTATCTCCCGGGGGTACTCTCCCATCAGGTTGCACATTTTACCTGTTGCTGGATGTATCTGCTAAAACTACATTTATTTCCATATGCATTTTTCCATATACATATTTTTCTTGCTACTCAAGGAAAATGTGCACAGAACTTGCCTCTGAATTTTGAAAAATATTCAACTTGGACCCAGTAAATATTTTTACAACGTGTTATTCTTCATTCTGGGGCTGAAAACACGCAATACCTGTGAATGACTAGACTTTAAATTCCTCTGCGTTTCTTCCCCTCTATTTACCCGAAATTCTGTTATGAGTCCGTGAGTTTTCTTGTGTTAGGTTTTCTCTAATTCTAGGGACCAGCCAATGAAGGAACATCTGTCATTCCTTTCGTTCTTAGAGGCTGATTCCGATCTCGTTAGGAAAGCCCTCCGTACGACTCGGATTCGGAGGGTTTTCCTTGCAAATCGCACTGTGAGAGTCCGACCGAACGAGTACGATGCATCCGTATGCTGACGGACTTGGTTCGGTTGGGCTCCCATTGAACTCTATGGAAGCCTGTATACCAAACGTGTACACAGGCTCTCATTGCAAAAAGGGATGGGTGGGGAAAAGCGTACACCCTGTGGCAGGGACCCCATGATGCCAGCAACATTGTGCATGCTTGGATCAGGGGGGCCCATGGGCACCCCCCGTTACCGATTCGGAGGGCCCTGGTTTAAGGGGGGAAGTCCTATTCCCACAGCTGTTTTGTCTCGCTGAGACGGATTCGATACGGCTGTCCGAATCGTGCATCCTACTCACTCGTTCTGAATCCGGCTCCATTACGCGGCACGATTTGGATGCAAACATGTCAGACGGACAGGAAAAGATTAGGAAACGATTCAGTCGACTAGGACGAGATCTTCGCATCGTACTTGGTCATTCAGAATAGGGGAAAGATTCAGTCGGAAACATAGGCTCCGAATCGCATTTGCACGTTCTGGAACCCGTCTGGAGGCCTTCCTAACAACATCGGAATCCGCCCCTATTCATAAAGCTTGGTATCGTAAAACCCCATGGACAAATTATAAATTACACACGCTTATCTTTTGCACTGCATTATTCATGAAGTGTGGGTATGTTGCCTGAATGAGTTGCTCTGCAACATATGTATGCATGATGACAGGCCTCCTCACACAAAATTGCTAGCTTTGTGGACTTGGAAAAAATACCACTGAGAGACCAGATAAGAGCGCTCAGTAACAAGCTCTGAATCTGCCTCGAGTTTGCTTGCTGCTTGTGACGTTGGGCTGGAGTTGTCCCAAGGTGTTTGAAATGGGAGGGGTGTTTGGCAACAACTTCTGAGCATGGTCCTGGTGATCATGGCTGCAGTCACGTGCGGAGGGGGGCTCGGGGGTGTTAATAAAAAGGAAGTGAGGCCTGGACCTCGAGGTTGGTTACCTACAAACTGCGTCCCGAGTGTAGTTATTTCAGGGAGGCCCAGGGACGCGGGGTGTTGCAAGGCCTTCTATGGCCTGATATCTTCAGTTCCCTGTTCCAACACCGCTGAGCAAGTTAGGGCCTTATTTGGATATGGGCTGTAATGTACAGTGTAATCTTAAGGGTTTTGAGGGTCCCAGGCAAGAAATATTTTGGGGCCCCCTGTTTGGAACAACTTTGAATTGTATTACCCATTTTCTAGTTGTTCAACTGATAACAAATTATATGTTGAAGGTTAAAAATGTACTTTCCCAGGGAGCCCCTTGGAGGTTGGTAATCCTGGGCACTGGCCCACATTTCCATTGCCTTAAAAAAGTCTCTGATAATGAAATAACCAATTATTTGCGGCTCAGGCAGCAAATCTGTTATCAGGGGAACTACTGCCCATGGATTTACCACCACACAGATTTGCAGAGAAAATAACGGCTAACTTTGGAACTGGGGAACCGTGTTCAAGTCTCAGCGTAGGCTCAACATCCTGTGATTCTGGGCAAATCACTTAATGTCCCCATGCCTAACAAAAAAATGAATGTATCCTTATGTAGCGCAATTGGTGCTCATGTGAAGCGCTCTGATACCTTCGGGTCAAGTTCGCGCTATATAAAAACTGATCCCCCCCCAAAGAAATGCTATATCTTGACAGTAATTCCACACTTTCGCCAGTTTCGCTAGCAAGCAATCACCTTGTCTAGAGCAGATTTACTGTGTCCTCAGGGACTTGTCGGATATTGGGTTACTACTAATTTATAGGTCAAGTACTAAGTCTCACATTTATTAATCAAGATTATACCAACTAGAGATGTGGACATTGTTCAGATTTGAAATAAAAGGAAACGTGTCACCAGGCAAAAAGTCTCAGCAAGTTAAGCGCTCTCTGCTGACATCTGATGTGACTGAGTTGCCAGAAGTTCGAATCTGAGCAACATGCGCTCAGCCTTTCATCCTTTGCAAGCCGATAATTTAAGAGTCATCAAGTAGGATAATAGCGACAACTCACATTTAAAGTACCTTTAAATAGCGAAAAAAATGGATTAATTGCCTAATTAATGGGCAATATATATCGTTCATGGGAGTGAAACACAAAACAAACCCTTGCCGTACGATTTCATAGTGAGTAAATTCTTCTTCGGGCTGACTAAGTATCTGAGTGGTCACTCATTGCTATTTACAGTGGATTGGATACCTCAGTGAGTTAAGCACCCGCTGCAGCAAACTGCGTGAAACCTGAATTGCAGAGGGCCCAGTTATGTCCACTCAGACGTTCGCATCTGCGAGGACTTCCCCAGCAAATGGCGGCGCCCTTAGCATATCAAAGCTGCATTATTGTGGGTAATGACTGTTTCTAGACCCACTACAACCTTGCTATAATCTGTTACTCGTGTAAAGCGCCCCAATACCCTTGGGCCAAGTTGCACTATACCCAACTCCAAAAAACAAAGAAACCGAGACTGCTCAATCCAACATGCGATGCCTATGTACAGAACTGCGTTAGTGCCTATACCTAACATGCCCTTGTCCGATAACCCCATTAAAGACGCACACTCTCCACCTGGGGGCGCAAGTTACATGCATAAATTGCCAGTGCAATTTTAAGAATGCTTGGGGCAGTAGGCAAAACAAATCGGGGACCCTGTTCGAAACTACTATAAATTCGATGCCCATTTTTGTAATTTACATACTTGTGGGGTCAAAAAGATTGAGATTGAAGAGGTGAAGTGAATTACAGAGATAAAGGCAGAACAAATGTTAATTTCATTGCATGAGCTACTTGGAAACATGGGGCTTAAGGGCGAGGAGGCCCGGCAGGCCCAGCTGGCACATTAAAATTGAAGTTGTTTTTATGCACACCTTATCACGTTTCTAGGGGCCCCTTGAAGCTAGAGGCCCGGGGCAGTAGCCTTAAAATGGCTGTATAAATAGTCTATGTTCCACGTACACAAAGCGCACTGAGGCGTGTGGAATGCACCTTTGTGATTTGTGCGTTCTTTGCATCCGTTGAAAGTGGGACTTTTTAAGTCTGGCCTTTGAGCCAGCTTTGTCTGTCGCCCTAGACTTGATTTCTTTTTTTAAAAAAAGCATAATATACATCAACAAAGCCGCTTTTAGTCAGCGGGCTTCACTCACTGGTCTGTTAAACTGTCATTCACATTGTCTCCTCCCACCAAGCATAGGGTATGGGAAAATGAGTCAGGACACTTTCCACACTGGTTCCTTTTACTGTGATTAACTGCACAAGGCCTCTGCAGATGGTTCACATCTCCCTAAAAATATTGACTTTCTCTTTGGTGACTAATCTAGTTCAATGAGTATTTTATTTGATGTATTCTTATATTATCTTTAACTTCCCACTAATTTGTTTGGCCTGCACCTGAGGTGCAGGTGCAGATAGATGATTTATTTTCCTTCTACTTTTTAGAGTTGCTGTTACAAAGTGTTTAAGTGACATTGTAACATTGCCACTACGCGCAGTTTGAGTGCCCTGCGTTTGGTGGTGTTTTATTCTTTTCTTCACAAATAACAACAGTAAAATTCATGGTCCAACCGAAAGGCCTGCTATTTTTTTATACAAAATCACTTGTAAAACAGCCACATCACTGGATGTTTTTTTAATTATTAAAATTGTATTTGCAAGTATATGGCAATCAGGCTGCAGTAGCTCTATGGTTTGTTTTTATTATTTGGCATATGTCTGAAAATAAAAAAAGTAACCATTACTCACTGGACCTGCGTCTAAAGCTGGATGCCTCGCTGGACCTGCGTCTGGAGCCTGGAATGCAATGCGGAGGAGCTGTGGAGTCGAGGAGCTGTGGCAGTAGACATTGAGGCGACGTGATTCCCCGTACCTGGTGGTGAAGTTTGGCAGGACGATGGACACACGTTGCTGACCTATGTGAGAAGACCGCCTTGGGCACCTTGGAGCTGTGAATGGTAGAGGTGCTCCTGCACACCAACGTAGGGAGGTCTGCACAGTGGTGTAGTGGGCAGGCGGTGGGGGCGGTCTGCCCCAGGCGGCACTATTTTGGGGGCGGACAAAGGCATTCATTCAGATAAGGATCGACTTGCTTTCGTGGACGTTCGGGAACGGGCAGAGAAAGAATAGGACTCGGGCAATGTCCTCTTCTTTTTTGTGCTGGCAGCTGTCCCCCCTCCTCTTCCTATTATTCTCTCTCTTTCTGTCTTGCTCCTCACTTACTGAAAACCGTAACTTGAAGAAACGGTTCACAGCCTCTTTCCTTCTTTCATTTAGTTACTTCCCTGTGAAATGGATCCAAAAAAGAAAAACACTCTTGTGGGAAATGCCCTTTTTCTGACATTTTTCTATTCCAAAGTGCAGCGGGATGGATAGAAATAGAAGGTTTTAAAGATAAAAAATAACTACATAACTAAATAAAGCAAGACAGAGTGGTTGCAAAGTGGCCAGATTGGTTTTATTCACATCCAAACACATCAGCCTCACTTTACAGACTTTGCAGTGAAGCGCTACTTTTGTTTTCTCATCTTTCTTTGAACAGCATTGTTGTCCCCAGGTGGGGAAGTGCACCATTCCTGGAGGTACTGCAATACCTGGTTGATGGGTGGATTGGAAAACAAAATGATGTACCTCGGCTCTGTTTATGGATGTGGTCTTTTAAAACCATACTGCTTACGTTTATTAAGGATATAAGCAATGGACATTGAAACGGTTCCCTTCAGGGCCCTGTAGTCATGTCCTTAACTTCTCAGGTAAAACCACTCGCTGATTTCTGAATAGTGAGTGAGAGATCGTTAAGGTAACCATGTAGTTTCTACTTACATTTCACATGCTTTACTTAATCTTGCATTCCCTATGAGTGTTTGCTTTTACTTTTTTTTTTAGGCAGCTTATTACTCTTATCAAGTGCATAATTTGAATTGAGCTACATCCAAGTGTTTATAGCGGGCACAATTAGGTTGTGGCTGAAGGCAGTGAGAGTTTCTCTCAGTGAGGCAGTATGGTGTTCAGTGGGGGAGAGGATGTGGCACTATGGCCAGAGCTGTCGAATTTGGAACTGGGGAACTGGGTTCAGCCTTCATGACCAGTCCACCAGACCACTCTACTGAGGGAGCAGATTCCCATGCTAGACCTTACAAGGACCTACTAGACCTTAGAAGGCTTGATGTCTTAGCACAAGCAGGTGTACCCTAGTGGTGTCAATTGTGAGTTAACCTTGAAGGCCTGTCCACCACAATCCATACTGAAGTTCATCTCCAGTCTTGCGGGCAGGCCTACGAAGCAGCACACCCTAGAGCAACAGTGATCCAGTCACTGTGACTCTGTCACTGAGGTCATATGAACCTTGAGCAGGTTAGGGCGGTGCGAACGGTGTGACCGCACTGGGTACCTATTTCGGGTGGGTGCGTAGTGTTTGCAAGTATATTATGGTTTAAAAAAAACTTGCTGCCTCCTTCATGGCCTCCAGCAATTATCAGAAACAATAAAAATGTCATGATAACTTCGGTGATTAATGTTCTTCCTAGAGAGAGATCCGAGTTTTGTCTAGTGGAAGGGTTGACTCCTGGAAAGGTAGCACAGAGGGTTAATGTGCCTGCTGCAAAGAACATGTACCATGCAGATCACTGCTTTAATGGGGGGACCATGATGAATGGTCATTTAATGTCAGCTGTAGATGATGGATCCCTGAACAGTGTCATGTATGTGCATGTTTGTATTGTGCTGAGGAGATTACCAGGTAATTGTTCACGCAGCTCTCTGATGGATGTCACATGCGACTTTTCTGAGTCCCCAGATAGATCATGCAGTCTGTGTGTTCTCTTTTGTACTGCCAGTCACTGCCAGTCACCGGTGTATTCAACTGTGTAGCCTTGGACCGTGTCATGTATGTGCATGTAACTTGCATGATCGAGGTAACTATTAGCGGCGATACTTCGTGTCTCTCGGTCCTCTTTCAAGTGCTTGCCGTCCTTTTTCCCCAGCAATCCCCCCCCCCCCCCCCAGGGGCGGCAATCTGAGGGATAGCCCAGGGCGCCACAAGCTCTAGCTATGCCTCTGGGTCTGCATGGCGTACTACTATCCACCACTACAACGGGGTGCCCGGAGGGGATTACCAACGGTGGGCGGCGCCTCTCTGCATCACAGGCCGGATGATGTTGCGCTGGCCGGACGCTGTGAAGGATAAGGCCCCTGAGCTGCGCCAAACTTGTTTGGTGGGTGCACTGCAACTTCATGCCTAAGGGGGCCCTGCTGCATCAACTGCATCGGGAGGGTCACCAGCAGACTTGTTGGTGACTGCTGTACCCAGGATTGTGAAATCCCACCTGGCTGAGGCTTCTGCTGGCTGATTCACAGATTTGGAGAGAGTTCAGCGGATTGCTCCATGGTGTCAATGTCCAGGTAAGGAGAAGGTGGGATGCGTAGTGGAGGAGGCCTGGAGGTCGAGTCGTACAGGCCTAGCACCTGTAGATGACACACCCCCAGTGGAGGCTAATCTGCTATGGTTGAAGAGCGTCGCCCCACTGCTTTCAAGCAGTGCATGAAGAGGAAAAATCATCACATGATGATAACTTCCTGATGTAATTATACTATGTTTCCTTTGTGGACGGGAGGGTGGGAAGGGCTGCTCTACTCAGGAAGCAGGGCAGTGGCGGGGTGGCATGCCCTCTCAAGTGCACAATGACTGGTCGGCCCACTCAGGCCGCCCAAAAAAGTCAAGCGCACTGTCCTGTCAGCAATGCAGGCTGCATTGCAGCCTGCATGGAGAGCATGCCCACCCCTACAGTCCCGGCGCTAATGACCAATTCCAATGCTGCTTTGCAACGCTTTGATTGGCTTAGGGGAGGGAGCCTAGCTGCCTACTTCCTGTTCCTGGAAACAGACTCGGGAGAGCAGGAGCAACGAAGACACGGGACCCAGCCTCAAGGTAAGATTTCTCTCATTTAAATATTACAACACCCGCTCACACACACACCCATCCACGCCCCATCCAGTGTCCTTCCAGCGTTTCCCACCTCCCAGCAGTCAGGTCTCCCCTGCAGCACTTCTCAATGGCAGCTGCTGTGCGGCCATGCACAGCCGGTGTACCACTGGTGTGCCAAAGGTATTTATGAAGTTATGACACATACCATTACATCGCATTCCATTACAATGCATACTAATACTAGGTACATTGCAAATGTAGGGAAGGTGTTGGATGTAAATGTAAATATTACTATTCCCACTCCAGTGAGTGCAACCCTAAAACTAACCCTTGCACCCCAAAGCAAACCCTGAACCCTAAAATTCATCTTTGAGCCCCCTAAACACACCCTAGAAATCATATTTGACCCAAATGCACACCCCAATTTTCATAATTGACCCCAAAACACCCCCCAAATTTCATAATTTACCCCATAATACACCCCAAATTTCATCTCCGACACCCGAAACCCATACCTGCCCTAAAACTTAAAAATATCCCATTACTGACCTCACAATGTGTTGTAATGGAATGCAATGTAAAGTCACCTGCATTGTTGGGGTTGCTTTGTAAAGGCATTACAATGTAATGCCTGCATTGTAATGAACGTCTCCTGTGCCAAAGGCAAGCCATAGGCAAGCCCGTCTGTGTCCGTCTGCCTCTTGAACGTGCTCAGCACCAAGCACACTTCCTCTCGGACACTCCACCACTACGACGCCAGCACCCTCCTCGCCATCAACCCTGGACGCCACATTGCCTGCCATGACCAACCTCTGTTCCGGACCAGACATCGCCATCGCCATCACTGACGACTACTAAATCACCCGCAAGGACCACGCTGACCATCCACAAGGAGGGATTGCTATCACCCACAGAAGCACACTCCGACTGACCATGCACTCTAATGACCCAACGGTGACCATGGAACACCTCAACTTCCAGATCCGGACCAACCCCAACCCCATCCGCTGGGGCACCCTCATCTGCAGGCCCCCTGGGCCATGGACGCCATTCTCCAATATCATTGTAGACCTCCTTGCACCCCAGGTTCTCCCATCCACTGACGACATCCTACTTGGTGAACTCAAGTTCCACCTGGACAACCCCAGTAATCAGAACACAACCCCCTCCTGGGAAAGCTCCGCAACATCAGACTCAAGCAGTTAGTCACCGCAGCAAGCCACATAGCAGGATACACGGTTAAGCACGTCTCCTCCGCCAGTGGGAAATTCAACTACAGTCACACCACCGGTCTCTCCTGGACCGACTATCATTGTATAATATGGGAGAAGGGTACACCGGGCACAGTGTAAATATCAAAAATGTTGCGTATCGATTCCCAGTTTAATAGTTTACATACATGTATGACAAAAACATTTATCTACACTTGACAGACCAGAAAGACTTGTATGTTTTTCATACTTCTCTTTAATTAATACAAAATATAAATGTTTTTTAAGTTTTCTTCTTTTTCAACGGATTAATTTCTCTGTGTGAACATATATATTTTTAGACAGCAATACATTATCAGGATGCCTCTATATGAACATAACAATTACTAAATAGTGCACATTAAATCTGACTTAAATCTGACTAGAACATGATTAAATATTGGAAAATAAAAATACAGTGCATATTTGTCATAACATGATTATTTCTCAACAAACAATTCATAGACCATGAGTATTTCCTCCAGAAAACAATGTATTCAGATTTTTATTCTATGGGCGATAGATAGACACAAAATAAAGATACAGTGCATATTTGTCATAACATGATTATTTCTCAACAAACAATTCGTAGACCATGAGTATTTCCTCCAGAAAACAATGTATTCAGATTTTTACTCTATGGGCGGTAGGTAGACACTACGCGTTTCGGCTAGGCCTTCGTCAGGAACCCGCTCTGGTTTGTACACTCTTGTTGTTGTAGGAAATTAGGTACTGTCCCGGTACATTAGATGTATCTTTATCTATCCTATATCACGATCATCTGTTATGATTCTTAGCTTAAGTCAGGCAGATGAACTCTATGCGTCTTCTTCTTCAAAACAATAATTTGCTTAAAAGTGAAGAATTGAAATTCAATATGGCGTATGAATACAAAGGATTATGTTGGCAAAAGATAACGAATTCTGTCCTTCCTTCAAAAGAGGTGACGGATCTAATGGCCTGAATTGGTGAAAAATTGAAATTCAATGCAGCATCTCATTAAAAAGGATTATTTTGGCAAAGGTTAACGAATTCTATCCTTCCATCAGGAGAGGTGACGAATCTGAGGGCCTTGATTGGTGTAGGTATTATGGCCTAATTGGAATAAATCCTTTTCTTATTTTTCGGCAATCTCGTATCTTCTATGTATACAGACTTAATGCGTCAACCTCCTCCTGAATGTGCTCCGCGTCCTCGTTTAGTTCGACTATCATTGTATACATCACGTCTTCACCATGCCCACTGTACACCACCACCTCATCACTTCCCCTCGCAGCTGGATCAAGGCCACCGAAGAACGTCTCATCAACTCCCTCAGCACCACTACTCTGCCAATGCTTACAGGCGATGACACTGCAGTGTGAAACCGCCACCGATGGATCTCCAACTGCGCCGACACCCTGGCCCCCCTCAAGAATGAACCAGGCAAAGACTAGAACCACACTGCGCTGTATTTGCAAAGTGATGCATGTAGGCATATGAGTGACCTTGTGAAGCCCTGTGCTACATCGTACCTGCATAAGGTATGATGTACGCAGGGTGTGCGTTCCCATGCGACTAGGCCTCATAGGAGTGGCACAGTGAAATCACCAGATTTCACTGCGACAATTGTAGGACGGCACTGCGTCAGTATCTTACGCCTGCCTGATTGCAGGCTTAAGGGTGATGCAGTGCCACAGGGATAGGTGGGCCCCATGCATTGCTAGAGTTGCGGTATGGTTGTGACACAACTGCAGCAATGCATGACTTTAGCACTGGCAGATACGTCAGGATTCCGGATGTATCTGTTATTACTTGTGACATTGAGTGCTGTCCAGTGAATACAGCGCATCCATGATGTCGCAAGAAGGGCGTAGTGAAAAGTGTTGCAACACTGTCTTGTCGCTGCGCTTCAGCACTTTTCATGAGTGAGGTCCAGGAATGTGCACTATTTTATAGATGGTGCGCATTCCTGCCCTGTAGTTTTGTCGCAGGGCAGTACAGCAACAGTGCTTGCAGCGCTGTCCAGAACCAAAACCTGCTGAAATGAGGCCCAAAGTGTTATCTCCATTTTTAAGACCAGCTACTTTCTGGCCATAAAAAACTGCCTCTAACTGCAGTTAGAGGCAGTTTTTTAGGTCTTCCAAACTTCAATAATTCCCTTGTAAATATCGCGAAGTGGGGTTTGCAGCCGTTTTTGCACGGGAACGCCTCCATTGCATGTCATTATCGCTAACAGAAGTGGGGATCTTTAGAATGGACTTTTTGCTGGAAAACTGTCGCTAACAGAGGTTAGCGACAGCTTGTACATATGTTGATGTAAATCTCGCTGCAAAACCATCAGAAAAGTACCGCTAAGGCGCTGTTAACCCCTTGTACATATGCCCCATTCCTTCTTGACCATTTTTCAGAGCAGTGTTTACAATCTAAATTTTCCATGTCCTGACCTGTGCTATCGCTGGCACTACATTCCTCGATGCTAGGCACTAGATTAGGGTATTGAATCTGCCGCTAGTCATACCTGTGCTGGGCTAAGGGGTGGAAATCTGACCCGGTATGCTAAAGGTTTCCTATTTCCCTCGCCTGTAATCCAGCAGCTACTCTACAAAGATGTATTCTCACAAATGGTGCAGAGGCTGAAGACGGCCCTTACATCGCAATGAGATGGGAGCAGGGAGAGAGCACATATTCACTGAGGGCTGCAAAACACGCTTTCCAAAATGCCAATAGCTCTCTTTCCCTCTCTCTCTCTCTCTCTCTCTCTCTCTATATATATATATATATTTATACTTGTACGACGGTGCACTCAGCACACTCCTACTGGGGGGCTTGTTCGAATAAAAAGTCAGAAATGGAGAAGGTGCAGTATCGAGTCTTCTGATGGCAGCCCATGAGGAAGGGGGAGGTCCCTTGAAACGCGTTGGGCATTTAAAGAAGTGTGAAGCGTAACGGCGTGCTGCACGGGAAGCCCGGAGGGCAGAGAACTGTCGTGTGCCTCTCAAATGCTTCAGGCGGTTTGTTCATCCACATTGCTACACGGCGGCCTGGCCGTGGAGGGAGCACCATCATCTACTGATCATGGATGTTTTGTCAGCAGAATGAGGCTTGTATTTTCAAACTATTTGGAAATAGTCTGAGCACAGAACTCTTCATTTAACAACAGCGCGCATGATCGCAACGCAGCCTACTAAAGGAGTTTAAAGACTATGCATTATTTTAAATCTGAACTCTCAACCTTACTTAAAGGCAATACTTTAATCTGCATCATTAAGACTACAAGTCCCAGCAAACCTTGTACGACGGTGCACTCAGCACACTCCTACTGGGGGACTTGTTCGAATAAAAAGTCAGAAATGGAAAAGGTGCAGTATCGAGTCTTCTGATGGCAGCCCATGAGGAAGGGGGAGGTCCCTTGAAACGCGTCGGGCATTTAAAGAAGTGTGAAGCGTAACGGCGTGCTGCACGGGAAGCCCGGAGGCCAGAGAACTGTCGTGTGCCTCTCAAATGCTTCAGGCAGTTTGTTCATCCACATTTCTACACGGCGGCCTGGCCGTGGAGGGAGCACCATCATCTGCTGATCATGGATGTTTTGTCAGCAGAATGAGGCTTGTATTTTCGAACTATTTGGAAATAGTCTGAGCACAGAACTCTTCATTTAACAACAGCGCACATGATCGCAACGCAGCCTACTAAAGGAGTTTAAAGACTATGCATTATTTTAAATCTGAACTCTCGACCTCACTTAAAGGCAATACTTTAATCTGCATCATTAAGACTACAAGTCCCAGCAAACCTTGTACGACGGTGCACTCAGCACACGCCTACTGGGGGGCTTGTTCGAATAAAAAGTTAGAAATGGAGAAGGTGCAGCATCGAGTCTTCTGATGGCAGCCCATGAGGAAGGGGGAGGTCCCTTGAAACGCGTCGGGCATTTAAAGAAGTGTGAAGCGTAACGGCGTGCTGCACGGGAAGCCCGGAGGCCAGAGAACTGTCGTGTGCCTCTCAAATGCTTCAGGCAGTTTGTTCATCCACATTTCTACACGGCGGCCTGGCCGTGGAGGGAGCACCATCATCTGCTGATCATGGATGTTTTGTCAGCAGAATGAGGCTTGTATTTTCGAACTATTTGGAAATAGTCTGAGCACAGAACTCTTCATTTAACAACAGCGCGCATGATCGCAACGCAGCCTACTAAAGGAGTTTAAAGACTATGCATTATTTTAAATCTGAACTCTCGACCTCACTTAAAGGCAATACTTTAATCTGCATCATTAAGACTACAAGTCCCAGCAAACCTTGTACGACGGTGCACTCAGCACACGCCTACTGGGGGGCTTGTTCGAATAAAAAGTCAGAAATGGAGAAGGTGCAGTATCGAGTCTTCTGATGGCAGCCCATGAGGAAGGGGGAGGTCCCTTGAAATGCGTCGGGCATTTAAAGAAGTGTGAAGCGAAACGGCGTGCTGCACGGGAAGCCCGGAGGGCAGAGAACTGTCGTGTGCCTCTCAAATGCTTCAGGCAGTTTGTTCATTTATATATATATATATACATCTATCTTTTTTTTTTGGGGGGGTGGTGTTTTTTTATTTTGTACTTTTTCTTGTCAAAGTCTACAGGAGCTCAGGGAATTGTCTGAGACACTTTTAAAGTGATGTCTATTTCAGCTATAAGTGTTGGAAGAAGCTGGCATACCATTCAGAAAATGTTGATGGCAAATGACTGAGTACTTTGAAAAAGAAAATCCCAGTATGAAGATCAAATGCCCTTTCAAATGGACTTTCTCTTTCATAGCAGCGAAGAACAGCGAATGTTAGCCTGGAGCAGTCATGGTTTAGAAGGTAAGGTCTGAGAAATGTTTTATCACGTGGTAAAAGAATTTTTTTTTTTACCATTTGACGTTTCTGGAGTTTTGTGTAGTTTTGGCCAGTAGAAACTGGTTTGGGCAGAAAATGCTCCTTGAACTAGTCTCCTGCAGGTATTGTGCATGAAATATTTTCGCAAGTTAACAGCTAAATCCATTTTGCATGATGTGCTTACTTTTGCATAGTTTTCATGCAAATAATGCGTATTGTATAAAAAAAAATGTACGCATGTAAGAGGCTGAAAATGTGGATCTATCAATCGGCTCTGGAATAGGGTCAGGTTGGGTAGTCAGGCTGGTAGAATGTTCGCTGTTTTCGAGTCTGTTACTAGTTAGGACTTTTGGGTGGGACGTTTTTGAGTCTTTCTATCTCCAGCACGGGGACACGCCTTTAGGCAGAACCATGCTCTTTACAAATTAGGTTGATTATTATTATTAAACATGAATGTTAGTTAAGTATCTTTCTGCAGTAGCATAAACAAACAGAGCACCAATAAACTGCTAAGACTAGGGTCACCGGAACTATGCGATTCTGCGGCTGTGGCGATTTTCACATAATTATGAATTTCCTCTATTTGCCACATAATCCGTCATCTGTTGCATTATATGCAGATTGTAACACCAACAAATTGTATCTAGCACAAACGGATCAAAAGTTGCAAAAAATATGGTTCTTTTGTACCGGAAGGCTTTTTGCAAATGTCGACTGATCAGCTATCAGTTTAAAAAAAAAAGAGTTTTATATAGCGCGAACTTTACCCGAATCCAATCAGGTATCAGAGCGCTTTACATAGCACCAGTTACGTTACATGAGGACACACATTCATTCTTTGTTAGGCACGGGGAGATTAAGTGATTTGCCCAGAATCACAGGATGTTCAGCGTCATTCCCGAGACTCGAACCCAGTTCCCCAGGTCCGGGTCGAGCGCCCTAGCCATTAGGCCAACTTGGGTGTTAAATTGGTAATAAGAAGGTGAATTCTTTTCACAGACAGTTACCAGGTGTAAAAAATGGAAAAATAATGAAGTAATATTTTTCCTTTTCTTGCTGCATAATTTAGTCAACTCTGCCCTATAATTTGATCTCCTCCTCTGCTGCATAATTCCAGTGGTCCTGACTAAGACCCTCATTGCGTGTGGCTCAGGGAATAGGCTAGTGTTGCTATTATCGAAGGTACCTGTAACTCTGGTGTGATAAAAAAAAGTGGCCCATTACGAGTTAGATCCAAAGGGTCCATTAAGAAATGAGGAATTACCACAGGAACCAGTAAATCTGGGTCTGATTCCCCTTGTAAATCCTCATTTTGGCTCAGACTTTCTCCTGGAACTTTCTGCTGCTTTCAGCACCCTGCATCTTTGGGTGAAAGTAAAGAGATCCAGGGTGTTCCCTTTGATCTCATAACACAGATAGGGCTGGTAAATGCCATTACCAGCCTCATCAAAATTAAGTGGCCACTGGTAATGATGGCCTAAGAAAGCTCAAAGCGTCTTGGAAGATAAAACAACTCATAAAAAGAGCTTGTTAAGCACAGTATATTGTTTTTCTCCAATTACAGCCTCATTTCATTTCAGATCCTCGCGCGGATGCTATTTTAGTTTAATCCCAACATAAAGAACCTTACTTTAAAAGTAACATATTGGCCAGACAATTAGCAATTGTATTGCACTAGTGCAACGGGTTCAGTCTTCATACTTAAGTTTTGACCGTTTTTTTAATGTTAAACAATCTGTCTTTGCGTCACGCTTTAACGAAATCAGTGAAACATAGTGGTGCGGCAAGGGTGACTTGCACCCTAGTGTAAGGAAGGAAACACGGCCCCTTCACAGTAGGTTGGTAGGAAAGTATCATAATAACCAGGGTTCAATGGGCCCCTCAGGTCTCTGTGCCACGGTGCCACTGCACCTGCTGCACCATTGATAGCGACGCCAGAGGTGAAACAGTGAGGTGGGCAGATTCCTAATGCCAACGCAATAGGATGTTTTGCTCGCCAAACAGTGGCGACAGCTAGTTACCAGGGTGGCGGGGCGGGGTGAGTAGGAGGTGGGTTGTAAATATAAATAAAAATATAAAAAAATAACACCTACCTTCAGGCCGTCACGTGGCCAGCTGCAGCCTCTCAGTCCGCTCCCCGCCGCCTCGGAAGCAGGAACCAGGAAATACCCAGGCTCCTGACTCCCGTAGCCAATCACAACGCTGCAGCCTGGGGGCCTGGGCATGTTCTGCACCCAAGCTGTAATGCAGCCTGGGTGCAAAACATGCACAGTGCGCCTAACTGTTATGGTTGGCCCAAGAGGGGCGGCCAAAAGGTTATGCGGACTTTAGAGTGGACACCCACTCCTCCTCCTGGCCCCTGCTCTGGTAGGCCAGCCCCACCCCGCTTGGCCGCACCAGGAAATGGAAAACTTAAATGATAATAACGCTGGTTACTATCATTTTAGTTTTCCTTTCTACTGCTCGCAGAGAGCAGTGGGGCGACGCTCCTCCGCCTTAGCTGAGGAGCAGCCACTGTCGCCAAATAATTAAAATAAGGCTAAAATCCTTCTTAAAAGGCTTCCTTGTTATATTAGGGACCTTATATTGGTGCCTGTATTGCGTTTATGCGGCCCTGACGCTGCTTTAAAGAACTGTAGGTGAACAGGAAGTAGAAGGGTGGGGCATGAGACAGAAGTATGAAATAGGAGAAATGGTCAGAGGAGCCATGATGTCTTGTTGGTAGTTCGGTGGCTGTAGTGCACGGAAGGGAACCTGGAGACAGAAGGAGGGGATATTAGAGGGAAGTTAGGGAGGAATGAGACAGGAAGGAAGGAGGTTTGAGAGGTAAGAAAGGCACGGGTAAAGTCCTGCTGTTGCAAAGACCCTTTGGTCACTGTCAGCGGGCACAGGTAAGAGCGGTGGGCAGTGGGGGGGCAGTGCAGGGGCCAGGAAAGTCAACATACAATGAGATAAGTTAAATTAAATAAAAATACATAAACCACTAACTTGCGCTCGCTCCATTGCTGAGTCGGCAATGCAGCAAACGCAAGGTAAGTAGTTTTGTTTATTTTTTTAAAAAAAACTTTTTATTAACATACATCAGCTCATTAGTTTCAGTGCAGAGGAAGTAATAAATCTGGCATTGTAGGGACAACAGGTATAAGCAAACATTGCAGTATGTCACCGGAAGATCTAGGGGGAAGGGGGATCATCATAGCTAATAGTGCGGGCCGGTTGGCATATATCACCACAATAGGAATTCCACAAACCCCATACGTGGGCCCACTTTTTAGGGCACACCCAAGCCACATAGACCGTCTTCTCCCTATACATGGACCAGTCCAGGTCTTTTTTCCATTTATCCACTGTACGAGGATGTGACGCTCCCCATAACTGTGCAATGTTTCTCGTAGCTAGCATAAGCCCCAGTGTGACCCACTGTGTAAGGTAAGTGTTCAAGTCTGTCGGCTCCCAAATATTCAATAAGCATCTGCGGGTCTCCGGACCAAGCTGGGTGGTGAGCACTGTGTTAATGGTGTCATGTATCCTGCGCCAATAGGGTTGAATGAGGTCACACTCCCAAATAATGTGCATAAACGTACCCTCGTGGCCACATCCCCGTCTACATTCCCCCCCGTCCATTTTACCCATCCGCACCAGCTCGGGTCCCATCATGTACACCCTATGGAGGATTTAAGGTGCACTAGTCGGAGTTTTTTTAATTTTTTTTATTAATTTAACTTATCCTGTCATATGCTGACTTGCTCGACTCCCACTGTCCCCGCCCTGCCCCACTGCCCCACAGCTCTTACCTGTGCCGGCCACGACTGACTTTGGGTGAGACCAAGAACAATTCTCTTTCTAAATTCCATCTCCCAACTTAATGTGGTGCTTGTTTGTATTGTTTAATTATGTTGCGAAACTCACCCTGATCTCTTGTAAAGTGTTCTAAAGCCCTTTGGCCACTTTAGAATAATGCAAAAAAATATATATAAGGGAAAAATGGTAGGTATGTCATGCCCAATTCATGAAGTCAGAACACTTTATTCTCATGTAAATTGGTCTGCAACCATTGAACTATGTGATTTGCTCTTAAACAAATGTGAGCTATTTGCAAAAGAAAAAAAATTCATTGTATACACTTGGGTCGACCATACTTATGTTATGCTGCATTTTTAACACATGCGAGTTATCAAATGTCAGTGAGCAGAAAACTGTGGGAAGAAAGGATTGGAGCTGCAAAGTGACATAATGTGGACATGCAGATAGGGTGTGTCCAAGAAGTAGCCAATGGTAGTCAATGATGATCAAGTTTCCACCCCCAAGGAAGCAAATTCCCGCACAGAACACTGCTGAGTCATTCATTTCATTCCACTTTATTCGATTAATTAAAATCATAAAAGTGCACACAACATATACATTCATATATACATACAAAATACAATAAATAACACTATTACAATCATCATAAAACCAGCTTTAAAAATAATTCATAATACAGAAGCCATAGTGCATAAACAGAGAAAATCACATAAGGAAAACCTTGCCATAAGTGCATGCCATTTCTTAATCAATCGACAAGGTCCTACTGGGTATCATCCTACCCTTCACCCTAACTGTGGCCACAAGAAAAGACGCTATACAAAAAGTTTCATAAGTATTGGCTAGCATTTGTAAATATAGTAGGGCAGGTTTGGCCTGGAAGAAACCCTTCTGTCTAAGCAAGGGAACCAAGAACTTCTTGCGGGCCCCCGTATAGTGTTTACAGAATAATACAAAGTGTAGAGTATCCTGGATGGAGTAATTATCACAGGAGCATAACCCAGCATCCTCGGGTTTCGACCAAGTTGGATAATCCCCCAAAATAAAGTGTAGTAAATTGAATCGGAGTCTGGTCAGTAGCCAGCGATGAAATGGTTTAGTGACTATAAGCAGATAGGGTTCTATTAACAAAGTAGTTTTTAATAGGGAATGAGCCCTCACCAAAGGTTTTTGTATTTCAATCCCTTCCCTTTCCATAGTCTTTAGTTTTATAAAATTGCTTTTTACCCATTTCAAATCATCGTTCCTGATGTTTTCCGGATGGTCATATAGCTCCTGACGTCCCAATTTGGCGAACATAGTTTTAACATATACCAACCAGTTAATCTTATCAACTCTATCCAATTTAACACAATCTCTAAGTATCTCGTGATTTAGACTCAAGTCTGGATTAAGCCAAACTCTGAGCCAGCAGAGTAACGGAGCCATGCTCAGGGTGTCAGATAAATAGCCCAAACCTAATTCCTGATGCAAAGAGAAAATGGGGGCAGATTAGGGTAATGAGAGTAGTTTCCGCAGAAAACTATTTTCAGCTACCTGGAGATCTGGTTGGGGTTTATATCCCCAGATCGCGGAGCCATATCCCGCAATGGCCAAGCACTTGGAGGAATATATTTTTAAAATGGCCTCCATTGGTCTTGCCCCCAAGCGTTTCGCAAAACCTAGAACAGCAGAAGTTGATCTGATTACTGCGTTCTTTTTTAATTTTTGTTGAGGGACCCAAGTACTTTTTTCATCAAAAACTACCCCCAGATAGGTGAAAGAGGGGACGTGCGACACTAGTCCTCCATTACAAGTGAAGGTTTTTGTTTTTTTAGCTCTCCTGCCAATTACCATGACATGTGACTTGCCTATATTTACAATTAGGTCCAGGGACGACATAAATTTTCCAAAAGCATCGAGTAGGGACTGTAGACCTACCGCCGTCCTAACCAGTAAGACAGCGTCATCCGCGTATAGGAGAACTGGAATTAAAGTATCTCCTACACGCGGAATATCCAAACAAGCTTTGACCAGGGTTTTGTCCAGAGCATTAATATAAAGGGTAAATAACAGAGGTGCCATAATGCATCCCTGTCTTACCCCTCTTCTAGATTTGAAGGGCTTGGAACAACTACCATCCCGAGATAACCTGATCGATGCGGTAAGATTACGATGAAGATCTACTAAAAAGTAGACCAAAGGTGGATCTAGACCCATCTCCAATAGAATTGTCCACAGCTTTGACCTGTTGACCAGGTCAAAAGCTGAGGACAAGTCCATAAAAGCAAGGTTCAACGTGCACTCCTTGGCCATAGTGTATTTACCCATTAACATAAACAAATTCAAACATTGGTCTAAAGTGCCACGACCTTTACGGAAACCATATTGTAGATTAGTTATAATTTTGTTATCTTCTGCCCAAGCTGTGATCTTTCCAAGAATCACTTTGCCAAGAATTTTCACTACCGAGTCAATGAGGGATATAGGTCTGTAACACCTTGGTTCACTCCGTTGGCCCTTTTTGAAAATTGGAATAATTGTCGAGTGACACCAAGATGGAGGAGGCCCAATCAAAGCCACAGCGTTAAAGACATTGGCCAGAATTTTTGCCCAGAATGTAGGATTATGTTTGTAGACATCCGCTGGGACATGATCAGGGCCTGGTGCTTTATTACTCATTGTGTCCTTTATGGCCTTTTCTATATCCTCAATATCAAAAATAAGAGGTGACCTCCCATGCTGTAGAAAATTATTAAACTCATGATTGTTGGGGTCATTAGTGCCATAGATCCCTTCAAAGTGATTTAACCATTGGGCTTCTGTAACATTAGTTTCCTGGCAACTGTTAGCCAAGCCTGAAAAAAGGGGGTATTTACAATTGACCAGAACTTGGCACTATCTTTTAAGACGTCGACTGATAGCAGGGCATCCCACGTGTCTGCTTTAATTTCAGATTTTCTCTTATGGATCGCCAATTTATATAGTTTCCTACGGCTCGCTATCAAAGACCTATCTTGCGGAGAGGCCTTCAATGCTGAGATTAAGGCACTATGTGCTTGCGAACAACTTCGGTCAAACCATTTTTCATGCAATTCGACAAATCCCTTGGATTTAGTGGTCAGATCTTTAGCAATCTGCGAGCAAATACCCACGAAGGCTTCCACAGTTACATCCTTCGAAGTTATGGGATCATTACATAATAATATGAGATCCCTGGTATTCGCACATAAATCAGAAAAGAATAGTGTCGGTATCACTTTAATCCACTTAAGCCTCCTATCTTGATCCCGGGTTACCAGGTTTTTAGGGCCAAGTGTTCTCCTACTCAATTCCAAAAACCCACAATCTGAAGCTAATTCCAGCAGAACAGGGTTGTGATCGCTAAAGGGAGATGATATAGCATTATAAAAAATAACCTTTTCAAGAAGATTGTGAGTCAAAAAAATGTAATCAATAATGGTCTCACCGTTCTTGAATGTATAATAGCGATCAGAGGAGTTAGCAAAAGAGGGTTCGAAAAGATCTGAATCAGACAAAAACATTTCTAGGGCAACACCTCGAGGAGAGTGCTCAAAGTGCGGGGTCTCTGAAATAGTATAGACCAAGTTGTCTACTATGTGGCAAGCATGTTCACGTAAGTGTATATTAAAATCCCCCAAAAGCAAAATAAAAGAATTAGTGGAATGATCTCTCCTATATTCATGTAAAAAATCATTCAGTATTCCCAAATGCTTATTCTTATCTATACATTCACTTGAATTATAGAAGTTAATTAATAACAGATTAAAATTATTGGGACGGTTTACTTCTAGAGCCAATATATTAGATGAATCAACCTCTAGTCTTGATAGAGAACCTGTAAGGTTAAGGGACAAGAGGAACAACAAGCCACCCTTCGCTCTACCTGCCTTACATGGACGTGGCGGTAGGGAGAAGGTTCTATATCCATCTAACCAGAAATTGTCCTCCATGTCCCATGTTTCCTGAAGGGCGATAATATCATATTGCTTTATGTTGTTCAGCCATATGGGATCGTATTTCTTAGAATTAAGGCCAGCAATATTCCACGTAATAATTTTACAATTACGAATGGGATCTGCATTAATCACACCTGAATCTTGAACCATAGGAATCAAGTCGTCATTAGACGCCCCTATCCCTAATGGTCAATCATTTTGATCCAACTGAGAAAGGGGGAAAAATCTATTAGAGGCCAACAGCCCTGTATCCCTGGGAGTGGGTAATAGAGATGAATGTTGTGCTGGTGGTAACACTACCATACTCACTCTGTCTTTAGGTGGACTAATAACTCCATCTTGAGGGACAGGCCTATCCACATGGGGGGGAAAAGAGGGATCATGGGTTCTCCTAGAAGGTGGATAGAAAAACCCCAGGGGCACAACTCTAATAGCCCCACCAAGCTGATCCGTTGCATTCCATAGCAATCTTCCTGGTATATTTTGGTTATTAAAATTAACAATAATGCAGTCCCCAGTAACACGTTTGGGGCCGTGACCCACCCAGCCAACTCGCCTTGCCATAATAATATTGGCAGAAATCCCCGCTGAACCTGAGGAATGATGCTCACACCAATGCTTAGTTTTTCTCAATAGGGCGGCTGTGGATTCAACATCACCAGCCGGTAGAGGAGGGACCCCCACCAAAACTACTACCAAGGGGGTAGCTTCTGGAGGTAGATTAATTATGGATGAATTGGGAGAAAGCAACTTCCCCAATTGCTCTATGTTCTTATTACAGGCCTCTACATTCGTGTTGCGAGCCACCTTCTTTCTCTCAGCGAGTTGAATCCCAAAGTTCTTGTCCCCAGCCAAGTGTGATTCACCACCAGGATTTCGTACATTAGAAGCCAAATGGTTCGTTAGTGGCTCTTGATTTATATTAACCGTAGATAAGAGGCAGTTCCTTTGTAGGGGACTTTCAACCAAATCAGCATTAAGGTGTGTGTTCGGGCCTGAATTGGACCGCCGACTATTCGATAAAAGACGATTAGCGTCAGACTTAAATGAATCAATCATAACATTTAGACGGTCACACTTACACCGTAGGTCCGCCACACACTTGTTCATGGTATCAATGACATCCTTAGCAACATTTGTCAGAATATCCTCAAACCGTGACGAGAAGATCTCTTCGACCAGATTCCGCAGTGCTATTTGTATATTTTCATCCAGGCCGTGGCTAGGTTTTACTGTGTTTGGTTTGGGCCCCTTTTGTTTTTTACCGTTTATTTTAAGTAAAGCACGGGGTCCCTCTATCTTGGTTGCCTGATGTTTGGATCCTTTTACCAAGTCAATAGTAGCTACTTCCAAGAGCCGGTCCCGCTCCCCCATATCGCTACCAGCAATCCCCGAGGGAGCAATGACAATTCCAGGACCCTTATTTACAATCACCTCCGGTTCCAATGGTATAGAAGGCAGTTCAACCTGTGGTGAGTCCACACCCTCTCTAGCTGTTAGACCCAACTCCCTTTCCACAACCTCGATTTCATTGTTCAACACACCCACCGCTGTAGTCAGGTAGGTAATAATAGAGGTAGATTTACGAGGGACTTTTGCTGAGTCAAAACTAAGGCGCAAATAATTCATCGGTCAAATGCCACCCCCTGTTACAGTTACAATGAAGGAGTTACCGTAATTATTTTATTTTTTATATTTCCTAGAAGGTGAACACCTCTTCTATTGTTTTGCCTTTTTTTTTTTTATTATTTGGAAAACCCATTTTACTTTCCCATTGCACTTTGCCAGAAGGAAGTTACCCACTCTGAATTTAAGATCCTACATGTGGGCAAAGCACACCTTTTCTGTGCGGGTCACATATATTCCATTGTGCATTTTATCTCATGCATAATTAAGTGTGGCACTTATGCAAATGTTTTTTGTGAGTAGTACAAACACAGAGTTCTGTGCAGACAGATAACATAATGGAAAAAGCAATAGACGCACATAGTCTTTCTGCGTTCAGGGCGATGTGGAGTAGGACAAAAAGTCTAACAAGTACCAGTAAAGTGACAGCATGTATCTACCTGGCTCCATTCCACCGGGGTCTAGTTGTTTATAAGTAGACAGCAGATAACTCTTGAGGGGCCTGCATATGTCCCAGGGTCTAGCAGAAGGTGGCATGAGCTGTGCATACATTCAAGTTGTTCATTACAATATATGAGTGATTCTAACCAGAGGCGCTGTTTACTGAAAACTAGAGCTGTCTAGCTAGAGATTGTTTGCTACGTCGAACTAAAATTGTTGCCTTTTAATCTTAGTAAAGCATTTTGAGGTCAGCATTTGAGTGTTTAGACGCTGACGCCAACGCGCACGCCCAGCTACAAAAGGGGCTGATGACGCGACCGCGCTGAGGTGCTCTTTACTGAACACTAGAGATGTCTAGATGGAGATTGTTTGCCACGTCAAACTAAAATTGTTAACTGTTTTTAAAAATTGATGAAAACTTGGGGGGCTTTTAAATTTGTGTTTGCACTTTAGTATCTCACAATCACGGGAGCTGTGTTAAAGATCCGGGGGTCGCCTTTTAATCTTAGTAAAGCATTTTGAGGTCAGCATTCGAGTGTTTAGACGCTGACGCCAACGCGCATGCCCAGCTACAAAAGGGATTGATGATGGGACCGTGCAGCGGACGCGCACAGCGGACGTGCGCAGCGGGCACGCCGCTGGCACGCCAAAGGCGCGCCTAAGGCAAGCCCGTCTGCGCCTGTCCTTGCCCGAACGGTTCCAGGTGCCAGAACCCCTGCCGGTTGGCCGAGGGCACCGCTCACCTATACCACTGATCAGCTTTGGCAGTACAGACGGATGGTAAGGAGTATTTGTATCCATCGTATGCACCCTGATGGGAATTCAATGCATGCACTGCCCCTTTCATTTCCGTCCCGCTATCAATGAGCGCACAACCTCGACTCCAGCTACGGCTTTTAACATGCTTTTACTTAATTGTCGCTCAATGCCCAGACATGCCATTGAAATTAGAATACTGTTAGAGGATGAGAGTCCAGACGCTCTGTTTTTAACAGAGACATGGTTAACGAGTGTATCAGACCCGACCCTCGCTCAAGCTCTCCCCTCTGGGTACACTATTCAAAGACATGACAAAGAACATAACAGAGGAGGTGGCATAGCCATTGTTTATAAAACTGGATTTAACTGCCGCATGTCAGTGATCCCAATACCTGACTGCGAGAGTCTGCTCTTTTCCATTGGTTTTTCCCACACCAGCACCTTTTCCGGGATTTTAATTTATCGCCCTCCGGGTACATTGGGCAAATTTTGCAATGACCTCCCCGAGATCACAGCCAACTTAGCTAGTCCCCTGTCCAACTTTACCCTTTTGGGAGATTTTAACATGCATTTCGATGACTACTCTTTACCAGCCATACGTGACCTATCGGAAAGTATGGAAGCCCTCCAATTTAACCAGAAAGTGAGAGGCCACACCCACACTACAGATCTTCAGGTTGGAAATCCTATTTCACTACCTTGGACAGATCATTGCCTTATTCCTTTTTCTTGGACCCATCAAGTTAGTAGCAGATCAGCGGTAACATCTACCAAACTGTCCCGTTCATGGTCACAACTCTCAGTAGAGCGCTGGGTATCAATACTCAATGACACCAGACCGGCACCAGAATCTAATCCGGTTACTGCAAGCCACAATTTTGAAAAACGGCTGATTTCTTCTTTAGACATGGTGCTCCCAAAGAAGCAAATTAAGGATAAAAGTGGAGCAAATAGAACACCTTGGTACACCCCCAAACTGCGTAAATTTAAGCAGGCTTGTAAACGGTCCGAAAGAAAATGGAGAAAATATGACTCCATTACAAATAAAATGATTTATAGGGAGGATATTAAAAGGTATAAGGAAGAAATTAAGTGTGCACAGTCCCTTTATTATGAAAATCAAATCCTTTCAGCCCCCAATTCTTCTCGCGAAATATTTCGCATAGTGAAATAACTTATTAAATCCCCTCCACCACCCATTCCTTGTGATGATATTTCATCTCGTTGCAACCAACTAGCTACTTTTTTCTTCAATAAAATCCAAGACATTTATACCTCCTTTAATCAGGCTACAGCTTTAATCAATGCCCCCTTAACCAACATCAAAGGATGCACTGATAATTGCACTTTAGCCGAAATTCTCCTCCTGGGTCAACCCTCCCTGCAAGGTATCCTTGGTCAGTTAAAGTCAGGTTACCCCAGGGATACAGTTCTGCCCCTCATTTTAAATTGAATCTTTGATACAGTCTCTACTGTTATCCTGGACATGATTAATGCCACCTTCCGGACAGGCATGGTCCCCCCTCCTGGAAGCAAGCAAAGGTTAAAGCTTTGCTGAAAAAGCCGATCCTGGATCCTGAAATGTTAGAGAACTATCATCCCATTTCACTACTGCCAGGGATAAGCAATATCCGCGTTTCTGGAAAGCAATAACTGTCTTCACTCATCTCAAACTTGGTTCAGACCTTAACAGGGCACAGAAATTGCCCTCCTAGCTGTGGTTGAGGCAACCTGGAAAATCTTAGACAACGGAGGCTGCACTGCCATTGTGCTTTTAGATCTTAGTGCAGCCTTCGATACAGTCAATCATCAACTGCTCATCCAGAGGCTTAGAGATGTAGGAGTGTTCCATGAAGACTGCATCTCTGACCCTCTGCCACTCCGATGTGGGGTTCCTCAGGGATCATCCCTGTCCCCCACGCTTTTTAATGTGTACAGGAGCCCTTTGGCAGGTGTTGTGGAGCCCTTCGGCATCCAGATCATTACGGATGTATGACGTTACAACGCACACTTTTACAACGCATGCACTTACAACGCATTTTTTACAACGCATAATCCATTACAACGCATGACATTACAACGCATGACACTACAACGCATTTTTTAAAAATACCTTTACAACGCATTACCATTACAACGCATACTACCTTTACAACGCATACCATTACAACGCATAATATTAAATTACATTTAAGGTAAGTATTAGATAGTATAGGGGTAAAAATTACTTTTCTAACTCCAGGGGGTGCAACAGTAGGGAAAGTGTTGGATAGTATAGGGGTAAAAATTACTATTCTAACTCCAGGGGGTGCAACAGTAGGGTAAGTGTTGGATAGTATAGGGGTAAAAATTACTATTCTAACTCCAGGGGGTGCAACAGTAGGGTAAGTGTTGGATAGTGTAGGGGTAAAAATTACTATTCTAACTCCAGGGGGTGCAACAGTAGGGTAAGTGTTGGATAGTGTAGGGGTAAAAATTACTATTCTAACTCCAGGGGGTGCAACAGTAGGGTAAGTGTTGGATAGTATAGGGGTAAAAATTACTATTCTAACTCCAGGGGGTGCATCAGTAGGGTAAGTGTTGGATAGTATAGGGGTAAAAATTACTATTCTAACTCCAGGGGGTGCATCAGTAGGGTAAGTGTTGGATAGTATAGGGGTAAAAATTACTATTCTAACTCCAGAGGGTGCATCAGTAGGGTAAGTGTTGGATAGTATAGGGGTAAAAATTACTATTCTAACTCCAGGGGGTGCATCAGTAGGGTAAGTGTTGGATAGTATAGGGGTAAAAATTACTATTCTAACTCCAGGGGGTGCATCAGTAGGGTAAGTGTTGGATAGTATAGTGTAATATTATGCGTTGTAATGGTATGCGTTGTAATGGTAGTATGCGTTGTAATGGAATGCGTTGTAAAGGTAGTTTTTAAAAATGCGTTGTAGTGTCATGCGTTGTAATGTCATGCGTTGTAATGGATTATGCGTTGTAAAAAATGCGTTGTAATGGTAGTGCGTTGTAAAAGTTGCGTTGTAAAGGTTGTTCCCCGATCATTACATATGCCGATGATACGCAGCTGATTGTCTCCTTCAATCAGCTCAACAACACTGCCCCGGAGTTGGCCATGTGTCTTGGAGAGGTCTCAGCTTGGATGGAGGGCTCATTTTTGAAGCTGAACGGATCTAAAATGGAGCTGATGTTTCTGGGTAAACCTTCTGTACCCAATATAAGCCTATCAGGGCCAAGTTATTTCGGCTCTCCCCCATCCCCCAAAGATTATATCAAGAGTCTGGGGGTTTGCTTGGATCGTAATCTTGATTTTGGGGAGCAAATAAGGAAAGGTGCCGGTAGCTGATTTGGGCTGATGAGGATGACATGGAAAATCATTCCTCTTCTCCCCTTCTCGGCAAGGAAAGTGGTGGTCCAGTCTCTTATTCTTTCCAGGCTCGACTACACCATTGCCCTATACTTAGGAGCACCATGCTCCACGGTTAAGAAACTACAAACTGTACAGAACTGTGCGGCACGACAACTCCTGAATATTCACAGCCAACAGTCAGCACGGGCTGCCTTGGCTGCCCTTCACTGGTTGCCCATTCAGCAGAGAGTGCAGTTTAAGGCCCTCTGCATTTCACATAAGGTACTGTTGGGTTCTGGCCCACCCATTATACGCTCCCTCATTTCCTCCTACCATCCTAAGAGAGTCCTGCGATCAGGCAATAAACAGATGGCAGCTGTACCTAGAATTAAGAAAGCACGTACAGGGGGACTCCTTTTTTCATATAATGCAGCAAGGCTATGGAACTCCCTCCCCTTTGACATTCGATGTGAAACCAACCATCTGGTCTTCCGGAAACGCATAAAAACCTTTCTGTTTCCATAAATTGATACTTAGTTCATAAACATGGCCTCTAGCGCTGGGATGCCTTTCGTAACCATGCGCTTTATAAATGTTTTACAATTACAATTATGCTGCAATGTACCCCTTCTACTCCACATCCACCAATCGTTTGGCCGGTAACAACACCACTACAGTAAATTTAATATGAGCCGTGGAAACCCCCTCCTCCCTACCCAACAATGGAGTCTTGGGATCTGACAGTATCACAGAGCCAATCATTGTAGACACCGTAGTCAAGACTCACGACCAGTATTTTTTGAACGCCTTCACAGGACGAAACCAGGGGCAGGAAACCTGATTCAAAGACCCCGTATCTGGCACAGTTTGAGTTTTCTCGAGTCTGCGATTCCACAGATCCCAGGGGGTGTAATCGGCTCTGTGCAAAACCTAAAATGAATTATGCAGAGTCTGTTACTTGGAGAGAGAAACCCAGTCCGGGAGCAATTGAAGACTTTTCAGTGATCTTTTTGCCTAGCTCCTCGCCCATCTGGTCCTGGCCAAAAGACCAGCAGTGGCAGAGTCCTCTTGCACAGAATGGTAGAGGATAGATATTAGATGCTTGGTAGATGTAGTAGTCCAAAGCTTATGTAACCTTTATTTTATTTTATTTATTTATTTAAAAGGTTTTGTACAGCTCGAACATGACCCAATAGGGTATCAGAGCGCTTTACAGAGAGATGCAACACCTATATGGGGAGGCAATTGAGGTAGAATCATAGCAATAGACAAAGATAACAATAGTTACGTAATGACATAATAGTGGGCAAAAGATTTAGGCAGTATAATAAGGCGAGAGGGTCAGCTGATAGTAGATGAGGTGACTCAGGACCCCAACTGGACTTCAGGACAGGCAAGTATTCATCAGTAGCGCTTTCACTTCTTTTTTGAAGGACACTGTTGATGGAATCAGTCTCTTTTCCTTAGGCAGGGAGTTCCAGATTCCTGGGGTGATTCCTGAGACGGAACAGTTGTAAGTTTTTGTTTTTTTGAATTTCTTCGGTTTAAGTAACAGTGTGCTGGAGCTCCTGGAAGTACGGGCACCAACCGACAATGCACGTTTTTTTGCGAGGTAGAGAGGCGTATTGAAGTGAAGGGCTTTGTGGGTCATGCAGGCAAGTTTTAGGCATATCCTTGCTTCGAAAGGTAGCCAGTTGAGAGATTTCAGGTCCAGTGAGATGTGATTGCACTTCTTGGAGCCTGTGATGAGCCTGGCGGTCACATTCAATGAGGCTCTGAGGGAGGCTAGCCTGTACCTTGGAAGACCGCAGAGTGTTTCACTGCCATATTCCAGCCGTGAGATGACTAATGCTTGTACTGCGGACTTGAGGTCATCAGTGGGGAGGAAAGGTTTTAGTTTCCTTAGGATGCTCAGTTTGAAGTTCGCTCCTTTGGTAGATGCACTGATGTGATCCTGCACGTTCAAGTTCTTATCCAACACTATTCCCAGGGATTTTGTAGAGTCTATGATATGTTGTGTGCAGTTGAGAGCGGAAAGATTTTTCATATATTCCTCAATGATGGGTGCTTGCTTGGGCGGGGAATTCTGCTTTGAGGGCATTTAGTTTGAGATGGTTGAAGGTAAGCCTTTAAGGACCTCCGGTTTCTGCGCAACCTGGGGAACACCAAGCTACATGCCTTCAAAGTTTGTGTTATAGGAAAACATCTAAAGGGGCACAAGGAGGACCCTTCATCAGGTGCCATCAAGTGCCACTTTTAGATACCTCCACTGCAGAAGACTGAGCAACTGGAACTGAACATTCACTATTTTCCCCTAAGTTACTGGCTGTCCGGCATGGGAGGGTAACAGGAGCAGAGGGGAGCAGAGGATGTCCTCACCAGCTCAATGCTGCAGCCTGTCCCAAGTACAAGTGTTGCAACCTATTGTATCTGCAGATATCATACACACATAGGTCCAGTAAAGGTTTCCGTAATTTAAAACCTGATCTCAACAGCTGGCAGCTATGGCACAGAGCAGACAGGCTTAACTTAAGAAAATATGTAAAGCATTTAGAAGGACCAAAAGAGGTAAAAAGTAGAAAATAAAACACTAAAAACTCCCAATCCAATTTATAAAAACAGAGAATCTTTTTATGAACAAAATGACATGAAAATAACAAAAATTCAAAAAAGGGAACCGGATATCTGAATTTTATAAGTTTCACCGACAATAGTGCCAAAGGGCGCAAAGCTCCAACTTTGGGCAACTGGTTGTGCTAAACTGGGACAAAGGTAAGGTTTAAGGCCAATCGCACTGGAGAGCGGGTTGAATATACAGGTTGGAGTTTTTCCAGATCAGAAAGTTAACTTCATACTTAAAAAGTTCTCAAGAAGATAGACTCCTCAGAGTGCAAAGCTGCAGATTGGATCCATAGAAGCAGTATGCTGACAACAAAAGCGGGAAAAGCTCAGAACAGGAAAAGCTCCTGGCCGCAGATTTCTAGTTTTGAATATGAGGAGTAGACTCTGTCACCACCCATGTGTTCCAGGACCTTAGGAGAAGCACTTGGGGGTGGGGGGTGGTCATTTCTATGGGCAATGGCTGATATCAAAGGGGTACTCTCTCATTTGCATGTGGTGGTGTCTAAACTCAAACGAGGGCACACCTCTAATTCTGCAGACTCTCCCTATTACTAAAGTCTTAATTTGTAAAATAATTAGTGTTGGTGTTCAAATTTTTTTTTTATATGATGCCAAATGATGAGTTTCTGAATACTAAAACGTTCTAGTATAAATTCTACTTTATTCCACTTTCATCCACTACATCCACTCCTCCCTGCCCCGTTTATCTCACTCATTTCGTTTTTTCATTCCTGCTTTTTCCCTTGTCACTGTTTTTCTCTCATCATCCTCTTCTTTCCCACATTTTCTGATTTTCACTCTCTTCGCTTGGTCAAAGTCAGGGGATGGAAATATAGGTTACAGTTAAAAAAAAAAAAGTATCACTGGGCCCCCACATGCAACGACCAGCTCAAATTAAGCACTGGTTTTACCTGTTTGGTGCAGGTGCAAACAAGCACTCAAGAGGTGCATGACAGTGCGGCGCATAGGAGGCAGCACACATTTAGGCTCATATTTACTAGATTTCCAAAAGTGACACAACCCTGACACAGAATACATTTTTGCATTCACTAAGCCACGCACAGACACTTTATGTGGCTTTGCATTGTTTAGTAGATACAAATGACAAAGTAGCACAATGCTGTGCATAGAGCATCGCCTTGTGTTTCTTTGTGTTGGGTAGGGCGTGCATGGGTACAGCATGTAAGTTCTCATGCATCCACCATTGTGTTTTGATGCAAACCCAGCTTTTCAAAGACTCGTAAACCTGGGTTTGCTCCAAAATGGTACACATAAACGACAGAGGTGTAATAAGAAGAAATATATTTATTTCTCCTCGCTACTTCCTCCTCTTCCCATGTGTGCTGCGAAAAAAGGGAATATGCTGCTAAGGTGTAGGTACTCGCAAATATTTTCCTGGGGGCCACAGAGTACTATCTGCGAAATGTCCGGGGGCTGCACCTATGCCAGCAGGGTGAGAGGCGGGATAACGAAAGGTGGGCATAGGGGAGACGTGAAGCAGATGCATGGTGTGGACAGCAAACCGAACCAAGTGACTTCTGTCTGCCACCAACACTCTATTCCCATGCTCCAAAAACTAAAATCAAAGCATTAACTTCTGTTCTAAAACATGAGAGGGAAAGAGATACTCATCTGGTGGCTCAAATGCAAAATGTGAAACCAATAAACCTGTATCTATGCCTGTTTCACAGAATTCTGAATATTCCTGTTCTGTCAAGTAACAGCAGCCCAGTGCTGCTGTCCACCAGGGGGCCGCAATTAAAGGTCAGGCGGGCTGCTCTAAGGGTTGCTTTTGAACAGGAAGGGGCCCATTACTGCACAAAAACAATCCTGCCTGTAATACAGGCACATAAGCCCTATTGAGCACGAGTGCCTGCGTTGGAACTAGACAGCATACAGGGCGCCAGCGCAAGAAGAAGCAAAAATGCTCAATTTCTTTGTAACTATGAGGTATTTCTGCTTTCTCCATTTTGTGTAACGCAGCACAGCATGTTCCCCTGCTGCGCATTGTTACGTAAAATGTGCCCCATTCAGCCACGGCCCATGCCCATGCAGGTAAGAGTGGTGGGGCAGTGGAGCCGGGTGGGGAGGAATTTCGACGGACGATGACGAGGGAAAAATACAATGGATTTTCCCTCGTCATTGTCTATCGAAATCCTCCACACCCGGCCCCACCGCCCCACCGCTCTTACCTACACGGGCCGCGGCTAGTGTGCCACAGAAGGTGGCTTTAGAGACGTGGCATGAGGTTCTCAGGGATGTCCCTGGTTGGTGGAGGAAGTGACGCAGTGCTTGTCGACAACTGTGCCCCGTCTTCTAAATCAAACTGGGCCCCTTTGGATGATATGGAGCCAGATGTCACCAGAGAGCGACTTACAAAAGCACAAGCCTTGAAGGTCTAATTAATATACCATTCTAAGCTTATGTGGCAGAAAGTTAGTCGTGAAGTAAACAGTGATTATTCATACTCCGTGCCTTTATTATTCCCCACACGTTCAACTGATTCATGACCCGGTGAGCGGAATAAATTTCATCCCACGTATAATGACACCTTTACCAACGGCAGGATTACGATCTCTAACCACTAATGGCCGCCGATCGATGCCTGCAGGGCCCTAATCGATACCTTTAGTGATAATTTACAATAGAACTTGGATGTATTTATTTTCTCGGAGACACACGTTCGCTCTTTGGCACAGACAGCATTAGCTTCAACTCCCACTGCTCTGAAAACAAGTAACCCTGTGCCAACAGGGAGATACAGAGAGGATATTTTATATACAAATGTAATTGATGAAATCACTGTTAATGCACATTTTTTGCCGATAGCTCGGCCTGGCAGCACTACAGAAACCCACTTCCGGTTTAGGAAGGGCGACTGTGATTACAATTCGGAACCCACTTCCGGTTTAGGAAGGGCGACTGTGATTACAATTCGGCCGGATTTCGCGGTGTGTATTCTTATCGCAGCTGAAACATATAGTCACTTACAGGTCACAAGCTCAAAGCCCGCCCAAGTCTTCCGTTCTTCCGAGGTCGGTAACTTGAGTAGCCCTAAGCTTGGTACTATGGACATTTGTTGCTTGCTGCCGTACGAAGCGCTGTTTAAAACATTTTTTAATATGATTAGGAGCACGTTATTCATTTTTGAAGCTTAGCACAATGTTCCAGATGCCTGGCGTGTTTATTTTACGAGTCTGAAATAAGTATTGATGCTGTTTTAAATTCACCTGCTGTGCTTTCCTATTCAAATATTTGCGTGGTATGTGTGAACAGGGCCGGCTTTAGGGCAGTGCGACCGGTGCGGCTGCACTGGGCGCTGTCCTGTGGAGGGGCTGCTGACCTAAGGGAGTGGGTGCTGTGTTTAGCAATAACTTATGATTGGAGAGATGAGGGGCACTTTTGCCCGTTGGTAGTGAGAGAATCCAAGGAGACGGTCATGCGGTGTTGGGGCGCCAAAAAAGGATTTTCGCACCAGGCACCACCAACGCTAAAGCCAGCCCTGTAGGTGAATGATCTTAGCACAGGGCTGGTTACCCCAACTGCACAGTTTGTGATGGCGCTTAACAAGATGAGGCAACTTTCATAGCTACAGATTCTCTGACGCACTTGTACAGGATAATCTGTGAGGGATTTTGGTGAAAGTTATTAAGAGCCTGCCCGCAACCACCTTAAAAAAGCATGGATCTATGTCTCAGGCCCGATTGAATAAAGTGAGTATTGAACGTATTATTTAACATTGGTCTATGCCACAGCCTGGGCTCTTAAATAGTTACAAAGCTGTAGGAGCGGTATTTTGTCACCATCAACAGTTGCTTGTCGCAGGATTTAAAGGCTTATCCTGTTTTTTACTGGAATTGTAGTAATATTTGTTGACATTTTTAAAGTATTCAATAGAACACAGCACTATGACATAGCACAAAACAGCACAACAAAAACATAAGATGAAGACACAGACACAATAAGCAGTCAATATAGAATTCAGCACAATATCACAGCAGAACTGAACAACTATACAGTCAACTAATGCATTATTATAAGTGGATTATTATTTGGGCTCGGCGGTCACCCATCTCAAGGAACATTGACATTCATTTATCAGGTAGCACCCCAAAAGTCACTAAATCAACCTGAGCTCAGAACCCTGGTAGCTCTGGCCCAGAGGAGACGGGGCTTAACTTAGGGAAATATGTAAAGTATCTATGCAGAATTAAAACAGTAATTAAACAATAAAATGTAATAAACAACACAACACCAAAACAACAAAAATCCAGCAAGAGGAAACAGAGATACACATTTTGATATGTTTAAGTAAAAATAATGCCACAGCACTAAGCACTAATGATAGTCAATAGAAGAGATAGGCCAGAACCTAGGCATGGTTTCAGACCTTCTGCAATGGATCGCGGGTCGGATGTACCAAGTGGGGTCATCCCAGTCAAGATTTTAACTTTTGATTTAGTCTCTTTTTATGGAGCTCAAAATTCTCCAGCAGGGCACGCCTGGAGCAGTATCCGAAAAAGTTGGATCGAAATTGGACGCCTTTCTGCAAAATCCTAGTGATGCTCTGGAAGTTTTGGAAGTACAAACATTTTCCAAGTCCCACTTTTTAAGGGTTTCTGTGGCTGCTACTCTGGGTCTCTTTTAATCCTCCCAAGACCACAGGGACAGCATTTAGGGCCCAAGCCACACTCTGATAGAGACCACCATCAAGATCCAGGCCATATGCAGTTAGTACTGGTCAACTGGTCACTTCAGGAAAAAGGCCTCTTGCAGCGTGTTGTCTCCCTGTAGCCATACAGCCCATCTGAACATTGGAGTCCATTTTTTTGTACTGGGTACCAAAGGGAGTAGGTCCAGCCCTTCAGGGCTCCTCTCAGGTTACAGCATTCAGGGTCCCGTCCTCTTCTGATTTTCCACTTGTACCGTAATTGTTCAGAGAATGCTTCCTTTAGATGTCACATTTAGGATTTGCATTAGCCAGTTGTTGGGGGTGAGTCATGGCGCCTTCATAATCAATAGGGTAAAAGTTAACAGGGCCAGCAATCCCCACATTTTCAGCAGTTCCAGAATACCCTAGTACAAATAATCCCAAATTGCACCTTACTCCTAAAATCTAAAATAGGAGATCACCTCCTCTCTTGCACATAACCCTTGTGTCCACCCAGGGGTGTGGCCAGGAAAATGAGCAGCCCCCTCCATGCTCACTTTAACCTGGTTCTGCATATATCTTCCCTCCCAGTGATTACGGAGCCAGCTTGGCCGGTGTGGGCCTGGAGAGCACAGACATTCCCCTTCCCGGGTCTCCCCTTCCACTAAATCATGAACAAGCAAGCTTCACTTCTGTCCCTTTCAAGTTAATGAAGCTCCTGGATCCTCCCCAACTGTCCTTCCAGAGCTGATGAGGATCCCATGGCTCACATCCAGACCACCCTATCACTAGGCCTAAGGGCTTGTTCTGCTTTGGGAGAAGATTTCACACCTCATGAAGTTTAAGTATTGATAGGGCAACTGCTGACAGGCTAATGCAAATTAGTCTCCTGAAGTCTCTGGCTTGGAAAATGTAACTTTCTAAAAGTTACTTTTCCTAAATTGTAAATAATAGTCCTACTTTACCAATGAATTGGACATTTAATAAATATGAAAAAGTGCCCTTGAATGACTATATTAGATATTTCCTGTCAAAGAAACAGATTAAACATTACAATCTGTACTTTTGTATCTTCTAAATCCAATCATTGTCCTGCCAGTGAAAATAGTTTTTGGGGGCTAGTCACTTGAAGAACATGGCAGCATTAATTTTGTATATGCTCCACGTTTAAATAGCAGACACCCTGGGGCAGATTTACAAGCCCCTTGTGCCACTTTTGCGTCACTTTTAACATGGGAAAAGTGACGCAAAACTGGCGCAAGGGGCTTGTCAATCTGCCCCTCTATCTTTAGGGGATCATAGTTTACTCAGGGGGGTTCTATTAATTTTTAAATGCAGGGTTTCCAACTAGCTGCAAAGGGTTATTTCGACAAGTTTGACCACTGTTTTTTTGGCTACTCCAGTCAGGCTACACAGGGTAGGCCTGAAGCCATGTTTTACTGGCCCAACCTGTGGTTGACACAATAGGTGCTGGAGTCTAGAGTTGGCATTTAACATCCTAGCCCTGAGTGCATTTTCTACAATAAATACTAGGGACTTGGAGGCAAGTTACCCATGTTTAAAGGGGGAGCAAAATCACTTTGCTCCTGTTTTGCAGGGTAAAGGACAGAGTTATAATTTAAGAAAAACGGATAGGGTAAACATTTAGTGAAAATCACACCAAAGATGGACGTTTTCTACACTTACAAAAACACAACAGCAAAAAGAAACAACACATCACCAGCAAAGCAAACTTCAACACATTGAATACAAACGTTCTGGTTACACTTTATCATCTCCACAAATCTACTTCCATAATATAGTTGTAAAGGGTGTTTGCATCTGGCACTGCCTCACATAACGCCAAGGACATGCATGAGCATCAGTCAAACATGTTTCATTATCCTATCCTGTAGTTGCAGCCACCTGTTAAGTTAATCGCACAACACTGGACAATTAAAACACCAAAAGATTTCTCAAACACTCTCTGATCTTTCCTGATGTGGGTCTGTGTATGTGGTCTGTATATGTAATATGTGCTGACACTGAGGCAGGCCTAGCCAATGAAGCAATTTGCCCTCAAATGCACAGTTAATGTACATGTAAAAAAGAAATCAGATTTGCTTAAATAAATTGTGTTTCCAGTACAAATTTGTTAGCATTAGTGCTAAATTTGCAATACAAAGTGCTGGTGTCCAAAGCTCTGCTCAGAAGCCTGCAGCAGGCACAATTAAATGGGTGCGCTGAATACCAAGGCGGGTAGTCTTAAATTCACTTCATGCTTCTTTAATCTGCTACCAGAGACTCCCTTACCCTTTATCTCACTCTTGCATATATCTGCTTTCTCCCTTTGTGATGTTTTTGCAGTCTTTCTGCCTTGTGAGGTTTTCCTTCTCTTGCTCTCCTGACTATTTGTTGGGGAAAAATAAGTGCCAGCACTGGCTCAAATTAAGCATTTGTTAGTATGCAGTATGACTATTCTCTATTTTTCTTAACTTAGCTAGACATCCAGTTTCAGGAATGGCATTGCCATTTTTTTCTCTGTAATGGAACAAATCACAACCTCATCTGATAAACATTAACATTTTCAACGCTATTGTGTCATTTATTGTATTATTTTGTGTTTGCATTATAATATGTTAGGCTATAGTTTGGTAGACATATTTATACGGCACACGTTCTGCCAGCTTATTTGTGGTTCTTCTCTTATTTTGAACAAAACTGGTTTGGATGTGTTTAAGTCTTTATTTAATTAATTTGTGTTGTATGTTTTGTGTGTTTATTTTTAAATAGTTTGCCCATTATGCTGCTGTCAAAATCCATCTGTACGGCATATTGCAACAACTTTCAATGTATATGATAGGTTCTGCCTACAATGGATAGCATGTCTAAAGTCTCGGTACCCTCCAAAAAGCGGTCAATAGTGCATTAAAACACCCCAAAAATACAAATAAATATGTTGCGCTTGAGGTTTTCACATGTGTTGTTATTTCGAGGCTAGTGTTGCAGTGCACTGGCGTCCCTCACAGGGCAGCCCCGCAGCCTGTGCTGCAATTGTTTGAGGCAGGGTGCATCACAGCGGTGCTGTGAGTGCGCTCTCTGAATCACGCCGAGGATGGACTGGGGAAGAGGGTTTCAAACAGGGCCGGCTCTAGGGCGGTGCGACCGGTGCCACCGCACCGGGTGCTGGCTTCCTGGGGGCGCCGTGTTTGCAAGTTTATTATGTTTTTGAAGCACCTGCTGCAGCGTTTCTTTCCTCCGGCAATTACCAGGCCTCACAAAAATGTCAGGATAACTCGTGTGATTAATTATCTTCCTGGAGAGAGATCAGCGTTTTGTATAGTTGAGGTTTTGACCTCTGTGAAGTTAGTGCAGAGGGTTAATATGCCTGCTGCAAAGAACGTGTACCAAGTAGATTACAGAGTGCATATAATGTGAACACATCAGCAGGTTACTGCTTTTAAAAGAGACATCCTTTTGTTACTTGCAATTTATAACTTAAAGTCCTAATATTCAACAGTGAGCTATTAACCTTTATCACAGAACTGCATACACACTGCAAAGCATACATTAGAACATTGATTAATGTTGCATAAAGGGTTAATTTGACTAGAAATCGATTCTTATTATTAAAGAAAACTCCCAACTATGCTGTTTCTTTTTCGAGTGTGTGCTTCTGCACACCAAACACTCTTAAACTATACTGCCTACCAGTATGGATGACATGTGACTCCTACACTTTTAGTCCTTTGGCTTATGTAAACATTTCCTATACTCTGATTTAAAACAGGTATGATTGATTGTCTCTGTGTAATGTGTGTGTGATGCACAGTGCTCTGACACCCTACACTGGTATATAGCAAATTCAATGTATCTGAGAAAGTGTGGTTATGGAGACTGGTAAAGGTTGCTAGTGAGAGAATCCGTGGTGAGGTGGACATTGGGGGGGGCGCCAACAAACATTGTCGCACAGGGCGCCACCAGCGCTAAAGCCGGCCCTGGGTTCAAAGGTCACTCTCTCTAGACACTTCTATGCTGCTGATACTGACATTCTTCTGGCAAATAGATCATTTTAGCAAGCTGGTATTCCAAGGAGTGAGTGATAATGTAAGGAGATGCTGATATTTGCATTTTAAAGAGTACAACTGCCCTCTCACCCACTGGGCTGCTTAACCTCTTCAGTGCCCATGACGAGATAGTCTCGTCACGGAGCACGTTTGCGCTGTGCCCATGACGAGACTATCTCGTCATGAACCCCACCCACTAGTGCAACGCCCGGCACAGGAGGGGGAAAGGGCGTGGCACTGAAGGGGTTAAACCCCGAATGCTTACAGGAAAATAGGCAGAAATCCAGGAGTGCTGTTGGTTAATAAGCAAAAATTAGTTGTAGGCGGCACATGACCTGTAACCACTGACAGCTATCTTTTAAAATTAAAAAAACGAAAACACTTTCCATTTCAAAACCTCTTCTTTTATGTGTAAAACCAAAAGTAAAATCTGCTTAGAAATTTTGGGAGGGTTCACCCTTTCACAAACAGCATGCATTAAAACAGGCATTGGCAATGGGGATGTTTTTTTTCTTTGGTAGAGTAGAACCATTTATACCAATTTTCACTAAGCTATAAAGGAAATAAAGGTACATGGACAGCCATGGCTTAACCTTCCCTAGCATAAATAATACGTTAAAGACAGATGGCAGCAGCAGAAAGAACATTACTCAAATCTCTCACACATACAGGACGGGTACAACTCAGGTTGCTAATGCAATGAAGAGTGCGTGAGAGGCATTAAAGGACTGTTGTATAATTTTCGAAAACACATCGAAAAGTACACATCTCCTGCAAGCCATATACAAACTCATGGCTATACCATACATTCATGTACTCATATAGGATGAACCCTCACCTACCTCGTGTATAATGCTTAATCTGTGGGCTTGATATATTGCATTGGGATGCATTTGAGAGTACTACTGGTCACTAGCTGTACAGTCCCCTAGTTATTGGGGTCCCTAGTTTGGTCGAGGTTATGTCACTTTTATCGACATTCCTTTTTTCCCTTTGTTAACTTGTTAGACGTGCAATAAAATTCTAGGCGGGTGAGCGTAAAATGTTTTTTCGCGGGTATCTCTCTACTACAAGTTTAACAACAGGAGGGCCAAGCAAAAGACATGTCTCTTTTCCATCAATTTATTTTGGTGCTTGAATATTGCCCTGGTGGAGTCGTGTCTGCTCCATAAAAATAGGTATCTCACATAGAAAATTGTGAAACAACCCCTGCTTCGTAGGGCATGTCCATCAGCCTCAAATGGGGGATGCAGAAGGGCGATGGGGCAGGCCTCGCAACAGGCTCTTGGAGAGGATGTCAGTATGCAGCATGATTTCCAAGGCGAGTCATTGTAATTGCAGCCTGCACTATGAAACAGACCAGGCCTATTCTGCTGAGCCACACTTGCAACTGTCTGGGTGTGGGCAGCAGGAGCGGATAGGCCTGAGACCATGAACTAAACACCAAATAACCAAAGCATCTCCTGCTTCGCTGCAATCAACAATAGGGTAGTGGTAGTGAGGTGGTGGTGACCGCCGGTCCCATAATACTCCGCAGCCCTCTATGTGTTGCATCTTGTCCGGAAACATAGTGCAGTAGAGACTCAAGGGAACAGCTCTTGGCTCAGCTTAGACCTCCCGCTCTTCTTAATGTGAGGCACTGACACTTTATTTATAGTAGAGGTATGAACTTTTACACAAAACGTGTATTTTGTATTGTTTAACTTTAGCACCTGAGATTAAATCACTGCTCTCACGGCCTTTAAAATTAGTGAACCACACCTTATCTGCTGTGACAATTTTATTAATGATTCAAAGGGCAAGTCAGTTGTCTTGTTTCCTCTTAGATAAACTTTTCAGTTTTATAGATGCAGCATTATGGTCTATTAAACTATAAACAAGAGAGGTTGTTGTACAGTGTGCATCCAGAACTATTTCAAGGTGCTTTCAAATTTGGCGATCTTGGAAAAGGAGACACAGTGGACAAAAATAATTGCCTATGGTCATGCTATTTGGTCTACATTGGAAGCTGGTATTAGAACCAGGTTTCATGATTAGACATTGAGCAATACAGCTCCTGGATGAATACTGCATTTTTTCCTCCTTTTACCTGGATGAAATGTTAATTAGTGAACCACTGCATTCTTCCCCACTTCTGCCCTAATGATATTTTTGTTACAGACCCAAGAGGCAAGTCACTTGTCTTTTGCCTCTTATAGAAGACCTTTACACTTGCCATAGATGGAGCAACATTATGGTCTATTAAACCATATACAAGAGAGGTTTTTGTACGGTGCACATTTTGAACAAAATTATTTCAAGTTGCTCTCAAATGTGATGATCACTGAAAAGGAAACAGAGTGATGAAAAGTAATTGTCATTTGTCACACAGTTTGCTAAATCTGGAAAGCTGGAACTGAAACCAGGGCCTACAACTATTTGTAACCTGGGTCCAATAAAAGCTTCTGACTGGCTTTGGTATGTTATGTTATGCGAGGGTGTTTAAATTATCCTTTGCATTTGTTTGTATAGGATGGGGAAACAGCAGTGTAAACACCTATCATCATAGAACAGCTACACCCTGGGCATCAACAGTGCAAATATTTCCTCTTCAGAGGACAGCTACAGCTAGGGTGGCATCAACACAAGCGAGTACAAATCAGAAAAGCAGCAATGTAAGCTTTAGTTTCTTACAGAATAGGTACAGTGTGACAATAGCAAAGCAAGCTTCCCTGTCTCACAGAAGGAAATAACTGCAGTCTTCAATTTCTTAAGAAAAGATCCAGCATTGAAGAATTGTACAAACTTTCATCGCTCACAGAATATTAACGGGTAAGCCATGAATGACATTTAGATTACATACAGATGTCTGAAACAGGTGCTTAACTCACTGAGAGGAATGTATTGGTGGATGAGCGAGTCAATACGCGGGTTCTGACACCATTCTCACTTAGGAGATACTTCACATCAGCACCCTGAAAATCCTGCTGCTGTCACTCTGAGACTAGTTTTTATTGATTCTTTGCTTTTCCTCGTATTAAGAAATTGCAGTAACTTTGTAGGTCATTGTTATTTGGAACAGCATCGCCACAGCCTAAGTAACTATTCTCTAGACAGGCACACAGGTGTCAATCTCTTAGAAAGGATTCAGAATGCGCATGCATCAGCCTCTGTGCAATTCCATCCTCAGTGCTGCACCTATTCAACATGTTGAGGACTGCCTATGTTGTATTGAGTACTTTGCTGCCCAACTGCATGCCATTTCTGGACTTTGTTGAGTGCTTGTGAAATGTGCTGTCTAACTTACTTGTCTTTTCCAGAGTTGGTGTAAAGTGAGTAGTTCAGGTCACCAGGATAGCTGTTTATACAGCATATTTGTGGTATGTTGGATGTTTGAGAAGTGTTCTATCCAAAATGTTCTCTTGGTACTGATCCATGTTTTAATAAATAAAAGGGCATGTTAACAGTCCTTTCACCGAAAGAAATGGAAATTATTTCAAGGTGTTGTTGTTCCATGACACAGCAATGGTTGTGCTTGGTTTCTGCATAATTCCCCCCCAAAATTTGTCCCACACGCAGTCAATACATCCTTTATGAACGTTTTAGTCGGCGCACGGCCACACCAGAATGTATGATGTTACATCGCATACATTCACAACGCGGTAGTTTACATCGCATTTGTTACAAAGCAAGTCTTTACAACGACTTGCGCTAGAGGCGCTGGACTTAGGAATAGTATGATTTACTATTCCAACTCCAGTGTGTGGAACAATAGGGAAGGTGTTGGAATAGTAAATCATATTATTCCTTAGTGTCGAGCGCCATCCAGCGCAAGTCGTTGTAGCGACTTGCGTTCTAATGACTGCGTTGTAAAGCTACCACAGTGTAACAACTGCATTGTAAAGGTCGTTCTCCACCGCACCGTATACATTATGTCCCCATGTCCCCGGTGCACCAAACCTATATCCAAAAGGTTTGAGGAACTTTCTACCCTGGATTGAGATATGGGTAATAAGGTTCTTATAACACCTGCTGTCCCCCTTATTACAGTTCAGGATGATAAATAATTAGTAACACCTACTCCCCCAACCGTCTCTCAGCCATCAGCAAATACTTCTTTCACTCTGACCACACAGTACAGATCTCTTTCTTTATTCAGTTGGAATGTGGCAGGTCTTAAGGAGAAGATTAACAATAGTGAATGTCGGGCATTTGTTTCAAAGTATGATATAATTGCACTACAAGAAACCTGGCTTACCACTGCATTGCATTTTGAGGGATATGCCTGTGTTTCCCGTGATGCTATTCCATCAACTCGGGCCGGGCTAGGGATGGGCTGGCTATTTGGTTTAGTCTAAGCCTCAAGGAAGAGGTACTACAGGTTAATTCTGGTTCACCCTCTTTTTTAGCGCTAACAAATCGCGTTCCAAATACAAATATAGTTTTCTATCTGATAAATTTCCTTAACAATGACTTCACCAATGCCATTTGTATGCATTTTACCAGCTGGCTTAATTTCTTATCTGTTATACAAACCAAGACTGAAAATAGATATTCTCAATTATACTTTATTATTTGTGGTGATTTTAATGTAAATCTAAGTGGAGGCTTAAGGACTCAAGGCACCTGTACAGATGGCCATGTAACCACTCAGGATGCAAGGGCAGTCAGAGCTCCATAAGTACCTCTTTGCCCACGGTCTGGTTGACTTACTTGAGACATTAGGAGGGGCCAACAGTACAGTTCCATCATTTCAAGGAGGGGGAGGGCCTCACAAATAGATCATATGATTGTCAGTTCCAACTTTATGCCCTGGTTTTATAGAAGGGAGATCCTACCTACAGAGTGGGAAGACCATAATGCTTTGTGTTCCTTCATGCTTTTACCGATTAAGGGACTCGCTCGTAATCGCAATGTAGTTTCCATCACACAGCACTCCTTGGATGATGTAAGACTAGTCTGGTGCCTGAAAAAACCCATAGAATCATTATCAATCCTTTTCAAATCACACTTAGGAGTATTTCTCAACTGTTTAGCTGAGTATGGACTAGAGTCGGTGGTATGCATTACCATAGGTTAATAGGCACAATCAGAGAGTCTATGCTTAAGCCTATGCACTCAAGTAACATGGGCCCCAGATGGTTTGATGAGTCCTGCTTAGAGGCAAATCGAAAGCTGGAGAATGCCCTAAATACACGACCTAGGGATAGGAGCGAGACCTCTCTGCCACGCAGAGAGTATACAACTGTGCTTTCAAATAGGAAAAGTGAACTTTATAAATGGGATTGGGAGCTGTTAGAAAATAAAGCCCTGGTGAAGGATAGTAAATCATTTTGGGATATTGTAAAACTAATTAGATCTAGAAATTCCCCCACTAACCAATCTCTGCAAAATACCATCTGAGGCTCAGACTGGGTCACTCATTTTGTTTCTATCTATTCTATTGAGGAAGATCTATCAGTACTACGCAATAGATTACAGAACTCCTTACCCTTTTGAATAACATTGCAGGAAGTAGAAATGGCCATCCAACACAGCCAGGGAGGGAAAGCACTAGGCCCAGATGGGGTACCTCTGGATTTGTTGAAATCCATGCCGGAGATTTGTGACCCTCTTATTACCAACACATTTAAATCATGTTTAACAACTAATATCCCCCCTTCCTGGGCCACCGCAACGGTTGTGCCAATATTTAAAACGGAAGACTGCATGTTCTCAAAGTGTTACTGCCCCATCTTGCTTATTGACAGAATGGGTAAAATCATCGGCAGAGTCATCTATGACCGTTTAATTAATTGGGCTGTGGACAAGGACATTCTATCCCCCTTTCAATTTGGCTTCTGTCCAAACCTAGGTACTAACGAACAGTGTTTGAACCTGGATTTGATCATTTCTAAGTACACCAACGCTAGGCGGTCTCCCATCTACCTTGTTCCTATGGATCTGTCCACTGCCTTTGATTTGAGGAGAATCAAGCTATGGTCAATGTTGCAGGATCAAGGAGTGGACCCCCCACTTGTAAATTTTGTATTCTCATTACACTCAGACCTCTCTGCCAGAGTGCATTTAAACTCTAATGGTGAGGTCTCCTCTGATTTTCCCTTGAAGAGTGGAGTATGACAAGGGTGTTTATTGGAGCACTATTATTCATTTTATATATAAATGGATTAACAGCCCATTTAACCTCTCGCCCCTCAGACATACCAAGAATAGATGGCTCTCTGATCCCCGTGTTACTGTACGCTGGTGACGCTGTGTAGCTATCCCATACCCCAAATGCATTGAGGATCCAGGTTGACCTCTTTGTCTCTTTTATGCAAAACTTGAATTTGAAAACTAACTATTCCAAGTCACACATTATGTCTTGTGGACCTGGTAAAATAAGGCTGAATAAAATCGGTTTAAAGGGGCAGGAACTAATGACTGTTGACAACTATTGTTACCTAGGATTATCTTTTTAGCTCGCCAGGGTCCTGGAATCCTCATCATAGATTAGTAGAACCGCAGGGAATGTCTGCAACTTGATTAGAGCATACACTAGAGGGTCTGTTTTTCCCCCATTGAAGGTGTACAATACACAGGAATTTACGCAGCAACTTATGGCACAGGCGTCAGGGGTTTTAATAAATATAACTGTTTAAAAACAGAGGAAAATCATTTACTCTGGCGGTTGCTGAGTTTTTCACCTACTACTTCCAGCTTTATTTTTCGCTAAACCGGGGTTTTATGTCAGACAAGGTCCATTTGGTGCCACTCCTACTGTCCTACTGTGGGTCAGCATCTGGACGATTCCAGCAGCAAAGCTTTGTAGGGATATTATACTTGATTGCTTTGCACTAGATAAGGTCCACTCTAGCCCATGACTAAACTATATTCGGGTCACTCTAGGAATCCTTGGTTTATCTTCCTGGTTTACGGAACAGTATCTCTAAAACTGCGAAGGCAGAGGTGAAAACAGCATTTATGGAACACTATTCAGATACAATAATGTAAACCGAGCTAGTAAAACCCTCAGTTTCGAAATATTGTAGATTTTTACTCTCAGGCAAACCTGCTGTATATTTGTCTCTAGATCTTACAAGGCGGGAGAGATCATTTCTTTTCGTTTTAGAGCTGGATCAATTTTTTGGTCCTTTTTAAAAAAAATTACCCAGATTTAGAGGAAAACACAGAATTGATTTGCCCATGTAATAAACAATCTATACAATCACTTTTGCACTTTATATTTTTTTTGCAGACTGTACAGTCTAGCATGCAACCTGAACCCTTTTACGCAAGTTAGGTTTCCGTCGGTGTTGAGTAGCCCTGCTCCACTTGCAGTTTTTAAGCTCACATGAAACCACCCCCCTTGTCTATACCTTCCTGAAAGCAGCCATCCAGGACAGAACAACTATGAAAGGCTAACTTTTTGAACTATAACCATGTCATGGGTATCTGTGTGTGAATTCTGCCTTCTCTTTGCCTAAGTGTTAATGCTAAATCAGTTAAGACCCGGGTAACTTTTCATCTTTGTATTAGTAGGACTACACGGCGGACCCTAATTGAGATTTTTGTTCTCTTCTCTTGCATCATCTCAATTTAACCTCGGGCAACTGTGACATGTGGGTAGTGATGTTGAAAACATTTTTATTGAAAATTGTGCTTACGTTCTTTTTTAACTAGTCTATATGATCAAATTGCTGAATTAACTTACACTAATGTGAACATATTTGTAACTGTTTTATAATTAATGTAAATTCTGTTACTGATATACTATTTATTTGTTTTAGATTTTATGTGCTTTTATGGTCTATTTTTAATCAGACCGAAAAAGATTTGAAATGGAATTGAATCAATCCAGCAGATGATGAGTTTGCCCTGTTAGTATCTTCTTTCTCCTCCCCATGAGTGGACTCACTGGTGCTCTGAAAGGAGGGTGTGATACTTACTGATATTGTAACACTAATGAGTCATTATAAAGTAAATATTTACTTTTTTCTTGTTTGTATTATAGTGGGATATAAATAAGCAAATGCAAGAACGTTGGGTCTTTCATTGCGACAGGGGCCACAGAGAAGGCCAGACTGCAAACTGACTGAGCTGGCTTTAGTGGGCTATTTAAGCCATCAGATATTATAACTTTTGAAATAGTCTTCAGTCTAACGCTAAACTCTTATGGACGATTCAGCCGATGCTGGCATGCACAAGTTCTATGACCACGAGAGTCTTGGAGAGAGTCCCCCAGCAAAGAACTGAAGAATTCACTGTGCAAGCCTACAGAAATTTGAGCTCAGCGGCTTTTGTCATCAGCGTGACGCCAAACAAAGCTTCGGGAATCTGAATTAGAGCTTTGGTTGGAGGAACTCTAAGGAGCAGCAAGTTCTTCAAGTTCCAAGTGGTTGAGAAAGCCTGGGAGGTCACCTCTGTCACTGACTGTTGCTGCATTCTATTTCCTTGTCCTTAGATAAACCTCTGAGAAATGTTGAAGCGTGAGCAGTAAATCTCCATCCGCAACAGTATTGGGTAAAATTTGAACAATATTATAGAGTTTCTTAGTAAACTCTTAAGAGGTGACCACCACATGTACAGGTCACTTGACCACGCTCAGGCAAGGGTGTGCCATTGCTTATCTCCCACAATCTGCTGACTAGTCGCGAGCTTTAACCACACAGCTTTCCTGCTGTAAGCCGCTGCCACTGCAGACCTTCAGGCTCCTTCTCTTGCCTTGGCCACTGGACCTAGCAGCACTTCAGGACCATTGGCCAGCAGTCAGGCAATTTACTAACATCAGGGTTTCCTACCTTCTTTGATCTGTTATGTTCAACACCATCAAATTACCTCTCCCATGCCATCTGGAAGAGGGAGAGAAAAAGTAAGTGTGTGTTGTGTTAAGGGTGGGTGCTGATATCCTAAAGACCAATGGGTGCTGCTATTTGGATCCCTTCATGCCTCAACAAGCTTTCTTATATTTTACTCTTGGCTGAGTTATGCCCAAAGAGGTCAATAGAAATTTAGATGGGCTATTCCATAACTTTCCCAATCAGATTAATGTGTAAAAGAAAAACTAAGAATTACAAGCAGACCAAATATGGAAGTTATGAATTATTGTTAAGGAAAAATAAGGTAATTGTTACCACAGGTAGGTGTAGATGTTGAATGTGTTAAACAGCAGTAAAATGAACAATGTTTGAATAATGCTTATTTGGGAACTAAGGAAAACAGATAGTAAATCTTTGTCTATTACTATTTTATTAAATACTTGGCAAAGTTATTTTAGGCAAATGCATAGCTGCCAAGTTTTCAGATTGCTTATGTGTGATATTTTCATGGTTTCATTGTAGTTATGAGTGACATTCACTGACCAAATGTGCGACACAAAAAGTGACACTTTCTCGTGAGTAATAACAAGCAATGAAGTGCATGGGTAGAGATAAATATCACGCTTTTGAGCAATGAGAAGCTCTAAAAACGTCTGGCAACTGAATTAGAAGGCCACTGACCTACTGCCCCTTTCTAAGAGATCGTACTGCAAAATAGAGGTGTCACCATTAGTGTGTGTCGTTATCTATAGTTACCTAGAGGGTCGACACCAACAACATGGCAGAATAAAAATACTCTCTCAGTCCTTTTTATCCACGTCTTTGTCTCTTCATAGCACTGTGAGAGTTGTCCAAGCCACAGGCAACCCACTTGTCTGGCAATTTGCACGGCAAGTACAGAAAAAACACACAAAGCTGCTGCTGCCGCCTCTGCTATATGGCCACTGGGGTGCCTTGCAGAACCAAAAGAAAGAGACAATGTAACACCGATCTACATAGTGCAGCAGTAGCGACGTGAATGATAATGATTGAAAAAAAAAATATATTTTAAATCCACTTACCATTTGCTGTCTGTCTCTCCTCTTTGGTCCTTTAAGCCGCCTTCTCCTCTGCTTCTGTAGCTGAAGGAAGCAGGAAGCACACAAGCTCCCTCCCCTAAGCCAATCACAACACTGCAATGCACTGGTGTGATTGGTCTGAGCACCAACTTGGCTGGCGCAAGAGTGCCGGCCAAGCAGGCATGTGCACATGGAGTGGGCAAACAACTCCTTCCCAATAAACCCAGCCCAGCCCCGCCTCACCCTAATAAAATGATAATAACCAGGTTATTATAATTGTCTTTTTCCGTTGCACTGCTCTTAAAACAGTGGGGCGATGATCCTCCACCTTAGCGGAGGAGCCACTACTGCCTTCATTGTGTGCAAAGACGCACTTATTTCCACTCCATCAGAGAAATACACTTCTGTACCTGTTCTTTATATAAAGTGCATAAAGAGAGGCGCCAACAGGCGGTTGCATGGAAGCACTATACAAATGACCTCACCATCTAACCCCCCTTCACCCTCGAGTCATGATGATTGGTGAAGTATTGCTTTGAAAAGATAACTATGTTGGTGGGAAGCTACAACTGCATTGGAACCATTTTACAGGAGTGCGGTGGAGGAAGAATGTGCCTGAAAGTTGCAATATAGTATCAGTGAATATCAGTGTTCAATCCCGATAGTAGGGTGTTGGCACATCACTATCTTATGCGACACTGGGCAAATAAATTGCACTTGCTATTTTGCCTTCAAACGGCAGTAAAATCTTTGACTACCCACACTGGCATCATACTGCCTACATAAGCGAGAATGTCTTTGATGAAGGAGTCGCTGCTTCTATTTTTATGTATTGTAGATTTAAATCAGATTTTCATTTAGTATATAGGTAGATATTTCAAGCAGTGCTTTATTTGTAAAAATATAAGTGCCTGCACCCAAGGTATTCCACTGCAGCCGGCCCCACCCACAGCTGCTGCCACCGATGTCGAACGGCAATCATTACTCTACTAACAATCACACTGAAACAGGCAGTGCTTAATTTGAGCCAGTGGTTTCCAGCACTCAGCACCAGTTAGAAAACTTTAATTGACGGGGACATTACGTGATTTGCCCAGAATCACAGGATGTTGAGCCGATGCCAAGACTCAAATCTGGTTCCCCAGTTCCGAAGTTGGCAGCTCTTGCCATTACACCATATCCTTTCCCAACTTTCATGGTTTGTAGTTGGTTCTGTTTTAGGCCTTGCTAACAGGAGAAATGAGCTGATGCAAGCTGCATCCTTGACGAGAGCCCCGGCACTTCTTTTTTTACAAGTTAACCACTGGAAAAAGTGTGACATTTTCACTATCACAGGGCACTTCAAGCTGTAGGAATGGATTGGAAGTGTGAGCTTTATTATTCTGAGAAACACTGATTTTCTAAACCCTAATGCTGTGCTAACAAAGCAGAAAAAGCTGAGAGCATCACCATGTGGTATACTCTCATAAATATGTGCCAGTGTTTAAAAACTAAGTGCCGGTGCTGACCACTGGAAAAAACTGGCACAAATTAAGCACTGACTTTAAGCCGAACTAGAGCAATATAAATCCAGTCCAAATTCGTGGCTGCAATCCAAAAGCTAAACACTAAATTCTAATGCAGTCTACATCTGGCAGATGAAAATATAGAACTGCAGAATAAACATTCTCTAGCTTTGGAATCTGCACTTCTCTATCAATGTGTTATGCTGATGGCATTATATTAATGTCACATACTCAGTATGCAGTGAAGCCTTTTTCAAGTATTAATAGTATGGTGAAGAAATGTTATTGTGTAGTGAATTAAAACCTTGACAATGTAAACATTTAAAAGAGACATGCCATACAAAGAATCGTAAAAAGAAAGGTAGCACAGGATATGATTATAAATATAAGCAAGACAAAATGTACTTGGTGCAGAAAATAGATCAGTCTTCATAACTCTAAAACTGGCAGCATCCGTATACATTATTATTATTATTATTATTTAATCTTACAAGGCGCACAGCTACCAAAAGGTTTCCCGGAGCTGCTCAACAAGAAAAAGAGGAAAGAGTTTTTTAGTTAAACAACCAAGTTATTAAGTGTTTACCAGCAATTTATTGGTTAAACAACCAGGTTTTTAAATGTTTGCGAAAATTGCTGAAAACAGTTTCGTTCCTGAGAGGTGGAGAAAGGGAGTTCCCCAGATGAGGACCCAGGTAAGGAAAGAGCCGGCCGCCCATTCGTGACAGTCTGATCATTGGAACTGAGAATTTAGCCCGGGTGGAAGAGCGAAGAGAGCGTGATGGTATATAAGGATGGACGATGGCCTTTAAGTATTGAGGGGCACTACCAGACTTGACTTTAAACATATAGCTCAGGGCTTTGAATTTCACACGATTCTCAACCCTGAGCCAATGAAGATCACGGAGAGAGCTTGAAACAGAGGCCATTCTAGGGGTCTGACAGAGCATACATAGTTACCTAGGTTTACTTTTTAACAGTAAACTTAAGTAGACTGAAATTACCATATTGTCTTCCATAGACTTCAGTAACAAAACGTGGTTTGAAGCAAACTTAAGTTATAAAACCGTAATAAATCGATGGAGCATGACGAAACTGTCAAGTTGAGATCTAAAACTACCAGCTTGGGGGCATATTAACAAGGGCTTTATCTCCGCTTTTTTTGCTTTAAAAGCCAAAGAAGCGGAGATAAAAATATTGCCCTATCAACAACAGGGTGCTAACATGCAAAATCACCCTTTTTCACTACGCTTCCGTTTGCATCTCTAATGAGATGCAAAGTGGGCGTTCCAGAGCAAAATAATAGGACAACATTTCTCCTATTATCAAGCTTCAGTCTAACCCTGTTAAAGACAAAAAAAGCAGCGCTAACCACGGTTAACGCTGCTTTTTTACGTCTGCTAATTTTCAGACTTAGCCATGTAATCCAATGGGAGATGGATTACATGGCTAAGTCCACCATGGGCTATCAACAAGGATATCCCTATCCTTGTAGTTTTATAGCTGCATTACTAGCGATAGCCTCCCAAAATGCCGCTATTGCTGGATTTTTTATCGCCTAGGCGGTTAGCGTTGTTAATAACGCGATAACCAGGCGATATTATCCAGCGATAGCGGGCGTTAAAAAAATTAACGCTAAGCGCCCTTAGCGTTAATTTTCCCTGTTCCTTGTTAATATGCCCCTAAGTTCTATTGCAATTCTTTACAATTTTGGGAGATTGTCACTTCATCCATTTAAGATAACATTCTTTGCTAAAATTCTAGCGTCTAAGGCATTTGTATGGAGGAACAAACAGTTATTTTTTTTTTCCCTTTATTTGAGTTTTATAATAATATACAACCATAAAAAGGGAAAGGAAAACATAAAATAACATTGGATATCCTTTGAAATTTCAGTGAATACACAGAAAGTCTTGCATCTCATTAATCAGTCTTGTGAAATACAACAAATTATACACTAGCACTCCAGTACAAGTAGGCATGAAACATTGGCATTGTGTTCAGGTTTGAGTGGCTGCATTCAAAATGACGTCATAGAGGGAGTTGCACTGTCTGCCCTGAGTGTTAGATTGGAGCTGAATAGGCTCCAAATGTCTTTGGGGTGAGATTTCACCGAGATCAGCACCCAGTAGTCTTCTACACTTTCTCAGCAGTATGCCAGTCGCAAAGTTTGGGGCTTGTGCACCTTCCCTAATGCATTGTCACCTTTTTCTTCTCAAGAAGTAGCAGCATTGGCATCAGGTGGCAGGTACCAGCTCAGATATCCGCCACAAACCCTAGTAGGGCCGTAAGTGGATTTCGGGTCACTGAACTCCCAGTCATCAAGTTTATGCACGTGAGAACCTCATCCCCAAATGCAGATAGTCCAGCGCATACCCATTCAAGGTGTAAAAATTCAGCCTCCTCAGCTTTGCAGCTTTTGCAGTGCGCCTCCAGGGCTAAACCCATCTTCTGCAGGTCTGTGGGTGTGCGATAGGTGCGATGCAGGAATTTTATGTGTATTAGCCTCGGCCTATAATGGGGCAAAAGTATACTAGTTTGGGAGCAGAAATACCTCCATTTTCCTTCTGTTAGATCATTGACAGGATTTCTCTGCCACCTCTGCAGCACCCTGGGTGTGAACACGTGGGTCTTATCTTGCATGGTAGAGCACAGGCGAGTGATCAGTCATTTGGGGGATGAGTGACCCAGCGCACGATCTAATGTCTGTAGGGGTGCAGGTTCACAGGAAAATGTGCTGTGTGAGGCCCTACAGTTACTGCGTAGTCTATGCTATAGGGGCGTGTCTAGTGGAGTGCAGGAGGTGCGGGCCTGTTGGCCCTGCATGGATATGAATTTGTCTCTGGGGTACTGGTCGCCCAGGGTTTCACAGCTGATGATTGGCAGATGTTTCCCTAGTGGGGGCCAATGCTGGGTTATCAGTGAGTGGAAGGTTTGCTGAGTTTAGGCAGTCCAGACTGGTTCTGCTGCAGAGCCAGTGGCAAGTCTACACAGTCCATCAAACTTTATCAACCTCCTCGCATGGTTGTGTGGATGTAGTGCAAATCTCTGTGCGTAGGGAGCACGCACCAGTATTGTCTGCCTCTATCGCAGTGTGAGACAGGAATTGGACTGGGTGTATCCAGTAGACTGCATGGTGGGTCTGTGCACAATAATAGTAAAGCTCAATGTCGGTTGCACATTAGGTACAAAAGGTAAGGTCAGTATTTCCTGGGGAAGTTGTGTCTGTCGGCCTGCTCATGCAAGTTGGATCAGGAGATATGCTCTAATAAGTGGAATGTGGATGTTCAAAACAAATTAAAGGGCTTTGGTAGCCTTACCATTTTTGCAATGGCCACGTGCCTAGTAAGTGATAATGGAAGTTGAGTGCACACAGGGACTCTCTCTTCTAGTCATTCAACAGCCCTTTCATCATTCTCTAGCCAGATATGGGCGATGTCTCTGCTGATCTGGATCCCAAATTAGCTTACACTTCCAACTGCCCACTCAAGCGGATGGTCAGTAGGAAAGTGTGGTATACACTGCATGAAAGGGAAGATGGTCAAATCTGACCAGTTAATGGCGAAGCGGATGAGTTCACATAGGATCTGTGCAAGGTTTGCAGCTGGCTTCCTAACATAGAGGGTACCATAATCTGCATACATGGAGACTATCAGCCGGCGGGCAGTATAGTTGAGGCCATGCTTGGCAAGATGCTGTCAGAGGCGGGCTGCTAGGGGCTCCATGGAGACTTCATAAAGGCTTGAGAAGAGAGGGTATCACTGCCTGGTGTCCCAGTTGAAAGCAATTAGACTGGAGACCTCACCAACAAACAGTTCTTTATTCTAAACAAAGTAGTTGTATCAATCTGTAAGGAGCATGGCAACATTTTTGCATACCTGGAATTAAATTACCTTGGAGTTAAAAGTTGTAACCACAGACCACTAGCTAGTTATTTGTTAGGGTTTGCAAAATTCATATTATTTGCTTGTGTGTAATTACGAGAAAATTGGGGAAAATTAATTGAAATTATGCATAATTCCATGAAATGCAAATACATCTTTTAATGCTATATTTTAGAGGAAAATGTATCCTGGTGTAAATGTTTTCATGAGAGGATGCATTTTACCCTACAAAATAGTGCAAAAAACACACAATTAATGTGAACAACAGTAGCTCGCATTGTGGTTGTTTGCATTGTTCCCCCACTCCAGCACTATACATTTACCACAAAAGGTGGCATAGTTATGTGACGTGGTGTAATGGAGTAATTTCTGGAATTTGACCTCACAAATGTCACAAACAATCCCAGAAATGATTCAAATTTTCTCACCGTAATTAGAATTTTATCCGGGTCCATTAACTATCTACGGAAAATTGATTTAGTGGAGATTGATGGATTTGAGCAGGAGTGAGTTGCAATAAAGAAAAATTGGTGATGGCAACTGTGTCTCAAGAGGTGCTTTGAAAGGGAGAACAAAATACATCCTCTGAGTCGATCAGAGAGAGAGCGAGAGGAGACATTGAGCATATGAGCACTCTCTTGTCTTATAACAGCTATGATTACCATTAGGTGTGAAAAATGTATATTTAGAAGGCAGGTCCACAGATAATGATAAGCAAGTGATACTAATTAGACTGTAGTGATTATACTTCTAGGTGCTGTTAGGAAATTGAAGGGACTCAAGATTCTCATAAAAAATCTCCTTCATGTGGAAAATGTATAATCTATTAAGCACTTAATATTTCAATGTGTTCACATGCATTTTTAAGGTACTTAGAATTTCTTTGCAAACAGACTTAAATTGGTTTATAATGTTAAATATATATACACATTTAATTGTAATGACAGAATTATTATTCTAACTAGTGCAGAATCTCGATATTCCCCTCACTGACGCAATGTGATCCTACCGCTGCTCCAAGATCCAAACAGTATCGCTGGTTTGCACTTTATAAATATATTTTTTTTAAATACATATTTTTTCAAGAATATTGGTTTAAATTAAAAATCGTCAAGGAATCTTTTAGAAAATCCAAAATAAAATAATAAATAATGACCTCTCTTCAAATTATTTAAGAAAAATAAACAAACCCAGAACAAATCGAATACATATCCTTCTTGCAATCCTAAAAAAAGAGGGGAAAATGTATATATTACCTGTGGGGAGTGAAATATACATATCTAACTTCATGCTAAGAAAAATTAAAGAATGTACATACATGAGGGTGAGATTAAACTGGGGATGGGAGTCTTACTGACATTGGGGAACATGCATACAATGGGTGGGGGCATAGTGATTATTCTAACTCCTATCTAACAAACATTAGTTAAGACTTGGAGAGATGGGTCAGATTTACTTTGGGGAAAGCGGACACATTGGGACTAGAGGATAATATTTACTATTTTAACGCCAGTCTAACAAACATTTAGGAAACTGCATACATTGACAGTAGGGGATCATATTTATTATCTTAACTCCAGTCTAACAAACATTGAATAAAGTGCATACATTGGTGGGTGGAGGGGGCGTATTTCCTATGCTAACTGCAGTGTAACAAACATTGGGGAAAGTGCATATGATGAGGTCAGGGCAGGCTTACTATGGTAACTCCAGGGTCACATACATTGGGGAAAGTGTATACATAGTGGCGGGACCATAGTTACCAATATAGTTAAAAAAAAAACGTTATGGACAGTGCATACATACAGATAATGATATTAAAAAAAGCATAATTAATCCATGAATCAATTTTAGGGAATTGAAATATTCTTTATTTAAACACTACCCATTCAATTCCCCAATAAATCCCTTAGCCCATACTTAAAATTTGAATGAACATTAAAATGTGTAAAACATGTTAACAATCCAATAACAAATAAAAATATTAAATTAATCAATTAAATGTCATTAAAATATATACAAGCACTACCCACATAACCATGTAATAAACCCAAAACCCAAGTGAAAAATAATACATTACTATATAATTTTAAATAATTGAAATGAAATTTCACAATGACATAATTAATAAAATACAAACATAATACCATACAATTAAGCAACATAAATAATGATATTATAGTAAATCATATATTAAGTTTCAATATTTTTGTAATCCTCTATTTTGACACAATATTATGGTGAGATTACATTCTTGAGTCGCTATTTAGAGGCACACCTTCTGATTTCTATTTAAATTTGGCCACCTACTGCCGAACTAAGGAAGTGCCCTCTGGGTGCATTGTGCATTTGTGCCCTAATTTTGTGCCTTTTGGGCACTTTTGTATTGCACAATTGACAATAAACTCTTCCACTGCCTCTTCTGTAAACCCTAGCACTCAAGCGCACATTTTGCATGCATGCAGTGTTAAATGTCATTCCCACATCAGCTTAGTTGTGGGCCCATGCAAATTGTTGCCCCTGCGCCAACTCTAAATTACTGATGCAGGTGTACGGGCAAACAAGCTCTTGAAAGGCTCACAGACAATGTTTGATACAGCAAGTGGCACAGTCAGTGTCCCCCCCCAACCAAGCCCCCCCCTCAAGTTTGGCTTTTAGGATGGGGCAGGGGCCTAGGTTCCCCATAGACATTCCCCCAGGTGGATGAAGTCACTCAGTGCACCTGCCTTCTGTCGATCCCTGCCACCTCTTCATACTCAGACTGGTCCACTGGCAGAGAAAGACAAACTGTTGGGAGCCTGCCAGTCCATCTATCACTGCTACTTTGCCCACAGTACAGGTGCGAGTTCAAGGCTTATTTTTTTCCCATTACACGCTTATGAGAAGGAATATTCACTTTAATGCCAAAAGTAATCAGTCATAACTAATGCATTAATTATTCCCCATATGTTCAACAGACACATGCACCAGTGAGTAGAATAAATTCACTTCCACATTATAATGAAACATTACCCGCTGGAAGTATTACTAGCTTTAACCATTATTGGCCATCAATCAATGCTTCCCGTGTCCTAATCAATACTTTTAATGAAGATCTATAGTGGATCATAGATCTATTCATTTTCTCTGAAACATACGTTTGCTCCTTGGAATATACTGTGTTTGTTGCAACTCCTGCTGCTCTGAAAAAATGTAAACATTTACGAAAACTGATATATCAATCAAAGTACGTTTTCATATAAAAATGTTGCTGGGTATATTCCTGTTGAAACATATTTTTTTGACTCATTTTATTGGCATGGCAGAGTCACCCAAATGCATTTCTATCTTAAGGAGCAACCATGGTTGTCAGCCTGCAGGATGGCTTAGTGAGATGCACTCTTGAAACCAGAATATGTGATGGAACAAGGTTTTGGGTTTGACGGCTGGACTATTCTTCTTCCTTCTGAAGACGCTAACCTGAGTACCGGCAAACTCCGAAGTATCTCAGCTGTAATACAATTAGGAGCATATTTATAAGAGGGTTGCATCGTGTTTGCACCATGCAATTTGGTACGTGCGCTACACAAACCTCTATGGCAGATTTATGAAGCCACGCAAATCCACTTTGCGTGGCTCCGAGTGGCTTCATAAATCTAAGGCAGCACAATGCAGCAAAAATTGCTGCTTTGTGCTACTCTGCCCTGGGTAGGCATTCCATCGGCATTGCAGTGGGTGTTCCCACGCAACTTCCATGGATTGTGACGCAGTCCCAGATTTACAGAACTTGTAAAGCTGGAAATGGGCTTAAATCTTACCCTTTCCCAAGGGAGGTACAATGAGGAGAAAATCCTTTATTTCTTCTCGTTACTTCCTCTTTCTGTTTGTACTGGCTTCTGCAGCACACATAGATAGAGGAATATGCCTCCTGGGATTTTTTGTTGTTCAGGATGCCGTCCTTTCCTGCACGAAAACAATCCTGCTTAAAGGGTGCCTGTGTTGGCGCTAGCTGGCCAAAGTGCACCAGCGCAGGCAAAAAGACAGGAATGCACCGTATTCCCTTAAACATTGTGCATTCCTGCCCTTCCCTATGGTGTAATGCAGCAAGATGACTTGCTGCACTGTGTCATAGTTTCATAAATATTCCTTGGTCTGCACATCAGTGCAGCTTGTACTGGGTTCATAAGGCACAAATGGGGATAGGGCACCCTATCACAACAAATTATTCCTAGTGAAGGTGCAAATTTGTACCTGCACTGGAACCAACACATTTGTGAAAGGCAGACAAGATGTTTGAAGCTTCTTGTCTATATTTCATTGCAGGCAGTGGACCGGCCTCCCTTTCAAGGGCAGACCAGGGTTTCCCCTGCAGACAGGTGCAGTGTGTAATTGCACCCACATGAGTGGAAGGCTTGGGTAGTGTCTGGAACCCCCCTTCCTACTGCACACGAGACATACTCGGGAGGCACACTGCTCATCACCTCAGTGCAACTCCTAATAGGTTCCTTGCCTCTGAACTGGAGTCTGTGATACAGTAGGGGCACAACAGTAAAGAGTCACTCATTTGCAAAGGGCTACACCCCTATGCAAATGAGCGAACGCTTCATTGTCCTTGCACCAGCACATAGAAGGGATTGCACTATTAACTACAGCCTCGTCTGTAATGAGAAATTGCCCACAGGTACAAACGTCCATTGGACACTTTATATAAATTATAAAATACAGCCCGCATTTTTACAGTGGTACGAAGTGCTACTTTAAAACAAGATAATGTGAGGAGGAACACGTTTCAGGGATATTATTGACTTTTGAAATTTGGCTCAATATTCGAGATGCCTGACACTCTTTTTATGGTTCTGAAACAAAGGTTAATGCTGCTGCTAATTTAGCACCAGGTTTGCTTTCCTGCTCGAACATTCTCGTCATACTTTGATGTGTCTTCGTACCGGGCTAAGTGCACCCACTGCACAGTTCGCGATGGTACTTAACAAGCTGCGACACCGTTCATTGCCACAGCTGTTGGGAAGCGAATGTACAGTTCATTCCGTGGAGGGTTTTGGTGATGGCTCTGAAGTAGCCCACAGCCACCTTCTGAAGTCATTGTAGTATGACTCAGCCATTGCAGCAATTGCGAAAATAACCACGCCATCTTGGACAATTGACACTCAAAAGGGAATTCTAAAACGCGCGAACGTTTTCTGGAAGGTTCTAAACGGGCATTATGTGCAGAAGCCGGGCTAGGCCTGGGCATTTTAGGCAATTTAGTGACAAATGTACAATTACTGAAAAAAATGCATTCATACAAAAATACACAAGTGCATAAGTGACTTTGAAATGTTGCACATAGCCCTTAACTCCTCATGTAGGGAACATCGTAACGGCAGAGGTTTGTAAAATACATTCTAATGTGCTGCATATTTAGTAACCACAACAACATTGTTAGGTATTTATCACGTTATTGGTAAACCAAAAATAACAATACTATGACTCTGAACTGTTAACAATCCAGTAAAGTGATTCTTTTGCAGAGAATCATATGCTCTTTGGACATATGAATTCTAAGAAGCAGACAGCCCCAATGTGTGGGATGAAGCCCCAGCGGGACCTATACACAACCTACTAGCTTCTCTGTTTCCGGTGTTGAGAGCTAATTTTCCCAGAAGCTCAGGAACACTATAGGAGTGTGAACTATGTAGGCCCTTTGTGTAGGGGACATCATAAAGGGTTTTACCTGATTTTTTTTTTTTTGCCACTTGAAAGGAGAAAGGATGAGAAATGTTAGCACTAAAAGTAAAATAAGGTTTGACGGTGACTAAAATTCAAGAAAGAGAGAGGCACACTGTAAGGTGAAGAAGATAAAAAAAAAATGGTTCTTCATATACAATGCTGGCCATTGACAAGTGTAGCTTGACAATGATGGATGCAACAATGAGTGTGCTGTTGAAGCCAGGGAGGGACCTCACTCAGTGCTCCTCGTGCAGGCCATTGCCTTTAGCAAATATCGACAATATCGACAAGATCATTTTTGCCAAAATACTTGTGCAGCAAGTAGAGTTAGAGTTCTGAAATGATGTTTTGCCGCATGTGCTGCCTATGAATAATGAATAAGGACTGGATAGGTTTGAAATGCATCAGGCTCAATAATTGCTTCATTGTTTCTCACCGGAGTTGTTTGCCTGAATGAATAGAATTCAGCCAGATGAGGAGTCGTCTTCATTTGCGGGCTCGTGCTTTGGTATCTAACAATAGGGTCTGCCCAGCCATAAAGAGAGCACCAAAGCATGAATGATCCGTAGCGTGAACTTGGTCACCGCCACATACCCAACGTCAGGGCCGGCTTTAGCGCTGGTGGTTCCCAGTGCAAAAACGTTTGTTGGCGCCCCCAATGAGCACCTCCACCACAGATTCCAAACTACCAGTCTTTACCATTGCCCCTCAGTCTCCATAACCATTCTCTCTTAGATGCTTTTAATTAGTTTTATAGAGCTGCTGCCACTCATACCAGTGTAGGGTGTCAGAGCACTTTACATCACACACTACACATAGACAATCAATCATACATGTGTAAATCAGTGTATAGGAAATCTTACATAAGGGAGAGGACTACAAGGTCTAGGAGTCACATCATCCATACTGGTAGGTAATCTAGTTTAACAGTGTTTGGTCTGCAGAACCACTAATTCAGAATGTAAAACTTAACTCCATGATTGGGGATTCTCTTTAATCATCAGATTTGATTTCTATCCAAATGAACCCTTTTTGCTACATTAGGATGATGAAAGACTGGGGAAAAAATCATAACACTTTAAACTATACCTTGCAGTTTGCATGCAGCTATTTGATGGCAGTTAATAGCTCACTGTTCTATGTTAGGATTATAATGTATAAACTGCAAGTAATAAAAGGATCTCTCAGGCAAAAGCAGTAACCAGTGACCTATTTAAATGATATCACCCTGTAATCTGAATGATACATGTTCCTTGCAGCAGGCACATTAACCCTCAGCACTACCACTGGACGAGTCAAAACTTCCACTAGACAAAATTCATCTCGCTCCTGGAAAAACATTAATCACGGAAGTTATCTTGGCATTTATATAGTTGCCTGAAAATGTCTGGAGGCCAGGAACGCCGTAGCAGTTGATTGTAAAACAATAATATACTTGTAAATAGGGCGCCCCAACCCGAAGTCAGCATCCGGTGCGGTGGCACCGATCGCACAGCCGTAGAGCCGGCCCTGCGCGAATGGCTGGTTTGGCAGTTATATTTTGAATAACGCTGGCAGTGGACATTGGCAAACCCACTTGATGGCTGTGATATGGAAAATAGGAATGTGTGGCATCATCAACCCACTGAGGAGTGCACATTGGACTTTGTTTGAACTACTTATCCCGCCATGCATCGTTCTTCACTTGAGAAGGACCAATTGGACAATACTGATACTGTGGGGATTATTTAGAGTTCTGAAATGACGTTTTGCCTGCCGCACGTGCTGCCTATGAATAAGGACTGGATTCGTTTGAAATGCGTCAGGCCCAATAATTGACTTCAATGATTCTTACCGGAGTTGTTTGCCTGAATGAATGCAATTCAGACTGCTGAGGAGTCGTCTTCGTTTGTGGGCTCGAGCTTTGGAATCAAAGATAAATATATAAAACACTGCTGGTCTGAAAGACCTTTGGGCCCCACTTCAGATCTTTTTGAATGAGCAAGGTGACTCTGTGAATCCACAGACTAATGCTGCCTCTCTGGATTCACTGTGCATTATGTGGGTTTTTTATGCCTAGTTTGATGTTGCCATTGTAGCTACTGTTACAATGACGCAATATACTTTTTATCCTCCTCACAGCAAAGAACAATTTTCTGATACTCCGAAATATCTACAACTTGTTTGGTGTCACAAAGATTGCTTTGTGATTTATTCATTCTCCAATATACAAATGTAAAACAAATGTTTCATCAAGTTGGAGGTTGCATTCCATTCGTACATTTTCAGTACTCATATATGCTGATGATTTACCAATCGTTGTTATTGTTAGTAAGCATTTCTTTGCAAATTCATTAGTGAGTCCCTAACCCTGGATTTAGACACAAAAAAACTCACAAAAAATGTGTGACTTGCATCTTGAAATTCAGTAGTAATTCTTCCCTGAGACTAGGGTAATTAAAAGAGAACAACTCAGAGCAAACATTTGCGAATCCAAACTTAGGCCTATTATTTCAGAAACCAGAAGGCTGATTTAGAGCATGGTTGGCAGCCCTCCCACCTCCAAGAAGGCAGAGGACATAATCTCCTCTCCCTAACAGTCTGCCACTTGCCATATTTAAAGGTCACTTCTGACCCAGCAGTGGTCTCTGTGCCTTCAGAGGAATTGCTGTCACTGCAGTTCCTCTGAAAACACTGTATGTTTCCTGTATGGGTGCAGTCTTTTAGGTGGATATGCCCCAAACATTTTGTTATATTTTTGTGAGCTCAGTTCAAATCATTTTATTTCGTCCGCCAGGACCATAAAAGCACAAACAGTGTAAAAAGAGTTGAACATGAATAAAACATACATACAATACATTTCAACAAGACAAGTTGAAAGTTAAAAAGTTGAATACAATGTAAGGCAAGTTTATATGAGAAAAAATGCATAGTCATTCGTAATCACATTTATTAACTGTCTGGGCAATGCAGTAGTAGTCACAGCTACCAAAAATGAGGGAGAATGCCTTCCTATTAGGCAATTGGAAAGTAATACAGTGAGGTGTAATCTAATAGAAAGCCTAGGCAGAGTCGGGTGGTAGAGAGACGAAGGCCCTTGCTGCGGAGCACCCACATGGGACCCACAAATTTGCAAATGGAAATTGCTATTACTGGGTGGGAATCCGACCTGTATATATTGAGGGCAACCAAGTGGCTGCATAATCTCAATAGCCTACAAGAAGGGTCTAGCCAGGCTATTGAGGAGAGAAGTACTCTATGCACACTTACAAAACATGTGGAATTTTCTTTTCTGACGAGTTAAAAATTGGATACCTGGTGTCTCTGATCCAGCGGTAATTACCTGGTAATTTCCCTATTCAAAACTACATCACCTATGGTTTACCACTGTAAAGGGTGAAAAATGATGGATCTTTTGATGACCGTGTTTCACCAAACAGGAGACTTTACATATATATATATATAAATTAAATGCAAACAATATTAGAGGCAATAATGAGAGTGGTGAGTTATTTTAAAGGGTTTTATTTAAGTCAAAAGTTAAGGTTCTCTGACTCTTTATTCATTAGTCAAATATCAATCAGGTTACAGAATTGAAAAAATAGGATAAATAGCATTAATACAGAACATATTACAGTCTGCATATAAGCATCACATATGGGAAGGAAAATGTGGTGCAAATTGTCAGTCAAAACTCTTAATGAGTTTCTAAGAAAAAGAGTAAGTCTTACAAGGTTAATCAATAATTAATAATGGCAAAAATATCCCATAAAGAGAAATAAATGAAGTTTAGCACCTAAAATCTAAATCTGTTCTGATCCTTTCAGCTCTTTCCCTCTGCCTCGCTGTGCTAGTCTGTGTCTCTGTCTCAAGCTGCACCATAGCACCCACAGAATGCAGCCCCTCCCTGTCTCTGTGTCCAGCACAGAAACTGGGCCTGGAGAGAGGCAAATAGCAAGGCAAAAAAGGAGCACTCCTCCCACTTGTAAGCCATATTTCAAGTAAAAGTTCACGTGCTCAGTCCTAATAGCTGGTCCAATCAGAACTTCAAGACATATCATCTCCCCATGGGCTGACTGGATACGTCATTAATCAGGCTTGTTCCTGTTCAAATTTCAGTCTTTTGATTTATGAAAAAAAAGTGTGTTCTTCTCTCCAGGTTTAAACAGGCTACAAAAATGTGCAACATTTTGAAGGTCGGAGGAAGCTCAGAGCCCGTTCATTGAAAGTTGCTAGGGAAAAAGTAGCACATTCCAAACTGTTTCAGTTTAGTCCACTAAAGCAAACTAAAATCACGTGGTTTTCTACACTGTGAAACACAATTCAGCACATTTCTACTCTTGCAAAAATACATGATGCCATTTTAAAAGTACAAATACATTTTCTAAATTAATGTGCATTCTATAGTGAGATTACTTATGGATTAATCACATATAAGCATGGCTGTTCAACTAATTAAGCATGTTTTCACATAAAAGCACCTCCAAACTGAAGCCCTATGTTTTCAATCTTGCTTTTCCACAATCTGCGTGCCATTATAAAACTCATGTCTGCAGCTTTTTGTCATATAATAATGCATACAGTTTATAGGTGAAATCTAAGCTCCATCATCTCCACCACCAGCCCATCCTGACGTAAACGCTCTAAGGGGCAAGGGGCCACATGCATTAAAGTAAGAAATTGCGATTCCTAAATTGCGATTTTTAAGGAATCGCAATTTAGGAAACGCAATTCCTTATGTATATTGGAATCGCAAAAAAAATGGTGATTCCTACACATTCCTAAATAGCGACTTGCAAATTGTGATTTGCAGTTAAGGAATGGCTTCCCATTCAATCCTATGGGCCTAGAGGCCCGTAGGTATGAATGGGATTACATGCGCAATTTGCGAGTGCCAAAGAGGTTCTCGCAAATTGCACATGCAATTTGAAGGGTGCAAGGGGACCAAAAGGCTACCCTTATGCACCCCCAAAAAAAGGTAGGTATGCACTTGTGGTGCACACACATGCCCTAAGGGCATGTGTGTGCACCACAATGCACTTTGAAAAATGCATTTCTTTGCATTTTTCAAAGGAATTGCTAATTACCATCAACTTGAAGTTGATGGTAATTTGGGATTCTTAATTGTGAAAACGCACTTTACAATTGCATAATGCATCGCATTTTGGGGATCGCAATTTGCGATTACCTAACTGCATTTTCAATGAAGGGAATCACAAAAAATTGCGATTTCTGTAATTGCGAATTCCAAAAAAGGTACATGCATCTCAAAAGGCCATTTTACGATCAAAAACGGCCGAATTTTGCGTTTTGCACTATTTGCATCGCAAAATGGTTTGATGCATGTGCTCCAAGGTGCCTACTCAAATCTGTTAGTATAACTTCTTGTTCTGTGGAGCAAACACAATACCCCAAAATTACTCAAACCCACATGTTGGCTTAATGTCAATAAAATCACTAGCGAGTTTAGAGTGAACTGCTCTATGAGATTCCTCAGCTACTTCTAATGACCAATATTGCTCTTTGGAGAGGGCCTTAGTTGGGAAGATGGTAGAGTCCGGATGGTCCCACAGATCATGCATCCCTAACGTGTTCAATGCTGACTTCCTTTTCAAGTGCCAGGGAACCTTGTTGAATTGGTGGGCCTGCATGATGTCCTTAAGACTTACCACTTAGTGATGTTCGGAAGTAGTCCACAGGCTTCACCTATACAATAAAGAATGGAGTCGGATTTTACCTGATGACTCTGTTACTCCCAGAACCTTGAACAGTAGATACAGCAGAGTGTTGGGAGAAAGAGAGGCAAGATTTCTAAGAAATGTGTTCTCAGTTCCGGTTAGAGACTTATGTTTGGAAAAGTCCCATAATTCAGCCCAATAGAAAGTTGAACCCAAGACTTTGGCCTTGTAGATCCTAAGAGCAGGTGAAATAGGTTTAGTGTGGGACATAGAGAATCCCTTTGAGTATCGCTACAGAGATCTGTTTGAATTTAATGGTTGCCTTGCTGATATGAAGGTGCCAAGACAGGACCCCAAGATTTGCAAACAAATCAACCTTCTCAAGGGAGTCTGCCCCCAAGCACAGGCTACCTTTAAAGGATTTGTGTTGACGGAAAAACATCACTTTGGTTTTGGAGTTGTTGATCTCCAAGCCATGTGCATCAAAGACTGATGCTGCCTCACTGGATTCACTTTGCATTATTTTGGTTGTTTGATGCCTAGTCTGATACTGCTGTCATAGCTATTGTAACAATTGTGCAATATACTTGTTATGATCTTCACACCAAAGAACAATTTTCTGATCTCTGAAATGTCTTCAACTTGTTTGGTGTCACAAAGATTGCTTTGTGAGTTATTCAATTAATCAATAAACAAATGTAAAAAAAGTGTCATCAAGTCTGTTGTCTATATGATTTATTCCTGGATTCCCAGACCTGATTCAGTCAGAAAATTTCAGGGTGAATCTGCATTCTATTCATGACATTCAATGCTGAAGATTTATCAATCTTTATTTCCATTAGTAAGCATTTCTTACTCTTGGAAATGTATTAGAAAGTCCTAAACCTGGAGTTAGGCACAAAAGAAACTCACAAAAAGTTTGTGAAGCACACCTTGAAATTCAGGAGTAATTCTTCCCTGAGACTACAGTAAGAAACAGCAAACTAATCAGAGAAAACATTTGTGAACCCAAACTGAGGTCTGTTATTTCAGAAATCAGCAGGCTGAAGTTATGGGCTGATTTAGAGTATGGTTGGAAGCCCTCCCACCTGCCAGGATGTAAGAGGTAATTATCTCCTCTCCTTTAACAGTCTTCCACTTGTCAAATTTATAGATCACCTATGACCCAGCAGGGGTCTCTGTGCCTTCAGAGGAATTGCTGTCACTCCAGTTCCTTGGAAAACACTGCATGTTTGCTGTGTAGGTGCAGTCTTTTAGGTGGGTATGTACCAAACATTTTGGTTTTTTTTTGTTGTCAAAAACATCCTAACAAGAAAAGCCAAACACTGAATGACTACAGAACCCTGGTTTCTTTTTTCCCAGGGTTTAGAGTCATTGTTTTTTTTCTTCCTGTATCATCAAGTTTTTTTGTTGTAGTAAGAGCTGAGCAGTCTGATATCCTTAGTCGGACAGGCGCTACTCGATTGGCCCATCAGAGTAAGCCTTCGGATGGCCCAGCCAATTGGGGGACACTGCTGTCAGATAGATGACACTGTTCCCAAATCAAGAAGAAGCTGGTGGACTGAGGTTTTGATGGACATGGTACTCCATCACAATTATGGCAGATTGCCTTGTCCACCAATGACTAAATGAGCCCCTTAGTCTGAAAACCTTGTAGGTGAGTTATTATTTAAGGTTACACATCTTTCTAATAGTGTCTAGGTGACAAATAGGGTGATCTAAGACCAACAACTTTGATGCTAGAACATTGTAATACTGAAAAACCCCTGAAACGAGCAAAACTGTAAGTTCACTGCTCAGAAAGAAGGTAGTTAAAGGGTTATATTGTAAATTGAAGGAATTTCTGGCATGTTAAGTGGTTGTTGATTCTGTTCCTTTAGCTAGGTTCCTTTGCAATTTATAAACTCAAACATATGTTGAATCAGGTCCTGAAAGGGTAAGAAATAAAGGCAATAAGAGATGTTTCTTTTTTTCTCACTTGTAAACTAAACAGAACTAGAACAATATCACAAATCCTTTCAGGTATGTATTGTAGAATGAGTACTGTCTCTTTTTGCGGAAAATTGACTTTACTACAATGAGGAGGATGTACCCTATTCTTTATTTGTAGATTCAGGATGTTGTGCAGGGAAGAACGATGGCATGTGTTGACCTGTTTCACATGTCATGGAATATATCAAGAATAAATGTATTGCTGCTCAGTAAAGCTTTCATTTCATTTTAAAACTTGAGCGGTAATGCTTACTTCATGGCCTTGAAATTCCTGAACTAAAGTTCTGTAATGAAATTTGATTGTCAGTCAGTTCAGTTCAATTAACTTCATTCAGCCTTAACAATAAGGTCATAAAAGTATAAAAAGTCAAACATACAATCCAGTAAAATATCTAATTTTCATAATAAATCATCAGTAATTACGGGTAAAAAGCACGATAAAAAGTTAGGTTAAAAATACAATTAATAAAACACTAATAAATTCTTTTAGATAGTCAAACTACATAATCAACAGTGCAATCATCAATGAGGGGCACACTATGGGCTAATCGATCTCCGCTTTGTTAGGGACAGACATAAAAAAGACGCAAGGGAAAAACATACAAAAGGGTCAGGTAACATTTGAAGGAAAAATAGGGCTGTGCGACAATGGGTAAATTTATATTTCTGGAATATAGGGGGAATATACTTTTACGCTCAAGAGTATAAAATATGCAAAAAAATAAATTGGAGGTTAGACTGAAGGGAAATACAATCACAAGGACATACTGGCAGTTCAATATTTATGTACACTCCCGCGGGAAAACCCAACATACAAGGAACGAGGTTAAGTCTAAAGCGTACTAATACGTATCGATGACGCATGTTAGTCACAACGGCCAGATATGAGTTTGGACCCTCGGGCACGGAAGGCTGTCCCAGATATAATGCTACCATAGTTTTGTTACGATTAGATGCATATCTGTTATTTTCCCTAAGAATTTGAAAGCAAGATTTAATTTCAGCTTTAGGGATTTTTTGGCAGTTAAGAGGTTCGTTGTAAAGTGCTTCTAGGTCCAGACTTACTAATGTTTCTCTTACATATTGGAACCAAGGTGCCTTATGGGCCTGTTCGCACGCAATGCAATCCTTAATAATGCTTTGGGTTCGGCCCATTGTATCCCTTTGCCAGATTGAGAGCCATAATAACACTAGGGCAAGTGATATAATATCTGAAATATATGGCACATTCAGTTCCCGTTGCATTGTAAAACTGAAACAACTAATAGGTGAAGACAATATATTTTTTTTAAAGCGATCTTCTAAACATTGTAGATGGTCAACCTTCGAGATTCCCCAAATCCCTACTCCATATGTTGCAGAAGAAACCACCTTAGCAGAGTAAATTTTCTTCATTGGCTCTAATGGCTTACTTCCCAGTTTTTTTTATAAAGGAGAACAGAGCCACCGTACACTTTTCCAGGGCATTACATCGTTATTGTTAATTATGATTTATAGAGCGCCTTATACCAGCAGGTCTCTAAGCGCTACGAGAAAATTAGCCATAGTCCCAGAAGTTAGTGTAGTCTCTAAGTGGTGGATGCTATGCCCAGGCTTCTGTGAAGAGTAATGTCTTCAGTTTCTTCCTGAATGGGAGAAGGGCTCTTTCGGAGCGGAGATGGCCTGGCAGCCTATTCCAGAGTTGCGGGATGAGGACAGAGAAGGCTCGCCCACCTTTAGTGGTGTAATTAGCATTTTAGTAGGCGCTCCGTTGCATATCTTAGGGTGCGGCCTGGGACGTATTTCACCAGGCGTTCTTTGATGTATTTGGGTGCCTGACCATACAGGGCCTTGTGGGTGATGCAGAGGCTTTTGAATCTAGCCCTCTGTTTAATGGGAAGCCAGTGCAGTTGTTGCAGTAGGGGTGAGGCCCGGGTGCGTCTGGGAAGCTTAAGGATTAGCCTCACCGCATCATTCATCATCACCTGGAGTTTGCCAAGCAACTTGTCTGGCATTCCAATGCAAAGTGGGTTCTCGTAATCAAGTCGTGACAGGATCAAGGCGGCCACCACCGTCCTCATGGTCTATTTGATATCATATTTGTCCATGTTCCCCTGTTATTAAAAAGTACACCCAAATATAAAAAAGGACTTAGTAATCTTCACTTTCCGTGCCGCAATAAAGAATGAGGGTGTTTTTTTCAGTTGCTTTCCCGGTATCAAAATAAAAGTTTTTGACTCATTCACTTTTAGCTGCAAAGAAGCCATATAAGATACATCATTATTTAAGAGCTTTTGCAGAGCTATTCCTGTTCTTGCAATTAAAACTGCATAGTAAGCATAAAGCAGAACTGCTGTTTCGATGCCATTTGTATACAGGGAGAACACACAGGGGGCTAACTTGCACCCCTGCCTGACCCCCCTAAGGATACGAATGACCTAGTACATTCGCCCTGACTACCGAACCTCACACCAGCTGTACATTGGGAATATAGTTGAAGACTAAAGAATATTATATTATCGTCAACCCCCATATCCTTCATAATGATCCACAGTTTACTGTGTAATTTGAAATCAAAAGCTGCCGAAAGGTCCATAAACCCCATAAAAATAGTCCCTTTTTTGATTTTGGTGTATTAAACTGCGATTAGATTCAGATTTAGGCACTGGTCTAATCCCTTTCTTAAAACCATACTGCATGGGTATTAAAATATTTTTTTCAGTTGCCCATTCTTCTAGCCTATTTAAGAGAAGATGACCCATTAACTTTAGGGTTCCATCTATAAGTGAAATGGGCCTATAGTTCTTAGGCAGAGATGTATCCCCTTTTTTATAAATTGGGACAATAGTAGTCTTTTTCCATGAGGCAGGGGGGCCTGCTGAAATAATTGCATTAAATGAATTAGTTAGGAGCGGGACACGGAGATCTGGAATATCAAAAAAGAGATCAACTAGGACCCCATCCGGTCCTAGGACTTTACAGCCATTACATTGTGACAGGCCATATTTCACTTCTGCCATAGAAAAAAAGGTAGGAGTACATACATCCAAATTCAAAACAGCTTCATCTAAACTTTCCCCATTAGGGCGAGGCCAAAGATGCGTGAGTAATGCTCCACCCATTCGGCCTCTCCCGCGTGGACCTCTAGGGAGGGACCTACATCCTGATTCAAAAGAGGAGAATTCACTACAGCCCAAAATTTCTTTGAGTCTTTTAGCAGTGCCGTGGAATGTCAGGTAAGCAAAAGACACACAATTGATGTATGAATGTAAGGTGGCATAAAGGTAGACATGAAAGGAGCTAAGACATAAATCCTCACCTTTTCTATAAAAGGTATTCTTTCTGCCTTCTCTAAAAAATACAGTGTTTACTTAACAAACATGTTGTTTTTGGTCATCTGCGTTGTATTTATATGCACTGCACTAAAGAGCTAGCAAATGTACATACGCATGTTGAGAGCTGCATTTAAGATAAGTAGCTCCGGGACAATGAAGGCCGGCATGTGCCTTCTGCTCCAACATTTCAATGTTTGTTTTTCTGTTTCTCCCTATTCAATTTACAACATTCTAACTACAGTGATTGGAATGTTCTAATAGCCTTAGCCCTTCTGCCTCAGGCTTTACCCGATTGTGAAAGGCCATTTCCTTCATTATAGACCCTCGCCTGTGACTCAGGCATATAATTCTGGTTGAAGGCTTTTAACTATCGGTTATAGCTCTCAACAGCGGGCTATAGGGCTATGAAATGTATTACTTCATTGCATTTGACAAATAAGAGTTATGTTACAGAATACTCTATATACATAGTTGAATGATCAGCCCCTAACGGGAGACTTTAAATCAAAGGTCAAGGAAAACTTGGGACAAAAGGGGTCCTTTCCACTGCTGGCATACACCCTGAAGTGCTGGTGTGGTTGCCTGTGCTCTTCATAGCAAATGGACTGCATAGCTCCAAAGTGAGATTTTTGGTTCCCTACACAAAATGTGCACATTGCAAATCTGTGCTGCAGAGATTGAATTGGTTATCTGTTATTCTCCCAATATGCCTTACATGTCTTCCACTTTATTTTCTATAATTTCATGCCATGCCAGTGAAAGAATTGTGCCTGAATAATACATGCTTTTAAGAGCATGTTTACCAATAAATGCGCATGCAGAGATTTAATACTACAGTTTATACAGTAGAAGGGCAACATTACAATTTATTATCACAGTGCATCACAAGTGGCATGGGAAAAAGCTACTTACTGTGACTCAGCGAGTTGTGCATTCTATATATTAAACCCACAATATTGGTGGAACAGAATATCGAGGACAGAATATCTCAAAAAATATTGCTAGGCAAGTAAGTCTAGATTTTTAATACCGAACTCCACATATATGTACCTATATGGTACCTATATCTTCAAAGTACCTAGATGCGGTGTTAGGAGTAGTAAATCTATACTTACCTATATACACTTGCCTTTCTATATTTTTTCCCTCAATATTCTGGGCTCATTATTCTTGTATCTCTATACTGTTTGTGTTGATATCCAGTTGTACAATTCACACAGAATCTTCTTAAAATGGCTTCACTAAGGAAGACAACTATGCTTTCAGTGTCAGTGTGATTCTCCTCATTGCATAGATTTAAACTGAGCATGACATAAAACATATGTTCAGATCCCTATTGAGTAATGCGCTATTTATTACAATTGATGAGTGAGTGAAGAAGGAGAGGCCCGTGCAGGTAAGGGAAAGTCTGCGATGTGGCGAGCGCAAGGTAAGTGGGTTACTGTTTTTTTACATTTCATTTTCCCTCGTTGTCGTCTGTCGACTCTTTCCCCACCCCGCCCCACCGTTCTTACCTGCAAGGGCCGCTCCCTGAGAGAAGGGCACCAGGAACAGCTATAAGCATCACCTTGCATGTGTCATAGTCCCTCCTAACCCTCAACAATAGTAATAAAGAACAAATGACACTCTCTGCACATGCGCTATGTATGTGTTTGACAAACTACATCTCATAGTTTATTGTGCCCATACCTGCTGATGTTAAACAATGCTTTAATATTTTTCACTTGAGAAATTGCATTTATTTAGGAATAGCTGAAGCATAAACATAGCCATTCTTAAGTTCAAAGTCTCTCTTTGTTTAGTAATAGGATAGTCAGGTATTTATTAATCGCCCATTTTTGGGGTTAGGGGCAAATATTAAAGTTACAGTAAAGTAAACACGATTCCTTTGGACTCATTGTAGAGGGCTGATGAATGTAGTAGCGTTTTCCAATTCTTCCACAGATCTCTCGTTAATGTCTGTTTGACAAATTAAACTAGGTAGCTCCCCCCAATTAATTTATGTTTCATTTGTGTTGCTTTGACTTTACACTGCCCGTGAGAGCTGTTGAACCAACAAAGTCTGAAACACTGGCTCATTGGTAGAGTCTGCTTCAATATTTATAGGCATAAATGACTGAAAGCTAAAGGTGTGTTTTCTATCATACATACAAAAAGAAAATTGATCCACTGGCTGGGTGATTGCCAAGCAAGAGCAAGTAAGCCTTTCGGGCTATAATCAATGGTTAATTTACCTGAAAAATAGTTGTTTAACCAGCATTTTGAGCCAGGCCATCCTGCAGTACATCATAGGCTTCTAGCCAAGAACTGCAGACTTTTTTTACCTTTGTCTTTGAGTCAAGAACCTTTGCCACTTCGAAGGGACATACATATTCCTTATTGACGTGCAAGTCAATGTTTGCTGTTGGACTTTTAGCGTGGCTCTATCTTGGGGGACACTACTTAAGTGCAGGCGCCGACAAATTTCAGTTACGCTGCACAATCTCATGTAATGTTGCGTTATGCACAATTCGCGAAATTATGCTTTATATACCATGTTGCGCGATTACGCACAATTTGGGGCAAAAAAATTAGCTCTAATCACCACCCTTTTGTTATTTATCATGGCTTTTTTCATTTAGTTCCCCACTTGGAACTTTTGGCTCATTATTCTTTGTAAGTGAAATGTAGACTCAGTGAGATGCACCACCACACTAATTTTGACATTGTGCCTTTGCTGTCATGGTAGTATTTTTTCGTTTAATCCCCCGCAGACAGTAAGCAAATGCTTTGACAAACTGCTTCTCGCTGTCTACTCTGGGCCCTCAATGTCGCCTGTGTTTTCTTTGATGACGACACGAACCAGGAATTAGCATATCCTTAAAGCGCAGTGCTGCAAAGGCAATTAAAGTTCTTGCAGTTCTGTTTCTCCAAGGATGGCATGAGAATAGATCACAGGACTAGCCTAAGTAGCACAAAGCTGGGGTGTTTCCCCCAAAGCTGGAAGTACGGGAGAGAGTCTGATATATATAATGGCTGTGCACAGGACTTTAAGTAGGCAAAAAACTAGGGGTGGGCGGAATTTGCGAAGTCGCACTACGCAAGGCTCTGCGAAACAGTAAAATAATCTCCACGAGCACGCAAAAGTTCCGCAAACATGCGGAATTACTTGTTCCGCCCGTTCACAATGCTTTTTTCCTGTTCGCGAATTGTTTAAAGACCAAGGTCTAAATAAACATTGTTTTTGACTGACTGACTGTTCGCGAACGCTGTTTGCGTGCTCGGGGAGAAATATCTTGCGAACACACATTTTAAAAGCGCCACAAAAAATTCAGCGAATCCGCAGTTCGTGGAATTTTTTGTAATTCCGCGTTCTCCGTGGAACGCGACATTACCCAAATTCCACGAGTGGAACGGAATTTACCACCCAGGCCTAGAAAAAGTGGGGGTCTATCAAAGGGGCTTGGCCAGTGTAATTAAGGGCGTGGCTTAAAAACACGTAAGCTAAAAATCGGTGCTTATCATAGTGTGCTCCCCGACTTGTATTTTGCTGTTTCTGACATTCATATCTGCCAGATATATGATACAACAAGTAACATCATACCTACAACAAGTCAGGACTATTGGCGTTATCAATAGTTGTTAGTTGCATAGGATAAATAAGCAGCAACATTGACTTGTATAAAATATTGAAAAAGCTTCCACTTAAAGCCCTGGTGACACCATGACAATGTTACTGCTCTTGAGTTTCAAAAAGAGAAGGGAAATTCAGAGAGAAAATGACTCTTTAAAGGATTTCCCTTCCCCTACAAGGCTCACCTGGCATGATGTCATGCTGTAACTTCTCCACTAGTGAGAGGTGAGCAGTGTGAGCAGCACACATCAATGTGCCTGCTGTCACTGCAGTCCGGAAAAAAACGGACCACCTGTTCCGGGGCACAAAACTAAGGCCGATAGAGACCTGTTTTAAGTTCCCTTAAAAAATCTTCTGGCGCTCATCACTGGTGAGACCCAGCCCACTTAAAGCCCTGGTGGTGCACCCAGTACAAGGGGAGCAAACATTTTTTAGCACAGTTTATTTTCAGATAAAGCAAACCCTTGTGCTTCAGGTGAAAGGTAATCTCACTCATTACTCACACTCAAATGAGAGAGACAACCAGGGCCGGATTTAGGTCTGTTGGTGCCCAGTGGGAAAGTGTTTGTTGACGCCCCCCCAATCAGGGCACAAGTCAGGGGGACAATGAATTCATCCGGGTGTAATTTGCAAACACTGGGACACATTCAGCAGCACCTGCACGTTGTTGTCTGCTTTCGATCAGCAACAACGTGCAGGCAGGGGGCTTTCTTATTTTAGACTCCTGCTGGGCCCCTAACAAATGTAAAAACAACAATTGATGGACAGAATGCAGAACAATGGCAGACATTCACCCCAGTACAGAGATCTGGGCCTAAATCCATAGTTTTTTTGCTCACCATGCCATTCCAGTTTGAACCCAGCCACATGCAAATCAGTCTTGACCCTGTGCCTCATGGGAACAGTCCAACCCAAACTGCCAAGCCAGGTTCTCCCTTGACTGGAAACAAGCATCATAGGACCGGTTTCGGGGTTTCACCCCTCTTCAGCCAGAATAGCTTGATTTCAGTGGCATGGAGAGCACGGGACCCACATCTGGGCATACTCGTCCGACCCGTCAAACAAGCATCCTAGGACTGGTTTCTATAACAAAGGCAGAATCTGAGGGGTCATCAAGCCTTCTTTTGTTTGAGTCTCCTGGCTGGGAGCAGTCAGGAGCCTCACACCTAGAAGCAAATGCAGCAGAGGGGAAACAAAGGCTCACACCTTGTTAGCACTTCACACATACTTAAGAGGGCAGCTTTTCCCTTTGTTCAGGCTCTGTTTGAGAGATATGCATGCACTGTAAGAATGTCAGATCTCTAGATCTTTCCCAGTATTTACACCAAATAAATAGCATTTATATAGTGCTTACTACCTCTGAGGAGGTGCTTTAATAATTTAAATATCACAATTTTTCTTGTAAAGCACTATGGGTCGAGGAAGTTTACGCTGACAAAAGGCAACATTGTTTTATGTGTAGCTTACAAAAGTGTGAATCTTCAGGTGGGTTTCTCTGTATACTGGAATTGTGCTCCGATGTACTCATGATAGACATGTTAAATATATATATGTGAGGGCATAAGATCTGAGGTCACTTATTATGATTCCACTTCCTCTGATGTCACACGCCGTGATGTCATGCGCTGTGATGTCACTTGCATACTGATTAACTAGGTTTGTCCCCCCACTTTTTTTTAGGACTTATTCCCTGCCCCTAGTGACCATCTCCGCCACGGATTCCACCCTCACGTCTCCATAATCACTTTCTCTCAGATGCATTTAATTTGTTTTATAGCATCACTCATACCAGTGGAGGGTGTCAGATCGCATTACATCACTCACATTACACTCACACAATCAATCATATGAGTGCAAATCAGTGTATAGGAAATGTTACATAAGAGAGAGGACAACAAGGTGTAGGAGTCACATCAACCATACTGGTGGGCAGGACAGTTTGAGTGCTTGGTCTGGAGAAGCACAAACTCAGAATTTGAAGCTTAACATCATAGTTGGGGGTTTCCTTTAATAATAAGAATTGTTTTCTACCCAAATAAACACTCTTTGCAACATTAGGATAATGAAAGACGGGGAAAGATAACAACACTCTAATGTATTCCTTGCAGTTTGCTTACAGCTTTTGATCACCGTTAATAGCTCACTGTTCTATATTAGGATTTTAACTTATAAACTGCAAGTAACAAAAGGATATCTCTCACACAAGCAGTCCCCCACTGGCCTATTTAAATTATATGCACTTTGTGATCTGAATGGTTCACGTTCTTTGCAGCAGGCACATTAACCCTCTGTACTACCTTACCATGAGTCAACACTAGACAAAACTCAGATCTCTCTTGAGGAAGAACATTAATCACTCAAGCTATCTTAACGTTTAATTGTTGCCTAAAAGATTGCTGGAGGCAGTGAACGCAGCAGCAGTGCTTTTAAAGCCATAATCTACTTGCAAACAGGGCGCCCCCAACCAAGTCAATGCCTGGTGCGGTGGCACCGGTCGCACCGCCCTACAGCCTGCTCTGGAGACCGCCAGTGATTAATTTGTACCGGTGGTTTGTGGTGCTCGGCGCTGGCACTTACGTTTCAACACCGGCACATATGGCAATCTGCCACATGGTGGTGCAGTTTGTCTATTTTAGAGACAAGCACAACAAAAGTTGTTTATTAATTCAATATACATAAAACATTACTCATACCTATCGCCCAAGTCATAGATTTGGGGGCCTGGAATAGTCTGTAATGTCACACTTATGTGTCTTTGATGGTTAGAAGTAGGTTTGGTACTGTTATTGACAGCAATGTCGGGGGAATTGATGGTGCAAACACCAGTGGCCTCCTTTCACGAGCCCTGGTACTTATTATTTTACAAATAAAGCACTGGAGACAATATTACTATTTAGGCATGAATGCTCCTGGTTCTAAAGGCTACACCTAAGCCAATATCTGAGGAAGAGATTGTTTTCTTACTTGATGGTGATTTCATGTCACACAATTTCTTCTTTTTTAAAAAAGGTTGTGCTAAATTTCCTCATCTCTTTCAATAGTAGCCTGCCATTAATGTGACACAACGCAAGGCATTCCAAAAATGTTGCACCAGGAGGGGGATCTATGTTCTTCTTCTTGTCAAGTGGAAATGGTATGCTCTCGTTCTCGATTTTTTTATTTTTCAATATTTTATGCAGTTATTTCTTATGTTTGCTTCGAGCCTTTTCTTGATATTTAATTTCTTAGTTAAAAACTTCATGCTACTTGACTTATGCTGATGGATTGCGGAAGTTGAGCAACAGCTCTCATTTTTGGGGACCGGGACCTATTCTTCATCAACATACATTGGTGGTGAACGAAAGCCTGCAGCCTATTTACCATTGTTTCTGTTTTCCATTAGGGAAGAATATTTCAGTAATAAGTAATTTCATGCAACGCCATTGCCATTAACCTGTTGAGACCGTAGTTCCTCTTTTTTTTAAAGTGACAAATTCTACTACAAACAACTGGAAGTATAGCAACATTTTGCAGGGTTTCCATCAGGGAAGAATTGACACAGAAACTATCAGAAATTTGATTTTGATAGGTGACACAGGTGAGTTTCAACTGTTTTCCATTTTGCCTGGAAAGTCTGTCCACCACTAAGGCCATCACAGGAAGGTAAATCTTGATTTTACCTGCAAACTAAATTTTGGGAGAATTTATTGCTCGAGGATATTTTCAAGACCTGTAGGAGGATTTCTGCAGTTCACAAACTACTGGGGCGCCAGTCCATTTCAGAACATACAAATGAGTCAGACATTTCCCAGGCCTTGTTGATGACCTATGCTGTGCCACCTAAATCTATACCCGCCTTCAAGTACGTTTCTTTATAAAATCCCATTTTATATTGCTTTTAGCTTTATAAATGAAATGCAGATGAATACGCGATATTTAAATGCAATCATAGAGATACCCAATGTATTCCTTCCATTAAAACTTTATAAATCATTACACTATGGCATGCTTTCTTTTGTGGACTTCAGTAAAGTAGTTCATTGTGTGATAGTATAGGCTAATGACTTGAGTCCATAGCATGAATAAAGTAAATGTTTCACAGGTTGAATGAACAGGAATCAGACAACACACAAGCCTCAGATACTTATTTTGAAGATTGAGGCACATTGTGTATGAAAACAAGTACATGGCAATTGTATCAAGAACTACGCAGCAGTAAGGATATACATCTAAATCACCGGGAACACCAAGAAGGCAATCATCAAATTATTTTGATTGTGATACAACCTAAATGAATTGCAATTGTATCATGCAATTTAGATAGGCGACCTATGTCCAGTTGTGTACAGCAGTCAGTCCTGTTTTCATTCTTACTGTTGTTTTGAAGTGGAGCAGCTCTCTTCCAAAGCTGCCCCTAAAAAGATTCCACTTACCTCAGTCTTTCCCACTTCAAATAGGGGGGCTCCAAAAACCCGCATCAGTGTAATTTTTGATGGGCTGATCTCATAATGGAATGGGTTATCCACTTTGGTCCACTTTGCATCTGGTCCATTTTTAGCTAATCCATCAGCATGCAAGATGCAGGTCTAGAAATTGTGTGGAGAAGGAAGCACTAAGAATGCTCACATTTGCCAGTCTACAGCCTGAGTTAAAATCTGCAAAGAAGGAAGTGAGGACATATTCCTGCTTCATCCCATTCCCATTAGGATTTTCTTGGTACAGCATTTGCCAAATGCTCACAACCCATGGATCCATGTGATCAGACACCCATGTGCTATTTAACGGTGATTTTAAGAGGCAAAGATCAATATCCATTATCACTACACACCAACGCATCACTGTCCGTTGAGTCAGATAGTATACAGACAATCATGATGTATATTAGTGGTTGGCCTTGTTCCTCTTGGATATACATGCCACATGTTAGTATATACCCTTGGAAAAGCTAGATTTACATGGGTGGCAATCAGGGATAGGTGGGTGCATCAACCATTTCTCCTTGCTTACCCTTTGCTACCTCTGGTCTTAACAGCCATGAAGGCCGCAACCAGAAGAAGAACTACACAGTGGTCTAAGAGATGTTTTCTTACTGGAGTTGCCATTCCATCCCTTTCCTTTCCCCTATCCCCTCAGCTGCAAACAGGAGGCTTTTGAGAGCATCAAGGTACAACCAGGCAATGTTTTCAACTCATCAGGTGTGGGACGGTGTGTGATGTCATTTCCATTATTTCACACATTTTGTTGTATCGACATCTATTTAGATGCTTCGGTGTCATTAGAGGGTGATCCTCAACCCAGATGGAAATGCATTTTGCAAGCCCAAAAATAATTCAATTGCCTTTCAGTGTGTAGGAAAGTACAGCATTTGTTGTATTTTTTTAAATAATAAATTAAATTGAAAGTGCTCAAGCCATATGGGCATATTTATGACATTGGTGGCGCAGGGCACCACAGCAAGTCAACTTGCTGTGCTGCCCTGCCTCACAGGAAAAGGGCAGGAATGCACCATATTTATCCAATACAGGGAATTCCTGTCCTATCCACTTGCTCTGGAGCCATTTTGGCAGCCTAGCGCCAATGTAGACACCCTTGCACCATGGTGCGAAGATGCCTGTGTTGTAGGCAGGATTGTTTTTGTACAGAAAGGGTCACCTTCCTACACAAAAACAACCCTGAGAGGCTGAATGCAGCACACATAGAAATACGAAGTAATGAAAAGAAATAAGTCTTTTTGGTGCATTCCCAGATTTACAAGGACTTGTAAATCTGGTAATGTGTCAAAAGCCTTAGGAGCTGCTTGGGAACACCCACGCATTGCCCTTGGAAAGCATAATCAGAGCTAAGTAACGCAACACAGTGATTTGCGCTGTGTTGAGTTACTCCACATTTTTGGAGCCACGCAAAGTCGCTTTGCGTGACTTCAAAAATATGACTTAAGGTTTGCGTTGCTCTTGCAACCCATTGCGTGGTGCATGAGCGACGCACACTGGATCATAAATATGGCCCTCAGTTAGGATGACCCTCTCATCCTGAAGGAACTAGTTAAGATTTTCATTGGAATGCCCAACATACCTCTTGAAGCATAAATCATAATTGCTGCATGGGGGATTTATGTTATTTGAAGGGCAATCATCTAAATGAAATTTAAACTCCTAAGATTTTTTTCAATACTTTTTGACACTCCTGCTGTTTATGAAATGCAAATTCATAACATATTTTTTCTTTTTATTTATATAGCCAGACATTTTTGTCTTAATTATAGGAAGGACTTTTATTCCAACTCTTTATGAAGCTCAAATTGTAACAAAATATCCCAAAAATATTTTGTTAATACCCAAGTCAGAATCAAAGCACAGATAGGTATTCTCTTCACACATGCACATCCGCGCGGACACGCACACACACACACACACACACACACAGTCTTGAGCCACATTTTAATGTAACCTCAGTACTCTTTTTTAAAATGTGCTGTTGCATTAGGATGAGGATCGAAACAGGTTATTTCCATCTGTGAGCACCCAGTACAAAGATCAAATGAGCAGCTGGATAAAGGCTACATTAGTAGAGACAGTTTTGCACATAAGTAAGTACTATGACTGTGACTCTGGAAGTTTAAAGCCTTGAAACCCTTGAAAAAGTTTGCATGGGCAGCTAGGCTCATCTGCGAAACATCAGCAGTTTAGAGATCAGTGATATTTCAGGTTTAGAGTGGCCATTATAAACAATACTCGCCCAAATGTAATAAAATATTTTTGGGAGCGATTATAAGACGTTTTTAATCTTATGAAGGCTATGCTACCAGAAAGATCTGGATGGTGAATACAATTCGTTGCTATAACAAAGCACCCCATCAGGGGCCTCATGTAGGTAGCGAAATACCGGTCGGTAACGGCCGATTTTCGGTAAATATGCCGTTACCGACCGGTATTCAGACAAGTGAGATGTAGGAGTCCAAAAACCACTTTTCGGTAAATATGAGGCGGTAAATACCGATTCATAGTTACCGAATTCCAAAATACCGATTCATGTTTACCGAATACATAATTAACGAATCGGTAAATATGAAGTGGTAAAAATTTAAAATGACATGTAGGAGCAGGCGGTAATTAAGAAATCCAGGAAAATCGGTAAATAAGAGTCGGTAATTAACACGGATTGAAAGCAGGTGGTAACCATCAACAATGCACATAAGCAATCCCAAAATGCAACAGCGTGGACAACATGGCCGCCATGTACGTCATTGCAAGGCGCCTACGTCTACAGGCAGCAGGACTGAGGGTGTGGCGACGGGAGGAACAAATCTACAGACAGCGCATCACACTACTACAGCTGACTGATGCAGAGATACATGAGAGGTACAGGCTACACCCCGAAACCATCATGGACCTGATAAGGGACCTGCACCCACTCCTGGACCAGCCAACAAGAAGGGCGCACGCCATACCACCACATGTGCAGGTGCTCTGCAGCCTACATCTACTGGCATCCGGCAGTTATCAGGTGGTGATAGCTGCGGTGGGTGGTGTATCCCAGAGTTGCCTGTCCCGTTTCTTCAGGAAGTTCCTGGATGCCATGATGCAGAGAATGCACCACTACATAAGCTTCCCAAACACACAGGCTGCACTGCAGAAAACGAAAACAGACTTTTATCACATGGCACAGTTCCCCCATGTCATCGGCTGTATTGATGGTACACACATCCCAATCTGTCCACCAGCTGATACAGAGCACATCTACAGGAACAGGAAGTCCACCCACTCCATCAATGTGCAGGTGATCTGTGATGCAGGGAACATCATCACAGATATTGTTGCAAAGTTTCCTGGGAGCACCCACGACTCTTACATCTTCCAGAATAGTGGGATCTACACACGACTGAGTGCCGGAGAATTCGGAGAGGGATACCTGCTGGGTAAGTAACAGTGACGCCCCTTGAAACCTGCAAATCAGAGTGTATAGAGGCATGTAACTGATGGTTCCCTCTTACTCATCCAGGCGACAGTGCATATGCATGCCGTTCATTCATCCTCACTCCCTACCTACACCCAGCAACCCAGAGTGAGAGACGATACAACGTGGCCCACAAAACAACACGCAATGTGGTGGAGCGCACGTTTGGACTACTGAAGAGCAGGTTCCGCTGCCTGCACAAGAGCGGAGGCGCACGCCAGTACAAACCCATCACCTGCTGCAAGATTATTGCCACTTGTGCAATGCTGCACAACCTTGCCACGAAAAAAGGTACAGATGTGGAACTAACATATGTTGAGGACAACGAGGATGAGTCAGGCCAGCCAGAGGGCAGCGCAGCTAGAGTGCCAACTGCAATCGATGGGAGAGAGAGACGGGCAGAGATCACATGCAACTATTTCTGAGTAAGTGAGGGGACACAGCGAGTTGTGAGAAGTCATGACGTAGTTTAATGTGGCACCACGCCATGAACACATGAACAGGCCAATCTGGCAATATACCATCTATACAAGGAGTATGTCCAGGGTTACGTCACCCAATGGGAAGTGGCTAAGCAGGGCCACATCAATGTTTGCGCATACGCGCTGCAGTGGTGGATTGCACGGCCTGTGCATCCTCACTAGAGCCAACCCCAAGCCGCCTGCTGCTCCTGCGTGCTTCTGGGACGGGGGGTGTGATGCTGCTGCTGGTGTCGATGCGCTCCGCAGCATCCCCTGCAGCAGTTGTCGACGCCTGACTAGTCAATAGCACCCCTAGTGCACTTGTCACCTGCACCATCCCCCGAGACAGGTCGCTGCAGCACTGTGTTAGGCCCTCCTGCATCGTCACAGAGCGCCGGCAAAGTAGGGAAGTCGCAGTTGCCAGACGGTTGAGTGCCCTGCTGGTAGTGTCCCTTCTCTGGCGTTCCCGGCGCCGTGCTTCGATGTCAGCATCTAATTTGCTGCACAACTGCTGGATTGACTGGGACATGTCCCGAATGCCCGCAGCCATGCCGCCAATGTTTGTGTCCATGTTGACTAAGCTTGTCTTCATCACCCGCATGTGCCTCTGGACTGACATAACTGCCTTTGATTGCAGGCGCTGTTGCTTCAACATTTGGCCCTCGAGCCCCAAGAAGACACCATGGCCGTCAGTGGGTGCTGGTGGACTCTGGACACGCGACCTGCGGCGCCCTCTTGCTCCCGTCTGTGCTGCCTGTGAGGTGTGGGGCACAGTGGGATGGCTCCCTTCCTGGTGCCCGGTGCGGTCTTCTGGGCCCATGCTGTCGTCTGACGAGGTGTCGAAGGCTCGTAGCCTGGCTGCTGGACGCCTCCTCATTCTCACACCTGCAAGCGGAGATGTGGCCGGTGATTCGAACATGAGTGGCGATGCTGGCTGTGGTTGTGGTGATGCTGGCTCTCGGTGAGGTGATGCTGGCTCTGTGTGCGGCGAGGCTGGCTGTGTTGGTGGTGCGGCTGCCAGTGGGCCTGCTCCCTGGTCTGTACTCGTGCTGGCTAGAGGTGATTTTTGTGGCAGGTGTGCCGTCTCCCCTGCAGCATGCCCTGTACTGCATGATGTCACATCTGTGGACAGAAAAACAACATTGGCTCAGTGTCCCCGAAGGGCTGCATTGCAAGCGTCACAATAAATCATTTCACATTCCAATCTGTCCTCTGTCTCCTTGTGCCTCGAGTGCGTGACATGCCCTGTTGCCCTGTGACATTTACGTCATGGTTAGTGTTGCCCTGACTACATCTCCCGGAATGCATTTCCTGTCTGCACTGACACGTGTGGACTGCAGTGTGATTCTCGTTTCACAATGGGGGATGTGGGATAGGGGTAGGGGGGGCTACATTGCTGTGCTTTCGTCTTACCTTGGTGTGTTGCGGCTCTGGCAGAGCTGTCGGCGTCCCCAAGACCCACGACGCTCTCTTGCTCGATTGTGGCCGCCACCAGCTCCTCCAGTTCGGTGAGGGCAGGTGCCCTGTTGGTTCCACCTCCGGTCTGGCTGGCCTCCTTCTGGATGTCGCCCATCTTCCTCTTGGTCACAATCCTCAGGTCATACCAGCGCTTTTTGAGGACCTCAATGTCCCTGTGGGTCACTCCCACAGCATTGACCTGCGCCTGGATGGCCAGCCATATGTTGCGCTTTTCGGCCTCAGGCACTTGCAGGGATTGCCTCCCAAACAGCTTCTGGTGCTGCTTCACCACCTCCTCCACCAGCACCTGGAGTTCCTTGGGGCTGAATTTGAGCTTCCTCCTCCTTTCCCCTCCGTCTTTCTGTGTTCTCTGGCTGGACATGCTGTTCGTTTCCCGCTCGCACATGCAACTGCTCCCTGCCTCTCCTCTGCACTCCAAGCCTCTCCAGGGTCGGCTAATTATGTACACCTGCCTGGGTGTGGCCACGTCGGCTAATTGTGTACACCTGCCTGGGTGTGGGCAGTTCCTGGTTGGGTGGGCTGTCGTTGCACAGGATTAGCTGTTTCGTCAAGTCATGTGATGTTATTTACCGAATCCGTACATACCGATTCGGTATTTTCCGATTCGGTGGATACCACCTCGGTATTTTCCGAATCGGTAGATACCACCTCGGTATTTTCCGATTCGGTAATTATCACCTCGGTATTTACCGATTCGGTGAATTCCGATTCGTATTTACCGAATGTTACCGAATCGGTAACTGTTACCGAATTTTTACCTACATATAACTTACCGATTCTAATTTACCGATTCGGTACGGCTCGGTATTTAAGAACCGGTAAAATTTATTTACCTACATGAGGCCCATAGTCATTAAAAAAAAAAATACTAATGTAAACGGTCACTTAGCAATGATATTTCTGCTTGAGTCCAGCAGAGAGATCAAACAATATGTGCTATTTTCTCCATATGCTCTTCGCTTCAAAATGGGTACAACAGTGCTTCATTTGTACAGGTGTTTGCCAGGGCTTGGCATCAGCACTTATTTCTTAACACCAGCATATTTTTTATATTCCACCACATGGCGGCGCTGTCTGTTGATATTTTTTTTAAACAGAACATATCAGTAGCATTTTAACAGTTCAATACATATTGAACAAATAATGTCAGTGCACCCAGGCCATTCTTACAGATTTGGGTAACTTGTAATCGTTTAAATTGTCACATTTGTATGAGTGTGATGGTTAGCAGATAGCTCTGGTACTGGAATTTGGCAGTTCTAGTAAAGACAGTGGGTGGTGCAAGCTACAATGGTCACGTGAGAAACATCTTGGGTCCTGGCACTGTTTCCACCTGAGCCAGCTTAGGACAAACATGTCTACTTGAGAGATCACACTCAGTGGAGAAGTGTGGCTCAATGATTAGAGCGGCAGACCCTGATGCAGAGGTCTAGCCCGGGACCAGGGTTCAATTCCCCGCCTCGGTGGGTCTTGGGCTCAAAATTCCACGGACCTGATAATTCTCGCCTCGGTGCCATTCCAGTCATGGAGTCCCACTCTGCAACTCTTGGCAATAGCTTGCTTAATCTCCACAATGGCCCCCACAACGCTAAGGATGCCTGGCCTCCACCTTGGGGGTACCCAGGAGTGGATGCCTCACAGGGAAAGCCAGGATGGGTTCCACAGCGGTATTCGTACAAGCGCCTTGAGACCCTTGCGGGTGAGTAGTGCGCTATACAAGTATCCATTTACATTTACAATTAAGAACATGAATAGAATGACCACCCAAATTAACATAATTTAAACAACAGACTAACATGCCCCTTAGGGCTCAGACCACAGGATATTTGTGGTTCATTACTGACCATTTCGATATACTGATTGCCAGGAACTGGGCGGTAGTGACAGTTGGTATTTACATCACTCGGTGCCTGATTATGAGTGATTCTATATTCACTTGTTATTTATCACATTTGATAAATTACAACCCCACAGGGTTCATAAGTTATTTGATACTATATTTACTGCAGTTATGATTTTTGCGTACAAAAGTGAGGCATAATATTAGAGGTGGGTGGAATTTTTTATCCCGCCGGCGGAACTGGAGGAATTTGGTAATTCCGTGTTACTCTTGTAATGCAGAATTACTAATACAATCGGCTGCTCCGGCGTCAGAATTAATCTGCCGTGTTTCATTTTTAAACAGGGCTGGAAGAGGGAACAGTCCCTATATGTTTAAAATCCACTGCAGTTTAAACTTTATTCTTGCCCTGATTAAAAACTTCGAATGCACGGCTGTGCTTACCCCATAGTGCCCTTACAAACTCAAAGTACTTAACACACACTTATGTACTCTGATTATTATATAAAAGTGGCAAGAGGTATGCAGAGCAGTACATACCCCTCAGTGCCCTCACATACTCTGCAGTAATCACTACAGTACAGTGCATACCCCTCGGCACCCTTACATACGCTGCAGTGATTATTGCAGCGTATGTAAGCACTCAAAGGGGTCTGCACAGCAATGTTAAATACCAAATACACTTACAGTGCTTGCCCCTCAGTGCCCTTACATACTCTGCTGTGAATGCTGCAAGGTAGGTAAGGACGTCAATGGGTTTGCCCAGCAGTGCATACCCGTTGGTGCTGTTACCTACTCTTCAGTTATTACTACAGAGTATGTAAGGGCATCGAGGGGTGTGAACAGTAGTGCCAAATACCAACTGCACTCACAGTGCATACCCCTCAACGCCCTTCCCTGCAGAGTATATAAAGGCACTGAGGGGTATGCACTGCAGTGTATTTGGTATTTGGCAGTGCTATTTCTTCCGGGAAAATGCATCCTCACATCCATTTTTGGATGTGAGAGTGAATTTTACATTGCGAAAATAGCACCAAATGCCCACTCTTGCCTGTTGTGGAATTCGGCGGACTCTCACTGAATTTTAATGAAATGATGTGGAATTTTGTGGAATCAAATTCCACCAATTCCGCCCACCCCTAAATAATATGCAGATTGTGATGTGTACTGTGCCAAAATATACTAGTTTTTTCTGGACGTTTTCACCTGGTAAATAGTGGCAGGTTTCACCTGCCTTTATCAAACTGGGAAATTTTTCAGGTTGTGGTGTTTGTGATATGTGCTGTAACAATAGTTGAGAGGATAGGGGAGAGTATGTAGCCTTATGGCTAGAGCAGTCAACCTCGAAGCTGGGGTATCGGGTTTGAGTCTCGGCAACGCCTCTGAACATCCAGTGATTCTAAGCAAATCACTTAATCTCCCCTTGCCTAACAAAAATGAATGTGTCCTTCTGTAACAAAACTGTTGCTCGTGTAAAGCGCTCTGATACCAGATGTCTCGGGTCTAGTTCGTGCTATATAAAACAAAAACAAAGAATTATACTTAACTGGGGCACTTGCAATCTGGGCTTTAGAAGCGCAAGAATTGTGGTATGATTTGCAGTATGGAAGTCAAATTATTAGATTGATTATTGGTTTTATTATCATTATTGCATTTGAAAGATTAATCTCCAGCATGGCAGATAAAGAAGCGTGTAACTCCATCAATCAGCCAATCAATCAGGGGTTTGTAAAGTGCAGCTACTCACCATCATGAGAGACTCAAGGCTCTGAGGGGGGGCTGCTGATCCGTCTGGGTGTGGAGGTTCAGTCGAAGAGCCAGGTCATCAGGTCCTTCCTGAACTGGGCCAATGATGTGGATTGCCTGATGTGGAGAGGTAGGGTGTTCCAGGTCTTGGCGGCGAGGCAGGAGAAGGATCTTCCTCTGGTTCTGGTCTTGTGGGACCGAGGCCAGGGCAAGTTGTGCAGAGCAGAGTTCTCTGGCGGGTGTGTTGGAAGCAAGGCAGTGGTTCAGATATTCTTGTCCTGTGTCGTGGAGAGCCTTGTATGCATCTGTGAGCAGCTTGAAGGTGACTCTCATGTTGATAGGGAACCGCTGGAGTTGTCAGAGTTGTTGTGTCATGTGGCTGCGGCAGGGGATGTTGAGGACCAATCTGGCTGTGGTGTTTTGGATGTTCTGTAGTTTCCTGAGCTGCTTCTGGGTGATGCTGGTGTAGAGTTCATTGCCGTAGTCATGTCTACTGGTAATGAGTGCATGGGTGACCGACTTATTTGATTCTCCGGGGAGCCATCTGAATGTCTTTTGAAGCAGGCAGAGCCTGTGGGAACAAGATGAGGATGCTGCGTTTATTTTGTGGTTTATTGAGAGCGAGGAGTCCAGTATGATGCCATGGTTGCGTGGTGGTCCATAGGGCTTCCTAGAGTCGCGGGCCACAAGGAGTCGTCCCAGGCTGAGAGGGTGGGTCCCAGGATGAGAACTTCAGGTTTGTCAGAGTTGTGCTTTAGGCAGCTGTCTTGCATCCAGGTAGCAACTGCCTTCATTCCGTTGTGAAAGTTGATACTGGTGGCTGTGCGTTAGTTGGTGAGGGAGATGATCAGCTGCGTGTCATTGGCATAGGAGACAATGTTGAGTCTCCTACGATGAGGGCAATGTAGATGTTGAAGAGGGTGGCGTTCAGGGAGGAGCCCTGGGGCACTCTGCAGTGGATCTCTGTAGGTTTTGAGAGGAATGGGAATAGTCTGACTCGCTGTGTTCGGCCTGTCAAGAAGGAGTGGATCCAATTCAGTGCCTTGTTGCGGATGCCGGCATTGTGGAGTCTTGTGATTAGCGTGCGGTGGGAGACAGTGTCAAAGGATGTAGCGGATGTAATTGGTAGTGGCTATGAGTGCGGTCTCGGTGCTGTGGTTGCTTCGGAATCCAGATTGGAAGGTGTCCAGGATGTGGTTCTCTTCGATGAACTCCATTGCAGAGACAGATTCAAATTTAGATTATTAAGGCAGCTTCTCATTTTCCACCCTTTTATCGTCATGAATAAATAAGCTTAGAGTGTGGCTTCAATTAATAGTACCCTTTGCTACCTTTTCATAGAATGGTTCATTGTTTTTTCAATTTAATCATTTCAGCCATTAAAGCTCATTGGTGCTGACTTGTGATAAACTGGTTGGGGGGTGACGCCCGTCTCAAGCAGAAACCAACGTCCTTGTCGGGGTGAAGTCACAAAGAAATCCTTCATCAACCGGTGCTCAACCTTTTGGTAGCTTGGCACAGAGCAGTCAGGAAATGTGTAAAGTATTTATGCAGCACTTCAAAGAGTAATAAAATTAAAACACAACACAAGAAGAATTCCACACCAATATAGAAAAATAGAGAACTTTAAAATAAATAAATCAAGACCAAAACAAAAAAAAATCCAATAATTAGAACCGAAGATAGGTAATTTGAAAGATTTCAGTTAAAATAGCGTGAAAAAGTACAAAGCGCAAACTGTGGTTGTCTGGTATCGCTAGACCGGGACAAATTCACAAGTTCAGAAAACTGTGATAGAGCATGGGCCGGCTACAGGGACCCAGTTAGGCTAGCTGAACAAGAGTACCTTAAATCCCGGTTGCAAAAAGATGCAGAGTCTCGTGTTGAGGATGTGTCGCGTAGAAGAGGTGGTGTGAGGTTCGGTTGAAGACATGCGCTGCACAGCAATGGTTTCAACGGGCTGCATTGGGTGAGGCTATATCCTTGCTTGGAAATGCATCCTGCAGTGGTTGTTCTGATGAGATGCATTTGGTGAGACGATGTCCTTGTGTGGAGATGCATCGTGCAACAGCAGTTCCGATGGACTACAGTGGGTAAGGCAAAGTCCTTGCGTCAGAGAAGTCCATGCAGCAGAGGCAATGCGTTGGTTCCGAAGGTGATATGTCGAACAGCAGAGGCAATGCGCCAGTTATGTTGCAGGTTTGTTCTGCCGCGAAAAAGATGCATTGGTTCTGCTAGATCCACAGATGGACTGGCTTAGCACCTTTAGGCCCACTTTCAAGGGTGCAGGACTGGCAAGGCATCACAGGTGGCAGAGTCCAGATGCTTGGTTCAAGGTTTTTGGAAGCCAGTCAAGTCCCTGAGGCTTCTGGTCAGGAGGCCCGCCAACTAGCCCTTGGAGTCACTCTGGGGTTCTGGGTTCAGAGTTGCAGGTCTAGTCCTTCTCACCCTGGCAAGAGGGCTTCACAACAGCAGCAGTCCTTCAGAGCAGCAGTGCAGCACATTGACAGTCCTTTCAGCAGCACAGCTGTCCTTCTTCCTGGCAGAGACCACATCTCCAGAGGTTTACTGAAGAGTTGGGGATCTGAGGTCCAACACTTTTATCTGGTGCCCACTTTGAAGTGGGAGAAGCTTCTAGAGATTTCCACCCCCCTCAGGTGTCAGGCATCCCCTTCCTCCCTGGCCTGGTCCTATCTTCTCTGATGCCACCAAAGACTAGTGACAAACTTTGTGAGACTGCTCAGGCAGGACCTTTGTGATATGCAAGTGTGGGAGGTGACAGCTCCTACCCCTCGTTAACTCAGTGGCTCATCCTGCCAACACCTATCTTACCTTTGTCTCACTGTCTGAGAGCAATACACAAGGACCAACTGTCAGCTACACCTAGTCATATGACCCGGTATCAGACTGGAGGCACCAGATAGTTAGGACAAGAAAATGCCAACTTTCTAAAAAGTGGTATTTTTAGAATTGTTATAAAAATCTGACTTTACCACTAAAGAGGGCTTTTAATTACAATTCTTTAGACACCAAGCCTGACCTGTCTACTTGTTCCCATTTGAAGTTACAGATTATTAAATGTAATAAGGTAACTCCAATATAATTCTATGGTAGAGGTGGGCAGTGGAGTAGTGGAAAATGAAGTAAGGAGTTTTTTCACTACCAAGATATATAAAACTGAAAAGTACATTACCTACTTTTTAAAGATGTCGCACTCTGCCCTATATGCAACACAAAAAGATGATGGACGGAATGTTGAACATTGTCAAACATTCACCCCCAGTCACAGATCTGGGTTTAATCCATCATTATTTTGCCCACCACGCCACCCCAGTTCAGACATAGCCACATGCAAATCAGTCTTGACCCTGTGCCTCATGGGAACAGTCCAGACCGAACTGCAAGGTCATGTCTTCCCTGGACAGAAATCAAGCATCCTAGGACCGGTTTCGGGCTTTCAGCCCTCATCAGCCAGGATAGCTTGACTCCAGTGGCATAGTGAGCACGGGACCCACGTCTGGGCATACCTTTCACACTTAGGGTGAAAATGCAACACAAAAAGATGATGGACGGAATGTTGAACATTGTTAAACATTCACCCCCAGTCACAGATCTGGGTTTAATCCATCATTATTTTGCTCACCACGCCACCCCAGTTCAGTCATAGCCATATGCAAATCAGTCTTGACCCTGTGCCTCATGGGAACAGTCCAGACCAAACTGCAAGGCCATGTCTTCCCTGGACAGGAATCAAGCATCCTAGGACCGGTTTCGGGCATTCAGTCCTGATCAGCCAGGATAGCTTGACTCCAGTGGTGTAGTGAGCATGGGACCCACGTCTGGGCATACCCTTCCCACTTAGGGTGAAAATGCAACACAAAAAGATGATGGACGGAATGTTGAACATTGTCAAACATTCACCCCCAGTCACAGATCTGGGTTTAATCCATCATTATTTTGCTCACCATACCACCCCAGTTCAGACATGGCCATATGCAAATCAGTCTTGACCCTGTGCCTCATGGTCCCGTGCTCACTACGCCCATGGAGTCAAGCTATCCTGGCTGAAGAAGGGTGAAACCCCAAAACCGGTCCTAGGAAGCTTGATTCCGGTCCAGGGAAGACATGGCTTGGTAGTTCGGGCTGGACTGTTCCCATGAGGCACAGGGTCAAGACTGATTTGCATATGGCCATGTCTGAACTGGGGTGGCGTGGTGAGCAAAATAACGATCGATTAAACCCAGATCTGTGACTGGGGGTGAATGTTTTGCCAGTGTGCAACATTCCGTCCATCATCTTGTGTGTTTGGCTGTTCGCCCTATGTGGGAAGGGTATGCCCAGACGTGGGTCCCATGCTCACTACGCCACTGGAGTCAAGCTATCCTGGCTGAAGAGGGGTGAAACCCCGAAACCGGTCCTAGGATGCTTGATTCCGGTCCAGGGAAGACATGGCTTGGAAAGTTCTGGCTGGACTGTTCCCATGAGGCACATGGTCAAGACTGATTTGCATATTGCCATGTCTTAACTGGGGTGGCGTGGTGAGCAAAATAACAAAGGATTAAACCCAGATCTGTGACTGTGGGTGAATGTTTTGCCAATGTGCAAAATTCCATCCATCTTCTTGTGTGTTTTGCTGTTTGCCCTATGTGGGAAGGGTATGCCCAGACGTGGGTCCCATTGCTCACTACGCCACTGGAATCAAGCTATCCTGGCTGAAGAGGGGTGAAACCCCGAAACCGGTTCTAGGATGCTTGATTCTGGTCCAGGGAAGACATGGCTTGGCAGTTCGGGCTGGACTGTTCCCATGAGGCACAGGGTCAAGACTGATTTGCATATGGCCATGTCTGAACTGGGGTGGCGTGGTGAGCAAAATAAAGATGGATTAAACCCAAATCTGTGACTGAGGGTGAATGTTTTGCCAATGTGCAACATTCCATCCATCATCTTGTGTGTTTTGCACTCTGCCCTATAGGCTGTTCAGGGAATATCCTAGGGGTGACTTACATGTAATAAAAAGGCAGGTTTGGGCCTGGCAAAAGGTTTATTTTGCCAGGTCGAAAAGGCAGGTTAAAACTACACACAGGATGCAATGGCAGACCTGAGAGAAGTTTAAAATCACTACTTCAGTGAGTGGCACAACACGTGCTGCTGGCCCACTAGAAGCATTTAAATTACAGACACTGGGTACAGGTAGTACCACTTTACTAGGTGCTTATATATAAATTAAATAGGCCAATAGGGTGTAAGCCAATTATACCATGTTTTAAGGAGAAAGCACAAGCACTTTAGCACCGGTCAGCAGTGGTAAAGTGCGCAGAGTGCTAAAGCCAACAAAAACTAAGACAGCAAAACCAGAGGTTTGAAGGACACAATATTTGGGAGAAAACCACGCCAAGGATGCCAGGTCTAACACAACTGAACCGTTTTTTTTCTATTCTGTCAATAAGTGTTTGTAGGGCCTCTGCTCATTTTGTGTTTATGATGGGTATGAGCGTCTTTGCTTATTCATGGCCTTAATGTGTTTTGCTGCAGTTGTCTTTAAGATATAAGAACGTCTACTTTAAACTGAAAATTCCCTCCATAAGAACAAAGCCCTGTTGTTTGCAGTCTCCTGCATCAGGGCCAATATATATTTCTTGGATACTTATTGGGTCAATCATGTGGATTCTGCTCTTTGGTTTAGCTGACCCATGTGGACATTTTCACATCTATCGCAGATACAGAGCCCCAAACAGACCTCAATTTCAGCTTATGGCTCGCAGACATCACAATAATTGTCCTAGTTGCCACCTATCCAGCAATTGTAAGTGACTTATGTAGGTTAATTCGTCCCTTTTTAGGTGAAAATGACTGCCCACCACGTTGAAAATTAAAATTCATTTATCTTTCCAAAACTTTCTACCAAGGTAAATAAATAGTCCATTGCGCAATTACCATTCCTAATAGAAACTTTGGAATGATGGGTGAATTCTACGCAGGCCATGCTTTTAGTTCAACGCCTTTGTATGCTTTGTATGCAAACACTCACTAAGGCGTCAATCGTGGGATGCTGAGGTGGTCTAATAGGGTCAGTTGTTGGCACATGCATGTTTGGTATTGAACCCCACACTTCTCAATTAGCTGGCCGGAGAAAGCATGTACGTGATTACCAGACTTAATACAGAGTCTGAGTCTCTCCTCTGGAGATCAGACCTATTTCTGAGGAAAATCCAGTTTACAGAAAACCTTCTATACCAGAACAAACACAAAACTTTTCTGATGCTAACGCAGTGGTTTCTGAAAGAAGAAGGTTTGTCTGTGGTCTACAATATACAGTTCCACTGACTTATCTAACAAATTCAGCGCAACCAGGTGGACACTCTCGCATAAAGTCAAAGGATGCTCATGATTCTGTATCTGTGCCATCTCTCTTCTCCCTATTGGGCTAAATCCAACAATAGGTGGTTGAACTCTAGATGGTTCTATAGGTGATGCACCAGTACTTGTCCCAGACCTTATAATCATAACTTATTTTCGTGTAGAACTTTATAACACATCTGCCATTTCTAAGAGCTGCATATAACACGTTAATACTACTCATAGTGGTAGTCATTTCCCAACATTTAAAATCTGAAAGATTGGCTCTGTTTATTGGACTCAAAGTCGTGCATTATAGATCACTGGACATCTCAGGTCTGCATGTTAAACTCACTAAACTATTCTGCTAGTGCTCTGCATGTTGAGAATACTAGTCTTCCCATGCCCCACCATCTCTAATGAGCATGCAGGCATGTTGCATGCATGGTCCCTACCACAAATTTATTTACTTTTTCCTTGGCTGTCAACTCCATGACAAGGCCATCCAAAAATGCTTTCCCTACATATTTGAAAACTGGAGTTAGAACAGCAAATTGTCCTCTTCTCAAACATTTGTGTATATTTCTTTGCCTCCCTGATGCTTTCGAAAGAAAGCATGGAAACAGGGTACCTTCAAGGAGGAATGGACATTTGAACAAACTCCAAAGGTTAGGACACAGCTACCAATGAGCTGGTGAATTGTAATTACGGGAAGAGAGGAATTTAATGTAAGGGGTACATTTCCTCCACTCCAACCTCCATGGAGCACCATTAGCATGCCAGCAAGTGCCCACACCTCCTTTAAGGCAATGCCATATTTGCATGATGTTAGACAACCATCTCCATTGGCTACCCTTTCGTGCCTTAGTTTTGCCAATGTGCAACATTCCATCCATCATCTTGTGTGTTTTGCACTCTGCCCTATAGGCTGTTCAGGGAATATCCTAGGGGTGACTTACATGTAATAAAAAGGCAGGTTTGGGCCTGGCAAAAGGTTTATTTTGCCAGGTCGAAAAGGCAGGTTAAAACTACACACAGGATGCAATGGCAGACCTGAGAGAAGTTTAAAATCACTACTTCAGTGAGTGGCACAACACGTGCTGCTGGCCCACTAGAAGCATTTAAATTACAGACACTGGGTACAGGTAGTACCACTTTACTAGGTGCTTATATATAAATTAAATAGGCCAATAGGGTGTAAGCCAATTATACCATGTTTTAAGGAGAAAGCACAAGCACTTTAGCACCGGTCAGCAGTGGTAAAGTGCGCAGAGTGCTAAAGCCAACAAAAACTAAGACAGCAAAACCAGAGGTTTGAAGGACACAATATTTGGGAGAAAACCACGCCAAGGATGCCGTTCCACCTTTTTCTGATGCATGAAGAGTGTCTGTCAGTTGAGCAAAGGAAAGCCTGACAGACACTATTTAGGTTTGGGTAAGGCACCCAGGCGCTGTACTTATTCTAAATGTGCAGGCTTCTGACTGCCTGAGCTAAAATTCGACAGGCTGAAGATTTCACTGCCTGGCGGGCATGACCCCCTGAGCCTGGCAAAGCCGTCTGTAAGCCTCCCACTGAAAGACTTGGACTTGGGTGCTCCAGTGTTAAGCCCAGAGTGGCCCAGGGTCGAGTTCCCATTAGTGACGCTCGTCACAGAGTGGGGTGGGGTCAGCAAGTCTCATTGATTCCTCCCCACTCTTTGACGAGTGAGGGACTTCTGCATCCTCTATTTGGCTGAAGGTCAGCCAATGAAAGGAGGCGGCAGTCCCACTCCTCCAGGACTTCCCTCCTACCATCTGACTGCGACCCGGTACGTTTTTTGTGTAATATTGGGTGCATGCGTGTTTGTGTGTGAACATTTATGTGTTCATGCTTTGAATGGGTGTGCGAATGTGTATATAGTGGGTGTATGTCTGTAAATGTGTGTGCGCGTGTGCGTGCAAGCGTGTGTGTGCATGTGTGCGTGCATGCATGTGTGTTCGTGTGTGTACCTGCCCCACTCCTCCTCCACATTCTTGGCTGCCCTTGCTCATTTGGTGGTTTCTCCTTACTGGGCTTTTTACTTGCCTTACCCTCCAGCTAGTGAAAGGGGTGTGGGGGTATTTCAATCACCAATGGGGTTGGGGGAAAGTCGCGATCAAGTCCTTGTCGTGCTGAAGCCTGCTCCTGCAAGCCTGCTTTGCTGGCTGGGTCCTCGCTCGATTCCTTGCAGCTCCAGAACAGACGGGGCACAGTTTTTAAACACATCAGGTTCTTAAACGACTGTGCGCACCATATGTTGGTGGAAAGCATATATTTAGATCTGTCATTGTTTTGACTGCTGAGTGCGATGTTTCACACCGCGCCTTCCAAAAGTACAGCTCGAGATGAGACAGATTCCGATGTGCCAGTTGTTTCTTTCAAAGGCTGCTCTCAAAAGACACTTTTGCTACAAAATACATCCAGCGAAGAGAAGGAGAGGAATTAAAGGATGCGTCACCGAGCCAGGCTTCAGAATGCTCTTTCTAGTTTAACAAAAAGACAGCTGAAGCGCTGCCTTTGGCGGGAATACCTCCTCTTTTAAGGTGATAGGGTTTGAAAGGCGTGTTCTACTGTTATGAGAGCTTTTCACATTGTAAAAGGCGGGAAAGTGTGATTGTCTCCAACTACCATACATTTTATTAACTGTGGCAACATTTATTTATTATTAAGCCCCTTGCCTTACTGTCGCGAATGGCAATGATTTGGGAAAACATTCTCACTGTAACAGCGGGCAGATGAAGGGCCACCATTTGGTAAAAAATATAGAAAGGCTTGGAAATTCCGGAACACTTATCGCCTTGGATTTTACTAAAGGTCCTTGAGCATTATGGGTCCGGGCGATCTCAATTTGTCTCGACAGACACGTTTTTCAGGAGCTGTCCCAAAAGATTTCAGCAAATTTAGCAAATATCCGGTTTTCAGAGCGGGTCCAATTTACACAGAGGGGGGACGTGTTTATGTGTTCCAAAGAAGGACTATTTAGCAGCTCTAATCAGAAAGCAATTTAATGAGGATACGTGATACTGGGTTTAAAAGTTACAATTAATTTATTCACTCAGTGCCTGGTTCTCTGTATTTCCAATATGGCCTGGTACTACCTATACCCCCTCCTCCCTTGTCAAGACCCACACAATATCAAGAAAAAGAGCTTAGTTGGAAAAGGGGGTCGTAGATAACCCCCGGCCGTATTTATTAACAAACAATTTAAACAATTAATAATAACAATATTTACAAAATTACGCAGAAAATCATATAATTGACATTGATTACATTTGATATGTACAGATGTCAGATGGCTATCCTTAACATAACTCTAATACAAGTTATTCCGATCCGAATCTAAGCATAACATCATCCATAATCATAATGGCAATTATTTTCTGCGTATCGATATTTGAGCCTACGGCAAGGTCAATAACTGGTGTCAGATCCTTATCAATTAAGCCCGCCCTCCCGCCGGAGTGCGCATGCGCAGAGGGCCTGTTCACCGTGAGGGTACTTCCCCCCCGTTACCCCCGAACGCTCTGTATACTATCTCCATAAGGGGCCCTTGCAGTTCTGCGCCCTTTACTGGTGCCATTGTGCACGTGCGGGGTGGCCAACCAGCCTAGGAAAAGCGTAACTCCCCCCTCCCCCGCACCCATCCAGCCAAAAAGGCTGTAACTGCCCCTGGAGTTCTAGGAGGGACGACTTGTTCTTCCCCCTTGGGCAACCCCATTCAGGAATGGCAACGCCCCCTAAGGACCTTAAATCTACTGCTCACCAATCATGACCTTACCGCCACAGGCCAGCATAGTTGCCCGACTATCTAGCCCCCCCCACTATGCTAACTAGGAGGTCATGCCCTGCTTTTCAAGCCCACTAACCATGCCAGCAAATTCTCTGAGAGGATTGCATTACCTACCGTTGATAAGTAGACACCGTCTTTTAAGAAGCACAGATCCCCCCTGATGCACCCGTGGGCGATCATCTGTAACTGAGGAGACCTAAACAACCTCTCTATCCTGTTATTGATCCTTCTTACTGAGTGGTTCAGTGCCCTCACAGACTCCTCCCCTCCATTGACATCTAGATACCATTTGTGACCATGCTATGGTGCATCCATGGCATGATTTTGCTAACTAACCCACCTTTGTTATTATGGATTCAACTATCCCTCTTCTACCCAGATTCACCAGATCGTTCCCTCCTAGGTGTAAGATAATGATATCCGGGCGCGGACCCCCTTTGCTCAGTAAGTCCCTTAAAAAAGACCTGAACTGACTCAAACAGAGACCCCCTCTACTATGCAATGAGATCTGGAAACCAGCCTGCTCCGCTCTGTATTTGTAATTTCCTGAAAAGAAAAATGCCTTCAAATGTCTCACATATGAATGTCCTATAACCCAAACCACCTGTGGTCCTGTTTCTGGAGGAGGTGCATGTCTTTGTTTTGCTAGTTGTTGATGAGCCTACGCCAGATTCCCCCCTGCGTCACAGGTTCGAGAAACTGTAGAGATAAACAGAAAAGACACACATCAGTACAGTGTTAACACCCCACTTACAGCATGTGCAGCCGCACATAGCGTTTGTAACAATTGGAGGACCATCTCCCAATTCTTTTGACATTGCTGCTGTGCAAGCCCCTTGCTGTTGCCTCCGTGGCAGCCCCTATTCTAAAAGAAGGAGTTCCAAAGCAACTAGGATCTAAACCTGCCTGCTGTACTGCCATATCCATGACCCTTTTAAATTGAAACCGGGTGAGCGGTGTACCGTCCGTATGGATTTATAGTGCCCCCCCCCCCCCTTGTAGTAGGTCTATGCTGCAAAAATGCTTCCAATTGTGCTACGGGGCAGCACGGATTACCATGTGCCCGATGTAGAACTTACCCTTCACCGCGGGCCTCTTGGTCAGTTTTGGACTTCTTAATGGATATCAATAAGGCGTCGCCCTGTACCTTTGCATAGTCAACTGTAAACCCCCTTGCATATCCTGTTTATTATGGGCCACCAATTCCCCTATGCGAAAAGCGCCATAAAAGGCTAGTGAAAAAGCCGCCCTGAATAGTAAAGCTTCCCCTTTGGTGTTGCAGACAGCATCAAGCATCCCCAGTAAGGCTGTTAGAAGCTCCACTCCTATCAGACGTCTCGAGTCCGGTGCTGTTCCTTGGATGCGCTGCCAACCCTTTAAAGCCTTCCTGACTGTGAAGCTATCGGTGGGATCTCCGCTGTCCCTGGTTCGGGCGAAGAAAGATATTGCTGCCACGTGGTACCTGGCTGCTGCCACTGAGCGCCCCTCTTCATGTAAAGCCCCTAAATAACGCAGAAGTGGCCCTGTGTCATGCCATTCTTCTGCCCAATCCTTTTCCAAGAATGCACAATATGCCCAAAACGCCCCTTCATAAGCTTTCCTGGTCCTGGGAGCTAGGCTAGCTGCCATGAGGTTCGGTAGTTTGGGGCACCAATCAGCCAAAGTACTTCTGGGAAGGGCGTTGGATTCGCTTCTGCAGAGGGGAGGTGTGCTCTGAAGACCTGCATCTTGAAGCGAGAGAGTGCAGCAGCAGCATGATTTAACACACCTGGCACATGTTAACCCTAAACAGTATGTTCTCTTTCATACACAACAGCACTATCTCTTTCAACAGGCAGAGGATCATTTTACATCTTGCTGCTTGCTGGTTGATGCATTCAACTACAGTCATGTTGTCGGACCAAAACACCACCGATTGGTTACGCAGTCTGTCAGGCCATACTGTTAAGGCCACCCAGATAGGAAACAATTCCAAGAAGCCAATGTTAGCTGTTAACCCATTCTGCACCCATGCATCTGGCCATTGCTGCGCCACCCACTCATTGCCAAGTATGGCGCCAAATCCCACACTACCCGCTGCGTCAGTCCATAAACCTAACTCTGCAGAGCTAGTTGGTGGTCCGGGCCAGACTACCCTGCCGTTAAAGTCCTGCAGGAATGCCATCCAAATCTGCATGTCCTGCCTAACCTCAGCCGACAGCCTGGTGTAGTGGTGCTTTTCTTTAAGCCCGGTCATGGCCTGGGCGATGGAGCGGGAGAATGGTCGTGCCATTGGAATCACTCTGAGGGCGAAGTTCAACTGTCCTACCGTTTGCTGTAACTGATGCAAGGTAACCTTATCCTTGACTAGGCATAGCTGTAACGCTGTCCTGAATTTTTTAATCTTGTCTGCCGGCAAGCGGAAACACCCTTGGACCGAATCTAACTCAATACCTAGGAATTCCATCGTTGTTGTAGGTCCAACTGTCTTTCCCGGCACCAGGGGAACCCCAAAAGCCAGCATGAGCGTGCAGAATTCCTGCAGTGCCCACGCACACTTCCGAGAGCCCGCCGACCCTAGGATAAGAAAGTCATCTAGATAGTGCATGACAAACTGATGCCCAGTCACACGTCTAAAAACCCATTCCAAAAATGAACTGAATTTTTCAAAATAGGGGCAGGAGACCGAGCAACCCATGGGCATGCATATATCCATGTAGAATTTTTCTTGAAACTTAAATCCTAGCAAGTGAAATTCCTCTGGGTGAACCGGTAACAAACGAAAATGCAGACTCAATATCAGATTTTGGCAGCAAAGCACCAGGGCCCAGGGCCCTAAGCATTTCCACCGCCTGGTCAAATGACGCGTATTTCACACTACAAATCTCATCACTGATGGCGTCATTCAATGAGTTGCCCTTAGGTGCAGATAGATTGTGAATCAACCTGAACTCGCCCTCTTCTTTTTTGGGGACCACCCCCAAAGGTGAACAAACAAAATTGTGAACCGGGATGTAGTCAAATGGGCCCGTTATTATGCCCAGGCGTAATCCTTTAGAAATATTAGTTGCCGCCACGCCTGGGTTTGTCCTAACTGAGAGTTGATTCTTGCATTCCGGTGCCCCCACATAGACAGGTGCAGGGATCCTAAAACCATATGTGAAACCTTCTTGCAGAGTCCTAGCAGTGGAATGACAGGGGTATTTGTTTAGCCAAGGAGTCATAGCCGTTATGTCAATGGGTGAGTGTGCAACTTGGTGCATCTTACTCTCATTCCTGTTTTCTCTTCCCTTTGTCCCTAGATTTCTTGAGACACTGGGTGTGATGGGTTAGCGCAGATAGAGCAGGCGTGTTTGAACTTACATGTGCCTGGTGTCCTGGTGCATGTCCTCCTATTAAAATCCCAACAAGTCCCTTTCCGTCCTTCCCCGCCCCCTGGGCTATTGGCAGGGCCTGTGTTTTGGGAAGGCCGAAGGGCTGATAAGGATGAAAGTATTGGACTATCTGTCCCCTGTTATTAGCTTGCACTGTACTAAACTGATTATTGGACTGTGCTGCCCCAAACTGATCCAACCAAGAGATCGTGTCGACCTGGTTCCAGGAGAGGGCTGGGTCAGATGACTTAGCCCTCCTGAAGTCTATGTCATACTGCTTCCAACCCCCTCCCCCATATTTGTCATGTGCCATAGTAATGCGGTTCTGGTAACATGCCATCTCTGCCTGTATGTTAGGAAAACGTTCAGCCATTACTGCCATAAATACTGAGAAACCCCAGATCCAGTTATTCAAGTTCTCTTCCACCCTGAATCTTAACAACTCACTTGCCCATTCTCTCGGGAGCATCCAGTCCTTCTGTTTCTTAGCTCCCTCTCTTTCTCTTTCATCCACGAGCAAAGTGAACATGCTAACATAGCTGCCTGACCATATGAGTTCCTTTAACTCTCGCGTCACGTGCCTAGCCACAGTCTCCCTCCTGGTATGTGATTCCCCCACGCCCAGCATTGGCAGTTTCACCTGCTTACCTGCTGTGGTCGTTCCAGCAGGCTCTGTCAACTTCTCCCTCGCCTGGCTGACCCCCGGCACTTCTTTGTTGATGTCCGGTGGAGGAACCCCACTGTTTGCATTGGGAAGAGAAGAAGTACCCTGCCCCCTCCCCAGCGTCCCCCCCAGGTGTTGCCACAAACTGAGCTATCAACTTCCTTGCCTCTGCTTCTGGGTCCAACACCGATGTTAACAACATCCCTGGTCTCCCCAACCAAGGGAGAACTGCCGCTAAATGAGCCACTAAATCAGGTGGGACAGGGTTGTCCCACGCAGGGTTATCCTTTGGCACCCCACCCTCCAAAACCTCTGGGACCTGTGTCTTGTTGCTTACCGGACCCACTCCCGCAGCAATGACTGGTACTTGGCCGCCCAGTGGAACCGCTCCCAATGGACTCCCCCAGCGGAACTGCCCCCGGAACAGCCGGGACCGGTGCAGTCAATGGAACCCCTTCCAGTGGCCCCACACCTGATGGGCCAGGCACCTCTTCATCCCCGGGCTGAGACACCGGTACCGGTGGTTTCGGCCTAGTACCCCCTTTTTTGGGCCTAACCCATTTAGGAAGGGAATCTAATTCTCCTCTGGGCTTGGGGGGCACTATGTTGCACTTGGCCTTTCCACCCCCCCTCCTGACCTTCCACCTTCTCCCTGAGATCTGCCAGGTGCCCTAATTTATCTACTTTCTTCCATCTCCTGTCCATGGTAACCATTTTGCGCATCATGGTCTCCATCATGTACTCCATGCGAGAGCGCTTATCGCCCCGCTTCATTTTACTTGCCATTGTCGCTTAACTTACTGCTGTTTACTTTGACCGTGCTGTGACTACCACCGCGTATACAATGCTAGCCCCGTTTACCCTCTTAGCGTGGTAATGGCACTCAATGAAACAACTTCCCCACTTGCTTCACAACCTGGTTCCACCGTCCTGGCCCTTACCTTCCATTGTAGGTACACGACCGGTCGCAAGCACCCCCGCGACCAGAGCTGCGCCACCCCAGCTAATCCGGTGGGTTAGGTGAGTAATCTCAGCCCGTGCAGCTCACAGAAGCGGTGGCAATGCAGGCCTGCACGGGCTCCTCTTTGGGTATCACCTGTGTTGCTCCAATTGATGGCTGGACCCCGTTATTTCACGGTTCTTATTCTGCTGATAAGGCTTGTTCCGCACTCTGTCACTGCAACATATGAAATAGACAAGATTACGTGCAATCCCCCCCCCACTGGTCAACACCAAACCCAAGTATGACCCACCAACAGCTATATGACAGTACGGTATTTCGCCTTGCCTCCCCCTCAATATTACTGACCCTCTTTTAGGTCTGCACAATCATGGAAATGCACTTCCTCCCCCACTGTGTGTGCCTCAAAATTGATGCGAGAGCTTAAATAACCTCCCCGGGAGCTGAATAGGAATTGCACACTTAACCTTGAGAGTAAGAATCCCAGACGTTAAATTCTTTATGCCACCGTGTCTTTTTACACAACAAATCCAAACCTAGTCACGTAAGTTACCATTGCTTACTCCTTTACTTATAGAAACAGAAACACCGAGGATTGAACACGTAATCTTGAGTGTAAGAGTCTCATCCCTTCAACTACTTGCTAGCAAACTCGCATCCACTGGTTTAAAATGGGAGAGTTGTATTTAGAGACAGCAATCAAAAACCATTAGGCTACATTGACTCTTTGGGCCAAAGATACAGCCTCCGTTAGCGCTAAATCACGTGCTCCACTACCCCCAGCACCCCCGCTGTAGACTGCCGTGCGGTCCGATGCGCGTACACACCTCCTGCAGGTGAGCAACCGGGACGCTTGGGGCTGATCGAGTCAGCACTTACCCAGCCTCCTCCTTCTCTGCAACCCAACCCGCACTCGCTCTGCCTGCCTCAGCTTCTGCCGCAATCCCGGCGTCGGACGACTCTTCGCGCGTTGGGCACAAACTTGCGATACGCTCCGGTAAACCCTTGCTTCCACATCGGCAGCGGCGATCTCTGGACCTCGGGGGCTTGGACTTGCGACGTTCCTCACGAGACCCTCCAACCTCCTACTCGGTAATTTCCACGTTCCAACGGCGATCTCTCCTCAACAGATCTGAAAGAAAAAACTGAAAATTAAATCGCAGCCTCCTAGCGAGGTTGCACTACAGGCTGGGGAGCGCAGAAGTAAAAGAGGAAGATTCCTCTGCTCCCCAGCCTTTTATGGCTACCACTAAGACAAAATCCTAACTTTACAACTACTAAATGCCTTCTGAGAATACCAAAAGTAGTAGGACAGACTTAAGACAGACTTAAGAAAGACTTAAGACAGACTTAAGACAAACTTAGGACAGACTTAAGACAGACTTAAGACAAAATCCTAACTTTACTACTACTAAACGCCTTCTGTGAATACCAAAAGTAGTAAGTTTAGGATTTTGTCTTAAGTTAGTTCTGTGAATCGGGCCCTGCGTGATACACGCAGGAGATAAACCTGACAGCATAAATACTGTACACAGTACTTTAGTATAAACTTTAATGGTGTAAAATACCTCATAAAAATAAGATCACTGTGGTTGGTGTTGAAAAAATAGCAAAATAAAGTGTTGCATAAATGCGGCAAAAGTCCCATATTTGTGCCACTAAATTTTCATATTTGTGCTGCTAAATTTGCTAATCCATGCCGCAATATTGGCGGGGGGGGGGGTTGATTAGGAGTCAGTTGGAGCAGATCTACGGAATTCCACACCAGCTTGATCATGAATGGGCCACTGTACTCATACTTGTTGTTTCTGGATTTTGGAACATCAGACCCAATTTTGCTGGGGGTAATTCTGTCTATTAAACTCATTTGAGTCTTTTGCTGCATTCGCAGTCATGTCTCATCCCACCATTTGTTTTCTGGTGGGGAGAAATAATGAGCAAATCCAGGTTCACCACCCCTTTGCAGTGGATAATTGTTGGAATGCGGATCAGGAACATTTCAACACTGTGCCAGCATGGGCAATGTATGTAACCTACTTCAAACTAGTATACCTCCCAAAGGGCTCCAGTGAAAGGCTGCAGGCTATGGCACATGTGTTCTCAGTCACCCTGCACAACCATGGAGCAGGGTGCTGGTGCATAATTAATGCTATTAGCTTAGACATTTGTTTTAATGGTATGTTGCACATCCTCCCGACCTACCACTGGCATGGGCGATTGATATCCTCTTCATAACCTTTCCTTTAGGGCTGCCTGGAAGATTCATTGCATCCTGTTGACTCAACTGCAGTACTCATTGAGGACTGCAATGCCTGTGCTCCTGGGTTGTCTGCAGCCATCTGCACTTGGTCTTGTTGATGAGGTTCATCATCTGACAGTCAAGAAATATGAGGGCTTCTTTAGAATGATATGAATTTAATATACTCATCAGTGTTTTTCGGTAATATATTTCTTGCAGAAAATATGTAGCAAAGACTCCTGTGTTACCTACTACAAAGTTTATGTGGATTAATTGAGATACAGCCTTGATCTGAGCTGGGCTGAGCTTCCACACTTCCTAAACACATTACACTACCAGTTTCGATAAGTGAAACCTTTACCCGTATCTGTAGTTTGAGCAGCAAGGAAATCCCCAGAGAAAGTGTGTGAGGTTTAGCGTAGAATATGCTCACAGCAATAGCATTAAATGAATAAACAACTTAAAGGTCCACACTAAGTTGCAATAGAATTATGGAATAAGCTGGCACATGCATCAAGCAAAAATCCAGTCGGTAAAATACCGAATCGGTAAAATCACCCGTTAGCGAGTGACAAAAACCGAATCCCAATGCATCAACCCAAATCACAAGAAAATAAAGAATCGCAAAAAAAATACCGGAAAAATAACTAATCGCAAATAACAAATCCGCTAAAATACCGAATCACAAATTACCGAATTCGCAATCACCGAAATCACAATTTGCTCCCGGCAAGTGCCAATGGCTAATAACGAATCACTACACAATGTATCAAAACTCGCAAATACCGAAAATCCCAAAAATCGCTATTTTGCATGAGCAGATTAAGGGGAATCAGAACCTGGAGGTAAAGTAACAAATTATTATTTTTTTTTTTTAAATTCCACATGTGCAACAGATCGTACCAATCAGCAAACCCTTAAATGTGGGCCAGGAGACCCTGTTGGCTAGCACAAAATGGCAGCCCTCTACGTGCTTGCAAGGAGGATGCGAATCAATGCAGCAGGACAGCGCAGGAGAAGGGTACAGGGGAGAGTATTCCGAGTGCGCATCACCTTGCTGGGACAGAATGAGGACGAGGTGTATGAGAAGTATCGACTGAATCGTGCCATGATCATGCGCCTCATTGCAGACCTCGAACCACTCCTGCAGCACCAGATGCATCGGACCAATGCAATCCCTGCGCACGTCCAGGTCCTCTGCAGCCTGCACCTACTGGCCTCAGGAAGTTTTCAGGGGGTAATCGCCGTAGCCGGAGGCGTATCACAAAGCGCACTCTCATGCTTCTTCCAGAAATTCATAGATGCCATGCTGACAATGATCCACACCCACATCAGCTTCCCCACAACCCCACAGCAGTTGGACCGCGACAAACAGGCATTCTACCAGGTGGCCCATTTCCCCCATGTCATTGGATGCATCGACTGTACGCATATCCCCATCTGTCCACCCTCTGCCAATGAGTACATATTCCGGACCCGCAAGTCCTACCACTCTATCAACGTGCAGGTTGTGTGCGATGCCAAGCACATCATCCCGGACCTAGTGGCACAATTTCCGGGGAGCACACATGACTCCTACATATTCCGACACAGTGGCATCCACAGGCGTCTACTCAACGGAGAATTTGGAGAGGGACTCCTGCTTGGTACGTACACATACCTCTTCCACACATGAGCACCACACATGTATGAACATTGCTAAGTCTTTGCTTCTATCTTGTAGGTGACAGTGCATACGCCCTGCGGGAATATATACTCACCCCCTTCCTCAATCCAGCAACACCACAGGAGCAACGATACAACGCGGCCCACATAAACACAAGGAATGTAATCGAGAGGACCTTTGGGATTCTGAAGAGTTGCTTTAGAATCCTACATAAAACTGGCGGTGCCTTGCTATACAAACCTGATACCTGCTGCCGGATTGTAGCTGTATGTGCTATGCTGCACAACATTGCGACCAGAAGGGGGATACCCATAGAGGTGGACAGGAATCACGACTACCGGGATGACCAAACACCCGCCCAACACCGACAGGCACACGTCCCTAACACAGCAGAGGGCCATAGGAGGCGGACACACATCATGCAACATCATTTCTGAACCAGGTAAGAATGAAAGATGACAAATTATTGGTGGTGCTACTGTTTAATGCACAGGAGCACTGAGGCATGTGTGACCAAACAAGCTATAAAATAATATATCCCCAAATAAACTGTTACAACAAAAGGCCGTTATTGTCACGGCTGTGCAGCGTCAAATAGGGGAGGACCATGGTTGCCCCACCACTGTCAAGTATGACTGTCAGTTAGTCTAGTGGCGCTTGCCACGAACGCCAAGCCTCCTCTCAGGTGTCTCCTCCACCTCACCACGGCCTGTCCCTGTGGAGCAACGGGAACTGCGCCGCCTGGTGCTGGCCTCTGCTACCGACACACTGCTCACACTAGAGACAGCCTCACTGCCGTCCTCCCCTCCCAATGCTCCAGCACTGAATGTACCGCTCTGCAGGTGTTCTACTGCAGCAGTGACCTGTCCTAGAGCCCTGGCTACATCCCCGCAAAAGTGTCCTAGGTCCACCTGCAGTGACACCGAGCGGCGTGCCAACACTGCGGTGCTGTTGCTCAGCCTGGTGATGGCCTTTGTAGAGGCTGCGGACCTGACCGAGTTCTGCCGGTGCCTCCTCCTCTCGCTCTCATGGCCTTCCCTCATGGCACGGGTGAGCTCATGTATGTCCTCCCTCAGGTACCCATTGCCCTCTGCCACCACAGTGGTCATGTCCCTCACTGCAGCTGTCATGGCACGCATATCTTTTGCAAGGCGCACTATGTTTGAGCTAATTGTAGCCATGTGTCTCCCCTGCAGGCGCTGGACACGCAGCATCCTTTCCTCAATGCCACCATTTGGGGAGATTGCAACGTCGCCTGAGGATTGTGAACTGCGCAGAGACCTGCGGCGCTGTCGGGGTCTGACACGTGCTGGTGGTGCAGCAGGCGGTGGGATGCTTCGCTGACTTTGGCCTGATGGTGTAGCAGGTGTTTGGCATGTTTCCATCACCTGCATGGGTGGAACTTGTGACCTGCGCCTCCGATCTTTAGTTGCAGTTGTTGCGGCAGCAGGTGTTGCTGGTGCTGGTGGTGGTGGTGGTGGTGGTGTGGTTGCTGGCGGAGGTGGTGAATGCGTATCTTGCGCGGTATCCACATCCGAATCGGCTGGTGTCTCCGAAATGATCAGCCGCCCGCTGTCGTCGGAATCCCCAGGAGATGCATCTGTGTGTGAAACAGTGCATGGTTAGTGGTATAGTTACACCTAAGTAGTATTGTTAACATGTCCCTCTGTGATCCACTAAATAATCAGTCTATATCCAGCTTCTACTGATGTGGTGATTTTTACATCTATTTTATCCTGTGCATGCACACCGGGCAGACTTGACTACAACTCCCATGATGCACTAGTGTTATGCGTAAAGTTGTGTGGGGCAAAGCTGCATGCACACTCTGAACATGCTGGGAGCTTGGGTATAGATTAACGCAATGCTGGGTATGGGCACAGGCATGCATCTTACCTTGGGCACTCGTGGCTGCGCCGGAGGTATCCATCTGGGTCACTCCCACGACGGCCTCAGGCTCGATGGTCCCTTCCACCAGCTCCTCCAGGGCAGTGTTGGCTTGCACTGTGGAAGGTCCGCCTCCCGTTCTAGATGCCTCCCGGAGCCTCTCCGCAATCCTCTCCTTCGCACGCTTCCTCAGATCGTACCACCGCTTTTTAAGGTCGTCAATGCTGCGGGGCGTCACTCCAACTGCATTTTCCCTTTCTCGGATGCGCAGCCATATGCGCCGCTTCTCAGACTCGGGCACCTTTAGGGACAGTTTCCCAAACAGCCGATCGTGCTTGCTGCTCACCCCCTCTATCAGGTGCTCCAGCTCCCGGTCGGAAAACGTGCGTTTCCTCTTGCGTGCAGCTTTTGCGCTGGATGGTGCATCTTTCTCCATCCTGGTGACGGTGGGGTCACAGTCCTGTCAATGGTCACTCTGTGGGATCAGGCTTGCTCCTGTTGCTCCTCCTGTGTGCTCCTCTGGCGTGTGAATGAGGGTGGGGCAGCTGTACTTCCTGGTGGTGATGTCATCAGAACGTTCCCGAGCGACCAGTTTTATAGCGAATTCGCTAATACCGATTTCGGTAATTGCGATCTCGCTATTTTCCGATTTCGCTATTTACATTTTCGGTAATTGCTAATCGGTGTTTTCACTACTCGCTAATGTGTATTCGGTAAATATTAGCGATTTTTAAGGAATCGCTATTTTACCGCGAATCTGTTGATGCATTCTGAAAAGCGATTCCTTAATTACGATTCCTTATTTATCGCAAATAAGGAATCGCTTTTCTGAATGTTGATGTATGTGCACCAAGATAAATAAAGCAATAACAACCCCAGTATTACAGTGGCTGGAATCAAAAGTAAGTAAAAAAGAAAAAAAACATATTTAGTTGAAAAAATAGGTAATTATGCCAAGTTTCCTCTATTGGTCTGACCAGGAATTAGTTAATAGCTGACCAACGAGTGCACAGGGTCAAATTGAATTTGATCTTTAGGGCCATTTTAGATTACCGTTTTTGTGATTATTGATACATTCGGAAAAAAAAAACCTTCACTCAAGATCGAAATCGATATTAAGGCTGCCTTCCAGTTGGATCAGATACACTAAATTGGAGCCCTGGGTGAACACAAGTCATCGGTTGGAAAAAGCTCCATATTGCCACATTTAGGCCTAGTCAGGGTTTGAAGAAGTTCAGGAAAACAAAGGAGGAGTTTGTATTTGATGAGGGCTCCATGAGCTCAGCTTGGCCTTATGGCAGATCCGAGCAAACATCTTTTTGGAGAAATATATGCCCCAGATGAGATAAGGCATGGCAGATATCCGATAAGGCCAATCTGTCACCACTTGGTTCCTCTTGCTTTAAATTAATAGTTTGAGCTCCCACAACTGATGTTTCCCCAGCAAAACACCAATTAATTAGAATCTCGTGAATTTATCATCACCCCCCCCCCCCCCCCCTAGTTGAGGAATGTTTTAATACTTATGGGTTTCAAGCGGGTAAGTGCATCCAGCAGGATTGGCTCTCCCAGTTCATGAAATCTGGTCATTAAAGGCAGAGATTCAGGCAGAGGCGGGAACAACTCTTCCAAGATTCCTCTGGCCGGCCAACAGTGATTTCTGTACCACAGCAGGCATAGACAGTATTCTTCTTCTATCCCAGGTTGGTTCTCGAGAAGCATGGGCCAATCACAGGGTTAAAAAAAGGACCAGCATGAAAATAGTAGATGATTCCAACCTTCAGTTTATGCAGGTTTCAATTTAAGAATAACAGTCACTTATCTTGCATAACTTGGCCTGAGTAGCAAGACAATCTTCTATGGAAATGTGTGATTTTTTTACAGTAGGCAAATTATCAAAATAAGCATATAATCACAGAAATAAGAACTGTGAAGGTCAGCAAAAGTAAAAAATAGAAACAATAAATAAACATATCCCCATACAAGTCACCACTCTACCAACTCATTATGTGATCACTCAGACCCATCGCCCTGCCAACATTTTTCAAATCACTTGTTCTGTTATCTGTCAGTCTGTCTTGTCTATCCTTGCTCTTAACTCTCTCATTCCACTCTGGAACTTGCCCATTTTTAAACTAGTGGCTAACTTAACCTTCATACAACTTACTCCTCCTTCTAATCCATCTACTTCCCAATACATCAAGTTTACTTCTTCTCAAAAACATTTTAACAACATGTGTTAAACAGGACGACCAGTTGTTTCTTCTTTTTCAATATAACGAATCTAATGAAATGTGGGTTCTGTCAATTTCATTTCATTGAAACAGTGCTCAGCCATGTGTCCAACACCCTTATGACTCCAAAATCCATCTTCCATGGTTTTGACACATAATATTTTATTTATTTATGAAGTGTTATACAGCGCGCACATGACCAGTGAGGGATTCAGATCGCTTTACAAGTACTACGAAATAAGTCACAGTAATAAACATGAGAAAGGCCACATTCATTAGAAAGCAACAAACTGTGTAAAGTAGCAAATTGAGGAAGTAACTGTCAGGATTGTCGAGCGCAGGACGCAGTGAGTAGTGACTGTGTCTACGCGCATGCTCCTTAAGGGACGAGACGCTAAAAAAGCGGAACGCGCAAGGACTCGAGGCTTCGTGTTCTAGTGTTTGCCTCGTATTCGTGTGATCCGTTTCCTGTTTCCTGTTATTCGCTTCCTGTATCTGGATGTTAGACGCCTTCCGTGGCGTCCGTTTGCCGGAGACTTGGTTTTGGCCAGTTTGGAGTCATTACTCCTTGTGTTTCTGCCCTGAAGACTGTTCGCCTGCCTGGCCGTGTATCCCCGCGGCAGGAAAAGTTTTCTGTTGTATTTGGAGTGCCGTTCCTGAGGCATTCGTCTCAACCTTTCCCTCCTCCTTTAACAGCCCCGCATACCCAGCGCTCCGCCCGCCTTTCTGGAGCTGTTTCCCGGGGGCCGGCCGGGTGTCTGGGGTGCTTTCCCTTCACTGCTGAGGGGTTTGCATACCCAGCGCTCCGCCCGCCTTTCCGGTGCTGCTTCCCGAGGGCCGGCCGGGTGTCTGGGGTGCTTCCTTCCCCTGTGGCCATTTCCTCCCTCCTGGTACTATCTCCGCTGGTACCTCTCTCGTTTGGATTAGAGGTCCTCCGTGTGCCTCTCTGGATTTTGGTATCTGAGGCTTGACTAAAGCTATTCAATCTGCCAAGGGTGATAACGAAGACACCACCTACTCACAGTGCTTCTGGAGCCCTGCTGCTGCCGACTTGGACTATTGTGGAGCAGTATCACGTCAGAGTATCGCCCTGCTTGTATATCTGGTAACGGGGAAAAAGCATGCGGAAGGGAAGGGGGGAGTCCTTGGGAGAGTAGTGGCACTCATATATATTGTTTCCTCTGTTCTCAGTTGTAGGGATACGTCTAGACAGCTTCACCCCAGATTGCCCTCCATAAACATACTGCTCCCAACCGCAGACCTTAGGTATTTGTTTTATTCCTCTTCTGGGTTACAGTTGAACACCATTCCACTGCTTGTCTCTATCTGTCTCCTAATTCTGACGTTCCTTTCTAGACACAGTATCCAGGGAGATCTACAGAGACCAGACACCATCCATATTGTTGCATCTAAAAGAGCAGTGGACTGTGGTTGCGGAGATCTCTTCCCCTCTTACCTTGTTTTGTTCCCCTGTTTTCCCCTAGTACCTGTGCTCTCTAGGTTCTGATAGAGGCATTAGGTGCTGGTGGAAGGCAGGGGCTAGCTACGACATCTTCACAGACTCCTGGGCGCTCCTGCAGAATCTATTACGGGTAAGATCTTTACAGTAACCTCCATTTGGTAATTATTGGCTATTGTTGCCTTGCTCTGGACCCTCTCCTCCTTTTTGATCTCTTCAGAAACTATGCATGCTTCTCATCCTGCCTTTCTGATTCCTCTCTTCCTATCTCCCAGCGCTACTCACCCTTCACTGCCGCTATCCTTAGTGATAGAGGGCTGTGTCCAAGGACCGCTTCTGTTCTTTATTTATGATAACTCTTTTGGCAATACTGTACCTTCCTACAGCTTCTGTCTGCATTGTTACAAAACTCAAATTGTCTCCTTCCTTCTTTCACAATAAAACTCCAGTCCGAATTATCCAGCTGGCTCATAGCCATCAGACACTGAATGGGGGTCCAGTGTCTATTGTTAAACTGCTCAAAAATCATAGTCATTTACATCTCTGCTTCAACACACCCACCATCGGACCCATTCACACCACGTTTTTCCAGACATGTTAACCTTTCGATTCTGCCAGACTTGTAGGGTAGATTTCACTTCCAACATGAGCTTTGAGTTATCTATTACTGCTACTACCTCAGATGACTACATCAGCTTCACAATATGAGAAATCCAACAGCATATCTCTTTTGAAATGGGCACATTCCTGACAAATGCACTGCTAATCAGAAAATGGAACTTCTGTAGTAGGCTATTGCTGGAAGTGCCCAAATATGCAATTGTTAGAATGACAGATTAATAACATGTCTGGTCCCTCGCCAATTTCAGAGAACAGATACCAGGAAGAATGGCTTACTGTTGAGTACAGCATACAGTGCATGCTAGTCACATTTGTCTGCAAAGCCATTCACAGATCTGCATATTTATTTCTCTTACACTTTTTGACATATCTGTGGTATCCTGTATATATATTTATCCTGCTCTCCTGTAGCTTTCTTCCTTGCTGCTCAACCGGGGTGAATGTGCTGCGTGGAATGGAGGTGTGGGGATGATGAATTGAATGTTTGGGTGCCTTTGGGGTGAGGTGTGACAGTCGGAGTATGGGCTGAGCAGCAGGCAGGCTGCTCTTGGTGGGGCTGCTGTACATGAACTTACCAAGCTACAACCAAGCCTAAAAAAACATTTTTAAACTACACCTCGGCTACTGGATCTTCATTATGACAGTATCACTTGCCTGCTCGACTCCATGATAAAGCAATTTAGACCATGCTACAAAGCAGGGACCTCCATGCGCTCCCCCAAGTTACCAGTCCTCCTAGCTGCTTTGATGACTTTCAACGCACACCGTCTGATACTCTGTCAGAGCCATTTAGTGCCCTACAGAGTTTCAATAAATTCTAAAGTCCTGTATTCTTACTATAGAAAGACCTAACCCATGAATGTCTTATTTCGCCTCCTGAATGCTGTTCTTAATAATGCATTAATGTATATACAGTAGATGCCTAAAATTGTCTCTGCCTTATTTTGTACTAGTACAACTATCAGTAATGTAAAGTTCCAGAAGGAGCTCTTTTTCTTTCCTAGTGCCACAGTTTCAGAACAGTCTACCATTCGGCTTATGCTGAACTTCTACTTAGTACTCATTCACTGACTTTTAAATGACAGCCTTAACAATCTCCTTCGTCATATATACGAAGTTGTGCTCCCTGGGTCTTGCTCCCTACCTTGCAATTTCAAGTGAACCCTCCCTCTCTTGCTATGTGCAAGCAATCCACATACTGCCTGCCCTAATTTTCTGCATGGCAGTCCTTTCAAAAGTGAAGTAGGAACTTTTTTCATGCTCATGTTACAAAATCAAGTGTGGGGGATGGATTCTAGTGGGGGACCGATGCTACAAATACGTGTATGGGAGAGATAATAGAAATCTAGTAACCCCTCTACCGAGGTTTTCTTTGGGAGCGGGCACAGATGTCCACCAGCCACATTCATATGTCAGGGCATGGTCGCAGAGTACATGCCCCAATGAGGTGGCCACGGTCTGGTTCCAGGAACAGACTGCGACTTCCCCTCAGCAGACATTGACAGTAAAGCTGGGCTGTCAGTATTTGCATTTGGGTACAGTGGCGTAACAATAGCCCCCGCAGTGAGGTGGCGGACCCCGGGTGCCAGGGGCCCCTCTCCAGCACTGTGCCCAGGCAGGCCTGAGAGCTCCAGACCGGGTCCGGAACGTGGTGAACCCCCTCTATGCACTTAGCCGGATGTGCCCCCACAAGTTTTGTTACGCCACTGTTTGGGTACCCAGCACCTTAGCAATCTAGAAAGGCAATGGAGCTCTCCCCCCCCAAGAGTACTATAGAATACCTTTTAAGGACTGAGTGAGCATCTACAAACACCGAACGGTTGGTGAACTGCCAGTCTACGTTTGTGTGCTGTTAGCTCATCTGCAAAGGTTCTAAAGGTGGAAGTACATTTTTGTTAATGGGGGGTCTCCATGTGGATGCATTCAGACATAAACTGGGCACATGTGAAATGTCAAATGCACCAGCCATTGTAATGTTCCACATTTATGTCCGGGGCAAAAGTGTTGAGGTCATATCACCATGTACAAAGTAATCAAGTAACGCAACATGATTTAAAGTTTGGAGGGTGTGAGGCATCCGCCAAAAGAGGCGGATGTCAGGTCCGCCCTATTTAGATTGTATATGTGGCTTTATAATCTAAATAAGGTGAACAGGACTTCCACCTATCTTGGCGATGTCCCATATCCGCCAAACTCTAAACAGGGTCCTGTGTCTTTTTTAGACTTACGTCATTGTAGTCATGCCCGACTGTGACAGATTAGTGGATGTGAGTTAATCTTTTTTTATTTTACTGCCCTTGGCTAGAATGCGTATTATTTCACCAACCAGTAAGGAATTGTTTAATTCCTTAGCATTTAAGCGCAGGTATGATCATATTGCTCAATGGCGGGATCAGTAAGACCCTGGAGATTGGAGTTGCTTTCTAATGACTAATGTGTGTCTATGCAGGCTGTCTTATCAAGGAAGGTGGGATAATATGATGGAAACTGACGTCATCTGTGGCTTGAGTAGCAAAGCCATGTGGAGTGGTTGGAGGGTGTTAGACCCTCCCAGCTGCCTCCGGGACTGAGGATGTTCTGAGTGCCTAATAGGATTCTAGATGTAATTAGGTAGCATTCATGAAAATACTGTGCCCCTGTACTGTCCCTGTACTGTGTGTTTTTGTGGTTGAGACTGTGACTGAGAAATATCCTCCTCAGGTTTGACTTTAAAGAGCGAGGGTGCGTTCGACAAATATCAGTTTGCGAGGAGAAGCGAAGTGTATTATTTTTAAAAGAAGCACATTATCATTTGGGCTTAGTATTCAGTTTAAGGCTAGACTTAGGCTTTGCCTAATGCATGAGTATGTATTTGTTACTTAGTTACTTGCTGGCTTTAATTTAACCACAGAAGAATAAATAGATTAAAATAGAATTGTGGTGCCAGCACTTCATTTAATAGAACTCAAATTGATAATATTTAATAAAACATATACACACTAATTTATATTGACATATTTTAGGATCGGATTAAGGGTAAATTTGGTGTTAACTTCAGAGTTAACTTTAAGTCGGCAATTAGGTTTGGAACTGTTGAGGTACATACATGCTCAAGTGCTGGGATCGAAGTAAATTGCAATTAAAAGTTAACGTATAAGGTTAAATTGATGGAGAGTATCGGTGAATGGCTTGAAATAATAGCAAGTAGGTATAAATGTTTTATTTAAGTTGTCATATTAGCTGATCTGGCCAACATTCCCATTGAGAGGGCAGATCATGGTAGACAAATAACAAAAAATTTCACTTCTCATTCCCTCTGATCCTCTAGGACCCCTGTGACCATAACTATCTTTAATCATGGAATCCACTCCTCAACACACAACTCCAGATCTGGTCAAGGGCAAAGCAACTATTGAGAAATGTGCTACTGGCTCAAAACCCTTCTAGCCAGAGGCTTTTTTAATTAAGACTTGCCCATTAATGTATAGTGTTTTCCTCATCAGTAGGCTGTACAATTTATTGGCCTAATTCAGCTAGGATGATGTATGCTGCCCCAGAGTATCTGGAACATTGAAGTGCATGGAATTTCTTTGTCAAATACCTAGCATGAGCACTCGCTTAAAGTCAGTTGGTGTAAGAAAGTGTCTCTTTGGTCTGGTACATCCCCAAATGTTTGGAATGATGCTGCTAGTTTTTGACTCCCAAGTGCACTGGGCCCTGTTGACAAGCCCCAGTGCATGTGCTCTGACCCCTCAAAGTGTATATGCAATTGGCTAATGCCTGATTGGCATATTTACCTTACCTATACGTCCCTAGTGTATGGTACAAAGAATACCCAGGGTTAGTAAGTTAAAGGTGACCAGTGGACGGCATCACTTATCATACCTCCACCGATGAGAGCAAGTCAAAATATGGCCCTAGGCTTGCCATTGCAGCCTCGTTGGGTATTTTTCAAACTGCCAAGTCACCATAGTAAAGCAAACCTTTAGCAATGTTCAAACCTTCCTTTTTAATATTTCTCAAAGTTTTTTCCCCAAAAAGGCTGAAGCTTCCTGGCTTGAATTCTAGCCCCTCTTGCTTGGCAACCTCCAAAAACAGTGCCATCATGTGACAAGCTGCTACTTCTTGGCCTATATTGGCCTTATGAGTTAGACTTCTCTCAGTACCCCACTGGACACTCTTGGTCAGTTACAGCAAAGCATCCTTCAAACAAGGTGTTGTAGTGAATGTAAGCCAGATGAAGAATCATAGCTAAAAGATGTTTCAAGACCGCTCCAATCTCAGGTACTACTTAACTCTGGGTTTAGTGGGCGTAGTGGGGCTACGTGGAGCATCGCGTAGTGTGGCCAAATCTACGCACACTCGCATGCTCCGCGTAGCCCCACTACGCGCCGCCCGCCTCCTGCCCGCCCTCATTTTAAAATAACTTAAAGTATTGAAAAGTAAGAAAATGTCTTACCTGAGGTGCGGCGTCCCGTGGCTCCCTCTTCCTCCTTCAGTGGCAACTTCTTCCTCACAAATGCGCATGCGCGGGCGTCCGCGCATTTGTGAGGAAGAAGTTGCCGCTGAAGGAGGAAGAGGGAGCCCCGGGACGCCGCACCTCAGGTAAGACATTTTCTTACTTTTCAATACTTTAAGTTCTTGTAAAATGAGGGCGGCCGGGAGGCGGGTGGCGGGCATCTCTGCTCCGCCGTGGCGTGTGCGTAGCGCTGCCTGCTACGCCTACGTGGTGGCCCACAGAGCAGGCAGCACTACACACACTCCGTGGGCGGAGCGGAGCACTACGCCCACCCTTAGTACTACTACCCAGTCAAGATCCAATCATGCCTAGCAAAAACATTTGAAACATTATTTGCTTCTTTACTAACACACCATGTCACAGGTAGCAGTATTCTAGACAGATATCTCTTACATTTCCAATTCGGCTGTAGCATGTACATTGCCAAGCTGCAGACTATTTGTAACTTTCTGCATCAGAGAAAATGGATGTGCTTGTTACACGATTGAATTCCAGCAAGGCAAACTTAGCCTTTCACCCCTCTGAAGTTGGTTAATTGAGTACAGTTAATTTGGTAACAATATCTTCGATTTACAGAGCTTAGACATGTCAGGAGGACAGTAGTAAGGGATAGATAAAATATATGGACCCGATTCACAAAGGCAATGTGAGATAAAAGTCTAACTTTACGACTTTTGGTATTCACAGAGGTCATTTACGAGTCGTATCTTTACGTTTGCAGTCAAGCCGGAATCTCCGGCTTTGGTCATACTCTCTGCACCCAGGCCGTACTCTCCAGCTGGAGCCGTACTCTCCAGCTCAGTCCGTACTCTCTGGCTCGGGCCAGATGAAGTGTAATCAATGGGCTGGAATGCAATTTTTACAAAAAGGAACATCAGGAGCGTGGGATAAATGGTAGAGAAGGTCATGAAAATCAGTTTGGGCAGGGAAAAGGGTGTGACCGTACACTAAATCATATCCCAGAAGAGATTTCTCCTTTGCATCATGGTACATGCAGTCCACAATGTGCGTTCCCCTCAGTGTTTACTGTAGTGTAGGCAAATTGTGGACTGCATGTACCATAATGCAAAGGAGATAACTTTTCTGGGATGCGATGTCGAGTCCGGCTGCACCCTTTTCCCTGCCCAAAACTGATTTTCATAACCTCCTCTACCATTTATCACACATTCCTAATGTACCCATTTGTAAAAATTGCATTCCGGCCTATTGATTACACTTCATCCAGCCCAAGCCAGAGAGCACAGGCTGAGCTGGAGAGTACGGCTCCAGCTGGAGAGTATGGCTCGGATGCGGAGAGTACGGCCAAAGCCGGAGATTCTGACCTGACATCGGGCGTAAAGATACGACTCGTAAATGACCTCTGACAATTCCAAAAGTCATAAAGTTAGACTTTTGTCTCAGATTGCCTTTGTAAATCGGGCCCTAAGTTTCTTAAATCCACAATGTTGAACTCCGTCAACAACAGAGTTCTAAATGCATTCCCATGCTCATGTTATGTGAGATATCCCATAGCTCAGTTCTCCCAAAGGCAAAGATTGTGTCTAGAGGTGAATGGGTGAGGCATGGAAACTAGCTGGGGAGTACAGGGGAGCATATACACAGGTAAAACCTGTGAGCACCGAAATCTTTAAAAAAAAAAGATAATCAGCTCCACCTTGAAATTCACTAAGAGAATCTCCAATATCCGCATTTCTTCAGGTCGATGAATCTTTGCCACCATGTTAGAATGGAGCACAACCCAAATACATTTCTAAATGAATCACCAACTTATAGTATTTAATGTTCATTCATTGATGAGAGGTTTGGTGAAGTTTTAAAAGTTGCATTTTCTCATTAAGAGATTAGTCTGCATTTTTGTCTTTTTACTCTGGTTAGTCAAATAAGTCAGTTTATAGAAATATCAAGAACAATTTGATTAGAATTAGCATTCAAAATATCAGCGCGTTCCATAAAGGATTCAAGCCCTCTCTTAATCTAAAGGACCTAACCTATCCCAGCCAGAACCCATAAAGAGTTCCTTTGGTAAAGAGCAAGAGAAAATATGGAGCAACAGGCTCATAGCTCTAAGAGGTCAAACTCCCCATAAACAGTAGTTCTGGAAACTCAGCCGAGTTTCCTATATGGCATGCGTTAATACAAGTGTAAGGAAATAATCACAGCAGTAGTTATGGGTAGCATGGAGAAAGTCTCCAAAAAGGCATCCGGATAATATAAAATTCACAGTTAGCAGTAGCTCACAGCAATATCGGGCAAGGGCAGCACAGTCAAGTGCTAGACGGCATGGCGGGGGAAGATGTGCATAGAATGCATTATCCCTCTACATAAGAACACATGCTATATAGAAAAGCACAAAACATGTTGCATACTCTGAATGTTGGATCATCTCTAGCCAATAGGAAAGGATCTTCTGATGGTCCTTTGTCTTCTCACTCGATTCCCACATGTTGACATATTGTTATTTGAATGTTGCTACAGTGTGATATAAAAAGATACATCTAGGAAGGTTCTCATGAGAACCTTTGCAAACCTACTCTGTTACCTGCTCGGTGACCCATTGTGTGACAATGGACTGCTCTATGAAATAAAACATTATTATCTAGCATGTCCTGGTTAGATCACAAGACTCGAATCTTTAGCAATATGCTTGTTCATTATAAAAATGTGGCAGAGGTAATCATCTAAAATACGATGAAGACATATGGTGTGAGGAAGGAAATAAATACATTCTTTCACAAAGATGTTATGTTCAACAGTTCAATTATAATGTTAAATCAGCATTTACAAAAAGGCATTTCTTTTATTAAAGGGAAAAGATGGAATAACAGGAAATATTGAGGTCTAGCAGTGAAAAAACAACAGAAATAGAAGCTTTCTGTAGAAACATGCAGGATTTTTCTCCTTTTTGCACGCTTCATGCTCACATTTTCTCCCTGCTGTATGCTCTTCTCTATGGGAGCTATATGTGGATACCTCAAATTACTGCATGTCATTTTTCACCCTGTAATGGTACTATATTGAAAGGTGTATAGAATGTTTTTATTAAAAAATGTTTTTTAAATCACATTTTCTCTAACCCCTATATTAAAACACTTTTCCTACATTAATGTTAAGACACATTTCTACATTGTCATTTGGTAAATTTACATCACAAATATATACTCACTCAAACCTGATAGGTAATGGACAGACAGTGGAAATATACTAGTAAGAGGCAGGGTGGTGTGGTAAGGTCTGATCCTTTATTTTAGGAGTCAGTGCCTAATTGGAGTCGGTGGTTGCAGATGGGGCCAACGGGTATCCATTTTGGGGGACCAGCACTTATTTTTTCTCTACAAGCTTTGATCCAGAGCAAGAGAGACAAACACAAACAGATGAAAGGGGAAGGAAGAGAAAGATAAAAAAACAGTAACAAAGGGAGAAAGAAGTGATGAAAAAGAACTTGCAAGAGAGAGATAAAGAAGGTAGGGTGGTGGGAGAAAAAGGCATGAAGTGGAATCCATTCTAGACAAGCCTGGGCATCTGCAATCCCAACATTCACTATTGCTGGCTAGGGGTGTCTGAGAAAAACGTTGAGTACCGGCACTTATCGCTGTTAAAATGATGCACTCGTGTGAGTAATGGGACATAATGAATAAATGGTACACCAGGGTCCAGAGAGTCAAGGGGTTGGATGCAGTAACCGTGAGAGCACGTAGAGATAGGCTATTGACCTGCTGAGTGAAGCAAGGGTGATGAGGCTTTCACTGTGCCTCAAACCTGCACCAGGGAGCCTCAAACTGCCACTGATACTGGGAAAGCACTTTGTGGGGGGCATAGTCTGTGACTGCACAGCCTGGGAGCCTCTGAAGGGTTTATGCAACTTTTCTTCTCATCCTCAAAGGCTGTACCAAAATGCAAATCATCTCCTGTATGGTCCTTTTCCTACACATTTCCACATAGGTGTGTCTGCTACCCTGGAATGTATTCTAGAGTAGGAAAATGGAAGTGTTTCATTAATTTTCATGGCGATGCTAGCTTGGAAATACGGAAGTATACTATTTGAATGCACAGAAAATGTTCTACTTGTGGGTTATTCGAAGTTTTAAAGGGTTCGCTAGACACCTGCTGTAATACCAAAATATGTGTATTTTGGTGTTTTGACACCAATTGCACATTTTCGTAATTATATTATTTGGTGAGGACTAAACAAATGAATATATCATGCAATTTGACCAATTGGCCAGGCTTTAAATTCAGGGATTAGATATGTGCAGTTGATAAATTATGTGAGCATCTTCTTCCGAATTTACCTACCATAGTTGCCCTCCTGCAAAGCAGAATGTTTTATATTGCTCCCAATCATGCTTCATTCAACCAAGATCCAGGGTTTTCCAGTCAAACGGCTCAGGATAACATCTGGACATCCATATCTTGATTTGACTAAAATGATTTTTGGTTTTCTTTTATAGCTTAATAAACAGCTCTGAAAATCTGAAATGAGGAGCTTTGAGACTGAGTTGCCAAAGTGATTTCAAAGTGTGAATTTAGTTTACACTGCAAATAACCTGTCTTACAAGTGTAAAACCACTTTTGGAATTTTTCAAAGTTGGTTTTATGCTAGTAAAAGTATTTACTGGGTGTTGGACTTGGCCCTTTCTGCAGGGTTATCCCCAAACCTTTTGCCTTCCTCCTATTTTTGTTGGTTATAGGACTCTGTGCATCTAGCATGCTAACTAGTGCTAAAATGCTTGTTCTCCCTGCTTAAAACATGGTAACAGTGACTTATACTAGATTGGCATATTTAATTGACTTATAAGTCCCTAGTAAGTTGGCACTCCCTGGTCCAGGGCCTTTAAATTATAGGCTACTAGTGGGCATGCAGCACTGATTGGGCCACCCATTTAAGTAGCACTTTAAAAATATCTCAGGCCTGCCTTAGAAGCCTGTGTGTGCAGTTTTTAAACTGCCATTTCGCCCTGGCAAAATAAATCTTTTGTCAGGCCTCAACCATCCTTTTCAATACATATAAGTCACCCGAGGAAGGCCCTGGACAGCACAAAGGGCAGGGTGCAATGTATTTAAAAGATAGGACATGTACTTTAAAATTTTAAATGTCCTGGTAGTGAAAAACTCTTACATTTGTTTTTCAATACAGGAATGGGTGCCTCTCCTGTAGGATAACACTGGAGTTACCTCATTACATTTTATACGTGTCATTTCCAAATGGGAATAGGTAACCATTTAATTTATGGTGCCCTCAGAATCACAATTTCAAATCCTAACTTATGGTGAAGTCAGATTTTGAGTTGCAATGCTGAAAATGATACTATTAGAACTTTGGCCTCTCTTGCTGTAGCCATTTGGTGCCTGCCTGGTACCTTTGTCTCTAGGTCACATGACTGGGAGTGGGTGACAGATAGGCTTTGTGTATTCCTCCAAGACAGCCACACACAAAGGGGGGCTTAGGTATGACCGATTGGCCCATCACTGGCACATTGACCATTTTGGAATGTTTTCGCTTTGCAAATGCTTTTGATACAATTGAAGAAGCCCTGGCAAAGCCAAAACCACAATCGGTACCTGTGCCAGGTGGTGGGCAACTATGGCCGGCTAGTGTTGGTGGCAGGCCACCTTCTGCAGAGGCATCGGTTGGGGGTACATGACGCAAAGACATCAAGGAGTGCCACAGTGCTCTGGAGAAGTGTTCAGGGGGACTACATAAAGCGTTACAAAATGGGGGTGTCCAAGTGCACAACTTTATCCATTTCAACTTGTTTGCGTCCAGCCCGTCTTGTGGTCTGCCCAACAACCACGTGTAGATAAATTCATCCCAGTTGGGAGTGAAGTAACACTAGTTGTTCTGGATGCACAGCTGGAGTCAATACAAACGATTCCACAAAGTTATCTCAATCAAGTTTTTATTCCTTCTATTCCACAGTTTTTTTTACGCTCATTTCATTAGGTCACGTGAGAGACTACATAAAGCCCCATGCAACTTTCTACTAAATTCCATGGCTTTAAAGGCAACCCACTCAGATAGTGACATCTCCTAAAAAATGTTGATAGCAATTGGATAAGTGGGCCTGATCAAAAACCCACTGTTTTTACTGTATGTACATACATATTTATATGTGGATGTTGTACTGTGTTGACAGCATGAGAGCACCAACAGACCACTAGCTGTGAAACGGTCAAGACTTCAAGAATGGTACACTCTTTTGATTTCTGCAACATTCAGTTTTTTCCCTTTAGAGTGTTCTGTAGTTAGATAATCGCAGCAAAGTTTAAGATTGTCAATTCTGCTGGATATGAAAAGTGTGATTTCCAAATGATCCACCGTGTGATATGATGGGGTGATCCTTCACTTGTGGCAATAGTTACGAAGCCTGGAGGACTGTGGACAGACTAAGATAAAACATGTATCATGTCAGCATTCATGGACACTGCAAAGAAAATCATCTAAGTTACTTTTTTTACTGCATGGTAGGGGGCAGCACAGCATCAGCACACATTTTCATAAAAGATGTCAGCCATGACCACAGCTTCCTTATTTCATTTGTCAATAAAATACTTTTTTGCAAAATGCATGTTGCTTGCTCAAGAGCAATGATACTGTTTTATCTCAGATGTTCCTATTCAAAAGCACGACGGCAAATGGCTGTTTTGTATTTCATAATATGAGTAAATACATTTAAGTGAATAATGTTTGCTTCACTATTTATCACTCTCTTAGAGGCATCCATCTAATAACATATCTCCTATTTGCATAATGTGTGTAAAATAGAGCAGGATTTTAAAAGAAGATGAGTAGATCCAGAACATGAGGTTTATAACATCACAAAGGTGTATATTTACAAAGGTTTCTGAGAATATGCCTGTACCTGCATCATTCATGCATAATCGTACGTTGTAAATAATAGTGCATCTGAAAATATCATCACGAATTATCGCTAGCACATTCTGGGGCATATTTACTAAAGAAGTGATGGTGTGCAGTGTTAGCCTCATTGGCTTAACGCTGCGCTCCGCCACTTCTAAAACGTAGGGCTGCACCGTATGCTTAATGCAGCACACATAGAAGTTGCAATTTTTTTTAGAATGATTGTTTGTGTGCAGGAAAGGACACCTTCCTGCACAAAAACAATCAATGGCGTTTTGCTGTTTTTGCGTTGTGCAGCACACATAGAAACAGCAAAAACGAGGAGAAGTAAAGCATTTCTCCTCGTTTCGCCAGGGTAAGTCCAGGTTTTCCCTGGTCTTAATTTTGGCGTTGCCCCATAATTACGCCACCCTTGTGAATATGGGGCAGCGTTAAAATCAATGGGTGATGTGGTGGAACGCCCACAACAACAGACATTGGCGCTTTGTTTCGTTCGCAAAGAGGATAGCCATTTTAATTTTTTTTTTAATACAAAATCCTTTGTAAGATGGCTGCCATACAAGCATGTGCATACATAGTGCCCAATTTGTAGCTTTTTTTTAAACCTAAGAAAAATAATTACAACTTGCTGTTGCGTATGCATGTGCACAATGACTATATTCTAATGATTTTTTAAAAATTTAAGAAAATCCATCACAAGATGGGCTTTGTACATGAGCTGATCTAGGGGAAAACACTCATTAGCATAGCCAATAGTTTAGCTCTGGGTAGCAACCATTGATGTTGCCAGTCTTTGTTTTTATCACTGCTGTTGACCATGGAAAGGGATCATGACACTTGAGATAGTGCCTTGAATGAATCATGATGCACCTCCCCTCTTTCAAAACTACAGATTGCTTTCTGCAGATCTAAATGTGTATGGTTTGTGCCATGCGGTATTTGTCATGTGTAGTAGGCAGAGCAAAAGATATTTGACCAGAACACAAAGGGTTAAACCCATTCGCAGCAATAAAGTCACTTTACCTACATCTTGTGTGTATGATTCCTATGTAAATTAATTGTATTACGGAATATGTGAGGCATTAAAAAGTGATTTTTCAAGTTATTTTGGCTCCATTTTGGTAATAAGATGGAATTAAACATTTGTTCAGTAGTTTCTTTCAAATAGTATTTGCCCACGTTTACTTTTACTCCCATGATACAGATGTATAGGTAGAAATGTGTGTGCTAGTGTGAGTGCGTGTGTACGCCTCAGTGCATACATGCATGTGGGCGTGTCTTTGTGTGTGCATACACAACATTGAGGAGCACTGGGTCATTGCTGTCTTTGTCAATTGTGATAGATTCGGCCTAAAAATTACATTATATTAACATAAAAATATTTTTGAGGAAGCAATAGTAAAATATTGGAGTAAATTATGTGATATTCTCCAGTAAAAATAATATACATTTGTAGCTATGTTATCGTCTGTTGCTTGTTTTTTTTGTTAAAATGTTTTATTTGTATTTTTAAGCTGCTCAGAACTCAGCAATGCACAAAATATTAATCAACAAATTATTGTCCAGTCAGTGCTCTTTCTTTAAAAAGAAAAGGGTTTTAATGCATAAACAAATTCTCAAGTGGGATTGCAAATTGGAACACCTTTCAAAGGGACCTCACAGAAAAAAACAGGGTGCCAATAACCTATCGCAATGAACTATCATAGGGCGGCACAAATCCTCTAAATATAGTCTGACCCTATTATACATTGGGTACTTAGTGACCATTTACGCACTAGCAGGCCCTGACCCTAAAACCACAACACATCGTTATATGCTGATGGCATAACGTATGTAGCTGTTCCCTATTCGAAAGTCATGTCTGCTGGCTTTGCCGCAGTATTTACAATTAAACAGGAAAGGCCTTTTTTCTTTAATATCACTTTTCACTAATAAACAGGAAAGCCTTCCCCCTTCGACAAAACCTTTAATTCATGAACCAATTAAGACTATTGAATTTAACATCTGCGAATACTTTTCACCGTACAAAGAGCAAGGCCTACAAGCTTTAACAGTTATCTTGTACTTTGTTTACAGATCGTCTAGCAATCACTCCATACCTCACAACACAAGAAGTCAGCTGCACCAGGGCCTACAAGAAGGCCCCCTTAATGTGGCTTTACGCCGCCTTGTAAATAAGGCCCCCTTTCATGCTAGATTTATCGTGAAAGGGGTGGGCAATGGGTGTTGCAGTGGGTGTTCCGCCGCAGCACAAATATATTTTGATGCTGCCCCCTATTTACAAGGGTTGCGTAAATAGAAGTCAGTGCCAAAAATTAAGACTACGGAAAACCTGGTCTTAACATGGCAACAAGAGGAGAAATGCTCTATTTCTCCTCGTTTTTACTGTTTCTGTGTGCTGCATTGTGAAACAGCAAATTTCAATGAATTAATGTTTATGTGCAGGAAGGTGTTCCTTCCTGCACACAAGCTATCATTCCCTCAAGGCAAGCACCCTTGCACTATGATGCAAGGGTGCCTGCGTTGGTGCTAGGCAGCCAAATTTAGCACCAGCTCCCGGAGACACGCAGGTAAGTGCCATATTATTGTAAATATGGCACATCCCTCGGTTTCTAAAGTGACAGAGTGCGGCATTAGCAATTTTGAAGCCAACCCGCGCTTTGCCACTTTCTTGTGAATATGCCCATTAGGATCTCATTGCAAGTAGTTGTATTTCACCAGGAGCAATACATTCAGGTGACATTCCAACACTTGAAATTCACAGTCTTCAGGTCGAGATTCTTTGGGTCTGGAAACTCCTCACCTGATAATTTCGGGCTGGGAGACTGAGGAAATATGAATTTCGTGATCAGTTATGTCCCCTATCGTAGACCCCAACGGCTCCATGTGCATGCTATAAGTACATGTATGTCCCCTCCAGTTCCAGTTTTGAAGACGCAAATACATGTGCGTCCACCGTCAACATGTCCTCTTTCAGATCCACCATGAATGGATCGAATAGTCCATTTCTAAGTATGAAAGGCCACCGACTTTATGTGGTTCACTTTCCACATTTTACAGATTCAGGCGAGTAGGCCCTGAATTCTGCCATCAAGCCTTTCCTGCTTTCTGCCTCTGAAAGCTCCAGCCCGAGCCCGCATCTGTATCCATGAACTTTGTCCTACTCCCTGCGCGGCTAACGGTGCCTGATCCAGCCTGTTGCCTGCCAACAAAACTGTATTTCACCTTCAAGATTATCTGCTTCGCTCCTCATCCGATGCATTCCTGTCTAGTAGTTTAGGTAAACATTCCTCCAGCCACCGTGCAAGGGGCCAGGCCTCACTGTCCTCGTGCAAGTAATTCATAGCCCCTGTTACCATGGAAGATTCCTGCCCCCTCGCATCTCATGTAGACACTTAGACGCTTGTACACGCACTAACAGTCAGTATAGAATAGATTCCGTCCTAGAGACCTTTCCTTTTGGATAATACAGTTCTTTAAACATAAGATATTAGATATGATTTGGGATTAGGTTGACATGACCCCCCAGACTTCTGTCTCCACATGTAGAGCTAAATGTCAAGTCCCCTTCACCCTCTAGTTGCACGTCAATCACACGTCATGCGGCTGCGCACGCATCTCTGCCAAATATTTCTGCTGACATTGCAGGATTCTCTTATGGATCCACCCACTTGTGACATCATGTTTAATGACGTATTTTAGTTACACCCATGTTTATGCCTTTTTTCATTACGTATGTGTATTATATCTGTATTATCAGCTGTTACGCCTCTTGCATCTGTCTTAATGTAATGCTTTCCATATAAATACCATTACTTGTCAATAATGTATCGCCTTCCTTCCTGAACCCTCATGGTGATGGAGTGTGAAGCCTGCAATTCGAATTGTATTTCCTTTGTAGAGGAATAAAGCCTTTTAGAACCTCTAATACCACGGATTCTGCCTCTTATATTTACTGAGTTATTCTTACTAGACTTTACCGCATAAAAAATAGTACCGGTAATGAAATATTTACCACAGAAATTGGCGCCCGAACAGGGACACTTTCTCATCTCACGCGCCGGAGGTGCGTTGCAGGCCCGGTCTCCTGCCACAGCTGAACGGACAAAAACGCGTACCTGCAGGATTTCCTGTATCTCCCTCCGGCCAAGCGGGGGTGACTGAGGCTGCGATCAACACCCAGACGAGGCGGTGAGAAGTGCGAAGTATCCCGACCAGAGCCTGGCTGAGAGAGCAAGATCCGAGGTATACAGAGGCCCACCAGGTTCCGAAGTTCCGAGTCCAGACGAGTCGAGTCCAGTCCGGTCCAGTTTCAGTTCAGTTCCGAGGCCTTCCGTTCCGAGCTACCCGGTGAGTACCATTGCCGGGGAGGCATTTAAACGTGCACATAGTCTGTGCCGGTCAAGACGGGTTTGGGTACACAAATCCGGTCTGCACTGTTTTAGCAGTGTATCTGTACTGTTTAGCAGTATATCTAGTATGTCTTGCATATAATTAAGTATTATTTAGTGTTAGTATTATGTCAGTAACTAGTTTCTTATCAGTCATCATTATTCGTTAAATGTTAAATGTTAAATGTTTTAATACGTTCTATACATTGTGGTGTGAATGACTGTTCATTATTGTGTTTATTTGTATTAAGGTTGTTTAAGATTAAGTAACCAGATCAAAAAATGCCGTTCTTTTCGAAATTAAGACAGATCAAAACAAGAAAAGGGGTACTCGAAGAAGCTGTTCCCATCCCACCTAGGGACACTCCAGGGTACTTTATGTATCATAAGCATGGCCTAGATGCCGTGTTATTTCTTGATTTATGGGTGGACTACACCAAGGATTTACCAGAGAGTCAAAGATGGCCCGCAGCGGGGACCTGGGATGCAGACTGCATCATGAGAGTAGAAGAAGAATTATGGAAAAAGAAAGCCAGACAGTCACAGAAAGATGCCATTGAATTATGGCGTAAAGAATCATATAGACGTACAGAAAAGGCGCTCAGACAGGAAGAGAAAGGTAGGGAGAATTCGAATAAAACCCGAGAAAATTTATTAATAGAGGAAGGTACCCGAGTTAAATCGGAACAAGTAGATAGACAAAGAAACACTCTTATGAATGGTATGTATCCTCTTCTGGCCGAAGGATTACCTAAGGCTACCCCGGAAATACCAAAAGACTTGACTCCTCCATTGCTCCCGACAAAAGCACATCCTAAAACAGCAAAGGACGTTTTCCTTTCCTCCTATTTAGATGACGTAGCTCCCGAGTATGCTAATACCATACCACACACACCGCTTGCCGATGGTGTTCTACACCAAGAGCATCCGTCTGTATCTTCGCAGCAACAAACTCCTGCACTAGTTCCAACAGGTCCGTCCGTTTCTACTTTTTTTCCCGCATCTACAATTTCTATCTTACGTCCAACGAATCCTTTCGTGCCTAGCACCTCAGACGGTGCTACAGGAGGTACGACAGACATGTTTGCCACACCACCACGAAATAAACAGACCCTTAGAGATTTAGCACTCCAACGTACACCCCATCTAGTGACATCCGACATGTTTAGAGAACATCTTGTGGATTGTAGATACGATCCAGTGCCAGGTAAACAGGACAGATTGCTAATATCATCACTACGTATAAGACGGGCTACATTGTATTTAATGACGATACCAGGAATGGTTGAGCACCTAGACAATATATATCACTTTGTCCAAACAGGGCGAGGCCCAGAAAGTATTAACGAAGCTATGGAATACCAGAAAGTGGATGTACAAAGACAACTACTACGTTTTTTCATAAACTGCGTGATCAGGAACCAAGACAGGCCTGGGGCAGATCATGATACCATGCAAAAACTTGCCAAATGGGGTCAGAACATATCAGACGAGAAACATGATAAACAGTCATGCATAGTAGTTATGTGCCGAAAGATCCGCAAGGAAGTAGAACGAATACATAAAGAAAGACGAGAAGCAGACAGAATTGAATCAGAGGGAGAGGAGGAGCAAGAATCAGAACAAATAGAAACGATAGCTTACGTAGGTAGAGGAAGACCCCATAATAATACTAGAGGCTTCAATGATCCGATATGTCCGATACGTCCAGAATGTAATAGACATTTTCAAACCCCTATGTTAAATACAAGGTCCCCTGAACACCTATTCCAAGCCGCTGATAAATTACTCCGAGATCGAAGGGGGTACCATAAGCTCGATTCCATGGATGAACAAGAATTGGCCAGGTCAGCAGTACAATGGGTTGACAGTCCCAGCAAATACAGTGATGATGCACTAGCACACACGTTTCTGAATCTTGCCCCAGACGAACAGCGTTTAGCTAGTATATACATGATTCAACACCTCCTTATATTATATAAAAGTCAACACTCCGATCCAGGACCCTTACCTGACATATTGATAGAACTACTCACGAATAAATGGAGAGGGTCAGGTACTGATTTGATTAAAGAAATTCTAGAATTTCGAAACCAGTATATAACTTTCGTGTGCCCAGAACACGTTCCAGTTCCCACTATGGGAAGAAAAATGTATCACATAGATAGACTGAATCCGTTACGCGAAGTACACCCAATCAGAGGTGAAGGTAATAACTTTACACGCGTGTTTGTATACACGCCTATAACTAAAATCGAATTATTAGAAATGAAGAAAGTAGTACCCAGCCATGACAAGGATCCAGCAGGTTTCCACCGTGAGATAAAAGACATGCTACTCATGGGAGAGTATACCTACCCCGACATTATGAAAATACTGAAAGTGTTAATGCCTGCCGGTGTTTACGAGAAACTCAAAGAAAAGGAATGGGAGGTGGTACACCAAAAGATAGACTGGACAGCATTAGAAAACGAAGAAAAGGCCCGAGCTGCAGGAGCAGGGCTTGGGGAAAAGACTACAGCACTACCAGGATTATTAGTGCAGGTACTACCACGTTTATTAACTACGAAAAAGGAGGACTGGGGTGCAATCTCAGCCTGTAAACAAAAGCAAGATGAAGACACTAGTGATTTCTATTCCCGATTTGAAAAATGTTTTGGTATAAATAGTGGCATAAAAGCAAGTAGCGAGTCATATCCACATCTGTTTGTGACAAAATTAGTTGAAAATTCCCTACCGCAAGTTAAGAATAGAGTATTGAAATTTGAGAGTACCTGGCAGGGTAACACCCCGTCACAGATGTTACAGATGTTACAATATCACCACAATAGAATTAGAGAAGAACAAGAACACGAACAAAGACGTATGAAAGATACAAAAATGAAAATGCTTGTTGCTCAGTCAGTTCCAGCTGATGGTCACCAAAAGGGTGATTCAATAGGTCCAGTTAAAGGGACATGTAACTATTGTAAACAACAAGGTCATTATATACACGATTGTCCAGTTCTGAAACATAATATTGCCACAGGTAGAACCCAAGAAAGACCACGTCCACCTAGACAGGATCAGAATCAACAACAAATTCCTCAGCATGCACAACCAAGGTTAGCTCCGCAACAGGCAGCTCCACAACAGACCGTAGCACCACCACCAGCGCAGCCTATTGCTGCCACACAAGCGACAACGCAACAGATGTACCAGTATGCACAAGCAGATTATCCCGATTATCAGCGATACACATGAAATAGCCTAGAGAGGGAAGTTGGCTTGCCCCTTATTGAGGTTCCTGTAGATCAAGAGGGACCTTATGTACATAGTGAACTATTAGGAGAAGACAGAAAGTTTTTACTTGATACAGGGGCAAGCAGAACAACTATACGACGCAGTGAAGTTCCAGGGGCACCCCTCTCAGGCTCACAGAATATTTCCCTTGGATTCTCAGGAAAGCCTATCATTAATGAAGTAACACAGCCTCTTCCACTTACGGTTGGTCCATTGACACGTACTACAGATTTATTGCTTACTAAATCATGTCCGGAAAACTTGTTAGGTATAAAAACATTGAAAGCTCTAGGTGCTATAATATGTTGTTCCCCGGAAGGAGTACGATTATTTTTACGTGATTTTAAAGGTCACTACGTGTCCAGAGACATGGATCACCGGCTGCAGAGTTTACCTACGCATTTATGGGCGCAAGGCCCCACTGATGTTGGTTGCATGAACATTACACCATATCGAGTCACACTAAAAACAGGAGTAGTACTACCACGAATGCGACAATATAGGTTACCACCAGATGCTGTTGCGGCCTTACTGCAAATCATTGACGAACTCATTGCACAAGGAGTGGTTGTCGAAACCGACTCCAATGTATGCAATTCCCCGATAATTCCGATTCTTAAAAGAACGGATCCAAAAGCACCACCAGTATATCGATTAGTTATTGACCTGCGCGAATTAAATAAATGTATTGTACCACAATACCCTGTGGTCCCAGATATCTCTTCATTATTAACTGCTATTGATTCAGAAGCAACGTTCTTCACTGTAATTGATCTCAAGAATGCTTTCTTTAGCGTCCCAATAGATCCGGAAAGTCAATATCTGTTCGGATTCAGTTTAAATGGACGAAGTTTTAAATTCACACGCACACCTCAAGGATTTACAGAAAGCCCCAGCATCTATAGCCAAGCACTAAAACGAGAACTTGACAGTATCCACATGCCAGTTAACACTGCCTTGCTTCAATATGTCGATGATCTGCTGATCACAGCCCGAAGCGAACCTGAATGTGAAACAGCGTCACTGACGGTTTTAAAATTTCTGGCCGACAAGGGGCACAAGGTGTCCCCTTCTAAACTACAATTCTGTGTCCCGCGAGTTGTCTACCTTGGGCACTCGCTGTCCAAGGAGGGAAGACAGCTTACACCCGACCGCATCCAGTTAATTGCTAACATGCCACCACCCAAGACACAAAAGGGGGTGCGGGCTTTTATAGGCCTCACCTCATACTGTAGGCAGTGGATCCCTCAATATGCATTTCTAGCAAAACCACTCATCCAGTTGACAACACAGGAGGCCGCCACATCGACTGTCCTCCCTTGGACTCAAGAACATACACATGCTTTTGAAAGCTTAAAGAAAGCTTTATGCCAAGCACCTGTTTTGGCAACGCCATGTTACAATAAACTGTTTACACTCTTTGTTACAGAACGCGAAGGTACTGCCTTGTCAGTACTCACTCAGGAACAAGCAGGATCACACAAACCATGTGCTTATTTCTCTAGTACATTAGATCCAGTAGCTCAGGCTCTTCCTGCGTGCCTGAAATAAGTGGCAGCAACAGCTTTAGCAATCAGACAAAGCGATGCCATAGTGTTAGGACATCAATTGACAGTACAAGTACCACACGCAGTAGAGGTTCTCTTGAACCGCACACAAACACAACACTTGACTATAGCGAGACTCACCGGTTACGAATTGACATTGTTTCAACCACACATAGAAATCAGACGTTGTAATACGTTAAATCCTGCCACGCTTTTGCCAGTAAATGGAACAGATCCATTAGCACATGATTGTATAGAAGTCATTACTATCACGACAAAACCCAGATAAGACTTGACAGACATCCCTTTATCAGATCCAGACTTGACATTGTATGTAGATGGTTCATGTATGAGAACAAATACAGGAGAGTTAGTGGCCGCTTACGCAGTCACAACAGACACTGAAGTCATTGAAACAAATTGTATTAACACTTTGTCAGCTCAAGCAGCAGAGCTCATCGCTCTGACACAAGCCTGTATTCAAGCTAAAAATAAGAAAGTCAACGTATACACAGATTCACGTTATGCATTCGGAGTCGTCCATGACTTCGGCGTGCTGTGGCGAGAGAGAGGTTATTTAACTTCTCACGGTGCCCACATCCAACACGGACCCCTCATTCAAGCCCTATTAGATGCGATTCATTTACCTACTGCAATATCGATTATGAAATGCAAAGCTCATACAAAAGTTACCGATATCATTTCTCAGGGTAATGACCTAGCTGACAGAACAGCTAAACAGACTGCTCAGAACCAGACTCATACAACTGACGCGACAAAGACAATAGTTCCGACACCAACACATTGCATGACAGTTAAGGATCCCGCCCTTGATATAATTGACAGACACATGCTACACCAGAAGAAATAAAGAAATGGACTGAATTAGGAGGGATCCAAACGGATCAAGGATGGATGACGAAGGAAAAATCTATATGGTTTCTTCCCGATTCCATGGTTCAAGTCATCATTAACACAATACACAGTCCAGCGCATCTAGGAGAAAAAGCTATGCTAGACAGTATTCAACACATTTGGTTCAACAAACACTTGCGAGCAGCAGCCAAACAGAAAGTACGTACCTGTATGATATGTTGTCAGTTTAATCCAGGTAAAAGCATCCCCGTAGAGCAGGGTGGATTTCAACCTCCCGATCATGCTTTTGAAGTCCTCCAGATGGATTATATCCAGATGGAACGATGTCGAGGATTCAAATATGTTCTCGTAGTTGTCTGTGCTCTTTCCCGTTGGACAGAAGCCTACCCGGTTTCAGATTACACTGCCCCGACTACTGCCAAACAGTTAGTTCGAGAATTCTTCCCACGGTATGGTTTGCCACGTGTTGTCTACTCAGATAACGGCCAGCCATTCTCATCGGAACTAATGAAACACGTTTCACTCTTGTTAGGCTACCAATGCAAATTCCACTGTGTCCGACATCCTGAGGCAGCAGGTCTCGTGGAACGTCATAATCAAACTCTGAAAATTAGATTGTCCAAAATATGTAGAGAAAAAGGTGTCGATTGGATAGTAGCTTTACCAGTTGCACTCTTTTACATGAGAATGGTAGCACATTCTCGAACAGGGCTATCCCCGTACGAGGTGATCTTCGGTAGACCACCAAATATGTGGGGGACGCCTATACCTCGCAAAATCACTGATGTTGACTGTAATATGCTGACAGATTACCTGGCTTCCTTGATGTCTGCACTACAATCTTGTCGTTCACAGGTAGCTGCAGCTTTTCCCGATAATACTGAGGTGAAGCCCCATGACGTGGTTCCAGGTGATCTGGTTCTGATACGGAATTTCGACCGGAAGACCCAACTGGAGCCTAGGTGGAAATCGCCAAAGCTTGTTCTACTAGCAACAAGGACAGCCGTAAAGATCGAGGGACGTAAAGTGTGGTAAATAATTTAATTACCGGGACTTAATTTGATACAGAAAAATAATAAATATAGCTCAGTAAAATAAGAGGCAAAATCCGTGACATTAGAGGTTCGGAATGGGCTTTATTCCAATGGACGATTCGAATCGTTGACTCCAGGTTCCATCACCACGGAGGTTCAGGAAGTGAAGTACATACTTTATTGATAAGTAATTACTTTTATACAATAGGCATTACAGTGAAGCAAATGCAGGAGGCGTAACAATTGATAATAGAGATATAACATACATGCGTAGCCAAAGTGGACGTAACTGGGTGTAACTAAAGAACGTCATCAGGTATGATGTCATAATAGGGTGGTTCCATGAAAGAATTTCGCAATGTCAGCAGAAATACTTGGCAGAAATGCGCGCGCAGCAGCATGACGTATGATTGACGTGCGACTAGGGGGTGAAGGGGATTTGACATTTAACTCTACATGTGGCGACAGATGTCTGGAGGGTCAAGTCAACCTTATCCCAAATCATATCTAACATCCTATGTTTAAAGAACTATGTTATCCAAAAGAGAGGTCTCTTAGAGTAGAATCTTATTCTATACTGACTATACTGACTGTTAGTGCGTGTACAAGCGTCTAAGTGTCTACACTAGATGCGAGGGCAAAAGTCTTCCATAATAATAGGGCTATGAATTACTTGCATAAAGACAGAGAAGCCGGGCCTTTGCTCGGTAGCTGGAAGACTGTTTACTTAAACTACTAGACAGGAATGCATTGGGCAGGGAGCGGAGCAGATAATTTCGAAGGTGAAATACAGTTTTTGGCAGGCAGCAAGCTGATGTCAGGCACCGTGAGCCGCGCAGAGAATGAGGACAAAGTTCATGGATACAGATGCAGGCTCAGACTGGAGCTCTCAGAGGCAGAAGGCAGGAAAAGCTTGATGGCAGAATCAGGGCCTACTCGCCTGGACTGTAAAATGGCATAAGTGAACCATATAAAGCCGGTGGCCTTTCGTACTTAGGAATGGAATATCCGGCCCATTCATGGCGGATCTGAAAGAGGACATGTTAACGGTGGACGCACATGTATTTGCGTCTTCATAACTGGAACTGGAGGGAACATACATGTACTTGTGATTTATACATGAAACCGTTGGGGTCCAAGATAGGGGACATAACTGATCAGAAAAATCCATATTTCCACATTCCCTCCTTGTCCCCTACTTGCCCGTTAAGAGATATCAATCTTCATCAATCCGTTGATCTGTTCATATAGCATCATTTGTTCTCCTTTTTTTCCTCTTCCGGGATGAATGAAATCTTGGTGGTGGAATACACGATGTGGCACACAGACCACAGATCGCTGGTCCACATTGTAGACATAGACAGCAACTGAATAGTATGAGAAAGCCAATACCTAGGAAGGATAGGACCTTCCATCCAAAGGTAGATAATACACTCCAAAACCAACCGGACCAAGTCCAGGTGCCTGGATTCTGGTGTATCTGGCTTACAATCTTATGAAGGCGGGTTATGGCTTTATATACAGATGGCGAATTTTCTGGTATGAAAATGCAACAACTTGATCCGATGACCCTACAAGCTCCGCCCCTATCGGCCAGGATGACGTCAAGGACAAGACGATTTTGAAGCACAACAATCCGCATAGCAGACTGCTCTTCTGTTAAATTGCCTAAGGCGGAAATAGTTTCGTTCACTACTGCTTCAAGGGTTCTAGTTAATCTACGTATCAGCTTACTATTAGTAACGGTACCTATATAGGGAAAGAGACCTTTATTGAAATCTGTGTATTTTTCCCATGCTGTTTCAGTGTAATCGACTATTGGGAGATCTCTCCTTTCTCTATTGTGTACTAAATGAGTATTTCTGTGATAATCAGGAGGAGCTAGGAAAACAGGTGGCAAAAGGAATGCTATGTAACAGGTACCATCCCAATCTATAGGTAGGCGTATATATGCGGTCTGACCACATATAAAATAGGAATGGCGGTAAGCTCTAAATGTCGACTTGCCTTGATCACTAAATTCTATTACAGTGGTGCATCTACTATGGCCCATATATATGGAACCATTCTTTCTTACACATAATTCACCTTTTACTGGAAATACTGACATGGCGGGCAAAATTGGAGTAGCTTCGGATTCGACATTTAGGATCATAAGATTAAGCGTAAAATTACCTAATCCATATACTTCATTTTCTAGATCAGTTCCTGTTCTTTTGGGAAGTCCCTCCTTGTTGGGGTGGCAGACTTTAAATAAAACTAAGTTCAAATTTCCCCATACCCAGTTGTCTTGATAAACTGCAGAATTCGAATCTTGGGAATTAATTAAACTAGACCATGCTCCACAGGAGCCGTTGTGTGTGAACGGGTATGGAAAGAGAGGTAGAATTCCTTTATAATTCTGATAGGGAGGGAGTCGGCCACATATCCAACAATTTGTAGCATTGCTAACCTGATGGGAATGATGTAACATACTAATAAAAGTGTTATTGCGCAGCGCAAATCTATATGACAATTCATGCGGAGGTAATTCACTAAAAGAATGTTCAGCAGTAACATTATAAACATGTCTAGAAATAGGATAACATATGTGCAACAATATACTTGCAGTAATTATTAAAAGACTTAGGAAAAACAGAATTAATAACGTCACTGTGCAATGACTACGCAGTGATTTACAGTACGCATGTCGTTTCAGCTTTATCCTTTTGTTTCTTTCTCTGTACAGGTCTAAGGGATACATGTCAGAGACAAATTCGACCGCTTCACCTTGGAGAGGACTTAAACAATCAAATTGCCTGACTGGTTAGACCTGAGTTTTAGTTTATATAGTTCACGACTATTCAATTCAACCAAAGGAAGTTTAGAGTCACTCGGGGAAGACACGCAAGGTGTGTCGTTTACATCTGATGGTAGTCCATGAAATTTCTTGATATGACTTGAATGTATCCAGCCTTTTCGACCCTCGATCTTCACGGCTGTCCTCGTCGTTAGTAATACGAGCTGAGGCGACCTCCACCTAGGGTCCAGCTGAGACTTCCGATCAAAGTTCCTCACTAAGACCAAATCTCCTGGAATTACGTCATGGGGTTTCACCTCAGTGTTGTCGGGAAAAGCTGCAGCTACCTGTGAACGACAAGATTGTAGTGCAGACATCAAGGAAGCCAAGTAATCTGTCAGCATATTACAGTCAATATCAGTTATTTTGCGTGGTATAGGCGTCCCCCACATATTTGGTGGTCTACCGAAGATCACTTCATAAGGGGATAGCCCTGTTCGAGAGTGTGCTACCATTCTCATGTAAAAGAGTGCAACGGGTAAAGCTACTACCCAGTCGACACCTTTTTCTCTACAAATTTTGGACAATCTAATTTTCAAGGTCTGATTATGTCTTTCCACGAGGCCTGCTGCCTCGGGGTGTCGGACACAGTGAAACTTCCACTGATAACCTAACAAAAGTGAAACGTGTTTCATTAGTTCGGATGAGAACGGCTGGCCGTTATCTGAGTAGACAACACGTGGTAAACCGTACCGTGGGAAGAATTCTCGAACTAACTGTTTGGCAGTAGTCGGGGCAGTGTAATCTGAAACCGGGTATGCCTCTGTCCAACGGGAAAGAGCACAGACAACTACGAGAACATATTTGAATCCTCGACATCGTTCCATCTGGATATAATCCATCTGGAGGATTTCAAAAGGGTGATCAGGAGGCTGAAATCCACCCTGTTCTACGGGAATGCTTTTTCCTGGGTTAAACTGACAACAGATCATACAGGTACGGACTTTTTGTTTAGCTGCTGCTCGTAAATGTTTGTTGAACCAAATGTGTTGGATGCTGTCTAGCATAGCTTTTTCTCCTAGATGTGCTGGACTATGTACAGTGTTAATAACGACTTGGACCATTGAATCAGGAAGGAACCACACAGATTTTTCCTTTGTCATCCATCCTTGATCCGTTTGGATCCCTCCTAATTCAGTCCATTTCTTTATTTCGTCTGGAGTAGCATGTGTCTGTATGTCAATTACGTCAAGAGCGGGATCCTTAACCATCATGCAATGTGTTGGCGTCGGGACTATTGTCTTTGTCATGTCGGATGTTTGAGTTTGAGCAGTCTGTTTAGCTGTTCTGTCAGCTAGATCATTGCCTTGAGAAATGATATCAGTAACTTTCGTATGAGCTTTACATTTCATAATTGATATTGCAGTGGGTAGATGTATTGCATCTAATAAGGCATGAATGAGGGGTCCGTGCTGAATGTGGGCACCGTGAGAAGTTAAATAACCTCTCTCTCGCCACAGCACGCCGAAGTCATGTACAACTCCGAATGCATAACGTGAATCAGTGTATATGTTGACTTTTTTATTTGTGGCTTGAATACAGGCTTGTGTCAGAGCGATGAGCTCTGCTGCTTGAGCGGACAAGGTATTTATACAATTTGTTTCAATGATTTCAGCGTCTGTTGTGACTGCATAAGCGGCCACTAACTCTCCTGTACCTGTTCTCATACATGAACCATCTACATACAACGTCAGGTCTGGGTCTGATAATGGAACGTCTGTTAAATCTTGTCTGGGTTTCGTCGTGATAGTGATAACTTCAATACAATCATGTGCAAGTGGGTCTGTTCCATTTACAGGTAACAGTGTGGCAGGATTCAATGTACTACAACGTCTGATTTCTATATGTGGCTGAAACAATGTTAATTCGTAACCGGTGAGTCGTGCTATAGTCAAGTGTTGTGTTTGTGTGCGGTTCAAAAGAACCTCTACTGCATGTGGTACTTGTACTGTCAATGGATGTCCTAATACTATGGCATCGCTTTGTCTGATTGCTAAGGCTGTTGCTGCCACTGATTTTAGGCATGCAGGCAAAGCCTGAGCTACGGGATCTAATGTACTAGAAAAATAGGCACATGGTTTGTGTGATCCTGCTTGTTCCTGTGTGAGTACTGACAAGGCAGTACCTTTGCGTTCTGTAACAAAGAGTGTAAACTGTTTATTGTAACATGGTGTTGCTAGGACAGGTGCTTGACATAAAGCTTTCTTTAAACTTTCAAAAACGTGTGTATGTTCCTGAGTCCAAGGGAGGACAGTCAATGTGGCTGCCTCCTGTGTTGTCAATTGAATGAGTGGTTTTGCTAGAAATGCATACTGAGGGATCCACTGCCTACAATATGAAGTGAGGCCTATGAAAGCCCGCACCTCCTTTTGTGTCTTGGGTATTGGCATATTTGCAATTAGCTGGATGCGATCTGGTGTAAGCTGCCTTCCCTCCTTGGACAGCGAGTGACCAAGGTAAACAACTCGCTGGACACAGAATTGCAGCTTAGAAGGGGACACCTTGTGCCCCTTTTCCGCCAAAAATTGTAATACCGTCAGTGATGCTTTCTCACATTCAGGTTCGTTTCTAGCGGTGATCAGCAGATCATCGACATATTGAAGCAGGGCAGTGTTGACTGGCATGTGAATACTGTCAAGTTCTCGTTTCAGTGCTTGGCTATAGATGCTGGGGCTTTCTGTAAATCCTTGAGGTGCGCGTGTGAATTTAAAGCTACGTCCATTTAAACTAAATCCGAACAAGTATTGGCTTTCCGGATCTATTGGGACGCTGAAAAAGGCATTCTTGAGATCAATTACAGTAAAGAATGTTGCTTCGGAATCAATAGCTGTCAGTAATGACGAGATATCAGGGACCACAGGGAATTGTGGCACAATGCATTTGTTCAATTCGCGCAGATCAATAACCAATCGATATACTGGCGGAGCCTTTGGATCTGTTCGTTTAAGAATCGGAATTATCGGGGAATTACATACATTGGAGTCTGTTTCCACAACCACTCCTTGGACAATGAGCTCGTCAATAATTTGCAGTAAAGCCACTACAGCATCTGGTGGTAACTTGTATTGTCGCATTCGTGGTAGTACCACTCCTGCCTTTAGTGTAACTCGATATGGTGTAATATTCATGCAACCCACATCAGTAGGGCCTTGTGCCCATAAATGTGTAGGTAAAGTCTGCAGTCGGGGATCCATGTCTCGAGACACATAGTGACCTTTGAAATCACGTAAAACAATCTTACTCCTTCCGGAGAACAACATATTATAGCTCCTAGAGCTTTCAGTGTTTTTATACCTAACAGGTTTTCTGGACATGATTTAGTAAGCAATAAATCTGTAGTTCGGGTTAAGGGTCCTATCGTAAGTGGAAGAGGCTGTGATACTTCATTAACAATAGGTTTTCCTGAAAAACCAAGGGAAATATTCTGTGAGCCTGAGAGGGGTGCCCCTGGAACTTCACTACGTTTTATAGTTGTTCGACTTGCCCCTGTATCAAGTAAAAATTTTCTATCTTGGCCTAATAGTTCACTATGTACATAAGGTCCTTCTTGGTCTACAGGGACCTCGATAAGGGGTAAGTCAACTTCCCTCTCTAGGCTGGTTCATGCGTATCGTTGATAATCAGGATAATCATACTGTGCGGTCTGGTACAGCTGTCGTGTCGTGGTTTGTGTGGCAGCAACAGGCAGCGCTGGTGCAGCTGGCACAAACTGTATAGACTGTTGTGGAGCTGGCATGGACTGTGCATGCTGCGGTGCTCCTTGTTCATTCTGATCCTGTCTAGGTGGCCGTGGTCTTTCTTGTGTTTTACCTGTGGCGATATTACGCTTCAAGACTGGGCAATCGTGTATGTAATGACCTGGTTGTTTACAATAGTTGCATGTCCCTTTTACAGGTCCCGCTGAATCACCGGACTGTGTCGTACCCTTTTTATGACCTTCAGCTGGAACTGTCTGGGAGACTAGCATTTTCATTTTTGTGTCTTTCATGCGTTTCTGTTCATGTTCTTGTTCCTCTCTAATTCTATTGTAATGGTACTGCAACATTTGTAACATTTGTGATGGGGTATTACCTTGCCAGGTACTCTCGAATTTTAATACTCGATTCTTCACCTGGGGCAAGGAATTTTCAACTAATTTTGTCACAAACAGATGTGGGTATGACTCGCTACTTGCTTTTATACCACTATTTATACCAAAACATTTTTCGAATCGGGCATAGAAATCACTAGTGTCTTCATCTTGCTTTTGTTTACAGGCTGAGATTGCACCCCAGTCTTCCTTTTTCGTGGTTAATAAACGTGGCAGTACCTGTACTAGTAAACCTGGTAGTGCTTTAGTTTTATCCCCAAGCCCCGAACCTGGACCTCGGGCCCTTTCTTCATTTTCTAATGCTGTCCAGTCTATCTTTTGGTCTCCTACCTCCCACTCTTTTTCCTTGAGTTTTTCATAAATGCCAGCAGGCATTAATACCTTTAATATTGTCATAATGTCGGGATAGGTATACTCTCCCATGAGTAACATGTCTTTAATTTCTCGGTGAAAACCCGCTGGGTCTTTGTCATGACTGGGTACCACTTTCTTCATTTCTAACAATTCTATTTTCGATATGGGCGTATATACATATACACGTTTAAACTGATTGTCCTCGCCCTTTATTGGGTGTACTTCTCGTAAGGGATTCTGTCTGTCCATGTAATACGTCGTTCTTTCCTTGATGGGCAGTGAGACATGTTCTGGGCATACAAAAAGAATGTACTGCTTTCTTGATTCTAGTATTTCTCTAATTAACTTAGTACCTGAACCTCTCCATCTATTCGTGAGTAATTCAGTCAATATATCAGGTAACGGACCAGGATCGGAATGTTGACTTTGATAAAGTATAAGAAGTTGTTGAATCATATAAATCCCAGCTAAACGCTGTTCATCTGGGGTGAGGTTCAAAAATGTGTGTGCTACTGTATCATCACCATATTTTCCGGGACTGTCAGCCCAATGAACGGCTGACCTGGCTAATTCTTGTTCATCCATAGAATCGAGTAAATGATAACCCCTTCGTTCTCGGAGTAATTTGTCAGCGGCTTGGAACGAATGCTCGGGGGACCTTAGATTTATTATAGGTGTTTGGAAATTCCTGTTATTATCTGGACATATCGGACGTATCGGGTCAGTGAAACATCTAGTACTATTACAAGATCTTCCTCTACCTACATAGGCTATGGTTTCTGACTGTCCTGTGGGCAGTCCTGATCCTTCCTCCTCCTCATCTTGTTCAAACTGGTCTACCGCTAATCTCTCTTCGTGTAGGCGTTCTATTTCTTTACGGATCTTTCGGCACATGGCTATTATACATTTTTGCCTATCATGTCTCCCCTCTGATATATTCTTGCTCCATCTGGTAAGGGTTTGCATTATTTCCGGATCTACCCCCGGTCGGTCTTGATTTCTGATTACACAATTTATGAGGAAACGTAACAGTTCCCCCTGTATCTCCACTTTCGGGTATTCCATAGCTCTGTTAATACATTCAGAATCTCGCCCTGTTTGGACAAAATGATATATATTATCTAGATGCATAGTCATTCCTGGTAGCTTTCCTAAATACACCGCAGCTCGTCTGATACGTAGTGATGCCAGGATCATTTCGTCCTCTTTTCCGGGCACAGGGTCATATCTACAATCTACAAGAAGTTCCTTAAGCGTGCGGGAATTTATGAGTTTGGGGGTACGTGGATGTGCTGATTCTTGAAAAGTAAGTTTATTTATTCTGGGTGGCGTAGAAAAAATGTTGGTAGCACCTCCGGTAGCCCCGTCTGGGGTATCGGGCGTGAAAGGATTCGTTGAACGCGATACAGCAACTATAGGTGTGGGCACAGCTGTAGAAGCAGCTGTAGGAACAGACGTGGAAACAGATGTGCTTGCCGGAACTTGTGTCAGGATTTGATGCTGTAGGGATACAGATACAGGGTCTTGGCGTTGAACCTCCCCGGCAGACGGTCTATGTGGGGCGGGGTTAGCATACTCGGGAGCTGCTTCATCTAAATATGAGGAAAGAAAAACATCTTCTGCTGTTCTAGGATGCCCCTTAGGATGCATTTTTATTGGGAACAATGGGGGTGGCAAGTCTTTTGGTATCTCCGGAGTAGCCTTAGGTAATCCCTCGGCCAGAAGGGGATACATACCATTCATAAGGGCATTTCTTTGTCTGTCTACTTGTTCTGATTTCACTCGTGTACCTTCTTCAATTAATAGATTTTCTTGGACTTTATTTGAATTTTCCTTACTCTTCTCTTCCTGTCTACGTGCTTTTTCTGTACGTCTATACGATTCTTTACGCCATAATTCAATGGCGTCTTTCTGTGATTGTCTAGCTTTCCTTTTCCATAATTCTTCCTCTACTTTCACGATGCAATCTGCATCCCAGGTCCCAGCTGCGGGCCACCTCTGACTTTCTGGTAATTCCTTAGTGTAGTCTACCCATAGATCAAGAAATAATATGGCGTCTAGGCCATGTTTATGATACATGAAGTACCCTGGAGTGTCCCTAGGAGGAATGGGAACAGCTTCTTCGAGTACCCCTTTTCTAGTTGTGATCTGTCTTAGTTTCGAAAAGAGCGGCATATTGAGAACTGATCTGATACTTGGTCTTGAACAAACTTAATACAATAAACACAATAATGAACAGTCATTCACACCACAATATGCAGGACGTATTAACACATTTAACATTTAACGTTTTTAAATGAGCAACAATGATGATGACGATCTAAGAAAACTTAATCACAAGACATAATCCTCGGCATTAACTGAATTATTCTGAATTTATATACTTGATATACTAGATATACTGCTAAACAGTACAGATACACTGCTAAAACAGTGCAGACCGGATTTGTGTACCCAAACCCGTCTGGACCGGCACAACTTATGTGCACGCCAGAACGCCTCCCCAGTAATGGTACTCACCGGGTAGCTCGGAACGGAAGGCCTCGGAACGGAACTGAACTGAACTGGACTGGACTCGACTCGAAAACTTCGGAAACTTCGGAACATCGGAAACCTCGGAACTTCGGAACTTCGGAACTTGGTGGGCCTCTGTATACCTCGGATCTTGCTCTCTCAGCTAGGCTCTGGTCGGGATACTTCGCACTTCTCACCGCCTCGTCTGGGTGTTGATCGCAGCCTCAGTCGCCCCCGCTTGACCGGAGGGAGATACAGGAAATCCTGCTGGTACGCGTTGTTGTCCGTCCAGCTGTGGCAGGAGACCGGGCCTGCAACGCACCGCCGGCGCGTGAGATGAGAAAGTGTCCCTGTTCGGGCGCCATTCATGTGGTAAATAATTTAATTACCGGGACTTAATTTGATACAGAAAAATAATAAATATAGCTCAGTAAAATAAGAGGCAAAATCCGTGACATTAGAGGTTCGGAATGGGCTTTATTCCAATGGACGATTCGAATCGTTGACTCCAGGTTCCATCACCACGGAGGTTCAGGAAGTGAAGTACATACTTTATTGATAAGTAATTACTTTTATACAATAGGCATTACAGTGAAGCAAATGCAGGAGGCGTAACAATTGATAATAGAGATATAACATACATGCGTAGCCAAAGTGGACGTAACTGGGTGTAACTAAAGAACGTCATCAGGTATGATGTCATAATAGGGTGGTTCCATGAAAGAATTTCGCAATGTCAGCAGAAATACTTGGCAGAAATGCGCGCGCAGCAGCATGACGTATGATTGACGTGCGACTAGGGGGTGAAGGGGATTTGACATTTAACTCTACATGTGGCGACAGATGTCTGGAGGGTCAAGTCAACCTTATCCCAAATCATATCTAACATCCTATGTTTAAAGAACTATGTTATCCAAAAGAGAGGTCTCTTAGAGTAGAATCTTATTCTATACTGACTATACTGACTGTTAGTGCGTGTACAAGCGTCTAAGTGTCTACACTAGATGCGAGGGCAAAAGTCTTCCATAATAATAGGGCTATGAATTACTTGCATAAAGACAGAGAAGCCGGGCCTTTGCTCGGTAGCTGGAAGACTGTTTACTTAAACTACTAGACAGGAATGCATTGGGCAGGGAGCGGAGCAGATAATTTCGAAGGTGAAATACAGTTTTTGGCAGGCAGCAAGCTGATGTCAGGCACCGTGAGCCGCGCAGAGAATGAGGACAAAGTTCATGGATACAGATGCAGGCTCAGACTGGAGCTCTCAGAGGCAGAAGGCAGGAAAAGCTTGATGGCAGAATCAGGGCCTACTCGCCTGGACTGTAAAATGGCATAAGTGAACCATATAAAGCCGGTGGCCTTTCGTACTTAGGAATGGAATATCCGGCCCATTCATGGCGGATCTGAAAGAGGACATGTTAACGGTGGACGCACATGTATTTGCGTCTTCATAACTGGAACTGGAGGGAACATACATGTACTTGTGATTTATACATGAAACCGTTGGGGTCCAAGATAGGGGACATAACTGATCAGAAAAATCCATATTTCCACAAAAGGATGGTTGCATTCGAGTCATATCAAGAAATTTTATGGACTACCGACCGATATAAACACTCAGCCTTGTATTCCCTCACAGACTGATTCAAAGCTCCCCTTGGTTGAACCCATGAAAACTGAACTTTATAAACTAAAATTAAGGTCTAGCAAGTCAGACAATTTGATTGTTTAAGTCCTCTCCAAGGTGAATCGGTTGAATTTGGCTCTGACATGTATCCTCTAGACCGGAATAGAGAAAGAAATCAACAGATGCAGCTTAAAAAGCATGCGTATTGTAAAACACTTCGTAGTCACTGCACAGTAACATTATTAATTTTGTTTTCTCTAAGCCTTCTGATCATCATTTTTAGTATATTGCTGCATATGTATTACCCTATTTCTAAACGTGCTTACAATGTTACTGCTGAACATTCTTTTAGCGAATTACCTCCATGAGTTGTCTTATAGATTTGCGCTGCGCAACAACACTTTTATTAGTATGTTACATCATTCCCATCAGACCAGCAACGCTACAAATTGTTGGATATGTGGCCGGCTCCCTCCTTATCAGAACTATAAGGGAGTTTTGCCCCTCTTTCCGTATCCGTTCACACACAATGGCTCCTGTGGAGCATGGTTTAGTTTGATTAATTCCCTAGATTCAAATTCCGCAGTTTATCAAGACAACTGGGTATGGGGAAACCTGAACCTAGTGTTGCTTAAAGTCTGCTACCCTAACAAGGAGGGACTTCCCAAAAGAACAGGAACTGATCTAGAAAATGAAGTATATGGATTAGGTAATTTTACACTTAACCTCCTGATTCTGAATGTCGAATCCGAAGCTACACCAATCTTGCCCGCTATGTCAGTATTCCCAGTTAAAGGGGAATTATGTGTAAGAAAGAATGGTTCCATACACATGGGCCATAGTAAATGCACCACTGTAATAAAATTCAGTGATCAAGGCAAATCTACATTTAGAGCTTCCCGTCATTCCTACTTCATATGTGGCCAGACCGCATATATACGTCTACCTCTAGACTGGGATGGTACCTGTTACATAGCATTCCTTCTGCCACCTGTTTTCCTAGCTCCTCCTGATTATCACAGAAATATCCATTTAGTACACAATAGACAGCAGAGAGATCTCCCGATTGTCGATTACACTGAAACAGCATGGGAGCAATACACAGATTTCAATAAAGGTTTCTTTCCTTATATAGGAACAGTCACTAATAGTAAACTGATACGTAGATTAACTAGAACCCTTGAAGCAGTAGTAAACGAGACTACTTCCGCCTTAGGCAATTTAACAGAAGAGCAGTCTGCTATGCGGATTGTTGTGCTTCAAAATCGTCTTGTCCTTGACGTCATCCTGGCCGATAGGGGCGGAGCTTGTAGGGTCATCGGATCAAGTTGCTGCATTTTCATACCAGAAAATTCACCGTCAGTATATAAAGCCATAACCCGCCTTCATAAGATTATAAGCCAGATACACCAGAGTCCAGGCACCTGGACTTGGTCCGGTTGGTTCTGGAGCGTGTTGTCAGCCTGGGGATGGAGGATTCTATCCTTCCTAGGTATTGGCTTTCTCATACTATTCAGTTGCTGCTTATGTCTACAATGTGGGCCAGCGATTTGTGGCCTGTGTGCCACATCGTGTATCCCACCTCCAAGTTTTCGTTCAAAATCCCGGAAGAAGAAAGAAGAACAAATGATGCTATATGAACAGATCGATGGATTGATGAAGATCGATATCTCCTGAGGGTCCGTAAGGGACAAGGAGGGAATGAGGAAATATGAATTTCGTGATCAGTTATGTCCCCTATCGTAGACCCCAACGGCTCCATGTGCATGCTATAAGTACATGTATGTCCCCTCCAGTTCCAGTTTTGAAGACGCAAATACATGTGCGTCCACCGTCAACATGTCCTCTTTCAGATCCACCATGAATGGATCGAATAGTCCATTTCTAAGTATGAAAGGCCACCGACTTTATGTGGTTCACTTTCCACATTTTACAGATTCAGGCGAGTAGGCCCTGAATTCTGCCATCAAGCCTTTCCTGCTTTCTGCCTCTGAAAGCTCCAGCCCGAGCCCGCATCTGTATCCATGAACTTTGTCCTACTCCCTGCGCGGCTAACGGTGCCTGATCCAGCCTGTTGCCTGCCAACAAAACTGTATTTCACCTTCAAGATTATCTGCTTCGCTCCTCATCCGATGCATTCCTGTCTAGTAGTTTAGGTAAACATTCCTCCAGCCACCGTGCAAGGGGCCAGGCCTCACTGTCCTCGTGCAAGTAATTCATAGCCCCTGTTACCATGGAAGATTCCTGCCCCCTCGCATCTCATGTAGACACTTAGACGCTTGTACACGCACTAACAGTCAGTATAGAATAGATTCCGTCCTAGAGACCTTTCCTTTTGGATAATACAGTTCTTTAAACATAAGATATTAGATATGATTTGGGATTAGGTTGACATGACCCCCCAGACTTCTGTCTCCACATGTAGAGCTAAATGTCAAGTCCCCTTCACCCTCTAGTTGCACGTCAATCACACGTCATGCGGCTGCGCACGCATCTCTGCCAAATATTTCTGCTGACATTGCAGGATTCTCTTATGGATCCACCCACTTGTGACATCATGTTTAATGACGTATTTTAGTTACACCCATGTTTACGCCTTTTTTCATTACGTATGTGTATTATATCTGTATTATCAGCTGTTACGCATCTTGCATCTGTCTTAATGTAATGCTTTCCATATAAATACCATTACTTGTCAATAATGTATCGCCTTCCTTCCTGAACCCTCATGGTGATGGAGTGTGAAGCCTGCAATTCGAATTGTATTTCCTTTGTAGAGGAATAAAGCCTTTTAGAACCTCTAATACCACGGATTCTGCCTCTTATATTTACCGAGTTATTCTTACTAGACTTTACCGCATAAAAAATAGTACCGGTTATGAAATATTTACCACAAGACACCAAACCTTTTCCATGCTTCTGGGACAGGGACCCTGAGCAGTAGCAGAGCATGGCTCCTGCATGATCCCTGCAGCAACATGGGAGGATCAGACATTAATCCTGCAAGACAGGCTGAAGAATGTGCTGATTTCCTGACCCTACAAGCCACCCCCTATTTGTCACAAGCCCTCCCGCTGACATGGTCCGCCTGCATTGAACAGAAAGAAGGTGTCAGCTGTTTTCTTCCAAGTATATGTTTAGTTATTACCCATTCTGCTTATAAAATTTTTAATGACTGGATTTTGGTGCAAGGATACTGCCGAAAATCAGGAATTGAGACCCTCTGGTATCCATGCACCAAAAACTGGCACACTCATATGGAAGCAAACACAAGGAGGTGATGTACTGCACGCCAAAACTTTTCAGACACTCATCCCCTGTCACAGATCTGGGTTGAATCCATCATCGTTCTTTAGCTCACTTCTCCACCCTAGTTTCTACACAGCTATATGCAAATAAGTCTTGACCCTGTGCCTCATGGGAACAGTCCAGCCCGAACTGCCACGCCTGGACCGGAAACAAGCATCCTGGGGCCGGTTTGGGCTAACAGCCCTCATCAGCCAGGCTAGCTTTAATCCAGTGGCAAAGTGAGCAAGAGACAATCCTATAATGCAAATTCCCCCGCGACCTCTATTTCTTGTAATACAATTTAATTGTGATAAAGGAAAAAAAGGCCTAAAGGCAGTGATGCACTACAAAAAGAATAATAGTTTTTACTTTTTTATTTTTTATTATTTCATCAATTTACTTCTTTTTTCTTTTTTTCTTAAAAAGATTCAATACATTTCTTTTCGTTATCAAAAATTATTCTATTTTACATTTCCTTTGTTTATATTTAACAATCACTGACTATATTCATTACAGTGATAATGCATCAAATCAATTAACATCAGACCGTAATCCCTAGGGCACACTAAGATAAATCACACAAAAAAAGCTAGATGTCATCCCACAATCTCATCTGCATACATACCAAATCATTCCACATTCATACACCTTTCACATACCGATAAAGAATGCACAAAAGAGAAAAACATTTTTTTATCGTATAATGAACATTGGAGACAATAAACATGCAATGATCTCCTATAATTAACAAGATAACTGCAAAAGCAGGATGGTAGTGTCAATGGTCAATGGTCGAATGAACAGGAAGAAGGTGTCAGCTGTTTTCTTCCAAGTATATGTTTAGTTATTACCCATTCTGCTTATAAAATTTTTAATGACTGGATTTTGGTGCAAGGATACTGCCCAAAATCAGGAATTCAGACCCTCTGGTATCCATGCACCAAAAACTGGCACACTCATATGGAAGCAAACACAAGGAGGTGATGTACGGCACACCAAAACTTTTCAGACACTCATCCCCAGTCACAGATCTGGGTTGAATCCATCATCGTTCTTTAGCTCACTTCTCCACCCTAGTTTCTACACAGCTATATGCAAATAAGTCTTGACCCTGTGCCTCATGGGAACAGTCCAGCCCGAACTGCCACGCCTGGACCGGAAACAAGCATCCTGGGGCCGGTTTTGGGCTAACAGCCCTCATCAGCCAGGCTAGCTTTAATCCAGTGGCAAAGTGAGCAAGAGAACCACGTCTGGGCATACCCTGCCAACCTAGGGCGAACAAAGCAAACACAAGGAGGTGATGGACGGAGCGCCAAAACTTTTCAGACACTCACCCCCAGTCACAGATCTGGGTGGAATCCATCATCGTTTTTTAGCTTACTTCGCCACCCTAGTTCAGACACAGCTATATGCAAATCAGTCTTGACCCTGTGCCTCATGGGAACAGTCCAGCCCAAACTGCCAATCCATGTCTTCCCTGGACCAGAAACAAGCATTCTGGGACTGGGTTCGGGCTAACAGCCCTTATCAGCCAGGCTAGCTTGAATCCAGTGGCAAAGTGAGCAAGGGACCCACGTCTGGCCATACCCTGCCAACTTAGGGTGAACAAAGCAAACACAAGGAGGTGATGGACGAACCGCTAAAACTTTCAGACACTCACCCCCAGTCACAGATCTGGGTTGAATCCACTCTTATGGAAGGCCTTAGTGTGTTTTGATTTTGTCCCTGCACTGGCGGATGTTGGGAGCATGATGCTGTTTCCTGGTGATCGTCTAAAAAACTTCTCATGTTGCGTAGGTGCCCTGGTCCTCTTTGACCATTTGCAAATGTTTGCCCCCTTTTGGCAGAGGTTAATGCAACACATTGCCATTCCCGAGTCCCCACACTGCTTTTAATTTTCTTGTGATTTTTCACACCTCCAAAGCTAAGCATCCTTCTTAACTCTTGACTAGCTACACCCAACTTCTGAAATTTTAATTGTGCCTTAGACAAATATATAAACTGGCACATGCATCAAGCAAAAATCCAGTCGGTAAAATACCGAATCGCTAAAACCACCCGTTAGCGAGTGTCAAAAACCGATTCCCAATGCATCAACCCAAATTGTGAGCAAATAAAGAATCGCAAAATAAATACCGGAAAAATACCTAATCGCAATTAACCAATCCTCAAAAATACCGAAGTCGCAATTACCGAAATCACAAATAGCTCCCGGCAAGTGCCAATGGCTAATAAACAATCTCTACTCAATGCAACACCACTCGCAAATACCGAAAATCCCAAAAATCACTATTTAGCATGAGCAAAATAAGGGGAATCAGAACCTGGAGGTAAAGTAAAAAAAAAATATTCATGAAAGAGAATTTTTTTTTTACACATGTGCAACTGATTGGGCTAATCAGCAAACCCTTAAATGTGGCCCAGGAGACCCTGTTGGCTAGCACAAAATGGCAGCCCTCTACGTGCTTGCAAGGAGGATGCGAATCAATGCCGCAGGACAGCGCAGGAGAAGGGTCCAGGAGAGAGTATTCAGACTGCGCATCACCTTGCTCGGCCAGAATGAGGACGAGGTGTACGAGAAGTATCGACTGAATCGTGCCATGATCATGCGCCTCATTGCAGACCTGGAACCACTACTGCAGCACCAGACACATCGGACCAATGCAATCCCTGCGCATGTCCAGGTCCTATGCAGCCTGCACCTACTGGCCTCAGGAAGTTTTCAGGGGGTAATCGCCGTAGCCGGAGGCGTATCGCAAAGCGCACTTTCACGCTTCTTCCACGAATTCATAGATGCCATGCTGACAATGATCCACACCCACATCAGCTTCCCCACAACCCCACAGCAGTTGGACCACAACAAACAGGCATTCTACCAGGTGGCACAATTCCCCCATGTAATTGGATGCATCGACTGTACGCATATCCCCATCTGTCCACCCTCTGCAAATGAGTACATATTCCGTAACCGCAAGTCATACCACTCAATCAACGTGCAGGTTGTGTGCGATGCCAAGCACATCATCACGGACCTAGTGGCACAATTCCCGGGGAACACACACGACTCCTACATATTCCGACACAGTGGCATCCACAGGCGTCTACTCAATGGAGAATTTGGAGAGGGACTCCTGCTTGGTACGTACACATACCTCTTCCACACATGAGCACCACACATGTCTGAACATCACCATTGCTAAGTCTTTGCTTCTATCTTCTAGGCGACAGTGCATACGCCCTGCGTGAATATATACTCACCCCCTACATCAATCCAGCAACACCACAGGAGCAACGATACAACGCCGCCCACATAAGCACAAGGAATTCCATAGAGAGGACCTTTGGGATTCTGAAGAGTCGCTTTAGAATCCTACATAAGACTGGCGGCGCCTTGCTATACAAACCTGATACCTGCTGCAGGATTGTAGCTGTATGTGCTATGCTGCACAACATTGTGACCAGAAGGGGGATACCCATAGAGGTTGACAGGAATGACGACCACCGGGATGACCAACCACCCGCCCAACACCAACAGGCACACGTCCCTAACACAGCAGAGGGCCATAGGAGGCGGACATACATCATGCAACATCATTTCTGAAGCAGGTAAGAATGAAACATTACAATTTCATTGGTGGTTCAACTGTTTAATACACAGGAGCACTGAGGTATGTGCGACCAAACAAGCTATGAAATGAATGCTCCCCAGGAAAAATGTAACAACAAATGGCCGTTTTAGTCACGGCTGTGCAGCGTCAGGAACGGGAGGACCATGGTTGCCCCACCACGGTCAAGTATGACTGTCATTCAGTCTAGTGGCGCTTGCCACGTACGCCAAGCCTCCTCTCAGGTGTCTCCGATGCCTCACCACGGCCTGTCCCCGTGGAACACCGCGAACTGCGGCGCCTGGTGCTGGCCTCTGCCACAGACACACTGCTTACACTCGAGGCAGCCTCACTGCCGTCTTCCCCTCCCAAAGCGCCAGCACTGAATGTGCCGCTCTGCAGGTGTTCTACTGCAGCGGTGACCTGCCCTAGAGCCTTGGCAACATCCCCGCAAACGTTTCCAAGGTCCACCTGCAGTGACACCGAGCGGCGTGCCAACACTGCGGTGCTATTGCTCATCCTTGTGATGGCCTTTGTAGAGGCCGCGGACCTCACCAAGTTCTGACGGTGCCTCCTCCTCTCGCTCTCATGGCCTTCCCTCATGGCACGGGTGAGCTCATGGATGTCCTCCCTCAGGTACCCATTGCCCTCTGCCACCACAGTGGTCATGTCCCTCACCGCCGCTGTCATGGCACGCATTTCCCTTGCAAGGCGCGCTATGTTGGAGCTGATTGTCGCCATGTGTCTTCCCTGCAGGCGCTGGGCAAGCAGCATCCTTTCCTCTATGCCAGCATTTGGGGTGATAGCAACGTCGCCTAAGGAGAGTGAACTGCGCAGAGACCTGCGGCGCTGTGGGTGTCTGACACGTGCAGGTGGTGCAGCAGGCGGTGTGATGCTGCGCAGACTTTGACCCGATGGTGTAGCGGGTGTTTCCATCACCTGCATGGGCGGAACTTGGGACCTGCATCTCAGCGCTTTAGTAGAAGTTGTAGCAGGAGCAGGTGTAGCTGGTGCTGGTGCTGGTGGTGCTGGTGGTGGTGGTGGTGTAGTTGTTGCAGGTGGAGGTGGTGAGTGCATATCCTGCGCTGTATCCATGTCGGAATCGGCAGGAGTCTCGGAAATAATCAGCCGGTCGCTGTCGTCCGAATTCCCAGGAGTTGCATCTGTGTGTGAAACAGTGCATGGTTAGTGGGATAGTTACACCTACGTAGTATTGTAAACATACATGTCCCTCTGTGATCCACTAAATAAACAGTCTATATCCAGGTTCAACTGATGTGGTGATTTGTAATTATATTTTATCCTGTACATGCACACCGGGCTGACTAGACTACAACTCCCATGATGCACTAGTATTAAGAGTAAAGTTGTGTGGGCCAAAGCTGCATGCACACTCTGATCCTGCTGGGGGCATGGGAATGGATTTACGCTATGCTGGGTATGGGCACAGGCATGCATCTTACCTTGGGCACTTGTGGCTGCGCCAGAGGTATCCATCTGGGTTACTCCCACGACGGCCTCACGCTCGATCGTCCCTTCCACCAGCTCCTCCAGGGCAGTGTTGGCTTGCACTGTAGAAGGTCCGCCTCCCGTTCTGGATGCCTCCCGGAGCCTCTCCGCAATCCTCTCCTTTGCCCGCTTCCTCGGGTCATACCATCTTTTTTTGAGGTCGTCAATGCTGCGGGGCGTCACTCCAACTGCATTTACCCTCTCCCGGATGCGCAGCCATATGCGCCGCTTCTCAGCCTCTGGCACCTTTAGGGAGAGCTTACCAAACAGGCGATCGTGCTTGCTGCTGACTCCCTCTATCAGGTGCTCCAGCTCCCGGTCGGAAAACTTGCGTTTCCACTTGCGTGCAGCCTCTGCGCTGGATGGTGCTTCCTTATCCATCCTGGTTGTTTTGGAGGGTAGATCAGTTAGTGTGGCTTCAATGTGCTCAGCCAGTCTCCAGTCCCAGCTCCTGTTTGCTCCTCTGGCGAGGCAATGAGGGTGGGGCTGCAGTATTTCCTGGTTGGTGATGTCATAAACACGTTCCCGGAGTGACCCGGTCTTTTCCGTAATCGCTAATAGCGATTTCGCTATTACCGAAATCGCTATTAGCTAATTCGGTAATACCGATGTCGCATTTTGCTCCTGGGTCTTTGCCTTCCTCGCTATTGGATACTCTGTAAAATATAGCGATTTTTAAGGAATCGCTATTGTTTACCGAATCTGTTGATGCATTCACAAAAGCGATTCCTTAATACCGATTCCTTATTTCTCGCTATTAAGGAATCGCTTTTTGTTTTGTTGATGCATGTGCACCTTAATGTATAGCTGCTTTGCCCTAATCTTGGCATCATTGGATTACACATGGATCTGCAGAAGGTGCATTTTGATCACCTGTGCTATGGGGTGGATGTATATATTGAAATATAGAAAGTATTGGCAAATCTCCAGAGCATGGTAGGTGACCCTATTCCCTCTATTGACTGGTTCGGAAGAAGCCTTTTTGAGTTGAACCACTAAAGATATTACAGCTGCTAACAGTTGCTTCAGCGAAGACAGCTGAGGCTCTGTAGTCTGAAACACAGCAATTCCCCTATATCAGCCTCTGAAAATATGCAATTCTCTGTGGCTGTATTGCTTTCTGCATAATTATGGATTTACCACCCTAGCCACATGATCCACGCAATATCTGTTGCATATTGTGCAGGTGTCAACAAAAATTTTTCTAGATCAAATGGATCTAAAGATATCATAAAGCACAATGATAGGATATTTGGAAAAATGTAATGAGTAACCTTTCTTTTACTGACTATTGTATTCAATTGTTAAACTGGTACTCATGGGGGGGAAACATTTGCCTAGTCAGATTAATGTACGTTATTATATTAACATTGTGAAATAGTACTATTGAAAATGCTGCATTATGCCGGATATTTTGCATTTTCTTGACGCATAATTTGATTGAGCTTTTAGCAAAATTTGGCACCCCATTGCCACACCATTGTAGTGGCCCTACCCTGCATGAGGCGGAGAAACTCAGTAGTGCGTCTGGTTTGAGGAGAGCCTGCTGTTTTCCACCCAGGTCAAGAAAAATGCTGGCTGCTGCTTTGGACTTATTAAAACGTTGAGAAAGTTCTTTCCTCTCCTTCCGCAGGCAGCCAGAGTCACAGTCACCTGTGCGTTGATTCTTTCCCGGCTTGATTATGACAACTCTCTCTACATAGGCTCTCCGGGATACCTCATCAAGAAACTGCAGGTAGTCCAGAACACTGCTGCCAGACTGCTACTGGGCCTCTCCTCTAGGATGAGTATTTCTTCTCATCTGATTGCCCTACATTGGCTTCCAGTAGCGGCCAGAATCAAATACAAAGCGTTGGTTCTGGCCCACCGTGCCCTTTATGGTCAGGGTCCTCTCTACCTCCAGAAACGTTTCTCTTTTTGCGCCCCTGCAAACGGAGGTTTGCAAGTCTACTGCTGGAACACTATAAAAGTCACAGCGTTCTAGGAGTACTCCCACCTGTAAAATGCATGCTTGAAAAATTTACACTAAGTGGGGAATTTCCACTCACCTAAATTTGAAGCAAACGTTCATTATTGCGAGAAATGTGGTTCGTGTTTGACTGGGGCTCACACTGATCAAACAGCAACCACAGTCCTTGTCAGGTAAGGCACATACAAACCCCATATTAATCAGTGCTCATCCCCCTGTTAGCTTAGCACAGAGCAGTCAGACTTAATTTAGAGGCTATGTGTAAAGTTTTTGCGCAACACTTCAAACAGTAAAACTGTGAAAACACCACAAAAAACGTCCCCACACCAGGTTAGAACAATAGAGCAGAATTTAGTAAATAAAACAAGACCAACACAACAAAAATCCAATCTGTCGAACTGTAGCTAAGAAGTTTTGCAGAATAAATTGTAAAATAGCACATAAAAGCACAGATTGCTAACCGCTGCTATCTGATTGTGAAGGACTAGGTCAAATCCAAAAGTTTAGGCCAGCCACAATGGAGCGTAGGTCAGATACAGTCCCAGATTAGTCCCGCTGAAGTTTTACCTTCTCAAGTTTTGCGCCAACCGTCCCGTTTGTGTTGGAGTGGGCTATGAGGAACAAGAAGAGCGTCGCTTGAGACTGCCGGCGTGGAGCGAAGAGTAGGCTGGATGTCTCAGACGGGCTGGAGCTTTGCGTTGGCAGTCCCCCATGAGCGCTTGATGCTGACTGTGAAGAGAGGGGCTGGTGGTGGCTTGGACTGGTGTTCGGTGCGAGCTGCGTGGTCTTGTTGCAAACAGGCCCGATTGTGGTCACAAAGAGCCCAAAAGCTTGATTTAAGCTTTCTTAGCCACAAAAGGGTTCAGGCCCTTAGGGGCACCGCTTGGGGGTCAGGAACTCACTGTAGCTGGATCCAGGAGCTGCTGGGGAGCCTTTTATGATCCTGAGGCTTAGTTCAGGAGGCTAGCAGACTAGCTCTTGGAATCACTCTGGGGTCCTGGGTTCAAAATGAAGTTGAAGGTTCAGTTCTTCTTCCCCAGACAAGAGGGCAGGAGGTCAGCAGGGCAGCAATTCCTTTAGGGCAGCAGTCCAGCAGTCCTTGTAGCAGTACAGCAGTCCTTCCTCCTGGCAGTGTATCCACAGGTCTAGATGTGTGCTGGAGAGGTGGTGTCTGAGGTCCAGTATGCATACACTGTTGTGCTTTTGAAATGGGGAGAAGTTTCTAGAGGCAGGCATTTGAAGTGCACAGACGTCCTGCCTTCCTATCCTGATCCTGGGTCCAGACTAACTACAGGGGGTATGCAGCCCTTTGTGTGGAGACAGTTTACAGACTATGCAAGTGTAAGTGGGGCTAGGCCCAACTCCTCCCACCCATCCTGCCACTGATGGCTCATCCGGTCACCCTTAAGCTCCCCATTGTGAGTGGCTGTTTAGGAGGAATACACAAAGTCCAACTGCCAATAACACCCAGTCATGTAACTCAGAGACAGTCAAACATCAAATAGCTAAGGCAAGAAATGCCAAATTTCTAAATGTGTTAAGGAAGTATATGTGCCTTTTTCAGAATTTTTATTTAAAATCCGACTTCACTGTAAATTAGGATTTAAATTAGGATTTCAGAGACACCAAACATGAGCCGGTTGTACCTTCCCATTTGGAAATTACACTTATAAAATTTAATAAGGTAATCCCAATGCTACCCTATGGTGGATATAGGCTTTGCAGTACTGAAAAACAAATGTAAGAGTTTTTCACTTCTAGAACTTGTCAAACTTGAATGTACATGTCCTGCTTTTTAAATACATTGCACCCTGCCTTCTGGGCTATATAGGGCCTAACCTAAGGGTGACTTATATGTATTAAAGAGGAAGGTTTGGTCCTCGCAAGAGGTTTCTTTCGCCAGGTCGACATGGCAGGTTAAACTGCACACACTGGCTGAGACAGTTTTAAAGGGCAACTTAAGTGGGTGGCACAGTCAGTGCAGCAGCCCTACTAGTAGCATTTCATTTACATGTCCTGGTCACATGTAGCGCACTTTGTGAGGGATTCATACTATAAGTAAATTAAATATGCAAATTGCATATTAAACCAATTCTACCATGTTTTAAGGAGGGAGCACAAGCACTTTAGCACTGGTTAGCAGTGGTAAAGTGCATAGTCCTGAAGCCAACAAAAACGAATTCAACAAAAAGGGGAGGAGAAAAGCAACATGTTTGGGGTGACCCTGCAGAAAGGGTCATTTCGAAAAGGAGGTTAATGTGGATGGCCTGGTACCCCATGCAACACATCATGGTGGTCATTCTTCCTTCAAGGGGAGCCAATGGAGAGGGTTCTCATTCAGAGTGGAGTCAATGTGTTCTGATTTTTCTGCACCTGTAACCTGGTGGGCAGCTGAATGAAATATTGCTTTCAGTGTCAAAAATGGCCTTTTGGTTAATTCCACTTGCACGTTATTTTGTTTGTCTCTGCGGGAACATTAGAGCTGAATTCATTGGATGCCAGACATGAGTATTGAATATTTAAACCACTTGAAAAGAAGAAGTTGGCACAATGCAGGACTGGTGAGTGTGGAGATGTGGGATTTACACCTGTGATTATTCGTCAATGGTAAATCTTAGTTTAAGGCACTAGTGTATGGGAAATATGCACTGAAGAGAGATTTTGAGCTACGACTCGATTAGGGTAAGGATTTTTTATGAGGAATACAAGAATGGTGACCTGGAATTTTTTGCCTCAAAGAAAGAGTTCACAAGGTTACAATTATCAAATTAGGGCTTCTGGTTCTTAAGGCCAGAGAGGTTGAACATTCTATAGGCAAAAACTAACCCCAGAAAATAAAGATGTATGTCACTGCATGAGAAAGAAAATCAAAGCAGTTTAAGCAGCAAAAGGATAGAAAATTCATCCTTGACAAAGATAATCCACTTCCTTCTTGCAAGATTTTTTCACTTCATATTGATGCCAAATGCAGTACTATGAAATGAAATCTCACTGGACAAACAATCCCCTACGCTCGTTAAAATAGGCCGCGCCTCGCCATAGATACTTGTGCATCACACCTATATCGTGTTATATCAGAAGATTTTTCATGTGTAAGGCACCGTGGCATGAGGTTGGAGCTTCTCTTGCAACTGTGCAATATTGTCACACCCGAAAACAGATTTCTCAGGCAACTGTATGGAAATGAAAAACACCTCATCAGTGATCATCTGGAACAATGTAGACATTAAGGGACCGATTTAGAGTTTGGTGGGTGGGGTTCTCAAACAAAAACATGATGGATATCTTCTTCGCCATATGCCCTTGTAATACAGTGGACAGGATATCTGTTACGCTTATGATGGAGTGGCGCATATTTACACGCCCTCAGCGCCACTGGACCATCAATCTTTTTGACACTCTTTTGGGGCAGCACCATTTTCCATATTTACAAGATGGTACAAAGCCACTTTGCATAGCTTAATGCCACCTTATAAATATGCCCATATGCCCCTTTCTGCCGCAGCCCCCTGCAGCAAAGGGGCATGCAATGGGTGTTGCTGTGGGTGTTCCACCACAACACCCTTTGCTTTTTGAAGGTGCCCCATATTTACAAGGCTGAGGCATGGAATACCAGGTGTTGGACCAGCACAACAAGGAGAAATTATTATTTTCTCCTCGTTTTTTTTGCTCTTTCCATGTGTGATGCATTTTGCAGCACACATAGAAGGGGCAAATTGCTTGATTGATTGTTTGTGTGCAGGAAGGTGTCCATTCCTGCACATAAGGGGAAGCATTTGAGCGAGGCTGCTGTTGTGGTGAGTCGGACTGCGACTTCCCCGCACCACCATGAGCCCGGCGCAGGTCCTATGGGCAGTGGGCTTGGCGTGCTGCATGGTGACCCCTGAAGAAGTGCTTTTATGCATGAAATGCATTGGGTTTTAACGAATAAACACTGCCCTGAATGAAGTATGCTTAAGTCGGGTTCTTACAGAGCGGTCCGGATGGGCACGGTGGGAACATCAGAAATTTAGGAAAATACATGATCACTCCGCTTGTGGAATTCAAGCATGTTGAAATGAAGAATAATAAGTAAGACTAAGAAGTATAAAGGTGGAATTCAAAAGGAGTATGTTCTTGAACAAGTTGCCGAGGTAGGCACAATGAAGCTGTGCGACTGGTTGGGGTGAGATGTCGCCCCATTGAAATGGTGTCATTCCTGCACATAAACCATCGTCCCTGCAGGACAAGCACCCTTGCAACATGGCGGCAGCATGCCTGCTCTGGCACTACTAAACTTTTTTTGTGCCAGCACCAGGGGAAATACAGGGGTGCACCATATTCTTGTGAATACGACACATCCCTGCGTTTTGAAAATATCAGAGCGCGGCGCTGCCAAATTTGGCTCAGCTCCGCGCTCTGACATTTTCTTGTGAACATGCCCCAGTGTCCCATCCACCAAATTCTAAATCTGGCCCTAAGACCCTCAGTAAAAACACTGAGGAAATACTGATTTGATGAGTAATAGAAACTACTGCCCAAGCTAGAATTCCAAGATATATTTAAATTCCGCATCCATGGGGAATTTCCATAATGATATTTAATTGAATAAAACCTCTTTGAATATGTATATGGAAAATGTCTCAGAAAATAAGGGCAACCTGCAGAAATTGGATCGGAAACACGAATTTCTCGGTAATCCTCCAAATCCGGGTCAATCTCATAATGTGCTGGTAATAGCAGGCCTCAAAATGACTGCACTCCACTGTATCAGCATTTCTGTGTTTGGAATCCTTTCTTAAGAGTTCAGCGCCAACAACGGTGACAGTCAGATTGTGCGACCAAAAACATTTTCATGTAAAAAGTTGAGGTGAGTGCTGTACTGAATAGAATTGTTCCAAATAATGTCAAACCCCAGGAAATGTATGTGACGTAGGTGAGGCGGTGATGGATGAATGCAAACGCGCCCAAAATTCCAAATATAGCCAGATGAAATAAAGTCACACGAGTGACCAGGCACTGCACAGAATCCTGCTACCAAGAGAACACACGCACAAAAAGGGGAAAAGGTAATGCCAGTGTAATTTCCATACGTAATATGTGTGATTACAGTACAGTTTTTACACATTAAGGAATTTGCTCTTGAGTGTCTATGTATGCGTAGAGGTTTGCACTGAAGGAAAATTCAAATTCAAAACTCACACAAGAATGCAAGTCCTTGGCCATGGGGTAATGCTAAATCATGTTTAGTATCATGTAAGCAAGGTCTTTTTAGCACTCGATGACCAATGGCTTTATTCGACACAAAGCGCGGTAAAAATATACTGCACATTTTTTTTAATGCGTGGACAATGCAATGCTGCAGATTTTCGCGCCCGGTTGCATGAGGGTTCGCACATCTTGGCCTTAAATTCCTTTTAGTTCATTCTGGAATTGGCATTGAGGCACCATATTGAGAAATATCTGCCTTTAAGGTTAAAATTACTTAAAACATTGCAATTCAGGATTTGCAAGATTTCCACACGATAGATTGTGGGTAGGTAGCACATAGTTACCACAACACCAATTGCTCCCACTCTCTGGGAAGAAAGTCTGTCACATATTGTGAATCTGTAGTAGTTGCAAATTGCGGCCATTTTACTGGCAGTCACTGATGACATGGCCAAACCCCGGAAGTATGCTAGAAAAACACTGTAGAGTTGGAGCGAGGAGTACAGGTTGCTTAATTGGAGGACACCGATCCACCATGCCGACTACCTAGGAGACGCATGGAGAGGCTGTGAAGAAAAGAAAGTGCAAGTTTAGAGAGAATGACATTCTTGTGGAGGAGTGTGTGGCAGAATTAAATGGCATTTTTAATCCTCAAAACAAAAGGGTGGAGGAACACATAAGGGATTTGCCTGTAGACCTAGTTGCAGCTACAAAACTCAGTATGTCTATTACAGTAACTGAGGTCCATGAGGCGCTAGCCCTGGGTTCCCGCCTGAAAGCACCAGGTCCTGATGGGATCCTCCTTGACCTTTTTAAAAATAATCCTAACCTGTGGGCACCCTTGCTGACGAACGTATTTAGGGCAGTAATTATTGGCCCAATGCCCGTGACCTGGAAGGAGGCAAAAATGGTCCCTATTTTCTAAAAGTGCCATGGTATTGGGTAGATTTTTCCCCACTCAGCTGAAGTCATGGGCAACAACGACAGAAGCGATATCCAATTCGCAATATGGTTTAAGGAAGGGGCTTGGCACGACTGAGCAATGCCTAAACCTTAATAAATACGTGAAGGTCAGGATGAGCTTCATGGATTTGTCTAGTGCCTTTGACACTGTTAATAGAGAGAAACTGTGGGATATGCTGGAAAGTTTAGGAGTTGAACAAGCTCTGGTGTCGCTTATCCGTAGGCTACATTTTAACACCACAGTTTCCATAAGATCTGGCATCCTAGGGGAAAAAACTGAGCAGATAGCTTCAACAGAGGGCATCCGGCAAGGGTGCATCCTAGTCCCCTTTTTTTTTTTAATTTGCACTAATGGCCTGAAGGCTTCCCTATTAAATAGAAATCTGGATTTTCCCAAGATTGGTAGCAAATCTGTCCCCTTGTTATCTTATGCTCATGATATAGTGCTAAGGGTCCCAACAGAGAATGACCTTCAGAATTCCCTGGATACTTTTATTGATTTTATGTCATCACTTGATCTTAAAGTTAATTTTATGAAATCATACATCATGGTCTGTGGCCCAAAGAGCACAAAAACTAAGATCTTTGTAGCACGGGACAAGAGAATAGAAAAGTTTGAGAATTGTATGCACTTGGGCAATTTATTTAACAATAAACTAAGCTGGGACCCTCTTTTGACAGCAAGAGCTCACCATACAACCAGGGCGGTGGATGGACTTTTTCGTTTTGGCTGCAAATTAGGTCATAAGCCTGTGAGGGAAATCCTTACTCTTTATAAAGCCAGACCTTTCCATACTTGGGGGTCACTTTTGATGACCGAGGATCATGGGTCGCGCAACGCGCACAGAAACAGAATATTCTCGCTAGGGCTACAGGAGCATTGTTGGGTTTTGCAAAACGGCTGGGATGCAAGCCCTTGCCCGCGATTTTGAAGATATATAACGCTAAGTGCGTGCCTATGGCCCTGTATGGTAGTGAGGTAGTGAGGTCTGGGGCTATGCGTCGGCAGTGGAGATTCAATTAATTGAGAATGCCTTTTTTCGGAAACTTTTGTCATTGCCTGTTTCTACTTCAATCTTTAATATCCATGAAGATTTGGGGGCTGAGTATCTAGTGGATCAGATTTCCGTTGCCCCATTAATGGGTTGGTTAAGGGTTTGGGCGCAGCATCCACCAACCCTAAACCAGCTCATTATACAAGATTGTCTGGTCCTTGACAAAGCCATGTGTATTCCTTGGCTAAGATATATTAAATCTAAGATGGAGACTCTTGGCTGCTTAGAATTATTTGAGAGACCATGTGAGCTGTCTAAATTGGAAATAAAAGACTTAAAGTCGCAGTTCATGTGCAGGGCAAAGTTGCAGAGAGAAGGCGAGGAAATGTGTAAACCGTCTGTTAGGAGATTTGTCATGTTAAGTATGAGCAATGAGATTCAGCCATACTTGACTTATATAAATAACCCTTTTCATTTATTTTTATTGATCAGGTTTAAACATGACATGTTACCTTGGCTCCTAGCACACCCGAAGGGCTTTTTTAAAGAGGGCACATTGGGCCCCTTTCCCTGTGATAACGCCTCCGAACAAAATACGCTGCATATGATTTTTTACTGTAAATTTTACACTCTGTTACGTAGGAAATTTATTTGCCCCATTTTTAAGAACTATCACTTTGACCAAGTAAGGCCCGCATTGGTATTTCTGCAAATGCTGGGCTCTCCTCTTGTCTGTTTTGGAGTTGCCAGCTATCTTTCAGGGGCAATTAGAAGTAGAAATCGAATGTAGTTTAATATATTTTACCTCTATTTTTTAGCATGTTTGACAGTCCGAGACCGGGCCTTTTTATTCCTTTTTTTTTTTTTTTTTTTTTTGAAATCATGAAATAGTTTTATAAATTTTGGCCTGCCTTACTTTTTAATGTTCACATTCGCCAATTATTTGTTTAAACTTATTTTTATGTATATTTGTGTATTGTGTATTGTTTGAAATTCTTTTGTTAATTATTTTTACATGTAACTATTTGCAAATGAAATTTTGTGTATGCTTTGATGGTTTTAATTATTAACCGAATAAAGCTATTGTTGACTGACTGACTGGCCTTTCGATTGCAACATATGGCACAGGGGTGTGGGAGCATCACAATCCACACCAGTTACAAGTAGTGGGAAATAAATTCACTAAAAGGCTTTTGATGATGCCTAATAGTGCCCCTAACCGCCTATGTCTTGATGAATTAGGTCTAGAACAGTTGGAAGACCGTATAGCAGGTGCCCCTCTACTATTATGGGCAAAATGTGGCTTTCTGAAGAACTAATGTTCTCACCAGAAATAATAAAAGTCTGTCAAAACTTGCCCAAGTCTCTCAAAATACCATGGCTTCGCTTCTTGAAAGACAAATATCATGAAATAGGATTAAGGGCACCTTCATGATAGCCCTGAAAGTATTCCATTGAATACCAAAGTTATCATCAAAGAGGCATTGCATTCAAGGGAAAACACGCGTTATTTTTATCAAGATGAAATCGGCCCGATGTATTTGTCTCCTGCCCCACTGCAATATTATCTAACAATCACCACTAACTCGCACACTAGATTTTACCTAACTAGATTCCGGTTAGGTACTGTGCATTTTTTACTGGCGATTCCACGCCAGTGTGGTTGGGTGAATGACCTCTCTCTTTGTCCATGTGACAACCTCACAAGTCAAAGCACTGTGCACTTTATTTAATTTTGCACTTTATATAAAACGGCAAGGAGAAAATTTATAATTCCATTGTTAAATAAAATTCGCCCTTGTACATATATTGATGGTTTTAAATATTTGCAATCATTGGCCACCCCCGGCATTTGTAGTGCAATAGCCAGCTACATAAAAGTATCTTTGGCCATTAGGAAAAGATTTGAATTAGAACACATTGAGCTGTCCCAGTGAAACTGTTGAATGTAAAGAGTCGTATGACCCTGGTCTTTTAGGATTTGTTTTTTAATATATTGGCTAGACGGCTTATACATATTGTGATACTATCTTTGCAAATTTGAATTGGTGCTATGAATTGTCGCCAGATGCTGAATTTTATGAATTGTGCAAATCTGAAGGCTATGGTTTTTAATTGATCTAGAAAACCTTGGAGGTCTACTTAGTTGCTGTAATGCCCACTCAAAATGCATGTCATCCTATGTATTGACAAGATTTATGGATCCCTTATGTGATGTTTTTAATGTGCTGAAAGTTTTTCTTATTTGTACTCTTTTATGGCTGCTTAAGCCAAATAAAGATTCATTGATGATGATGGTGCGGCAGAATATGACAAACATTTTAGCTTAGCCTCACTCCCGGTGCCAAAGGCCACAAAAATACATTTGGAATAGAAGACAGTGGAGAATCAAGGCTGGGACCGTGATCAATAGGTCTAGAACAGGTGGTAAGACCTTTGTTGCAGGACTAAGGGCCGTATTGGAGGCAGGAGGCGGCGGACTCAGTACTGAGCCTCCACTCACTACCATGGAAAAATAATCGAGATTGCCTTCCTGACAGAGGTAGTCACAGAAATCTCCTCAATTGACACATGTACCCATATCACCACAGCACCAGGTAAGCCTTATAAACCATCAACAAGTACCAGACTATTCAAGCACTGATTAACTATCCACAGAATAATGTAACTTGATAAAGGGTTTTTAAAATAAATTAGGATCCATTCGCATGTATCCTACAGCAACAAATAAGTAGGGGCATAGCCCTACATTCATCTCCTTTTACAGCTACTCAACAAAACGATGTGTCAGCACGACCAAAGCAATGACCACGTAACATATGCTTCACAAAATGCATTCTGGGAAAATATAGTCTATGTGCCACACCCCATATTATCGTAGCATATGTATCCCATTTACATGCATCCCTGAGTGAACCACATGGACAAACCACATGGACAAAGGTGCCCATGAATCTGCAAAATGTCCTGCATTTCAAGGGTCTGACGTGCCTTTATGGTACTGGTGGGAGGTTCTTGGAAATCAGAACATATAATGCAGCAGAGGTCCGGGCAGGTGGTGGGGGGGAGGTTGACAGGCGATAGAATAGGAATAATTTATTTACTTAATTTTCCCTATTCCGTCATCTGTTGCCTCTCACCTCCCGCCTCACCGCGCTTACCTGCACTGACCGCCGCTGATATACTGTACTGAAAGGGAGCTTGTTTCTGGTCCAGGGAAGACATGGCTTGGCAGTTCGGGCTGGACTGTTCCCATGAGGCACAGGGTCAGACTGATTTGCATATGGCCATGTCTGAACTGGGGTGGCAGAGTGGGCTAAAGAACGGTGATGGATCAAGCCCAGATCTGTTGACTGGGTGTGAGTGTTTGATTGGTTCTGATGCTCCGTCCATCACCACCCCCTTTTGTACCGCTTTGTTCGCCATAAGTTGGCAGGGTATGCTCAGACGTGAGTCCCTTGCTCACTTTGCCACTGGATTCAAGCAAGCCTGGCTGAAGACGGCTGAAATGCCAGAAACCGGTCCTAGGAAGCTTGTTTCCGGTTCAGGGAAGGCATGGCTTGGCAGTTCGGGCTGGACTGTTCCCATGAGGCACAGGGTCGGACTGATTTGCATATGGCCGTGTCTGAACTGGGGTGGCAGAGTGGGCTAAAGAACGGTGATGGATCAAGCCCAGATCTGTTGACTGGGTGTGAGTGTTTGATTGGTTCTGATGCTCCGTCCATCACCACCCCCTTTTGTACCGCTACAAAAATATCATATCATTATCTCTAGATTTTCTACTACTTACACCAATGGGGCAATATTTTTGCAAACAATATCAAGAACTTATTATTTAGGCAAGATGATACTCTGCCAAAAATATTATGGTACCATACACTCATCTATACGTGGGTGTCAACAATGCATCACTGATCATTGCCTTCAGGCTTTACTGCCCTCAGTTGAGAGACTAGTTCAAGCCACTGGCACCGCGTGCAGCAATGCCTCTGGAGCTGGTCCACCGCAGTGGTGACGTTGCAAGGACTCTCGCGATGTTTGCTAATATGCTGAAGGTGAAGCAGACATCGAATACACGCAAGAGGGCTGGCAGGCCAACAGATGACAGTGAAGAGGCCTCAAGTGTGAACTGTGAATCTGTTCTTGAGTTAGGCACTTTGAGTACACACAACTTTACAGCTGTATCCAACAAGGTAATGCAACACAGCAGACCAACAATGGGAAAACAAATGCGAAATGAAGAACAAATAAATCTATTGTATGTGTTTATTACCTCTAAGGTTCAATATAAAACTGTGTGATTTCGTAATACAGCAAGGGGGTACATTTTCTTTAATTTATGCTGGCCTTCCCTTGTCCTACTTTAACTATTCGAAAATATTTTGTTACAACTACACATATGGTCAATGTCATTTATGTATATTATTTGAAATACCATTTACCTCCGAACTTATTGTTGTTTGTGTTCCTCAATGGATCATATAGCATTCTCTCCCGAAGTGAGGGTCAAGTAGGGCTTTTCTCGTCATAATCAAGAGGTATCACTTACAGGATCCATTGCCAGGCTATTTGTAACAGCACATGTGGCATATAACAAGATCATATTCAACTGCACACCCACTCTTGTGCAGAAACCCGAATTTTGCCTTCCAGAAATCCAAAGGTCTGTTCTTTGATTGATCTAGTTTGATTGTGAGCAGCGTTGTACACAGGGCTATAAGTGGGCCAGGTCCTGCTGGTGCTCAGCATCGGCAGTTCTTAAAAAAAAAAGGTGCTGAGGCGGGTCCCTATTAGGCTCTCCGTTTTTGCTCTGACCCTCAAGGTGGAAAAAATAATCTTAACTCTGCGGCAGGTCCACCACTGGCGTAACGAAAAGTGAGGGGGCCTCCCTGCACGGTACGTAGAGGGGCCCTCTCCGGGCTCAATCAGGAGCTCTCTGGCCAGAGTGCAGTGGCAAGGGGGCCCCTTGGAGCTTGAGGCCCCCCCGCACCACGGGGGCTGCGGGGGCCTGTGTTACGCCCCTGAGTGCCACCCTTAACTGCTTGTGATGTAACTTCAAAGAGACTCATTATAGATCTTGCACAGTCTCATAATTTCAGAACTGAAGCATTTTCAATATCATATGAAACGAAGCTATAGTTGTTGCTTCTTTATCATATGCAACTAACAACCATTGACAAAGCCAATAGTCCTGGCTTGTTGTAGGTGTAATGTTACATGTTGTATTATATTTCTGGCTGCAATGACAGAAGTAGCAAAATACCAGTCGAGCGGCACACTATGCTAAGCACGGATTTTTGATAGACCCCCCCCCCCCCCAGTTTTTTCATCCCACTTGAACCCCTGGTTGTATCTTCTCTTTCTAGGTGTCTGCGGATTGAAGTAAGGTGTCATTATCCATGAACACAAGGCATTCATGGTGTCACCTCAGATGGGTAGACTGTTTTTTTGTTGTGATCCACAAAAAAAATATCATTAACTATTCAGCGTAATTTCATGTAGGCTTACTTAGCAAACACACATTTCCCAGCTAGTATCTCTCTAGACAGTGTTGCAGTGCATAGTGTTGAAAGATTATATAAGAGCCATGTGTGCTCCAAGGTGCTATGCAACTATTTCTGTGATTAGGCATGTGGCACTGCACACTATCTGCATATTAATGGAGTGCAGGCTCTTTCAACACCAGTGCATACATTCACTCCCAGAGAGGCATAGGAGTCGCAGCTAGGCCTGGGTGAAATTTGTTATAGTGCATAATTTGCGGAATCTAGGGAATTTCACATTACACTTGTTATTCAAATTACCTGCAATTATGCTATTAAGCCATCCCATGTAGTCACGCACCATTTGTGACAATTTTTAGGCAAGCGGACTGGAATAACAGAAATCATCAGAATGTGAGCATCTGTTGCCCTCCCCCTGGTGTTTTTGTGCAAGGTTTTACCACGAAAAGGATCCTTGTCCCAAAAATTGACACAAGTTTGCATTTCATGCTTAAATATAGTGCTAGGTGACAGATTTGCATTTCACTTAATAAAATGTAATTTTGAGTACCTACGCAAAACCAAATTACCTGAATTTTGCACACCCCTCGTCCAGGCCACAAATCCAGTGGCCTGTGGGAATTGTGGAATAGCATAGAATTGCACCTTTGTAGCCTGCAATGCAGGAGGGCCACTTGAGAAGGTGATATGTGAATGCATCCATCCCCTCATGCTATCCAGGAAGTTCTTGAAAACCATTGACAAGGCAAACTGTTGTAATCCACCCCACAACTACTGCTGTACATGGGTAGCTTCCACAGGTTAGAAGTTGTAGGTTACACAAAACCTGTATTGTTAAATGGTAGCGGCAGTTGCAGTCGATAACCTTTCAAGGATTGCCCGGCGGTAATCGCCTCTTATACCATTCGATGATTTAACCAACAAAAGAGGCAGGCGCCGGAGACTGGAAGGCAGGAAACAAAGTTTTTATTCCGTCGGAGTAGAACACATCAGATCAGACAGCAAGGTATCGTCACGAGGTGCTCTAACTGCATCTCTGAGGCCTGGCCTCTTATACACAGGTTTATGACTTTATTGCAGGTTTATCATACATGGCACATTCTTGAGATCGCTTTGATACATGAAAGAACATCCTCAGAATCCCCACTTCAAGCTCGTTCCCACACATATCTACAGTGGAAGTCCCCACCCCACTCAAAGTCGGAGATGGCTATCACACAGCTGGACATTCCGCCAATTCCCGGGGGTGTGTGCGACCGGTCGGGTCTCAGGGGGTGGGGGGCCTTGATCTACTGTAATCCCTTTGATGTGGGGTGTTTCCCTTACAGTAGGGGCAATAAACTGCATCCGCAGGGCTAGGTGATGGCCTGGGATCGGTTCGGACAATTGGGCGCAGAGGAAGGGGGTTATCAAAGGGATGCATGACCATGTATGGGATGTCGGTCAGGCGTGGGATGTGGTTCCATGGCAGGGTCGCGCAGAAGGAGAGGGTTTATGGCCCGTGTATGAGAGAGCGGGGGTGGCCGGCACGTGGGGGGGGGGTGCTCGCAGCGCCAGGGGGACTCGCTGGCGATCGGCAATGAGCAGGGAGAGAGACCAGGGTGCCTAAAATGGGTGCCATGCGTTTTCTGTGCGTGGCGCTGGGGAGAGGCAAGATGGCGCAGATAATGTTCAGTTCGCAAGCTAAACTTCCACAGTCCTCCCTTTTAACATATCTCGCCAGCTTGTTTAGTTCGGATCTATCCCCATAATACTACGAACTTCTATCTCGTACAGGGCTTTCATTCGTTCCGCTTCAAAGTTCAAAGTCTTAGGGCAGATGCAGTTCATAAAAAGCGAACATACAGGTGGCAGACACTGAATCCCCAAGCAACATCCACATAGTATCACGATCGGTATTAGGATAAACGAGAACAACCTCCACCCCCAGCTCTTTATTGTGTCCCCAAACCAACTCCCAAGCGACCATCCTTCCTGTTCCTGATGAATCTCTGAGGAAAGTCTGTGGAGGTGTTCGATCGCCTTGTAGACTGAGGGTGAGTTGTCCGGTACGTAGGTACAATAGCTGGATCCAATGATGCGGCATGCTCCTCCACGGTCAGCCAGAACCACATCTAGAACAAGGCGGTTCTAAAGAGCCACCAGGCGGACAGCCTGTAGCTCGGCGGTGTTGTTGGTGAGGATGCCAGCCGTAATGTTCATTGTTGTTTCGACTGCCTGGGTTAAGTGGCGGATGGCACGGCTGTTTGCCATTGGGCCCCAAAGTGGAACAAGTCCTTTTACTGCGTCCATGAACTGTGCTCCGGTGGAGTCGGCTTGCACAATGTCTTTGGCACGTTTCTGTTGGTGATGGTTTGCTGGAGCCACATATGTCGGAGGAAGGACAAAAGCGATGTAGCAGGTGCCTCCCCAACCTTTCGGAAGCCAGGTGTAGGCCTTAGTACCACAGACGAAGTACATATTTGGGGAGGTAACAAAGGAGGGTGGATCAACTGAGTCCAATGTTCGGGTGATGAGGCAGGAGCTGTGGCCCACCAGCTGCGCCCCCAGGCCTTCGAGGCACACAAGTCCAGTGATGTTGATGACGGATAGGGCCACTGTTAGGGTGGCGGCCGTTCGTTTCCGGAGGTAAGAGAAGGTGGGTCTGGCTGGGTTGTTAAACACCTGCATTTCAACTCGTTCTTTGGCAGGGATGTCCATGTGAAAGGAAGTGTTTGATCTCAGAGGACAGAAGGGGGCAGAAGTTTTTCCAGTTTTGTTCAGCCAGAACCCATGGTAGAAGTGTGACACAGTTTTGCCGGAAGTGGCATTGTCCTTGTAGCTTTCTTGCAGGAGGATTAGCCAGGCGAGGCAGGAACCATGGACAGAAAAAGGTGAAGGGATGAAAGGGATAGAGTGTCCAGTGGCATGTGGTAGCAATCCACAGATCCAGCAATTAGTGGCATTGGAGGCAAGATTGTGTTGGTGGAGCAACTGCACAAAAGAGTTATTCCAGAACTCCTTACGCCTTTCTCGGAGTTGGGGTGAAAGTGAGATCAGATGGTGTTCTTTCATGGTGGTAGGTGGAACGGTGGTCAGCAATGTCTTATGAGCGGGTGCGCTCTCCTCCATGATCCAGAAGGTGACCATGAGGAGAAGGCAAAAGAGAAGGGTAATAAAAAGTGCAATAGTCTTTGAGCTGTGCATTTTGTCAGTCTTTGGGTTTTTGTAGTGGATCTTCGGACGTCCGGTTGCTTCCATCATCTTCATGTTGGGTGCTTCCATCATCTTCAAGGGACTCGGTAGCGGGCAGAACCACAGACTTTGTTTAATTTCTCTTCTGGAGGCCTTTGGGGTGATTAGGCTACCGTTTTGAGATTTCGACTTAGTTCGTGGTCTGCTTAGCCGAGGTTCCCTCCTTTCGTCGCAGGTTATACCCTTCCAAGGATGGCACAGTGGGATCAGGATATTTCATTAATTCAAGTGTCTCTGTATCCGGGTAGCAGCTCAGGGATGGTCGGTCTTTGTCCAGGGGTTCCTCTTGGGCGGTGATGTTGTCGGTTGTCGTCAGGGTCGGTGATATCTTCTTACAATGGTGTGCGTGCAGCCAATTACGCTTCCCCTCCACTCGAAGAGCTGTTCAGGTGGTGATTAAGACTTGCAGGGGGCCCGTCCACCGGGGCTCCAGACTCTTGGTGCGCTGGAAGTTACACACTAAGACAAAGTCACCGGGTAGGATGTCGTGCCCGGGGCCCCTGGAAGCATCGGGAATGGCTTGCAGCACCTGTTGATGGATAACAGACAACGTTTTAGTTAGGTTGTACAAATAGTCAGACATGAGGACGTCCGGGACGTCGTGGATGGATGTCGGTTTCGGTGCAGTCCAAAGGTTCATGGGCCGCCCGAAGACGACCTCGTAGGGGGTTAAGTGGTGTTTGGTAGGAGTGGAACGCATTGATAGCAATGCTAGCGGGAGAGCGTCTGGCCATTTTAGTTCTGTGGTTGCAACTCTCTTGGCTATTTTGAGTTTCAATGTGGCATTATGTCGTTCAACCAAGCCAGCAGATTGGGGGTGGAAGACCGCATGAAATTTCTGTTTTACACCCAACCCTTTTAAGATGAGTTGGATAGCTTCGGCTACGAAGTGGGGGCCGTTGTCGCTCCACAGAATTCGACAAAGGCCGTAACGGGGGAAGAATTCTTTCAGCAATACTTTTGCGGTAGTCATAGCAGTGTTGTCGCGGGTTGGGTAGGCTTCCACCCACTTGCTGAAGGCACACACAACGACAAGTACGTACTTCAAACCTTGGCACCTTTCTAATTGGATGTAATCCATTTGTAGGACTTCAAAGGGGTGATTAGGAACCCCAAACCTTCCCCGGGGTACAGCAGTTCCTTTCCCAGGGTTGTGTTGGAGGCATACCAGGCATTGTTGGACCAGACGTTTGGCTGAGTCTGGGATCTTGTCATTGTGCCAAACTTTGGAGATGAGTTCGATCATGGGGGCAGACCCTATGTGCGCGGGGGAGTGTGTCATGGTTAGCATGGGAATCAGGAATGAGTCAGGTAGCAACCATTTGTTCGTGTCTTAAGTTTGCCAGCAACCGTCATCGTCCTTCAATCCCACCCGTGCCCATTCAGTCAATTCGTGTGGTGAGCTGGCTAATTGGATGTCCCTAATCGTTTCCCTAGCATCCTTCCATTTCTCAGTTTGTGACCTGGTCACGTACATGCGTGTTGTTGACCTATTCTCGGCTGTGGTTCGGGCAGTGATGTCAGCCAGCACATTTCCCTGTCCTATAATGTCCGTCACCTTTTTGTGTGCCTGGCATTTGATCACAGCTAGCCGTGTGGGGAGGAGGACTGCTTCGGTCAGAGCGGAGACTAGATCTCCATGTAGGATGGGTGTGCCATGGGAAGTCAGGAATCCCCTCTCTTTCCATAGGAGCCCAAAGTGGTGAACTACCCCGAAGGCGTACTGACTGTCTGTGTAAATGTTTGCGGTAGTCCCTGCTGCTAGGATGCATGCTCGTGTGGTGGTGCCATCGGGGAGCTTGATGCATGAGCTATCTACCCACAGTTCTCCGTCAGGGTACGGGAAGGCAGTATCTCGGAGGTCAACCCTACTCTTGGTCTGTTCGTCAGTGAGGGTCACGCAGTCATGTATAGGGGACGCATTGGGGTCAGTGTCAGGGAGAGGTAGTAGAGTAGCTGGATTCAGAGTGGTGCATCGTTTCAATGTGATGTGGGGTGCAAGCAGAGTCAGTTCATAACCAGTCAGTCGTGCGCTAGTCAGGTGCTGAGTTTTGGTCTGGTTCAGGAGGGTGTCAACTGCATGGGGTACTAATACAGTGAGGGGGTTCGAGAGCACGATCCCCTCACTTTGTCGGATAGAGACAGCAGCGGCGGCTACTGCTCGAAGGCAGGCGGGCAAAGCTCTGGCTACAGGGTCAAGAGTGGCAGAGAAGTAGGCACAAGGGCATTGTTTAGGACCTATGGACTGGGTTAGAACAGATAACGCGCATCCCTCCCTTTCGTGGGTGAAGAGGGAGAAAGGTTTAGTGTAGTCTGGGGTTCCTAGGACTGGTGCTGAACAAAGGGCATCTCGCAATTCTTTGAAGGAGGACTGGCATTCGGGTGTCCAGGGGAGGGGGAAGGGGATGTCTTTAGCCAGCAGGGAAAGCAGAGGTTTTACAATGAGGCTGAAGTTTGGCAACCACTGTCGACAGAAGGAGGTGAGACCAACCAGGGACCGCACTTGCTTCTGTGTTTTGGGGACAGGGGTTTCTAGGATGGTCTGAATTCGGTCAGGTGTAAGTTTCCTCCCGTCTTTGGATAGTAGGTGGCCTAGATATGTCACTTGGGGTTGGCAGAATTGCAACTTCTTCCTGGAGACCTTGTGACCGTTTTCCGCGAGGAAGTGGAGGAGGTGAATGGTGGCTGTGACGGCAAGTGGAGTGGTGTCAGCCGCCAAAAGAATGTCATCGACGTACTGTATTAACACCACTCCATCGGGTAGTTGGACTGCATCTAGTTGTCTCTTGAGGGCTTGGCTATAAATGCTGGGACTCTCAGTGTAGCCTTGGGGTGCCCTACAGAATCTGTACGAACGGGCTTTTAAAGTGAAGCCAAACAGGTAGCGGCTGTCTGGGTGGATGGGGATGGAAAAGAATGCGTTCTTGAGATCGATAACGGTAAAGGTGGTGGCAGTGGACGGAATCAGGGTGAGGATGGTGGTGATGTCTGAGACCACGGGGTACTGAGGTATGACTACTTTGTTAACTTCTCGTAAGTCAACAATGAAGCGGTATGCTTTCTCATCTCCCTCGCCTTGCTTTTTTACAATGGGTAGGATAGGGCTGTTGCAAACGTTACTGACCACTTCTTCTACCACCCCTGCATCGACTAGGGACTGGATGATTTCCACCAATGCCTTCTCGCCTTCGGGTGATATCCGATACTGTGGAAGCTTTGGGAGCACTGCGTCCGGTCGGACGGTTATGTGTACGGGGTCGATCACCATGCGCCCTACATATGAGTCGGTTTTAGCCCATAGATGTGAGGGTAACGTGTCGAGTAGGGAGAGGTCAGCATCGGTTATAGAGAACATACGTCGTGTGAGACAAGGCCTGAACAGATCTGGGTTATCGTGCAGGATGACTCGAACTCCGTCTGGGGAACATCTGATGGTAGCTCGGAAATGTTTTAGCAAATCGAGTCCCATAATAGCATCGGGGGTGTTGGAGGAGAGCAGAAATGTCGCATCAGTGATGTTATCTTCTACGTCAAAGGAGATTGGTGCGGACAAGGGATTAGTGGAGGGCATTCCATCAAAGCCTATTGAGGTTACGTGTGAGCCAGACAAGGGTGCCCTAGGAATCAGTCGTTTAGATAACGCACTACGTGCCGCCCCAGTATCTACCAAAAATGGAGACTTTGTGCCCAAGACCTTAGCAGTGACGTAAGGAACTTGCTGGTCAACACGGAGTTCGACTGGATCCCTCCCTTGCCCCTGGCGGTCCTATGCAAAGTCATGGGTGTTCTCGTAGTCGGACTGCTGGCACTGGTTCTGTCGGGGGCGGTCAAAGGTGTTTGGTCTGCCTGGCCTGTCGTTTGTGGTGTCGTTCGTGTACCCTCGTCCCTGTCCTCTACTTCTGGGGTCATGTGCTATGTCTCTGGTGTCTCTATTTCTGTTCATTTCCAGAAGGACCGGGCACTGAGATTTCCAGTGTCCGAACCCTCTACAGAACGCACATTGGTTCCCGTCTAAGTCTCTTCGTCCAGCGTAGGGTGCAGGTGTATGGTCTCTAGGGGAAGCTTTCTAGGAGCGGTCGGTTGGTAATTTCCTTTGGGAGGCTCCCTTCCTATGGTCACCCCTTGTAACTGAGCTATCATTACTCTTTCCTTCAGTTCCTTTTTCTTTCTTTCGGACGCCCTATCGCTCTCATTCTTTTGGTTTTCGTAGTATTGGGCCATCTGAAGGATAGCTGCGGGTTTGGAGGCTGCCCAACTACTTTCGCTGGTCTGTAGCTTCTGGGAGACTTCTTGTGACAGACCCTTCACGTAATTCTGGACAAAGAGGTGATGTCCGGTTGCAGTGGTCATGTCCTGGCCACTATAATCGGAAAACACTGTCTCGAATCGAGAGAAGTATTCAGACACATCCTCCTGGGGTTTCTGGCGACAAGCCGTCACTATCGACCAATCTACCTTTCTTTCTGGGATTAGAGTCTTCAATTTCTGTACAATCTTGTCTGGGAGCTCCAATATGGCTTTTGGGGGTTTTTGTCCCGGTTCTCGCTGTTTATCTATGGTATCGAGTTGGACCCAGGTATATCCGAACGGCTCAGCGTGGTCGACTTTCCGGATTTGCTTCCACACATCAGCCGGCAGACATAACCCGAAGAATAAGTTGATATCTGCTAAGGTCATTATTGTTGAACCTAAGGCTGTACCTAGTTCGGTGTAGAAGGCAGTTGGGTTCTTTCTTAAGTCGGGTAGGGTTTTTCTAAAGGTCAAAATGTCTTGTCGGTCCCATGGCTGGTAGACCCAGTTATACACAACCCTTCCCTTCGCATCTTGGTGGTTGATGTCGTCGTGTGTTCTCTGACCTCGTGGGGGGACCCAGTAGGGGGCGGCATCTTTGATGGGCATCATGGTATCAGCCCTTCCTGCCTAGGGTTCAGTCGCTATGGGGGTCTCTGCTTTGGTTGTCTGTCTGTGTTCGTTAAGATGCCGGGAGACCTCGAGTGTACGAGTGAAGAGGTCCGTCACATCGCCCTCTTCTCCTTCCCCAATGTCTACCTTCCTATATAGGGTCGCTAAGCCTTCGGGACCTTTATCGTGGTACCTATCCTCATATGTATTCAGGGCGTGATGACAAAGTCGTACGACGAAGTGCCGTCTGTGGTTGTCGGCATACGAGTTATACATGTCTGTTATATACTCCTCACTTTCCTTTCGCTCTACTAGTGTCCTTACTACCTTATCGATTCCGGCTCGTTCATCCTTTGTTAGTCAATTCACTCTGGCGGAATCTTTCTTTCTCATTTCAGGGTCATCTAACGTTATTGCTAACGTTGTGTTCAGCACAAGAGGCTCGGCCGGCGCGGAGGCCGTGAGGACCGAGGCCCTGGTACTGCTTTCGCTTGCGTTTGGGGGTTGTGGGTGCTGCGCTACCGGTTGGGAGGGTGCGTATGGAGGGGGCATGTAGATGATCGGGGGACCTAATAGCAATTCGTCATTCGTTTGTTGCTTGGAAGGTAACTCAGGGTAGAGCGTAGAGGGGGTCCTAACAGGGTACTGGCCTGATGTTTCAGACTCTTGTTTTAGTTTAGCTTCCTTTCTCTCCTTTATCTCTTCCTCTAACTTTCTAGCGGCAAGGTGAGCTGCCTTTCGTAATTCCTTTTCTGCTTTTACTTCTTCCCTCCTTTTCCGTTGCGTTGCTTCTTTGCGCCACATGCCGATACTGTCGAGCATAGTAGGCGTCGTTTTATTACTACGTAGAGCTATTTCTAGCGTTTCCATTTTATGGTCATCGAAGGATCCCATCAGTGGCCACTGACTCTCGGGGTCCTTCTTTGTATATTTATGCCATAGCTTGCTATAAGCTACGGCGACTAGTCCGTATTTAGTGAACATGTCCTTATTAGGGGTGCCTTCCAGTGGAGCCGCATGGTTCACCTCTAATAAGCGGTCCGGGCAGAACCAACTACCAATCAGTGGGGAGAAGACAGGCATGACGGGTTACAACGGGGACAAAAGTCTGCACTACCTATCTTTTCACTGCTTGCAAAGACTAGACAGAATATCTCTGTTCCACGTTATTTGTAAGCAGAGAATACCTCCAAAGAACCAATATCAAACAACCAGTGTTCGGACAATCAATCAGTGGGGAGATGAAAATAGGCACGACGGGTTACAATGGGGACAAAAGTCTGCGTTACCTACCCTTCACTATTTGCAAAGACTAGACAGAATATCTCTGTTCCACGTTATTTGTAAGCAGAGAATACCTCCAAAGAACCAATATCGAACAACCAGTGTTCGGACAATCAATCAGTGGGGAGATGAAAATAGGCACGACGGGTTACAATGGGGACAAAAGTCTGCGTTACCTACCCTTCACTATTTGCAAAGACTAGACAGAATATTTCTATTCTACGTTATTTGCAAACAGAGAATATCTCAAAGAGCACTATTCTTCAAAACAATCAATGTTCGGACAATCAATCAGTGGGGAGATGAAAATAGGCACGACGGGTTACAATGGGGACAAAAGTCTGCGTTACCTACCCTTCACTATCTGCAAAGGAAGAGAGAGTATTTCTACTCCTCCCCGTTTGTAGACAGCGAATATCTCAAAGAGAACAATCAATAAGCAATACTAGTATTTTCAATCAATCAATCAATCGTTTCGCAATTTGTCGTGTTTCACGACCTTACCCGGACCGCATGGACAGTTTCTCGTCTTCCGCCTCCAGCGCCCGATCGTTCTCTATTCTCCGTATTTGCCGCGGCACTCCTGATGGTTCCCAGTCAGGACCGTAGATCACTCGAGAGAGGTCTGCTCGGAACCAGTGAAGTTCGGATGATCGGCTGCCAGACGAGGGTCTATCGGGCAGGAGCTCTCCCGATCGTTGCAGTCGTTCACTCTGTCGTCGGGACCTCTCCCACTGGATCCACGTGTCGCTGATGGGCCCCACGCTTGGGACGCCAATTGTTAAATGGTAGCGGCAGTTGCAGTCGATAACCTTTCAAGGATTGCCCGGCGGTAATCGCCTCTTATACCATTCGATGATTTAACCAACAAAAGAGGCAGGCGCCGGAGACTGGAAGGCAGGAAACAAAGTTTTTATTCCGTCGGAGTAGAACACATCAGATCAGACAGCAAGGTATCGTCACGAGGTGCTCTAACTGCATCTCTGAGGCCTGGCCTCTTATACACAGGTTTATGACTTTATTGCAGGTTTATCATACATGGCACATTCTTGAGATCGCTTTGATACATGAAAGAACATCCTCAGAATCCCCACTTCAAGCTCGTTCCCACACATATCTACAGTGGAAGTCCCCACCCCACCCACAGTAGGAGATGGCTATCACACAGCTGGACATTCCGCCAATTCCCGGGGGTGTGTGCGACCGGTCGGGTCTCAGGGGGTGGGGGGCCTTGATCTACTGTAATCCCTTTGATGTGGGGTGTTTCCCTTACAGTAGGGGCAATAAACTGCATCCGCAGGGCTAGTTGATGGCCTGGGATCGGTTCGGACAATTGGGCGCAGAGGAAGGGGGTTATCAAAGGGATGCATGACCATGTATGGGATGTCGGTCAGGCGTGGGATGTGGTTCCATGGCAGGGTCGCGCAGAACGAGAGGGTTTATGGCCCGTGTATGAGAGAGCGGGGGTGGCCGGCGCGTGGGGGGGGTGCTCGCAGCACCAGGGGGACGCGCTGGCGATTGGCAATGAGCAGGGAGAGAGACCAGGGTGCCTAAAATGGGTACCGTGCGTTTTCTGTGCGTGGCGCTGGGGAGAGGCAAGATGGCGCAGATAATGTTCAGTTCGCAAGCTAAATTTCCACAGTATGTGGTTGTGAATTGCCTTGCTGCACTGTGAGTGCTTATCAATTAGGTTTAGGATCACCTGATGCTAAATATATATCTAGCATAAGCCACCTCCTCAGTTTGTTCATATAGCCTAAATAATCTTTCCTGTTCCTCCCCCTCCTCTTATGGACTCCTATGAAGTGCATCCTCCTTGCCTTAGCATAGAGTGATCCCATTGGGAAAGTTTGCGTTGCTTTTTGGGTAAGCTTTATAATTTTCACCTGGTTGCAACCTGCTTCTCCCTGGTGGTAAACTGCATGTGCAATATACAGTTTTTTGTGATTATTCGCAATTTGCAGGTGTTTAGTACAAGGGCAATTGGTATTTATAATATTGGAATCACTATGTTCAGTCACATTTTAAGGAATTGTTAATGATTCGCAATGCGGTGCTATTATTGTGAATCATTCGTTTGCGCCCATCAATAGATTGCAAATGGCCAATTTTGTGGTTGCAAACCAATTTGCAACTGGTTTGTGACTCACAAATGCTTAAACATATTGCTCTTAAACGTTTATCTGTAGCCACTCCTAAGGTATCTCATGACTGTTCTTGAAACGTTGAAGTATAGTGCACATATGGTGTCCCTTTTTGTCTACCTTATCATGGAATTTTTAGAAATATTTGGGATTTTATCCCCTGCAATCAAGTATATTTCCCTCTCAAATCCTTAGTTTTTGGTCGACACCACTTTTTCAGTTGCGGTTGCTCACGGGGAGCAGCAGTGGGGAGAGGAGGGGGGTTACAAATTAATAAAAAAGGATCACTTACCTGTCGGCCGGCTGGCTGGCCCGCCGCTGCCTCTCTCCTGTCCTCTCGTCCGATTCCTGGCGTCTGTTTGAACAGGAAGCAGGAAGCGCCCAGGCTCCCCTAAGCCAATCACAGCCCTGCAATGCTGCATTGTGATTGGTATGATCACTATGGTTCGGTGCTCAGATGGGGAATGGGTGCCTGGGAATGTTCTCCACCCAGGTTGTAATTGAACCTGGGTGGAGAACACGCAAAGTACGCATGTATGTTTGGCCAGCACGAGAGGGCCGGCCAAACATTCATGTGCACTTAGGAGGGTGCCACCACTCCTACCCTCTGCGCTGCCCAGTCCCACCCCACAAAACTACCTCAGCCCTGAAAAATAAAATGATAATAACATTACGTTGTTATCATTTCTTTTTTCTTTTTTGCCTTACTGAAAGGCAGTGGGACCACGCTCCTCCGCCGCCCCTGTGTGACATTAAAGAGCCCTGACACATGCTCAAGTTGCTCTCGAGGACTAAAGCTGATGGAAACAGTAAGGACCCTATGGAACCTAAATACAGGCGGCTCGTCGCGTGGGTGAAGTTAAGCTGGCAGTACACTCACAGACCGCTTTCAGCACACGACCTCATATAACTTTTCAAAACAAGCTATTCATATTTTGTAGGCTATATATTTGTGCTTTGGCTTTCACAAGGTTTGCATTTATTTGACGGATGTCTGGCTGTGTGAGTGCTAGGTTTGCATGCTTCTGAACGCTTTCCAATGGGGTCTAATTGCTTTAATTACTCTCAGTGCACAAAAACAGTGTTTACTTTGTTAAACAAGTGCATTAAACATCTCATCAATTTGAGTGAAGATGTAAATACACAGAGGTAGATTTAAAAAATACAAATTCTTCAGGTGGCCTTTCGCCAAATGCTGCTAACGAACAGATGCTCGCATTTATTTATTCCCGTGTTTCAATTTGATTCCTAAATTGAATTCTGCCGTAGTGTTTTCTGGCTTCATTACTTCAGAACCCTTGAAATCTCTAAAGTGATGAACTGATTTTTAACTTTTAAATGGTCCGACATTCGAATATCATTGGATTATTCCTAGGCATGGAATGGATTTTCAACTACTTTGGGAGTCACAAAAGTTCATAGACTTACTCACCGAAATCCACAAAAGTTGCAACCTTTTATTATTAGTATAATATAATTATGCGCACATTTGAGCATTTGTACGTTGTTTTTCTCTTTTTTACGCCACTGGAATCCATATTTACGCAGTTGGAAAACCCCTTCCGCATATACCAGTGCAAGTATGATGTGTTCGAACCAAGACTTGCATCTGTGGTCTTTGTCCCAAAATTGTATGTATTTATTTATTTATTTACACAGATTTGTATAGCCCCCAGTTCATAACCTAATATTTTTTAGACACAGAGAGAGAATGGAGGAGTTTAGACAAATATCGTGGGACAGAATATCATGTCAGGAATATCGAGGACAAAAATATTGTGAAGGTAAGTTTCTATAGGTAAGCAAAGTTTTACTATATGTGTTTTCACATATATGCACCTTGATGATATTTATATATATATCTTCAAGTTACATAGATGTTGAGTTAACAACAGTAAATCTATACTTACCTATTTGCACTAACTTCCTCGATATTTGGATGATCGATATTTTTGACATGATATTATGGCGACACAATATTTCTGTTTCCGATAGTCTGTCAGTGGTCCGAGAATAGAATAGCTTGGTGAGGAAGGTATTAGAAGAGGTATGTTTTTAGATGTTCACTGAAGCTGAGACAGTTATTGGCACTTGGCAGGAATAAAAGGATGCTCTTCCACAGGTGGAGTCTACTGAAAAACTCTATCGCCTCTGGATATACAGTTGGACCTTGATCACCCTTTTGTAAGGGCAACACCACTGCTCCTCCAATAAGAATGCCCAGTATCCTTCCCTCAAGCTTGCTACAGGTTTCAGTAACGCTGATGGATTTTTCACCAAAGTTACTGTTGCAGTTCCACCAATCAAGGAGCTTGGGAATTTGGTAAGTTCAGTGATTTTGAGAGGGTAAGGGAACCACAAATGATGCAGTTCCACCAAGAGTGTAATCCAGATTGCTTTCCATAAGTAATGCTTCAGTGTTACTTATCACCCATTGTTCAACATGTGTGCCATGATTTACCATTGCCCGAACCGGTTTATTGTTATCCATTAATAGATCCTCTGAGATCCCCATTGGGATGTACCGTTATAGTTGTAAATACATCATCCTTCAAGGTTGAGGGCCTGAAGAAAAATGGGTGCAAGCAGAACTATTTCCAGCCGACTGTCTCTTCTCAAAATTCCTGGAAGGGCTGCTTCATCCTGAGATCTTCTTTTTGAACCCATAATACGGGATGTGTGTGCTGTGACAGAGTGAAAATATGTAGTGTATGTAGTGATGTACAGAGATTTCTGGGAGTTTTGACCTGCTAAGTGGTGCCAATTCCAGTTCTGGGTAACTTGAGGTGCTTGCTGGGCTGCAAACCTCAAGAAAAGGATTGCTGACATCGTCATCGATGTCGCTGCATGCGCCGACAGTGTGGTCACTGTTTGCTGGCAGAGCGCAGCACTGACCGCGATGACAATGCAGCTAGACGCATGCCGATGCCAGCCCATATTGACTCCGACTTCATCACCAAGGCCTCTGCCAACACCCGGACTGAGGGCATCGCTCGTGGAGCCCACAAAGCACTGCCCTGATGCTTGTTGATGTCAGTGCCTCCCTCGCACCATTGCAGAGTCGATCGCCAACGCGGGTTACTTCCCAAACTTATTGACACCGCACCTGCGTTTGGAGCTGACGCTTTGCTGCCGATGCCATCTCACCTCACCTGCACAGTCAGTACTCGATGCAGCGCCTCTCCTGTAAGTACTTATTGCCTCACCTTCCCTGTGGCAGTAAGGAACCAACACCACCTCGCCCATCGACGCCTCATCTCTGTGATGCCGCTCAATGTGTTTTGTCTTCATAATTTTCCAAGGTACTCTTTTGAGGGTCCTTGTGACCCCGTAGCTGGCCGGCGCCGTACTGTGGATTTGTAATTGTCACGACGTCAAGATAGCCCCAGTTCCAGCTATTGTCTTCTAAGAGCTGCATTTTTACTGTAAGCCTTTTTGAAGTGATAACTTGAGTTATGTATTTGGGATTTTTGTCACTTTGGTCTTCTTTGGTTTAGATAAAGATACTTTATTTGTTGAAACTGGTGTGGCGTCCCTTTGTGGTGTTTTTACTGTGTTACTGTGTGTAATGTACAAATACTTTACATATTGCCTCTGAGATATACCTGACTGCTTATGCCAAGTTACCAAGAGGGTGAGCAGGGGTTATCTTGGGTGTGTAATCTCATTATCCTGACTGGAAGGAAGGGTCCATACTTTGACAGAGTGCATACACTTGCCAACTAGTGACTCCCATTTCTAAAAGTGTATACCTGAGTGAATGGTTTGGGACAAATTTTGAAGGTTCCATCCATCATCCAGATTTGACAATGGCTTGGTTTTAGTTAGTTATGTGTGCTGTAGAAAATATTAGGATTCATCTATCATTGTTTAAGTTGTCATATAATGGTAAAGGTTTGACATTATGTGTAATTTTAAGTGTTCAGGTATTTCTATAACTTGGTATCTCATAGGGGCAGGAGGAGCATCACTGGTGGCTTTGAGTTCATGCAATTAAATGTTTTAAAGTGAGTATAGGTGGTAGTTGGCCTGTGATGTGTTCAGGGACTATAGGGAGGATATATTTTTAGGGTTTGGGCTGTGGCCGCCTGGGAGCTAGTGTTTGTCTTTCTTATATCCTGAAATACCTAACTTACTTCAATTTCTGACACATTTGGTGGGTGGTTGTGGTCCCTAACAATATTTACTACAATGCATTTTATCCATTTCTGATGTTTGTATACTGGAATTAGGATACTCCATTGAAAACCTTTATTTTTAATTTAGAGTATCATAAATCATCAAGATTTATTTTTTATACATATGTTCTCTGGACGACCCTTTTATCAGTTTTACTGTTGCTTCCTTTATATGGAAAGCCAAAGCCCTTACAAAACATTCTAATTATCTGCATCAACCCTTCTTCTGATATTGTTATGTGACTTCCTGATGGTCCCAAACCTTTATCTTCTTCCACTGAGGGTTTAGTACCCCATTGTGGGACAACAGCTTAGTAGACTAGCAATGTTGTTCTATTCCCGGGAAGGCACCAGCTGGGACTCAAGGATCATAGTGCCACAGTGATGGTAGGAGATTGATGTTCTAGTGGTTTGCAACTTTCTTTTATATTAACATAGCCGACCCTAGTGAGAGGTGTTTGTTTTTATATAGCCCAGTGGCAAGCCAGGGGTCACCTCAATACAAGAACTTACCACCTGCTATCAGGTTTTAATCAGCCCTACACCAATGCTCTAAGCTGGCCAGGCACTTTGTAATCCTCTGGAGGTTTGATCTAGACTCACATAATTGCAGTTGAAAGTGGCTAGCCCCACATTTTGCAATTGCTAGTCTATGCTGTGTTTTTGTTATGGCGATGAGCATAAGAATATGTTAGGACATGTTCGATATTCAGTTTTTATTTTGTTTTAACTGTTTGCAATTTGCTACCTTTGCTTACATTCTGCACTTTCCATTTTGTGTTATATACTGACATCTTTTGCCCAAGAGTTTCAAAATATTCTCAATCCACTGTGTCATATTTTACTCTTTCTATGTCAGATGTAACACTAACATAACAAGATCTCATCTTCTATGGTTTGTGACCTGTTATCTGCACTTTTAGCCGCCAAGGTGGAGCAGAGAAGCCCCAATGCTCTCAGAGCAGGAGAAATAAAATTAAAAACACATTGTTATTATAATTTCATTTTTTTTTAGCTTCGTGGCTCGGTTAGGGCGGGGCTGGTGGCACAGGGGGAGGAGTGGTTTGCCCACTCCAAGTGAGCATGACGGTTTGGCCCTCCGTATTGGCCCGGCCAAACAGTCATGCACACTTTGCATGTTCTCCACCGGACTGTAATACACAGCCTGGTGGGGAACATGCACAGGCTCCCTGTCCCCGTCTGAGCGCCGAACCACAACGCTCAGACCAATCACAATGCTGCATTGCAGCATTGTGATTGACTTAGGGGTGCCTATGTGCTTCCTAGTTCCGGGACTCAGAGAGAAGCAAGGGAGAGATGCGGCCAGCCGAAGAGGTAGGTGGTATTTCTTTTTTAATTTAGTCCCCCCGACACCCCCTGCCCTCCAAACCCGTTCCCTGCCAGCCGCTACTGACTTTTATGCTTTTATTTCAAACCGAATAAAGATCTCAAATTGAATCGACAGCCCAGTGAGAGAGGAATGGATCCATCACCGTTGCCATACCAAGGATCCCCACACTGAAATGGCACAAAAACATGTCTGGGAAGGAAATTCCCAAATATCACCATGCATGTTGGATACGGCACACACGAGTGATCCATCAACAGCTACAGAAAAGTGCAGTGCGGTGGGGGGACCAGAATAGGGACGCCTGATGACAACCCTACTCCTTTGCAAGCCTTTGGGATTCCCGTTGGGATTCAGCTGCCCTTGTAGTAGCAGCTAAGGTGCAGAAGGCAAGCCACAGAGACTAGGGTGGCCACAAGATTTCCAGGGAGCACAAACTGCCTCTGCTCAGCGCTGTAAATATTCAGGTCCAATTATTGTTATTGCGTCATGTAAAAAAGGCAACCAAGCAAACCTTTTGGGCTTGGCAACCTAAGGTGCTTTATTGAGTAAAAAAGCATGCATGCATTTATAAACATGGCTTTCAATTTAAAAGATGTTTCACTTAATGGTATATCTAAAGTATGGACACCCTTTAATTTTCATATTTATATGGCCCAATACTGCTACGGCTACTACTTCTACTACTTCTCATATTGTTTCTACTTATAATTAATGACATCCCTGATAACTGTTCTTCTGATTCTACTTCTACTAATAATACTGATGAGCTATTTACATAGTGTATTACATAGTTACATAGTGATGTGTCGTGTATCTCTTAAATTATTGGTGCTCCTATTGCTCAATCTAATGGTACTCATGTTAGCATCCTCTGAATTGCAAAAGATGGATGGCCTCATATAGGCCCTGACTGACAGGCCGTGGGTCCAAGCAGGAGGGAGGGCACAGGGCAGAGGCCAATGCCACCTCCACCATAGCAGATGAACTTCACCCTCCTGAAAGATGCTGTGAAGGGAGCTGCTGAGGCACCGTCAATTACATCTTCAAGAACTGAATCTTAATTTTGGAATCTTTTTATAATTAAGCTATTTTCATTCACACTAACAAAGCAAACAATGGAAAGCACGCCCCTCAGAGGTCTCAGGGGACCTACTTCGAAAAAGGGAATTACAATTTCTGTGTAACTACGAGCCTATGTTTAATTTCCAACAAAAACATCAGACTGACATCAGCAAACGAGGTAATTGTTTTCATGTAAATATCTCAGCACTTTGAATGTGCTCTGTCTTCCATGCTTCGGAAGCACACGATTTAAAATTCATCGCCTAACCGATGTTTTCATAATTATCTTTTGAATGTGTAATGTGCAGTACATTCACATTTTAGCAAATGCCATTAAACTGTAGTTGTTTTTGGATTTTCAAAGATCAGACTGAAGGCAATAGTTTTTGCTTGCGTCATGTATATCGCCATATTAACTAGTTTATTTTTAGAGACGTGGGTATCCACATTCTGCCGCTTATACAATATTGTTTCGTAGGACATAGGTCCTCAGAGACAAAACTGGGATAGTAGGCGCACAACGTGACATACACTCTTCCCGTTTGCCCAAGGACTCTCAGAAACAGAGCGTGTTGTTCATGGCGTAGCCTTTTTATTCACGAAACAGGTAATTCACCAGTGACCAACACGAGAGTAACATTATCTCTTTTGGATATAAAATTATCAAAGCATCACTCTTTAGTGGTATTAACTTGACGAAGGCTGCCGGGCAATTAGGCACAACATTACACTTGGACTTGAGCTTGGCCGTACACTTTAGTGGCCTTGGCCTGTCAAAGGCAGTAAAGAAGATATGCACCAGATTACATTTGAACTCTTGAACTTGGCCATACACTTGAACTTGGCCATCTCGGCCCACCAAGCCCCCACTCTGCTGTGCACATTGTGCCAGGAGGCCCCAACGCGCTACAGCGAACAGTTGCACTTCTTGTAAACCAGGGCCCCTCATGGCACACTGGCATGCCCACCGGGGTACCTGCACTCAGGCAGCCTCCCCAGGGTTCACCTCAGTCCATAGGTTGTGGGTTAGGGCAGAAGAGTCAGGGACCACCAGCAGGCCAATCCCCCCTTCCGCCTACCCTCTGCACATGTTGCTCCTACCCCTTTCTGGGGGCCATCCAGTTGTTTAACCGCCACAGGGCGAGACGCTCCCTGGCGCGCTCGCCCTCCCCCCGCGCTAACTGTGCCCCCAAATGGCCCCTAGCATTGTTTGTATGAGCCACTGCCCGTCTACCGAAATTATGACCTCCAGCCTGATTCCACCTCTCTCTTTTGTTATCTGGGCCGTCCTGTGATACATTACCTGCCCCCTTTCAGTGACCATCGAGTTGTGAAGAGCCTAGTTTACACCATCTCCTTTTTCCCCAGAATTAATCCATGACCCCCTGCCAGGAACCTGTCACCAGCTGTATTTCCACCACCGTTATCCTAAAGGGAACTACTACCCCAGGCCCTCCATCAAATTTCCGCCCGTACGGGTGGCTAGATGCTAGCGCAATCCAATCAGACTCCCCTTGTCTCCTGGGACAGCAGAGGAAGTGTTGGACCCGCTGCGTTCCTCTTACTGATCGCCCGTATCACTGTCCTCCCAAGCTTGTCCTTGGCCTTAACCAGAGCCCCCTTAACATAGACTGCCCGCGTTATCCTAGCGATCACATATAGAAACTTCCCTTCAGACCATTGGTCATTGAGCGGTGGCGTAATAACGCACCCTCTTACAGCCTTGTGATAATTTACCAGGCCCAATAATGCGTTAGATAAAATATCTTGGCAACTAATCTCAGTAGCAGGCACATTGTCCAGAAACCTCACTTAATGCCCACCAAGTTGGGAAGGCCCAACACTATCTCCCGTTTTTACTTTATGACATCCACCTCTCTCCCCAAGGAAACTGGTCCCTTAGGGCCTCAAATAGCAAATCTGCCCACCGGGATGCCTGCAACCTTAGTGCAACCCTAAGTGTACTCTCCCGAGCCTCTCCGGTATGCTTCTTCGATATGCCCAAGAAGTCCAGGACCTCCAGGGGTCCGAACTCTGTCACCAGCCAGGTGACGTCCGGGACCACCGGCAGGTCAGTCCCGTTTGTCGCCAGCCAGCCAAAAAAGAACTACTGCCCCATACCGTTACCTGCTGACATCAGTCATAGTTAACTTACCAACCAGGCACCTCCTTGTGCCTAGAAACCACTCAGCTATGCTACATATTTTGTGTCCATCAACAGACCTTCTTGAGCCGGACTTGCACTGGGCTGGACTCCTGCACTGCCACCCTCTGAGCTATTGCTCCACCCACTGACCAAGGCTGCTCCCTTTGTGAGAGGTGTTGCTTTGCCCCTTACTGTTTAGGACCTGTGATTATAGGCCGCCACAGAGGTATACAAGGCTGGTTTTGCTTCGCCCCTTACTGTTAAGCCCTGTGGTTGCAGGCTGCCACAGGGGTATAAATGGCTGGGTTACCATGATAATGTAGCACCTGCCGGGTAATTACCCTGTGCCCGAGGTGCAATTTGTAAATTGTACTCCATAACCACCTTCACCAGGGAGCCTCCGGTTACCGTATCCTCTGCTATGTGCCTCTTTATTATAAATCCTCCCACCCCTCATGGCCAACACTATGTGACGATGTCGTTGCCTTTGGTCGAGGGAAGCAGCGGCTGGATGATTTAATTTATTGCCTGGTAACTAGCCAGACCCGGTAGCCCCCGCAACAATACTCACCGTTCAGCCCCTACACTGACTATTGGTTATTATGTCCCTCGCAAAAGGCCCTCTACATGAACGGAATAAATACTGTTCCATATCGGCCCAAACTGGTGATTGTAAACTTGGGTTTTGTAAGGGGTCCTCCTGCAACAAAGCCTTGAGAATGTTTTTGCACTGTCTCCCCACACTTATTGGCATCACCGCGAAAACATTACAAGAAAGTACGTCCATGCCAGAATTGGCTCCCCCGCAGTAGCGGCTCAAGGGTAATTGTAAGCAGACAAAATGTCATCTGTTTCCTGACTTCATAGCAGCAGCATGAGCACCTGATGAGACGTTCTCCTTCAGGCCAAGGCCAAGGCTGATTCCCCCTATACTATCATGCCAGCCATGTGATTATGTTGGCAAGACAGAGTTTATGTCCCTTGTGCTGAACTAACCATAAAGTTTCACAGATAACTGGAAGAAGGTATTTGGCTGTGTACCCTGGGGAGATTATCTGGTCTTTTGGCTACCCCTTACCCTTTCCCCTAGGAAGGGGGGGGTTGGGGTTTGTCCCCCTGCCACCGAAGTGACGCTACTAGCGTCCTGCGCAAACCTTGCCACCGCAGCAATAGATGTGGTTTTGCGATGTTCTGTGATAGGGTATTAAAGCAGGGGTTCCGACCATCTGCTTGCGGCTATAGTGCTCAATATACTGACACTTTACAGCAAGCGAGGGCAGCAGCCACTGTCTTGTCTAATCTTTCCGTCATAAAGATTCCCAGTCATGTAGCTGGTAAGTGCAATTGCGAACCAAGCCCAACCGCTCCCTTAGTGACGCACACCTAACGGGGAGGCTCTTGTGCCACCAACCATTGTCTACCTCCGCACCATAGGTAGCTGTAATCATAACATAAATAAGCCCCCAGATGGCAAGTGCAACACAGTGCTAAGTATTTTTTAGTTGCTTAACATAGATAGCCTTACTCGACTCAGACGGTCACCAATCTGTAGACAAATGACATATAACAGCGCTTTGGTAAGCAGAAGAAAAAGGGGGTGTGGACTGACACTAATCTGAAGGCCCATGACATATAATAGCGCCATGGGGAGCAGTCGCGAAGGGTGTAGATCACCACATTATTTCCCCATAGTAGCCTACATAATTGTGCCCACTATAACCTGCCCATTGCTTACCAGCGAAATAGGTGGTTGTGATGGGAGGAAATCCTTGTTGCCCCTTTGTAAATCAATGAATCATACCAAACGGTCAATTTGTGGACGGGAACCCCTGAATATATCAGCAGGGAAATGTTGTGCCTCAAGGCTGTAACCACGTTCAAACCCCCGATCCCAAATAGCGCAGGGTTACTACCAGGGTGCCGCAGCCTCTCAAATTTGACGTATGGCATGACTCGTATGTGCACTGCCACCCCCCGAAAGTGGGGTGCATCTTGGCGTTAAATCCCAGATTGAATGGTGTTTAGTTTGTCTAACTTCCCCCAAGATGCAAAGCTAAGTGTGTCACGCCGGGAACGGCACCTGGGACCTTAAACAATGCAAGTTTACAGCATCCGTGGCTGGCCAGGAATGCAGGTGCAGCTAAAATTAACAAGTAACTCCCCATGTAAATTGAAATGTAAATAATAACAACCTGACTCCTTAACCATAGGAACTGACTGCAGACACGGACCAAGTGTGTTTAAGCACACATTTTCCGCAATAAGATGCACTTCAACATGCCGTGCATGTCAACTGGGTGTGCCTGAGTGACACGTATGGACTACCCCCTCAGCCCAGACGGGTTATACTGGCCAATAATAACCGCACAGAATAATTAAAGGGCCTTCCTAATGATCGATGAAGCAGGTAATTTGACGCTGTATGAGTGTGCTGAAGCCTACGTTGCAGAAATGGGATGAACTTCAAAGTGCAGCGCATGCCAACTGAGTGCGCATGATTGACCAGTGTTATTACGAATGGCACATTTAGAATACCCAATCATCTAAAGACGGGTGTAGCGTGCCAAATAACCGCTCGGAATAATTGTAGGGCTCTCCCCAATACAGGCGAAACAGTTAATTCATGGACTTGGACTGCGCAAAATGATAGTACCTGCGGCACTTCTACCAATTCAACCCCATAACCTGCATGTACATATTTAATACCTCTGTCTTGTCCGACTCACCCGTTCCCCCAAGGCAGGACGATTGATGACGCATGGATGTACAGCAAGTATAGGAAGCAGACGACATGATGCCCAGCAACGACTTCTGATACCCTGAGATACAACTACGATCATTATACATATTGCTATACTTGTTATGCTAATTATTCAGATATAAAAAAGTCACTGTAAATTCAACCACCGTTACACAAGTTACAGTTCACCCGGAATATAACTACAGCCAATACAGGAAGCCGACGGCATGATGCGCAAGGACTTATAATACTATGTGATAACACTACATCCGCGACATATGTTGTTATACAAACACCTCGCCAGCAAGAATACAGATTGCAGGGGAAAAGAACCAATAACCGGTCTATGATGACTTGGAAACGTTCTTTGCATGAAGCGCACTGGCAGATCTAATGTTGCCTTGAAAAAGTTCTTTGGCATGCAGCACATTGGGAGAGCCAAATCCCAGGTCGGAAAGAAAATATATACCATGATCCGGGCTAATGGCTGTGACATGAAGCACATCAATCCTTATCTGCCGTCCCAGCTCAGGATAGCGATGCGAAAGCCGAGGGCCGCCTCTCACCGCAAGCCGCATCTTAACCGCTACTGGGGCGGCCCCCCTCTGTCCCTGCTACGGGGTGGCCCTCTCTCTGTACCTGTGACTAACGTCTGGCTGTTGCGGTCGAACCGCGCCTCATAAGTTGCGTGAATAGTATCGCTCCGCCGCCTTCATACGGGCTCGACCCCACAATGTAGAAGTGGGAGGAGCCTAGCCTGTTCATAGGGTGTGTTTACCTCGCCGCAGTCAGCATTTGCGGTAATCCAGCAGCGAGCCGCTCCCGATCCGGAAGGGGGTATGCGCGGGAGTAATCGTTTGGATGCAATAATACGCCAAGCCCGTTTGTATAGATGTAAAGCGGTATAGACGCTGCTCTAACAAACAATTGCACCACCAACTATGGGTGCGAACGGTCAAATTGTTCAAAACCGCAAGAAACAACTCGGCGACCACCGCGCTTGGTGGCGGGCCGCCTAGCTCCACGGGCCGCATCGAGACAGACGACCTGAACATCCATTTTGGGTAAAACGCAATTATAATTCAAAAAACTTATAGCGGGAATACAGTCGACAACAAAAAGGGGGGGGAGGGGCGTCCGCTTGCATACAGCATCTAGATGCCTCGCACTACGCACAATATGGTTCCTAACACAAAGCTGCCTTTTATAGGAAATACCCGTGAAACAACGGCGCGTCCCCCGCGTATGGCAGCGGGACGCCTCGCACACTAACGGAAATAATTAATTAAATAAACGATCGTCAACACACAAATTAACGGACCCCATGTTTTGGGTAAAACGCAATTATAATTCAACAAACTTATAGCGGGAATACAGTCGACAACAAAAAGGGGGGGGAGGGGCGTCCGCTTGCATACAGCATCTAGACGCCTCGCACTACGCACAATATGGTTCCTAACACAAAGCTGCCTTTTATAGGAAATACCCGCAAAACAACGGCGCGTCCCCCGCGTATGGCAGCGGGACGCCTCGCACACTAACGGAAATAATTAATTAAATAAACGATCGTCAATGCACAAATTAACGGACCCCATGTGGGCGAGCTACGCCTAGGCCCCCTCAAACCTCCTGTGCCACACGTAACACTCCGCCGACTCGAACTCCCTCCACGTCGATGATGTGGCCCTGCAGCTTGCCGGAGGTTCGAAGGGACAAAGAGGCTGAGGATCGCAGGGCGCGGATTCAAATAGCCTTCCAGCGCGCCCTGGCGACGTCACTTCGTTCAGCCCCCTTTTCTGCCCTGGGGGAAGGTCCAGTCCCGTGGCGCTACTAAGGGCGCCCCGCCTCTAGGCGCGGGGGGCGCCGGTCATGAGTGCAGTAAGGTAGCATGTAGAGATGCAGTGCATTTACGTTAGATGTAGTACGCCAGGTGGGAGGCGATGAGGCCTCGCGGAGCTGCCGCCTTTAGAAATGGGGAAGAGGTTTGATTCCCGACCTTGGCTCAGCACCCTGTGATTCTAGGCAAATCACCTAGGGCCTGATTTATAATTTGGTGGACAGGTACTCCATTACAAACTTGACGGATGATCTGTCTGCTTTTCTACAAGTACATTAGGATATATTAGGGATAAAGTACCCCCTGCCATGTCTTATAGAGATATTGCAAGTCACTGAGGAGTTCTATAACCATATAGAGGATCGAAGACGAAGGGCAAGTTCCTTTATAAGATTATGGAACTCCGAGGTGGCTTGCAATATTCTTATCATGTACATCAGGGTTTACTTTATCCCATATAATGCACGGTCACACAATCACCTTTTCCACAAACCAGTTAAAACGTTGGTGTGCAGCTCTTTCCTATGAAAGAACGAGCATGTTTACATGTTAACTTTTTTTAAAAAGCTGCAGTAGCCTGGAATTTGTAGAAAAATGCTGAAAAATTCTAGCTTTTCTCTATCAAGGAGTGACAAAAAAACCTTGCTCTCCCTGCTTCTCATTGTAAGCTTGAAAAATAGAACAGAAGAAAGAAAACCAATGTTCAGTTTTCGTTGCTAAACAGCTGCTTCGATTAAGCACTATGACCTGACCTGCCTTTCACCTCGGCTGCTGGCAGCAGGCACAGTGACATCAGAAATCGACTTTAATAAATTATAATAGTCGAGTTCTGACACCTTTTCTTTATAATAGGCGGAAAGGTGAGTCACAAGTCGCTGATTATAAAGAAATTAGAGACTGGTGAATGTACAGGGACTACAATATCCCATACATTATATAACGAATAACGTACCCCCTTGATATTTCAAGTCACTGAGGACTTCCATGAAGATATAGAGGAATGAAAATGAAAGCCAAGGTCCTTTACACGGTTTTGGAATTCTGAGGTGACTTGCAATATTCTTATCTTGTGCACCTGGGGGTAATTTATCCTATATAATTCATGGTAACACCATTACCTTTCCTTCAAACCACTTAAAACCTTGGTGTGTAACTCTTTCATATGAAAGAGAGAGCATATTTGCAAACATGAAGAATAAAAATAAAACTTTCAGTGCAAAATTAAACACATCAAAAACCTGTCGGATAGTTTTTACAAAAAGATAATATAAACAGTTCAATACAAGTCACTATTTGAAGAAAACAAATGGCAATAGCTTGAATTTGTAGAAACATGCAAAAAGATTCAAAGTTTAACTTTTATATAATTATCTAAGGAGTATCAAAAATAAACATTTTCTTTCTGTTTGTTACTGAAATGCAACAAAAGAATGATAAGGTACTCATCATTGTTTTTTTTTTAAACAGCTGCTTTAATTATGCTCGTGACCTGACCCACCTTCCACCTCACTGCTGGCTCTGGCAGCAGGCATTGTGATGTCACAACTTAAGTACAATAACTTATCACAGTCTATGACAATTGGCGTATGTCACAAGTCGCTGATTACAAAGAAATTAGACAGGCCGGACTGCAAGCCCACCAAACTCTAATAGATGCCCTTAATCTCCCTAGCGGCGATAGTGGGCTTGATAATATACCGCAGAGAATTCCAATAGAAGCCCATGTTGACACCAGAACATGGGCTTCTATGGGAATGCTCAAGGGCATATTATCAAGCCCATTATCGCCGCTTTAGCGGCTGTTTTCTGCTGCTAAAGCGGCGATAATTTTAACGCCGTGCTTAATAATATGCCCCGAAGATTTTAATGTGGTAAACACCGAACTCTATGTTATTGCCCAAAAACTCAGAGTAGCTAATTATGGCACCCAATAAATTCCAAACCCTGGGGGATAATTGTAACACCGTTTCATGATAATATGCCCATTCGTGTCTCGGTAAATACTGCATTGTTTTCTCCTGTTAAATTTTAGCAGGTTCATCCTCATATCAACATCGTACACCTGCAACAGGGGTACCACCGTTATGAGCTACCTTAATGGGACTACAATTTGTGACCAGCCATTTACATAGACTGCTCCCCAGTGGACATACAACCAAACCAAATTATGATGCTGTAATTGGAGCTTGTAAGCAGCAGGTTACACACACATCTACACAGTTGGTGCCTTCATTCAGTGTTATGTCGTTTTGGTTTTAGTCCCCATCAACTGCAGTTTATATACACATTCCTGCAGAAGGAATATTAGTCAAAGGCTCTGCATACTTTTCTATTTAATGCCTCACTCCAGTGTGCCAATTATCTTCCAGTGGGTTACACCTACATATCCAGGACAGATTCAAAAGCATTTTCCTTGAGTAAGGTGTATCTTTCCCCAAGCTTAGCCAGGAATTTTCAAGAGTAAAACACATATTTTCAAGGTTTCCATGAATAAGTGAGTCATACTACTGGAAACTATTCCCAGAAAAAAAATCAGTCCTAGCTATTCAAGTGAAACTCACATATAAGCGTGTAGTAAGTAAGATACAATAGATAAATCTTTCAGAATTATTTTTATACTGAGGGGCGGCTCCTCTGTTAAGGGGGTGGAGCATCACCCCACTGCTCTCAGAGCAGTGGAAAAAGGAAAAATAATATGATAATAACATAGTTATTATCATAATATCTTGCATAGCTGTGGGGCTGGGTTAGGACAGGGTGGGGCTGGTGGCACGGGGGAGGAGTGGTGGCCCTCTCTAAGGGGCATATCATCAAGACAATTATCGCTGCTTTATCGGCCGTTTTCAGCCGGAAAGTGGCAATAATTGTATCGCACTATTAGCAAGGTCACGCTATCGCATGAATCCTTGCCTAAGCGCCCTTTCCCGTAACGCCTAGCTTTGCATCTCTAATGAGATGCAAAGTGGGCGTTCCTCCCCAAAATAACGGGAGAAATGTTGCTAACCGACATTTCTCCTATTTACAAGCTGCACGCTAAAGAGCATAGCGATAAGAAAAGTAGCGCTAACCTTGGTTAGTGCTGCTTTCCTTACGCCTGCTTTAAGGTTGACTTAGCCATTATATCCAATGGAAGGTGGATATAATGGCTAAGTCCACCCTGTCCTATCAGCAAGGTATCACCTGTTTTTTGTGCGATTATCGCTGTTTTTCCTGCGATGATCGCACATTTTGTAGCTATCGCTGGTATTTTTATCGCTTTTGAGAAAAGCGTAGCTGATAGCGCGCTATCTCAGCGATAAAATACAGCGATAACAGGCGATAATTATCCTAGTGCAAAGTGCGCTTAGCGATAATTATCGCCCCCTCTTGATGATATGCCCCTAAGTACACATGAGGGTTTGGCCGGCCGTCTTGGGCCGGCCAAACAGTTATGCACACTTTGCATGTTTTCCACCCGGCTGTAATACACAGCCTGGGTGGATAACATGCACAGGCTTCCAGTCCCCATCTGAGTGCTAAACAACGGTGTTCAGAGCAATCACAATGCTGCATTGCAGCGATGTGATTGGCTTAGGATAGCCTGTGTGCTTCCTGCTCCGCGAACTTGCCAGAAAGAGAAGCAACGACGGAGGAGAGACAGAGGCCATGAAAAAGTACGATTTTTTGTAAAAAAATAGTTTTTTTTCAAACCCTGGCCACCCTCGTTCCCCATCAACTGCCATAGTCTATACTAGTCTCTGCTTAGCACCCTAAATCGATTGTTTCAAATAAACCCGCCTTGAAACAGAACTCTTTAAAATCGATTTAAAATCTTTAAAGGGATCGGGATGTCTTTAAAATCCCCTGCTGATTCATTCTAAGTGTGGCTCCAACGTTTAGATGCACTTTGGTAAAATCAGGTAACAAAAGACCATCCCTTCGGATAGAAATGTAATGAAATCAGAGTTATGGGAGGGTTTATAAATATGGATGGAAGTTTCAACAAGAGCTGACATCTGGCACTGCAAAGAGTAATTGAAACTGATGCAGAGTCTCAAACAAACGAGTTCAGTTTTCTCGATAAAACCATGGGGCATATCAGCAAGGCGAGGCAATAGAATTATCGCCGCTTTAGCGGCCATTTTCGGCCGAAAAGCGGCGATAATTTTATCGCCTAATTAGCAAGCTCACGCTAAAGCGTGAAAACTTGCGTTAGCGTAGGAATTCCTAATGCCCAGCTTTGCATCTCAAATGAGATGCAAAGTGGGAGTTCCTGACCTGACATGACAGGAGAAATGTCGTTAAGCGACATTTCTCCTATCATCAAGCCCCACGCTATGAAGCATAGCGGCAAGAAAAGTAGCGCTAACCCCTGTTATCGCTACTTTCCTTACGCCTGCTTCAGGACTGACTTAGCCATGATATCCTATGGAAGGTGGATATCATGGCTAAGTTTGTGGGGCCCTATCATCAAGCTAACGCTACATTGCGTGAGATTATCAGTGGGTTACCAGCGATTAGGCAGTTAGCGTGAGGATTTTTATCGCTTTTGAGATAAGCGTTGCTAATAGCACGCTATCTCCGCGATAAAAATCCACGCTAGCCGGCGATAATTATCGTAGTGCTAAGTGCGCTCAGCGATAATTATCGCCGGTTGTTGCTGCTATGCCCCCATGTATGTTAATAGAAGAAGACATTGACAGTGGCGTCTCTAGAGGGTGGCTGTTGGCTGTGCCAAAGCTCTATTTGTTCTGCCCCCCGTGTCCCACAACCAGAGCTACTGAATGTACCAGGAGGAATCAAAGAAACAGGTATGTCACCTTCCACAAACATTAATCTGCACAACGACCTTTCATTGTAAAGCAGTGGTGTTTGCCTAAAATGTTGAAATCTGACTGTATGTATGTGTACATCGCTGTATTTGAATATACGTACATAGATGTATTTGCACACATACATACCAAGCCAGATGTAAACATCTTAAGCAAACACATATCTATATCTATATCTAGAGATAGATATATAAAGCTCATTTGTAGGTGGCCCCATTAGTTCTGATCTGTGGCCCAATGTGTACCCCCTAAAATGTACTTCTAGAGAGGCCGCTGGACATTCAGCCCAAACGCTATTCGGTGGTAAAAAAGGCAGAAAGCACACTATTTTCACCAAACTGCAGCGAAGGGCTTCGCTTTTCGTTGTCACAGCAGCATCAATCTGCTACATTTTCAATTCGCCAGCTGCCTCCTTGCGGGTTGCGACCCTAAAACGCTCATAGCGAAACCATATTTATGAGTGCAAATAGTGGAAAGGCAAATTCATGGGCACTAATAAATCACTTTTGACAAGCTTACAGAATTCTTCGCCGCCTTTTAGCTGGAGTGACCGCTTTGATCATATGGATTTTTCAATAGCCCCGTGACACCTTTGCAACATTCAATTTCTGTGCACAGATGTGTGCAGATGAAAGAAGGCTCGTGAACCCTTGACTTCTTCCATACAGTCTTGACTAGTGATGCGCCTCAAATCTAATGCGAAGAGAAGCAAACAATTTGTTTTGGTTTGACTTGTTCGACAATCGTTTAAGCACTTCACCCAAAATGTATGTTTTAGACCCAGATGGTTACATTTCACTCATACCTGAACATTTCGACTAGACTGCTCTGAGGTTTAAAACCTTTTTTTCAATATAGCTTTTATTTAAAGGATGCACTTTGCAGCGATAGAACTATGTGGGGGTATAATCAGATATCCTGGGCCAGCAAGATGGCTCAGTGAGTTAAGTGCTTGGTGCTGACATCTACTGTGATCTTCTGGTCAGAAGCGTTCAACCAGAAACTTGCGAGAGGCTAGGTTCCTCTAAATCTGTTTTTTTAAAGAAAGGGTGAGAATGTGTTTGTCTACACTTGGGAGCAGGACAGTGGTGGTGGTAGATAAAGGCAGAGGGATTATGGGGGAGGGAATAAGTCTCCAGTTGTCTTTCGTGGTCTATTGCCCTGTGTAGCAGCTCTTAACTCTTTGATTCATGTGGACTCCCATTCAATCATAGTTTGAATCCGGAGACCCCGCTGGATCATTTTGGAACCCGGAGATTTCATTGGATTATTTTTGGAATCTGGGGAGCCCCACTGAGCCATAACAGGAAGCCGGCGACTCCAGCCTCAGTAATTTCAATGATTTGAACCATAAACAATGCACAAAAATAAAGGAACAAGCACTCATCAAACAAATACACAAATGACAAAAATATTTAATTTAATTCACAAACGTATAAAAAAATAAAAAATCAATGGGAAGGTTGGAGCTTTTCTAAATGTAAACGAGTCCACCCGTTATCCATACTATATTCTGTTTGATGCACTTGCACTGTTCTCACAAATCAATATGAGGATACCAACTTAATTTTTAGCCTGCAACTTTAAATTCCTACACATTGATAGAACATTTGAACAGTATTCTAAAATCTTGTCCCCTAACGTTAGACATTTCTTAACCATTTTATGATTGCTAAATACCATGTATTTCGTATTGGCTACATTAATTTCTAGGCCATTATCTTGGCAGAAAACACAAAGTTTATTAAGAGGTGTTTTCAGATCTCTTAGAGTTTTTGAGATTAAAAGATTGTCTTCTGCAAATAGCAATATCAGGAATCTAGTGTTGGCTATGTTGGGGACGTCCCCATGACAGTCCGGAGAGAAAATCTACCAGACCATTTAGATATAAAGAAAAAAGTGTAGGGCCAATACACACCCTTGCCGAATACCTTTTGACACCGGAATCTTGTTGGTTAGTAGGCCCTATGAACCCCATCTGAACCGGGCAAGTTACTATCATGAAGCCTAATGAGTAAGGATAAATTGTCATGTGGCATGCCCATCACCTTCAATATTGCCACAGCCTCAGAAGCGGGAGGAGGTCAAATGAAGATTATAGAACGACAAAGGCAACATACAGGTTGTCCCTGCAGATCCACAGTCTTTCAGAAGATTAAGGCAAACCAAAAGACCTGGTCTATCGTGGAAGTTTTAACTCTGAACCCTGCTTGTAGTGGGCTTATGATGTCATTTTCAGATATCCAAAGTTTGATTTTTACCAAGTCCATTCTACAAAAAACTTTTTGTATACAGTCAATGAGGCTGATGGGCCTATAATTGACAGGTAGAGACTTATCACCCTTTTTGTATGCTGGTATCACCTCAGCTCCATGCCACGATTCGGGGACAGAAGCACCCAATGCAATCACTTTGGATAGGGATAATATGTAGATGGCCCAGGTGCCAATGTCATATACAAAGACATCTAATGGTAAACTGTCTGGGCCTGGATCCCTTCCACTCACAGAGGTAGAGAGGGAGTTAATTAAGTCCTCCCTAGCGAAAGTCGGGATGTCAACATTTTGGAAACTGCTGTACGTCAAGGCGCCCTCAGTAGTGGCAACTCATCATCGCACATGGCAGAAAAGTGGGTAAACCATTCCTAGGATGACACATGGTTTTGTGGTTCAAGCCCCCGGAAATTCATGACACTGGCTACCAGCTTGAAGAAGCGCAAATAATCCTTAGATGAACATGTATCTACAAGCTCCCGCCATCAATTGTTGTCCCACTCCTTCTTAAAATTCACCATGCTCTGCTTATACTGCTGTCAATAAATGGGAATATCAGCCCTGGACCACTCCTACCAGTGCAACTCTTGAACCATCCACCTTAATACTTGCCCTACCTTACAGCGGCGCATCCATGTGAATATCGCAGTCGATTCCTCGTGGTAATGGACATTGCGTCAGGTGAGTGCCATAATGTGCATAAAGGTTTTGAGAGCTCTGCAATATAGCAAATTGAGATCAACTTTCTAAGAAAGTAGGTTTTTCACAATCATGAAGCATGGATGTTATTCTGACATGTGAGCAATAGGCTAGCTGGTGCGCTCAGTAATATGCGCTCAGTGATATATCAGTTAATCATAGATCTCCACTTACCATGGTTGTGTGGAGCTTAAATGGTTTAAATGTCAGCCTCTCCAACTCCTGGATGGAAGGTTTCATCTTGGAATCAATTCCCGACAGGCATTATAGGGAGATCATTGTAAAGACAAATTAAACATTCTCACCACGGTCATCTATATGGTTTGAATCCTTCCTCATACAACAACTGCAGACTTGAGCAGCATGAGAAGTCAGTGAATGTTTTAAGTAACAGCAGTTGTATGTTATCCCACCCCATGTCTTTGAGGCCTTTGTTGACCTGGATACCAACTATTTTAGGTTACCGATTACCACAGGGGCGTAGCTTCAGGGGGGATGTTTGGGCTGTTACGCCCCCCCAATAAATGTATTTTGTGATAAACAGTTGGGTACAGGTGAGTTCAGTTGGGTAGGCTGAGGTCTTCTGGATTCCAACAAGAATGTTTATTCACGCAGAACAGAAAAATACTCTCTCCTTCTCTCCGTTTGCAGTGTTGGTTATTTCACAAAATAATGTGTTTTTTCTCCTCACTTAGTACCCTACCAATCTGCATTCCTCTCTCTTTCCACACTGCCCCTTAAGCCCCTCTTGTGCACCCTGATTGTCATATAATGTATTTTAACTTTATATGCCGGTTCGATTGTTGGAAAATCTGAAGCTTACACCCCCTACTCTTACTAACCAAGCTCTGCCCCTGGGTTATCCACCTAAAATGTTGGTCCAACTTGTTGTCGTGAAGTTGTGCCTTTTAACCAGTTTATGCAATACCAAAGAAAACTGAATTGAATAATGTAATGTTGGTGGAGTTCAAAGCCGGCAGCACCCATACCATAATAAAATGAACCATGCTTAGTTTACAAACTATCTTTCTAAATACTGAAAATCCCACAGTAAGTAAAAATTTTAAACATATTAAAATTCCATTGCAGAAAAGAATTCAGCAATATAGAAAAAAAGTATGTATGTTTACATGCTGAAAGGAGATTGACACATGTGTATAATAATTGACTTCCAAACAATTGCATAAGTACTCAATATTTAAAAGTATGGCTTTTGAAAAGCACAACAACACCATCCCAGCTAGATGCTATGGAGCATATTTATTAGAGTTGTGTCGCCCTTGCTCCACGCAATGGGGTGCAAGAGTGGTGCAACTCTCAAGTTAGATTTATGACGCTTTCCTGCACAAAAACAAGTCTGCTTACAACGCAGCCACACTTGCACCATGGTGCTAGAGTGCCTGTGTTGGCATAAGGAGCACATTGTGCACCAGCCCAGGAATGCGCTGTATAATGTTAGATATGGAGCATTCCTGCCCTTTACGTATAACACAGCGCAGAGCAACAAGTTGACATGCTGCACTGAGTTGTGTGATTTATTAATAAATATACCTCTACATTATTTTACTGCTGAAAGCCTAAAGTGTGACTCTAGTCAATCTTGTCTTTTGTCTATTCCAACTGTGCGTAATTAGTACTACTGGTCTAGATATGTGGCATATGCCTGAGGTCTCAATGCTTCCAAATCCTATGCATATCACAGTCTGAGTCGCTTGAGGTGACTGAATCTTTCCTGGGAAAAGGGCTGTAAGTGGGGTGAAAAAAGTGGGGGGCTCTGGTATGTTATGTTATATTGATTTGTATAATGCATTATTCACCCAAGAGGGTATCCAGGTGCATGAAAAGGTATGTAGTTTTGTGGTACTGTTAGACCTGACATCCTTGGCGTGGGTTTTTCCCCTATCTTTTGCCTCTGCTACATGGATTTTTGATGCTGTGCTGGATTTCGTTTTGCTGGTTTAGATGCTTTGGACACTCTGCCACTGCTAATCAGTGCCAGAGTGTAAGTGCTCCCTGTGTAAAATATCGTATTGATTGGATATACCTGATTGGCATATCTGTATCACCATGAAGTCCCTAGTAAAGTGCACTGTGTGTGCCAGGGCTGGTGATGACAGATGCTACTAGTGGGTCTGCAGCGCTGATTGCGCCACCCACCTGTGTAGCCCTAAAACAGTGTCTCAGGCCTGCCGCCGCAGGCCTGCCTGCAGTCCCCGGACTGCCATGTCCTCCTGGCCAGTGTCCACACTGACCGGGCCTAACCCTTCCCTTTTCGTACACATCAGTCATCCCCATGGAAGGCCCAAGGTACCCCCCTGGGCAGGGTGCAGTGTATGTAGAAGGTAGAGCATGTACTAGTGCAGGTAACATGTTCTGGTAGTGAACACCGGCCATTTTGTGTGTTCACTACTGCAAGGTTATCTTGTTCCATAGGCTAACATGAGGGAGGCGGGTGCCAATGGTTATCCGCCTATCTTCTCATAAGAACAAGATAAGACATGAGTGTTTGGTATCCCTGAGCTCAGCATTTAATAACCCCTCTCTTAGGAGAGGTTGTTTTTAAATCCTGAGTTGGAGAATAGTACTTTTTAGAGAGTAGCTGTTCTCTTGTCTGACCCTTCTGTGTGCCTGGGCGCGCTTGTGGATTGACTGTCTGGTTTGAGAGTGACAGGGGCTGGGGATCCCCCGGGAGGTTGGCTGAGTCAGCCCTCTGCTGAATGGCGACAATCGCAAGGAGAGTGGAGGGAGGAGATAGCACCTGGGATTGAATAGGGCTGTGCCTGCCTGCCACTCTGATGGCCCCACCTCCTGCTGGGCGGCTGACGACCTTGCCCCTCGCTCTGAAAAGAATGTAGAAGCCAGGAAAACAAAGTGCTCCAGCAACACCCAGAACTGGATCAGACCGGGCTCAGGACCCACTTGCACAAAGACTTCAAAGACTTCTAGGGGTATAAGTACAAGACCCCTGACAACAGATTCTTAGATTCGACCATCAAGAGGAACCTCTGCTGAAAGACGGACCGCTGAAGAACTAAAAGGAAGATTGCCGTGCTGTGTGCTCTAAAGGCTGACCTGTTCTGGCGTACAACTGAAGCTAAGGAGAAGAAGGGGTCCTGCTGTGTGCTGACCCTATCCACTTGACCAAACAAGACTTTGCTGTGTGCTGTGTCTTCAACTGAATCTCCAAGGGCCTGAGAAGAGCTGGCCTCCTGTTTCGCAACCCAGGGATAGAAAGGTTGCCAAGAACTCAAGACTCTGCTGTGTCCCACCTGCGCTGCTGTGTGCCGCAGGGACCGTGGACTGTTCTACCAAGCTTCTCAACATCTGCCTGTGAGGTGGGCTGGCTGCTCTCTGTCTTGCTGGAGAGTACCGCACCGATCCGGGCCTGACACCGGTTGCCGCATCAAGAAGATCGACGTGCTCATCGGCACGTGCCTTGCCGCGACCCGGAGGCCTGACGCAGATCGAGAGTCGTATTTCCCTGCTCTACAAGGCCGCGCTGTGAGTGGCTGACTCCAGTGACGTCGACATCGTCACTGGGGGCTCGTCGAGGGAGTTGTGGAATCCTTGCACCGAACAGCCCGAGGAGCGCTTGTACAACGAGTGCAGTGACACCGCCGGAGCAACGTAGCTGCCTAAACATCGAGAGCCTACGAACTGATTCATTCTCAGTGAGTATCGAAACACTCAAGAGACTAGAGACTATCGTCTGACGATCCCAACCGACCGAGAAAGCGAATATTGTGTAAACCTGTGATGCTTGATTTCAACTGCGGAACCTAGATAAAGATATATTATTTTTGGATATAACTCACCTGTGTGGTCTAAGTTTGTGGTGTGCGGAGGGGGGATCATTGTGGTGTCTACGTGCAAATACCTTACACATTGCCTTGGGGATAAGCCTGTCTGCTCGAGCCAAGCTACCTAGAGGGTGAGCAGGGGTTATCTACCGTGTGTGTCCCTGTACCCTGACTAGAAGCAAGGGTCCCTATTTGGTCTAAGGTGTATACCTCTGCCAACTAGAGACCCCCAGATCTAACATTGGTGGGCAGCGGTGCGGATTAGAACCAGTATTTGCACTTGACCTGCAGTGATTCTTCGTACATCACTAATCTAGTAAGCAGTTGCATCGCACGAAGTTTTCGCGAAGACTATTTTTGGAGGATCGACGAAGCATCATGTCTCTGAATGGAGTAGGCGAGGAGCCGGAGTTGCAATTCGAGGTGAAAAAGTTGCTCGAGTATAAGAAGGAGCAACTAAAGCAATTCTGCAAGCAGCTTGGATGCCCAGCGAAGGGCAGCGCCAACAAGACGGAGCTACAGAAAGCTCTAAGGGCCTGGTGGGAGGCCAAGAATAGCGCAACCGAGGAAACTACGGAAGGGGATGGCACACCGGAGCACGGATTTGGATCCGATGATCTGCCACTGAATAGGCCAGCGTCTAGGGCTGGCAGCGCCCATTCAGTAGGAGCCTCTCTCCAGAGGAGCTGGAGGAAAACCAGAGGGTTAGAGCCCATGAGATTGAACTTTTTAAGCTCAAAGCTCAAGCGGAAGAAAGGAAACTGCGCCTTGACAGTGAGAAAGAGGCGGAGGAGAGGAGGAATGCTCTCGCTTTGGAAGAGAAGAAACTCCAGTTGGCTCATGAGTTGAGCATGAGGGAGCTGGACATTAAAGCCAAACAAGTGGCGTCCAGTCCGAATGGTGGCAGCGCACAACCAGTACAGGCGGGTAAAGTATACATACCGAAAGATTTGGTGCAGAATTATCAGAGGGGTGAGGATATCTATGCATGGTTTAGATCCTATGAGCTTGCCTTAAAGATGAATGAAGTGCCTGAGAAGAGTTGGGGAGCAGGTTTGTGGAAGCATTTTGAGGCCTCTGGGAGGGATGTCTTAGCACCCTTAGAAGCAGCAGGGACCTTAACCTACCCCACTATGAAGGAGGCCCTATGCCTCAGGTATGGGCTTACACCAGAACAGTACCGCCAGAAGTTTAGGAACTTCAAGAAACTTGATTCAAGTACTTGGGTGGAGTGTGTGAGTATGTACACGCGTGCACTGGAAGGTTGAATAAAGGGCAGCAAAGTTACTGATTATGTGGGGTTGTGTCACTTGATTAGTTGGGAGCACTTGAGTAGTCTATGTGTTCCAGAGCTGCGCCAGCATCTTTTAGACAGCAAGTTAACTGATCCCAGTGAGCTTGCTAAAGAGGCAGACCGCTGGACTAGCACCAGGGTCAACAAAGGGGTGGTAAGTATGCCAGCCAAGGGTGGACAGGGTCCCCAGCAGAAAGGTGGGGAGGACAAGGGTAACAGTAAGGAGTTCTCTAAAGGGCCCCAAAACAGTTCCCCGGAGAAGGAGTCCCAAGCCCCCAAGCCGAAGAGGTCTTGGCCCCCTAAGGGCAACAGACCACCACCTACTTGCTATGCTTGTAGGGAAGTGGGGCACATCGCCCCTAAATGTCCCAAGAAACCCCCAGCACCAGCTGCTGCTCCAGTCCCAGGGTTAGCTAGTGTAGCTTTGGGAGGGGATTTGATTTCCAGTGGGGAAGAGGGATTAGCTATGATGACCCTTGTCTCATTAGGAGACCAAGAGATGGTCCAGGATACCTTGATACCCGCTAACACTAAGAAATACGGGCAAAAGGTGACCATCAATGGGAGGGAGATAGATGCTCTGAGAGACACCGGGGCTAGTGTGACATCTGTCAGGTGTCAGTGGGTGTCTGAAGAGCAAGTCATTCCCAATGTGCTCCGCCCAGTAGTGGCAGCTGACACTTCATTTCGCCTCTGCAAGATGGCGCGTGTTCCCTTTACATGGGGGGGAGTCTCTGGTACCTTGGAAGTCTGTGTCAGTGATGCCTTGCCGGTAGATTGTCTGTTGGGTAACGACCTGGAGAGTTCTCCATGGAAGGACGTAGAGCACAGAACTCACTTGGAGATGTTAGGACTGCCAGCGTGGATCTGTGTATCCACACGTGCCATGACAGCCAGTAAGGGTGGATTAGTAGAACTGCTGCCTGGAACGATGGCCCAGGAACCTGCCAGGAGAGGAAGGGGCAGAGGGCGCGGGAAACCGGCCCCCACTGTTCCCACGGTCCAGGAGGAAGCAGAACCTGAGGGGGATGCCCTGGAACCTACAGGGGAGCAGGTGGCCGAACTGGGGGAGTTGCCTGAGCTGACCCATTGGCAGCAAGAGGGTGGCCCCTCCAGGGAGGAATTCTGCCAGGCTCAGAAGGAGTGCCCTTCTCTTGTCGGTGTGCGGCAGCAGGCTGCAGACCAGGCAGCAGGCCTAGGGTCCAAGGAACATTTGATTTACTGGGAGGATGACTTACTGTATAGTGAGCCTAAGTTTGCTGAGCCCGGTGCAGCCCGTGTGCTGGTGGTGCCCGAGCGCTTCAGGAACTTCTTACTGGGTCTGGCTCACGACGTGCCTCTCGCAGGACATCTGGGGCAAGACAAGACCTATCACAGGCTTGTCACCCACTTCTACTGGCCCCAGATGAAGAAGCACGTCGGTACCTTTTGTAAGTCTTGCCAAACCTGTCAAGCCAGTGGTAAGAGCGGAGGGAAGTGCGTGGCGCCCCTCCAGCCGTTTCCTGTAGTGAGCACCCCTTTCGAGCGGGTGGGCATTGATATCGTAGGGCCCCTGGATCCCAAGACCGCCTTAGGCAACAGGTTTATCCTGGTCTTGGTGGATCACGCCACTCGGTACCCGGAAGCAGTCCCTCTCAGGACAATCACAGCACCCGTGGTGGGCCGTGCATTGATGGGGATCTTTTCCCGCGTGGGGTTCCCCCGAGAGGTAATCTCCGACCGGGGTACCAACTTCATCTCTAGGTATATGAAGTCTCTGTGGGAGGAGTGTGGAGTAACTAATAAGTTCACCACTCCTTACCACCCTCAAGGAAATGGGTTGGTTGAAAGGTTCAACCGCACCCTGAAAGGTATGATTATGGGCCTAGCGGAGCCCATGAGACGGAAGTGGGACGTCTTGTTACCATGCCTGTTGTTTGCCTACAGGGAGGTGCCTCAGAAGTCCTTAGGGTTCAGCCCCTTTGAACTGCTGTATGGCCACCCTGTTAGAGGACCTCTCACACTGGTGAAGGAGGGGTGGGAGAAATCCCGTGGGAAAGCCCCCCAGGATGTGTTCAGCTATGTGCTGGCCATCCGCAACCAAACGCAGCGCTTCAGGAAGCTCGCTCAGGAGAACCTAGAAGCCAGCCAGGAGGAGATGAAAAGATGGTACGACCAGAATACCACTCTGGTAGAATTTCATCCCGGGCAGAAAGTGTGGGTGATGGCGCCGGTGGAGCCTTGTGCGCTCCGTGACAAGTGGACCGGGCCATATGAGGTGGTAGAGCGCAAGAGTGAGGTGACCTACCTGATCAACATGAAGACTCCTAGGCAGCCCCTTAGAGTCTTGCATGTGAACCGCCTCAAACCCCACTTCGAGAGGTCTGAAGTGACGATGCTCATGGCTACAGACGACGGTGGGGAGGAGGATAGTGATCCTCTCCCTGACCTCCTGGCAACCAAGGAGCAAGACGGGTCAGTGGATGGTGTGGTCCTCTCGCCCACCCTGACCCCAGAGCAGCAGAGAGACTGTCGCCAGGTGTTGGGTCAGTTTGCCTCCCTGTTCTCCCTGACACCAGGTGTCACCAATTGGTGCGTCCATAATGTGGACACTGGAGATAGCCTGCCTGTGAAACAGAAGTTTTACAGAGTAGCTGACAAGGTCAGGGCCAGCATCAAGGAAGAAGTTTCCAAGATGTTGGCGTTAGGGGTAATTGAGCCCTCTAGCAGTCCCTGGGCTAGCCCAGTGGTCCTCGTTCCCAAGACATCTGCTACACCCGGTGGCCCGTCAGAACTTCGGTTTTGCGTGGACTACCGGGGGCTCAATGCGGTCACCAAGACTGACGCGCACCCCATCCCCAGAGCTGATGAGCTCGTGGATCGGTTAGGAGCTGCCCGGTACCTCAGCACCTTCGATTTGACTTCGGGGTACTGGCAGATTGCCCTAACTGACGGGGCAAAGGAGAGGTCGGCATTTTCAACGCCAGAGGGGCACTTCCAGTTTCGCGTCATGCCCTTTGGATTGAAAAATGCCCCTGCCACCTTCCAGAGACTGGTCAACCGGGTACTGACCGGGCTGGAGCAATTCAGCGCCGCGTACCTGGATGACATTGCTGTGTTCAGCTCCACTTGGGAGGAACACTTGCAACACCTCTGTGAAGTGTTGAGGGCGCTGCAGAAGGCAGGCCTCACTATCAAGGCCAGTAAGTGCCAGATAGGGCAGGGATCGGTGGTGTATTTGGGACACCAGGTGGGGAGCGGCCAGGTGGCGCCCCTACAGGCGAAGATCGATACCATTCTGGCTTGGGAACCCCCCAAGACGCAGACAGAGGTGAGAGCCTTCCTAGGACTCACCGGGTATTACAGACGGTTCATCAAGGGATACGGCACCATTGTTGCCCCCTTGACGGAACTAACCTCTAGAAATCAGCCCAGGAAAGTGAATTGGACCGAGGCCTGTCAAACTGCTTTTGATGCCCTGAAAACTGCAATGTGCACAGCACCGGTGCTTAAGGCGCCTGACTTTTCGAGTGAGTTCGTAGTGCAGACAGACGCTTCAGAGCAAGGCGTGGGAGCAGTACTCTCACAGATGGACGACGAGGGCGGGGACCAACCCGTAGCTTTCATTAGTAGAAGGCTACTTCCCAGGGAACAGAGGTGGAGCGCTATTGAAAGGGAAGCATTTGCTGTGGTCTGGGCCCTGAAGAAGCTGAGGCCCTACCTGTTTGGGACTCACTTCCGTGTTCAGACCGACCACAGGCCCCTCAGATGGGCAATGCAGATGAGGGGTGAGAATCCAAAACTGTTGAGGTGGTCCATCTCCCTACAGTGGATGGTCTTTACGGTGGAACACCTTCCCGGTACAGAGCACGCCAATGCTGATGGTCTGTCCAGGTTATTCCGCCTTAGCGATGAGAACTCCCAAGAGGGTGGGTAGTTCTCCCCGCTTTCAGCTGGAGGGGACACGTGTTAGACCTGACATCCTTGGCGTGGGTTTTTCCCCTATCTTTTGCCTCTGCTACATGGATTTTTGATGCTGTGCTGGATTTCGTTTTGCTGGTTTAGATGCTTTGGACACTCTGCCACTGCTAATCAGTGCCAGAGTGTAAGTGCTCCCTGTGTAAAATATCGTATTGATTGGATATACCTGATTGGCATATCTGTATCACCATGAAGTCCCTAGTAAAGTGCACTGTGTGTGCCAGGGCTGGTGATGACAGATGCTACTAGTGGGTCTGCAGCGCTGATTGCGCCACCCACCTGTGTAGCCCTAAAACCGTGTCTCAGGCCTGCCGCCGCAGGCCTGCCTGCAGTCCCCGGACTGCCATGTCCTCCTGGCCAGTGTCCACACTGACCGGGCCTAACCCTTCCCTTTTCGTACACATCAGTCATCCCTATGGAAGGCCCAAGGTACCCCCCTGGGCAGGGTGCAGTGTATGTAGAAGGTAGAGCATGTACTAGTGCAGGTAACATGTTCTGGTAGTGAACACCGGCCATTTTGTGTGTTCACTACTGCAAGGTTATCTTGTTCCATAGGCTAACATGAGGGAGGCGGGTGCCAATGGTTATCCGCCTATCTTCTCATAAGAACAAGATAAGACATGAGTGTTTGGTATCCCTGAGCTCAGCATTTAATAACCCCTCTCTTAGGAGAGGTTGTTTTTAAATCCTGAGTTGGAGAATAGTACTTTTTAGAGAGTAGCTGTTCTCTTGTCTGACCCTTCTGTGTGCCTGGGCGCGCTTGTGGATTGACTGTCTGGTTTGAGAGTGACAGGGGCTGGGGATCCCCCGGGAGGTTGGCTGAGTCAGCCCTCTGCTGAATGGCGACAATCGCAAGGAGAGTGGAGGGAGGAGATAGCACCTGGGATTGAATAGGGCTGTGCCTGCCTGCCACTCTGCTGGCCCCACCTCCTGCTGAGCGGCTGACGACCTTGCCCCTCGCTCTGAAAAGAATGTAGAAGCCAGGAAAACAAAGTGCTCCAGCAACACCCAGAACTGGATCAGACCGGGCTCAGGACCCACTTGCACAAAGACTTCAAAGACTTCTAGGGGTATAAGTACAAGACCCCTGACAACAGATTCTTAGATTCGACCATCAAGAGGAACCTCTGCTGAAAGACGGACCGCTGAAGAACTAAAAGGAAGATTGCCGTGCTGTGTGCTCTAAAGGCTGACCTGTTCTGGCGTACAACTGAAGCTAAGGAGAAGAAGGGGTCCTGCTGTGTGCTGACCCTATCCACTTGACCAAACAAGACTTTGCTGTGTGCTGTGTCTTCAACTGAATCTCCAAGGGCCTGAGAAGAGCTGGCCTCCTGTTTCGCAACCCAGGGATAGAAAGGTTGCCAAGAACTCAAGACTCTGCTGTGTCCCACCTGCGCTGCTGTGTGCCGCAGGGACCGTGGACTGTTCTACCAAGCTTCTCAACATCTGCCTGTGAGGTGGGCTGGCTGCTCTCTGTCTTGCTGGAGAGTACCGCACCGATCCGGGCCTGACACCGGCTGCCGCATCAAGAAGATCGACGTGCTCATCGGCACGTGCCTTGCCGCGACCCGGAGGCCTGACGCAGATCGAGAGTCGTATTTCCCTGCTCTACAAGGCCGCGCTGTGAGTGGCTGACTCCAGTGACGTCGACATCGTCACTGGGGGCTCGTCGAGGGAGTTTTGGAATCCTTGCACCGAACAGCCCGAGGAGCGCTTGTACAACGAGTGCAGTGACACCGCCGGAGCAACGTAGCTGCCTAAACATCGAGAGCCTACGAACTGATTCATTCTCAGTGAGTATCGAAACACTCAAGAGACTAGAGACTATCGTCTGACGATCCCAACCGACCGAGAAAGCGAATATTGTGTAAACCTGTGATGCTTGATTTCAACTGCGGAACCTAGATAAAGATATATTATTTTTGGATATAACTCACCTGTGTGGTCTAAGTTTGTGGTGTGCGGAGGGGGGATCATTGTGGTGTCTACGTGCAAATACCCTACACATTGCCTTGGGGATAAGCCTGTCTGCTCGAGCCAAGCTACCTAGAGGGTGAGCAGGGGTTATCTACCGTGTGTGTCCCTGTACCCTGACTAGAAGCAAGGGTCCCTATTTGGTCTAAGGTGTATACCTCTGCCAACTAGAGACCCCCAGATCTAACAGGTACCCAATGTGCTTATGCAAAAAGCCAGGTCTTCAGCTTCTAAAGGAACTCAAGAAGTGGGGAGGAGACTCTGATGTGTTGAGGGGGCTGTTGAGGGGGTCCTTCCATGTCTTCAGTGCAATGTAGGAGAATGAGCGACCTTCAGTTTTGCTTTTGCGGATGCGGGCAATCTGTGTGAGTGAGAGTGAGGCAGAGCATAGGTGTCTGCTGGGTTGGTGAAAGTGTATGTGGCTGTTCAGGTATTCTGGTCCTGTGTTGTGTAGGGCTTTGTATGTATGCATGTGAAGTTTTAATTGGCTGCGCTTGTGAAGGGGGAGCCATTGAAGCTTCCTGAGGTGTGGTGTGATGTGGGTGCAGCATGGGAGGTCGAGTATGAATCTTGCAGTGGTGTTCTGGATGGTCTTGAGTCTAGATTCCAGCGTAAAGAGTGTTGCCTTAGTCCAGACTGCTGGTGACGAGTGCTTGTGTGATAGTCTGTCTGGTGTTCTGAGGCAACCATTTAAAGATTTTTTGCAGCATGTGTAGAATGTAAAAGCAGGAGGTGCACACTGCGTTGACTTGTGTCGTCATATTGAGCTTGTCATCTAGGATGATCCCTAGATTTCTTTTGTGGTGTGTGGGTCCTAGCTCCAAAGGCCACCAGGTGGAGTCCCATTAAGAGGTCTTGTTGCAGAAGACCAGTAAATCTGTCTTGTAGGAGTTGAGCTGCAGACAGTTGGTTCTCATCCAGTCTGCTACCATGATCATGCAGTTGATGAAGTTGGTTCTGGCGGTAGTTGTTTTGTCCAGCAGGGGGAGGATGAGGTGGGTGTCTTCGTGGATGAGATGATGGTGATATCTTGTGATCAGATGATGTTGGTGAGCGGTGTCATGTATATGTTGAAAAGGATGGAAATGAGGAATGTTACCTGTGGGACTCCGCATATCGATTTCTTTATCTCTGATGTGAAGGGTGGCAGCCTGACCCTTTGGGTTCTTCCTGTGAAGAAGGAGCAGATCCATTTGAGAGCAGATCCTAGTATGCCAATCTCGTTGAGTCTTCTGATGAGGGTGTGATGGAAGGCAGTGTCGAAGGCTGCAGAGAGGTCAAGCAGGATGAGGGCCGCTGTTTCTCCTCAGTCCAGGATCATTTGAATGTCATCACTGGCCACAATGAGTGCTGTTTCGATGCTGTGGTTCTTTCTGAATCCTGGTTGAGTGTTCTCTACAGAATGGGGAAGTTTGCGGTGGGTTGTGAGTTACATGTTGATGGCCTTCTCAATCACTTTGACTGGACAGGGAAGTAGGGAGAGGGGTCAGAAGTTGTTCAGTTGATTCGGGTCAGCTGTGGGCTTATAAAGGAAAGCATGATTTCTGCAAATTTCCATTCATCCAGGAAAGTGTTGGACGTGATGGAGGTTTTGGTGAAGAGGGTGAGGGTGGTGTTGATTGACGATGTTCACAGGTTGTAAATGTGGGCGCGTCATGGGTCTTTTGGGGCCCCTTTGTGGATGGTCTGCTTGATTGCCACTGTGTCATTTCTGGTGAGAGTTGTCCATTCAGTCAGGTGCCTGTCTTAGTAAGTGATGTGTAGGTTAGCAATGAGGTCTCTGGGATTGGGTTGGTGTGCGAAGTTCCTGTAGATGTTTGCAATTTTGCTGTGGAAGAAATTGGATAGGTTGTCGCAGACCTTCTGGGAGGCAGTGATGTTGGTGAACAGTGGCTAAAGGCGAGGTGAAATACTTAATAATCAATAAGAACTCATTGTAGCTGTTTTGAGCTTCTTTTGATGTGGTCCAGTAGTGCTTTTTTTTGGGTGTCTCTTATTTGCTGGTGATAGCGACTGGGTGAAGCCCTGTAGGTAGCTCTGTCAGTGGTTTTGTGTCCGGCTATTAATTTCCTTTCAAGCTGTTTAGAGTGTCATTTGGTGTCTCGGAGGTCTTCTGTGTTCAAGCTGGCTTGCTTGAATGATCTACTATGCTTGTTGGGTTTGATGGGTGTGAAGGAGTCCGCACAGTTCTTGAAGTTGTTGATGTCCTTGTTGAGGTTGTCTGTGGGGCTAGGTTGATCCGTGCTGAGGGCACTGAGCCGATCTGCTTCATGATTTTGCCCCAGTTGTGGCTTGAAATGCTAAACCTTGTAGGGATGTTGACTTTAGGTGTGTTGATTTGGAAGTAGATGATGGAGTGGTCAGTCCACTTGAGCATTGTGTGGTGGAGTTGTATTTGATGCTGGTGGTGAAGATGGAGTCCAGTACGTGTTGGTTCTAGGACGAGCTGGGTGAGTAAAATATTGCTCAAGCTTTCAAAGAGTGCTGTGGAGCAGGTGCCCTTTAAGTCTTCCAGGTGAACGTTAAGGTCACAAGGAGAATGTAGGCTTTGGAGTCAATGGTGAGCAGAGGGACCAAGTTGGTGATGAGCTTGGTAAAGGTGGCTAGAGGTCTGGGTGGTCGGTAGGTGAGGGTTCAGTCTGAGATTTGCAGCTTTAAGTGCAGGTGTTTCATGACTGGGGTGGCGTTCTCTGTGGATGTGCATTTTATGGATTCCTTGTAGATGATAGTGAGTCCTCCTCCTGGCTTGTGAAGGTGGTCCTGTTGAGCGATCTAGTAGCTCACTGGGATTGCTGTAGCAATGTCAGGAGATGATGAGGGGTTGAGTCAGTTCTCTGTGATACAGAGAATGTTGAGTGTGTTAATACTCAACTGGTCTCTTATTTTGGTTGTGTGTTTGCTCAATGATCGTGTGTTGAAAAGCATGCATGAGAGTGGGTGTTGATGTACGGGTTTGCTGTGGTGTAGGGTGGGGTTGAAAGCATTGTTCGTGCTTGTGTGGCATGTAAGTTCGGAGGGGGTATTGAGGACTTTGTTAGTATTTGCATGGGGGTTGTGGGTGTGCAGCTGCTGGAGAACCAGCAGCGGGCGCAGGTGAAAGCTCCTACCATGGTGTGGAGCACAGCACAGCAGCAGTTTGGGGAACAATGTCCAGGGTCTAGTGACTTAAGGAGTGCTGGGGAGAATCACTGGGCGGTAAATGGACCAGGACTCTTGGCGCTAGGCAAGGGTGGACCTTGTGTGTCTGTGTTGCAGTTGCCATTAAGTTAGTCCTGGGAGTGGGGAGGCGTGCAGGGTGCAGTGATGGCATTTCTGTGCTGATGGGTGATGGTAAATTAAGTCCTCATGCTTGACTTCCTCTTTTAAAGACTGTTTTGGCAGGAAAACCAGTAATATCACTTCCTGTCCGGATGTATGATGGGAAATTCAATTATGTCTCTTCCTGTGAAAGTGGATGATGGGAAATCCAGTGATGTCACTTCCTGTGCTGATGGTTGATGGGAAGTGAAGTCCTCATGCATGGCTTCTTCTTTTAAAGACGGTGTTGGCTGGAAAACCAGTAATGTTACTCCATGTCCAGATCTATGATGGGAAATTCAGTGATGTCACTTCCTGCATAGGTGGAAAACGGGGAATGCAGTGATGTCAATTCCTGTGCTGATGGGTGATGGGAAATGAAGTCCTCTTGCTAGGCTTCTTCTTTTAAGGACCGTTTTGGCAGTAAAACCAGTAGTGTCACTTTCTGTCCACATGTACGATGGGAAATTTAGTGATGTAACTTCCTGTGTAGGTGGATGATGGAAGATTCAGTGACGTCACGTCCTGTGCTGATGGGTGAAGTCCTCTTGCTTGGCATCTTCTTTTAAAGACAGTTTTGGAGGAAAAACCAGCAATGTCGCTTCCTGTCCAGATGTATGATGGGAAATTCAGTGATGTCACTTTCTGTGTAGGTGGATGATGGAAGATCCAGTGATGCCACTTCCTGTGTTGATGGGTGATAGGAAATGAAGTCCTCTTGCTTGGCTTCTTCTTTTAAAGACAGTTTTAGTAGGAAAACAAGCAATGCCACTTCCAGTCCAGATGTATGATGGGAAATTCAGTGATGTCGCTTCCTGTGTAGGTGGATGATGGGAGATCTAGTGTTGTCACTTCCTGTGCTAATGGGCAATGAGGTAATTTTGCTTGGCTTCTTCTTTTAAAGACAGTTATGGCAGGAAAACCCGCCTCTGAAAGCTGAGTGTCCAAGGAAGCATAACCAAGAATCCTTTCCAAGAGAAGTGGACTGTGTAAATAAGAGCATGGCTAAAAATATGCAAACTTAAATCCTGACATATCATACATCAATGAACACATACATAATACAAGCCAGACCTATTGACTTTGCTGAGGCTTTTTTGCAGTATCAGATAGATGAGTAACAAAGTGATTTTCTTGCGAATAGTTAGAACTGAAAATGTTTCAATCCTGAAAATAAGAGACACTAAATTAGACATTGGTTCGGTTTGTGGAAGTGTCTTAATCACTCCCATTTTCGTCTGCAGTCCCGCACTCTGTTAGACTCCTATGCCCTTTTTCTCCCAATATCTTTCTGAAACCCTCTATGTGCATATCTCACACTTTACCTCTTTCCTCTTCAGTACCCTTTATTCATACCCTCCTACATGCATTTCCTTGCATCTTCTTCACTTCACCGTCCCCCACGCATCCAACACACTAACTCACCTGTAAGCACTGCATTTTACCTTCGCCCTGTCAATTTTTCGACAGCTATCTACCTCCTTTTTAAAAAAAAATCTTTATTTGCTAGTTTCTCGAGCCAAGCGATAAAGAAGTGAATAAACATTGATGTGATACATAACACAATATAAAGACAAGGATTAATAAAAAATTGGTGTGAGAAGTTGGCCTGGCATATGCTGTTCCTAGGTATAGGGACACCTTGCACCAGTCCAATTCGACTCCTATTGATGATAGGTTTAAGACAACCTTTAAAGAAAGCTATCCTAGTGGTAGCTGTGGAGAGCAGCCTTCAGGCTAAGTCTTGAAGGAGTGTTAAGCTTATTGTTTTACCATAATAACCTCTTGAATAACCAAATGAAAGAGTAGCCCACACAGGTATATATATAAAATATATGTATTTATTCTAGACAGAATCCCACAGTCACTTTATGTGACTAGTGGCAAAGTTACAATTCAAACAAGCATTTATAAACACAATAAATAGCACAGAAATCAATGGGCCCCAGGGGGGGACCAAACCATATACTAAAATAGTGGTATAAGAACCACGACAATTCTACAGGCAATGCCTAGGGCATTCAGGATCGCTTGCCCCTTCAGAATCCACCCACAGTTAAGAGGAAGGGGACCCACGGGAGACGCGTGCAGTGTAAAGAGCTGCTAACGGGATCGCTATGTTAGCCTATGGAGAATGTCGCGGTTGAATATTTAAAGTTAAAGGACACTTCTAGCAACAGTACAAAGTTAAGGCTTGAGACTTAAGGCTTTGGAGAGCCCACCACCACGGGAGTACCGAAGTACCACTGTTACCTGCCCCAGGGAAGCCGGGTGCATAGGTCGATTCTGGTGTCGGGTCGCGGGCTGATTTTCTATGGAAAAGTAGTCCAAACTGCTGCTAGCTGCGAGTGTCGTTGAAGTCGTGAAGATTGAAGTTGAAGAGAAGATAAAGATGAACCTGAAAGCAGAGGGGACAGAGTCTGGGTCACAGCAAGTGACCAGGGAGCTCACAGCAAGGAGCTCGTGGAAGTCGGGTGCTTCAGGTGTAGGAGGTACAGCTGGGCTCTGCAGTCACGGGCTCCGGGAGGCTTCAAGGAAGGCCAGCTTCTGGAGGGCGACTGTCCCACATCGGCTGAGGGTCGCTGCGGTGTTAGTGTCCCGATTGGATCCACTAAGCATTGGCAACCGCAACCCACGCAAGATGGACAAAGCAGCTGCTGGTGCAGACCCACGAGGTCTGAGGGTGCTCTCTTTTGCAGGGAGCGTAGAGCAGGCCTGGAGCAACCAGGGGAACTCTTAGAAACAAAGATTGTCCTCCGTCAGGGCCCACAGGTCGAGGGACAAGGGACCGCGGAAGGCAGCAAAATGGAGTGCGTAAAAGGGCTCCCACGGGCCACCGGAGCGGGCCAGGGAGCTGAGGGTCGGCACAAATGCTGCTGGATGGTTGGCTCAGAAATGGGCCAAAGCACAACTTCCCCACTGGTCGGGGTCGTGTGCTGGACAAGAAGTGGCCGGTGTCTCGGGGTATGCGGGGATCTCGACACCCACGTGGTCCAGGGTGCTCAGACTTGCTGGGCACACTCACAGGACGCTGGGATGCACTGGAGACCCACCTCGAGGTTGCTGGAAGGCGTCGAAGGTCGGGAGAGCCACGAAGTTCCAACCGGGTATCTTGTAGTCTTTTAGGTGCCTGCCAAGCAGGGGGATAACTCCTTTATCCCAAGGGAGATTTCTTCAGTCAGCTGGGCAGCAGCTCGTCGAAGGTCAGTTCTGTGAAGTTCTGGACGAATCTAAGGCTCTAGGGCAAAGTTATTCCCATATATCCCCAAGATTAGGGGATGGTCCAAAAGCGAGCCTACCAATCAGAGTAGAGGCGGGAAAGGGTGGCTACACCCACTCCCCTTTGTGTGTTTCCCGCCTGGGCGAGGGGCAGGATGCCCCTGAACCGGTTCCAGGCGGTGTATGCAGAATTGGGGCTCTGCAGCTGCCTACGTGCAACTCTGAAAGGACATTTGGTGCACCCACCCTGTTCCAATCCACATTATCCTGTCTGGGGAGGTGCTGGCACCTCCCTGCCACAGGAGCCCTATTGTCCATCTGGCGAGGCTGGGGTTTTCCCCAGCAACAGCCAGCCAGAGTCGTGTAGGTGGCGGACAGTAGCCATTTTGTGGTACATGTGCACTTTTAAATTGGTGTCTAAAATCTACCGCTTTTCCCATATCACCCTCCTAGCAAGGGGGAATCGTGCCCCCATGCCCATGGCTGGACTGGGGGTATGATTCCTTCATGTTTGACACCAAACACGATATGGTTCTGTGTAGCCATTCTCAAGTTATCGCGATGACGCGATTCACTTATAATGCGGTTTAGAGTATATGGTATGGCTACACTACAAACAACCCAGTAACGGTTTTATGAAGGTTGCAGGGAGGTCCTACTCACGTAGGGGTCCCCCCTCACACATACCTCAGCACCCAGCCCTGTAGGATTACCAGGGCCTGCCATAGGGGTGACCTATGAGAGTATATGTGTCGTAATGGTATGGGACATAGGGTACCTACATCCCTGTAAGGGGTGCTAGCACCACCTTACCCAGCTACAGTAGTGGCCTGGTGGTGTCAGTTTGGGTGGCTGTCCCAGGGTGGCACAATAAGTGCTGCAGCCCTGGTAGGCCTACTGGGGGACCCATGCCCTGGGTACCTAGGGTACCATCTACAAGGGACTGGTAGGGCATGCCCAGCATCCAATTATGTTTGTACCTAGAGTACTCACAACAGTTTTAGGGAGAAAGCAGATAGGCTGGGGTCCTGGATAGCAGGATCCCAGCCAGACTAGTCAAAAACCACTTAAATACCAGGCAAAATGTTGGGGGCAACCATTAGTCAGATTCCACTCTCCTACAATTGGCAACTGCTATCTAACTCCTTCATACAGTTTTGCATAGAATCACATTTAGAAATGGTACTCATGACAATATATCTGTGGGCTTTGCAGAGAGGCTAAAGATTAAATGAATATATGTTCTAAATACCTTTATGACCCACTGTCCTGCACTGTACAAATTTCAGCAACAACTCCAGATCTTTCAATCGTGTCCTATTATAAATACCCACCCACAAACTGAACTCACCTTGACACCTGGAGGCAACTCAGGTCACAGTACATACTATTCAAGAATAAATGCTGCATGAAATTCTTTTATAGAAAAAAACTTTGGGCATGCTAGATTCAGTAAAACATGTGAAGTGTAAAGAGAAACCACATCCTTGACATTCATTACCTTAACTTTTTTTGCAGTAATTCTTTACAAATGGATCAGTGTTATTTCCTGTCAATTGAGGGACATGAAAATAGGGCCTGATGGGGATCCGTTCCAAGCTCCGTTTTTGATTACTGCCAAGTCCAAGACCCAGAGGGACCCGTCCCACTTAATCCCTGCCTGGAAATCTCCAGCCTGCCATTAGGCTTTGGTATTGTAGGAGTCAGAAAGCAGAGGATGTATAAAAGGTGCTATTCCATGCCTGCCAATGGGTCCGCCCCCTTCTATACATTGTAATACAGAGAGCGCATTCCCATGTAAGGGGGTCTGTATCCCCCAGTCCCTGGCTAGTTATGCTCCATGGCCTCAAAGTTTGTGTAACACCACACATTTGCACTGAAAAGGTCCATAATTCAGTGCTTAATTTGAGCTGGTGGTTTCCAGTCGTCAGCATCGGCACCTAATGCAAACACCGGCACTTATGATATCCTGATACATGGTAGCGCTGTTTGTCTAATTTTATGATGAGCTGCTTAATATTTCGGTATAAATTAAAACAACTAATGCCTGCCATCCATAGCTGCGAGATTGGCTAAAGCTGCAGGTAATAGTCGCTTTAAAATTATTTTAAAAGTGTGAATTGTCCCACTTGTAGGAGTGTGATGGTTAGTTGTGTTGGTACTGTCGTTGGCAGCGATGGCGGAGTCAATGGGTTATGCTAGTTGCAGTGGCCTCCTGAAGGGCATTGGAATTGATATTTTTACAAATGCTGTGAGCCTCACCTTTGCTCCTCGCAGATTTACACACCCGGCCTTCAAAGTTTTGAAATATTTTAATGTGCCCACTCTCTGTAACCACACTTTTCATACTTCTTCACCCTTGTACTCAAGCTTTGTAGCTCTGCCATTCCTGGGGTTCCTATTATTATTTACCCTCCTCAATCACCTGATGTGTGAGGCTCTTGCCCTATACCCCATATTCTCACGGTTCCCAGATCCTATTTCTGATGCCTTTTCTATTTAGGACCCACAATCTGGTACCTCAGTCACGACAAGGTTCGCATCACATCCAGTGTTCACGAGACACCTCTTAGTAAGTGTTAAGCGTTAAAGGATTAAGGGCCAGATGTACAAAGCTTTTTTCAGCTCACATATGGCCTGATTCGCTGTTTGCGACGAGAAAAAAGCATTTTTAAATGTTCAAAGCCCTATTTGCAATTTGGTAAGCTATTACTGAATCGCAAATTGGGTGTGCGAGTCGCTATTAGGAAGGGGCGCGCCAAGGGCATCCCTTCCTAACAGTGAGTCCCACTGGTATGTAGGAATATTTTGCCACCGGGAATGCGGTTGCAAAACATTCTCAGTTACCATCAGCTTCAAGTTGCTGGTAACCCATTCGCAAACAGGAAGGGGTCCACCAGGGACCCCTTCCCCTTTGTGAATGTTGGCGCCAACATTTTTTAAGAGCAGGCAGTGCTCCCTCAGATCACTGCCTGCTCTTAAAAACTGAAAAGGAATCTTCATTTTTCTTTTTTAAATGCATCTCGTTTTCCTTCATTAAAATGAGGCAGATTCCCTTGCGGCCTATTGGGAATCGCAAACAGTATAACACACATGTTGTACATAGCTGTTTGCGATTGCCTGATAACGATTCGCAAAAATTAACTGTTAGGAAATTGCAAATTGAAGCTCATGTACATCTGGCCCTAATTGCCATGTCAACACTCAAACAAGTTTTCCTATGTCTGTACAAGCGTTCGTATTAATGACCGCAGTGTGTAATTAATGTTTGTGCTTGAAACTGTCCACCTTTCAAATTGTTTGTACATGTTGACATCCTTTTCCTGGCACGGGTTTCGAGTAGGGGGATCGCATTTGTAGATAAGCACCTTCAGGTTTCTTCATATTTATGTAATCATTTCTGTTTGAACTTATAAGGTTCTTGGTAATTTATTGACCCTCTCTATAAGTGATTTTAAGTTTAGAGGTTTAGGGTACACCGGTGCTTTGATCGCCATGGTTCTAATTGCTCTATAACTTTGTCAATTGTACGTGTTCACCAGTTCAAATGAAATTGAGAAAATATATGCAACATTTCCTTTAAGCTCTTGTAAAGGTATAATTCTTCACAGTCGTGATAGGTGTCACATAAATTAGATGCGGTAAAAAAACAATGGTTCGGGTGTGGCCAAAAGGTCCAATAATAAAGTGATCCTAAGGAGAGCACTTATGGTTAGAGAGTTGAAGATTAATTATTTTAAAGGAGCAAAAAAATTAATAATGTACATAGGGACATAAGTCAGTTCATGTGAAACATTTATTTCCACAACAATAGAATTCAGGTGCTCACACAATAAGTGAAAGAGGCGTGACGTGCAGAGTGATGGTGAAGTTTAAAATAACGGCATCGCATTGATAACAATAGTGTAAAACTCCTCACATATAAATAAGATGTGCACGAGTCACACCTGTTTAAGCTCAAGTGACTCAGGGAACTATTGTGATCACAGCAGACAACAAACCTCCGAATCCAGGGAGAGGCTTGTGAACAGCCCTGCTCTGATATTAGATAATGTAGCTCATCTGGTTCTAAACATTGGCTCACAGGGCTGCCCATGGTATCTGCTCACATCATTTTGTGGATATTAACATCGAAAAATATTATATGCAGACACAAAATGTGGCTATTCCACACACAGCTTCCTGCTCTCCCGGTGCTAGCGTGCCCATTTCAGTGCTCGCTTGCCCATCTGTGGCCTGTGTTTTTTTCAAAATGTTTTTCCTGAAAGCTCAACAGCTACAAAGTGATGACTGGACATTGGTTTCTCAATGATCGGTTGGGTCCGTCCCCTGCCAAAGTGGCGGGCGGACCAGAAGAGGGAGCAGGAGGGAGCTTGGGGGAAGGAGGAGGAGCCAAAATAAAAATAAAAAGAAACTTACCTGATCGCTGCCGCCTCTGCTGTCCGTTCCATTGCGCTCTTCCTGTTTCTAGTACAGGCTCTCAGACTGCACTGTGGCCAATCACGACGCTGGAGAAAAGCAGCATCAGGATTGGCCTGAGCGCTATGATTTCGCGCCCCCAGGCAGACTGGGAGCCTGTGCCTGCTTTCTCCGGCCCCAGCAATGCAGCTGGGGCTGGCGAAAGCTTCACTGCGCATGAGATGTTTGGCCGTCCTGAAACGGCCAGCCAAACACCTCATGCGCTGTGAAGGGACAAGGGTGCACTAGCACTCCCCCACCACAGTGTCATCCCCCTGGACCCGCCCCCAAGACTCGTCAGAGTCATGGGGGTGGGTCCAGGGGGATTAAAACAAAACGATAATAAAACATGTCAGAAACCCGTTTTATTATCGTTTATTTGCACGTGGTGGCGGGGGCTGGCACTCCTCTGCCCTAATGGAGGGGCCGCCGCTGCGCTGCCAATGATGCGCTCCTGTGGATTTTATTTTGCTTTAAAGGTCTTAAATGACCATTATCCACGTTGGAATAATAAAGTAAAAGAGCCAAAATGCCCACTGGTGCTTCTCAGCACGTGCGCCACAACATATACGTGTTCTTGTGTCACTATGCATGCACCCACATGGCAGCAATCTTGGAATGGTTTCCTTACCATTCTGAAAGGTCTGTTGTGTGTGTGCATATAGTATGACGCATTTGTTTATACTTGTTGTGACGCGTGTGCACACAGATCATGAAGGAGGAGGAGGAATGGCACGCCAAGAAGCATTGTCAAAGACATTAGGTGAGCCTTTGCCTTTAACCCCTTGAGTGCCCCGCCCTTTCCCCGCCCTGTGCCGGCCCTTTCACTAGCGGGCGGGGTTCATGATGAGATAGTCTCGTCATGGGCACAGCGCAACCGCGGCCCATGACGAGACCATCTCGTCATGGGCACTCAAGAGGTTAAAAGTTGAGATCTATTGGCATTGCCAATGTTTGTTTGTTCTGTTTCATTAAGGTAGCACTGTACAACCCTGACTTTGTGCTGCCCAGACTGTTTAAAATACTTGAATCAAAGAACCTTTCTCCCAATGATGAAACATAGGAAACATTGAGGAATATAATTCCTTCTGGAATCCATGATATATTATTAGCACCGTTTTCACGGAAAATAGGAAGAAGAAGGTTTATGCTGATTTGCAGTGGTGAAATCTAAGAAACATGTTCATTTTAGAACCCTGCAATGTAGTTTATACAATCCACTTTGTATTATTCTGAGGCTAGCAGTACCTTATGCTCGCTATTGATGGGGCCCTGTTTTTGCTTCAGCAGTCTACAAGTTAGTCAACCCAAAGGGATTGTGTTGCAAATGGAGCCTGCATCCTAGGGCCCTATTTAAGAAGATCTTGGAGCAGCATTTGATCAGTGGAGTTTTTTTAACATTCACTAGCAAGCCGCCATTGCTTCTGTCAGCTCCATTCAAATGACCATCTTAGTTTGAAAAATGTTCTGTGCATTTGGTTTAGAGTGGGGAGGATACGACACATACAGTGCTTAAATTGTAAAAAAAGATAAGTGCCAGGGCTCTTGTTAGGAGACTACTGCAGCTTCCACCACACATTGCCCCTGCCATGCTGCCAATGATACTAAAAACACAACTACTAACCATCTTACTCCTTCAAGAGTGACATTTTGGACTCTTTCAGGCTCCAAAGCTATAAGAATGGCTTTGGCGGCGGGTAATAGTCATTTTTAATGTTTATTGAATTAATAATTGGCTGGCGTGGTCATCTCTAGATTAGCCGGACAGCGCCACCTTGTGGCAGATTACACAACTGTTTGTGTTGACAATTTAGTGATGGTGCAGCGCACCGGAAACCACCAGCTCAAATTAAGCACTGAATACATGCCCGAGCACCAAATTGCATGACTAATCGTTTCTAAAGTAGGAGTAAATTAGCCTGCCACAGTCAGACCACTCCTTCTCTTGGAGACAAAGTACAAAGGAAAGCGACAATATCAGGTGAAATAGGATGACTCCATGTCCTTCACTACAAACACGCCTCTAATTTAAAGTCAATTGGAGTATAGTGTTCTTTTTCTGAGTGATCAGGATGGTTTCCACATTTTTAATTAGGAATGATTGGAAATCATACTTAATCATAGATTAAGACGAAGAACATAGATTGTTCATGCCTGGCTTCATGCATATTATTGTGCCTGTAACAAGGGAGACTGGTATGTTCTTTTTGAGCTTAAAATGTTTAAATCTGTTGCTGTCAAATATATTTTGGAGCAACTAGATGCCAATGATTGGTTGGTTATCAAAATAAATGTCCATGTGCCATTGGTGCCAGTTGCTTCAAGAGTCCTTTCTCAAATCAAGGTAAACGTCGACTGACATTTTGTTGATGCTTCATTTACGTTAAGTGATATTAGTCCAGCCAGATGTTTTCCTCCCCCCCCCCACCACACCACAGCCCTTCCTGTTGCTCGTACCCACCGGCGCACCAATTAAAATAAACACTCAAGTCACCGTCTAGGTGCATGCATGTGTGGTGTGCATGCCTACAAAACGACAAAATCACTCTGTCGTAGTGCCTTTTTAAGTGTATTTCCTTTAGATATACTTTACAGCATGGGGAGCCTGTACAGCATGGCTAGAAGTTATTGCCATTGGTTTCAAAGGTGGCACCTATTGGTTTTGCCAACTGAGGTGGACAAGCAACTGAAAGCTCAAGCCAAATTTCTGGCTCTGGCTCAGCTCAAGGTCCTCTTGGACCTTCAGGGCAAAAATGTGGCTTCAGTCTGTCACCTGTACTCTACCTATGGCACCAAGAATAAAAAATAAAAACATCTATGATGGAAAATGGGAGATGCATCTAGGTACCCATCTAGTGGCTGAATGGCACAATGTGAAACAAGAAAACCTAGGATTTTTTTCACCCTTCACCAAATTGCATGTTTTTTGGCAATTATTTAAATTCACTATGCTTCCTTTTTTCTCATTTCATTTGAGAGCACTTAGAAATAAGTAAGTTCAGGGTGTGTGCTCTATGAGTGCCTTCCTTGTGTCTGGTTTAACCAGACTATAATGTTGCTCCATGCAAGAATCTAGGCGACATATTGGTTGAACATGACAAATGACTTGCCTCTTAATTTACTAATGGCATTTTTGCCATTGTGAGAGATGAGTGGGACATGAATACTTTTAGTTCATTTTTAAAAAACGGCCCCTTTTAATAAATGCCTCTCAATGCAGTTATATAATCTCATATACTATATTGAAACGCTTCCACATGGTAGAGGGATTTTGAAGAGTTTCTTTATATTTTTATAAGCTGCATGCTGCACAGTTTACATGCCCAACATTTTCTGGGCTTGGCCTGTGCACTGGCTATTTAGAGCCCAGTCAGGCTCCTGTCTTCGCTCTCCCTGTTCATTTATTGGCTTGCCCAACTTTGTTTACCAAATGCTTGTTAAATAGGGCCGCACATTATGCTTGAGCTTACAGCTTTTAGCAAATTAGACAAACTACTATTAAAATGTATGCTTAAAGCCATACATCAAAATGTATCTATTTATCCATTTAAAGGCAACAAACATCCTGTTTTTCAATTGTCCTTTAATGGAAACCTCTTTTGTCTTTTGTTGTTGTGAGAGTGTTTCTGGGACCCCTGTTATTTGTCTCTGAACGGGAATGGGCCTAGTTTACCCCTGCTGTTGCTTCACACAGCCTCTCTAGTCTGTTTGCATTTCACTGATCATCGACTAAGCATTCAGAGGGGGCAGCGATGATCACAGAAAAGAGTTCGGCAGCAGCAGACACAGAAAGCATTTACAATTGCTAATGGGGGCTTTTAAATTCTGTAAATGTCCTTAGGTGGAAAATTGCATACTTTTAGATTTTGTTGTCCTACAGGCAGTCAGCCCTGGCCCCGTGAGCCCAGCCCACAGAACCTGATGAGGGATAAAGCCCTTTCAACCCAGTGGGCGTTAAACCCCTGCTAGCGGCAGGCCAGTCCTTAGTGCTAACAATCCTTACCGCCCACCTTCCTCGCCCCATTCCTTACATATTGCTAATGTCTTAAGTTTCATCAACAGCTTCCCTTAGATGACCCTCAAACCTCTACTAGCGAGAGCTGTTTTAGGCAGCTCAATATGCTAGTAGAGGATGTATCTAAGGGGAGCTGTTGATTAGATTAAATGAAAGACATTAGCAATACGTACAGAATGGGATGAGGAATGTATACTCTGAGTAATGAAGATTACCAGTAAGGAATTTTAAAGTTCTCTTTACAGACGCATCTGTGGCATTGCCCAAGCTCCCTCCCAAGCAGACAAGGACAGACTGGGACAGAAAGCAGGCCCGGGCACAAAAATACAAGTGGCCCCCATCAGCAATCAAATAGCTAAAACAAATGGTAGTATCAGGAAATCAACAGTAAAAACCGGCCCACCTGGCAATAAAACCATCTGACACACTGATCTGTCAGCCCAGCCCATCAGGCCCTGCCTGCTTGCCCTATAGGCCAGTCCGCCCTACCAGCAGCTCCTCTGGACTGAAGCAGGACCCCAGGCTCGCTCAAGGCATGATCACTGAGGAGGACATGGTCAGTCACTGCTGATCACCTCGAGTGGCCACATTCATCTCACCTGGGGCACCAGCAGGAATACAGAGAAGCAGTACTGCAGAGAGAAAGGCAACAGTGAACATCAGATTGTGACTCAGCAGGGGTTGCTGAGTGGAATGGTGGGAGAGGGAATGGAGGCCTCCCCTTCAATCCACAGGCCAGTCCTTGATTCCACCTGGGGCAGCTATGCTCACTGTTGGGATTATGAGGGAGGGGTGCTGCTAGCGCTCGGTCCGACTCATTCGGTTGCTAACAGGACACTCTGCCTTCATGGTGGTCTAGTCAATCTCTCACCCAACCAACCTCTCAGTCTCAGAGTTGGCTGTTCCAGAAGCAGGGCGCCAGGCAGGTACTTGTGCATTCAGCCGCCTGCTAGCTGTGTCAGTGGGGATGTCCTGTCCTGACTGGCGAAATAGCCACAGCACCATCCATAGCTGACCGCGGCACTTCCTTCCACGCTGGTGCTAAAGGCACAGTGGCAGAGGACAAGCGAGCAGTAGAAGGGAAGCACAGTGCTAGCACCACAGCAGCAGCCCGTAGGCAGGAAACGAAGATGACCAAGCTGGACTTCAGATTGTTATTGACACTGGTGTGCTACACAGATGTGCACTCAGCCCTACAAACCATTTGGTCCAAGATGGCTTAAAGCCTGAGTGATACCTTATGAATACTACATCACCCTTGAAGTTCCCATGCCTGGCATGGAGCAGGATGGGGCAGAAGAGGTAGCCTTAAGCCTTTTGGGACTGTCACCCATAGGAGTACTAAAGAGTGCCGATGGACAAAAATAAGTGATGGTGCTTCCCACTGGCAGACACCATCTCAAAATAACTCCTGGCCTTGTGGATCCTAAGACCAAATGTAAATGGAGGGATAATTGGCGATTTTCTGATCAGGTCCCAATTTATGCAATGCACTTTAAATAAACATTAGTTATATCTCCTTTAGAATATCTTACAGGCTCGTTTTCTCCACATTGGTTTCTTCAAGTCAAGGACAGGCAACTCTCTTGACCACTCTGCATTCAATTTATTTTTTTTATTCAGTCAGTCAGTCAATACATTATTTGGTTTTTACAACCATAGACGTACATACAGCATATACAATACAAAAATGCATAATACAAAACATGAAACATCCAAACTCAGCTGTTGTAGACAGTAAACAAAACATTTAAGAACCAAGTATGTCATTTTGGAATATAAAACCCATTGTGCAATCATAAAGAGAAAAAGAAAAAACCATAGCAGCCTTCATGTTAATGAAGTGTAACATATTATAAAATATACAGCTGTACCTACACTCATAATTGTCAGCGGGTCACAGGTCAAATTGAATGGACAAGGAGGCATAACTGACAAAGATGAACAGTGTATCCTGGATAAGGGTAGTGACTTACACTCAGCAAAGCATTCCACTGTATGAAATCAGTTCAAATATGACTATAAATAAAGTGCAATCACATGGTTGAAACCCCTAGCAACCCTCGCAAGGGAATCAAAGGCCATTCTACAATTTGAGCATGTATACCTGCGTTTTCAGCAGGCTGCATAATAGTATATGCTAAATAAGTGCTGGTGCAAAAAAAAACATAATAACTATAAGTAAAAGACATGCTTAAAATGCAATAAAAATGCAATGACATTTGTAGACAAAGCGGCACAAATAATATGGGATCGCAGAGATTGGGACCCATAGCAATTCCTATTAAAAAGATCATAAAGACATTCTGCAGACTGAAGGACGTATGCCTACGCTTGAGGGGTTACCTAATAGTATTTACAAACATGATAGTGCATAGAATACAGTCACCGTAATTGAATCCCTCGGGAACACATATTAACAAGAAAAAATCCAGGAACCTTCTGTTATCAATACCACTGTACCTAACCTAGACTCAGATGTAACAAAAGTGCAGTGGGGCGATTCGCACAGGGGTCTCCAACCAGTACCTAGTGAACTACTGTAGCTCTCCAGCTACCCCTGAGTCGCTCACCTGTGTGCAGCCCTGCTTATGCAACTAGAAAGCTTTTGCTCGGTTGAATTGATATCCATATAACAAAATTGAAATTATACAACACTAATAATATTAGTTGCTCTCAATGCGTTTCATTGAACAGAAGTAGCTCTCAGTACAGAAAAGGTTGGAGACCCCTATGCACACCATCACAAAAGGGAAAATAAAAGTAAAAAGGGCTTCGAAGTGCCCAAAAAGTGCTCACCCCAGAGCTTTGCATCTAATGCTCCAGCTCTAGTGGAGGCATTTAGCCACTGATGACTGACTGACGATGCTATGCGCGGAGGCGCCTGTGGGCTACATGAAGCTGTCTGCGACCAAGTTGTTTACAAATCGGAATAATCCATGATTTTCTAGGCTGAACATAAAGAAATTAAAGTGAACCAAAGATTCTTCTGACTACCAGCATGACGGGCAGTTGATACTCAGAACAGATTGAGCATTCCAATTGGCTTGTAAATATAAGAGGGGTAATGTGCCGTAGTGGAATTTAAGGTACAATTGTTTTGCTACAGGTGATTGAATGTAAACTAAGAATGGTTCAAACTCAGCCTCAGACTTAAAATCGAGGAAGTTATAGGTTAAAGACCCTTGATTCACCTTCCTCATTTCGCTGTCATACATATGCTCTCAGAAGGCACCCTTAAGGTTAGCCCCAGGTAGAATTTTAGAAGGATAGTAAAACAGAATTCACCCAGACCAAGCTGGGTTACAAAATCCTTGACATAGCTTATCCACATGATCTTACCAGATTTATCCAGTGCCACCACTTTTTGCAAAGCTTTATAATAGTCTTCTAGAGCTAGAGTGTATTTCAGCCTGTGCCAGTACAGTAGAGGTCTTAGCTGGGCCTTGTGGATCATTGGTTTTACACCCATATCTCGATGTAATGGTACTAGTAGAGTATTTTTTGGGAGGCTAACAAGGGCTCTCATAAAGGTGTTCTCAGCTCCCCCAAGCGAGGTCAAACTAGTGGTGCCCCACATTTCTGCCCCATACAGTGCACCACCCTCTGCCTTTGCCCTGTATACCTTTAATGTGGGAAATATGCACCAGGGTCGAGAACACTTTTAAAGTCTCAGGACAGATGCTGGGTTAGGTTCAGGCTGCTCTTTTGAACCTTGGGTGACCATGACATGGACCTGGTTAATTTAATTCCCAAATAATCAAACTTGGTAACCTTGTCCATAGGTTTGCCCTCAAGCATTATCATAACCCTGAATGATTTTTGCGGGCTGATGTTCATACACTTTGTTTTGGAATGGTTAATTGCCCCCAGCCCTCAGTCAGCATAAAAAGCCACAAAACTAATCACCAGATGTTGCAGACAACTCAGCATCTTTGACACCAACAAGGTGTTGTCTGCAAAAAGTAGATGGGGGAACTTATGGCCAGCCACCATTGAGGTGTCTCTCACTCCCTCCTCCAGATGGGTGACCACATCATTCAGATATAAAGAAAATATGGTTGGTGCTAGGACACACCCCGAGCAGTCACCTTTGTAGACACCTATTCATTCAGTCAGCTTGCCTCTCGAGCCCCACCAAACTTGGGCTACTATATCCTAGTGTAAGCATACCACAATATCAAGGAGATCGGCCAAGGTCCTGTTTTCCTTCAGGAACTCCCAGAACGTGCCTTGGGGGACAAAGTAAAATACACACTTAAGTCCACAAAGGCTAGGTACAGGTGGGACTTTTGGAGGACTACTGTCTTCCAATAGAAGGTTAAGAGCCTAAAGACCTGCTTGGTTGTGCTTATTCTTCTCCTAAACCCTGCTTGCAAATACGAGAGGGGCTGATGATCCTCAATCCAAGACTCCAGTTTTCCTAAGATCTGCCTAGAGAAAACTTTTTGGGCTACATCAATAACGCTTATTGGTCTATGGTTTAAGGGCGAATCGCACAAGCCCTTTTTATAAATGGGAACAATTTCTGCTGCCTTTCAGCTACAGGGGATACTTGCCCCCTCCAGAATGCAATTTGACAATTTATTCAGACACGGAGCCCAACCATCAATATCTGATAATAAGAGATCGCCTGGGATGCCTTCAGGCTCTGTGACTTTTTTAGCAGCTATAAATTTTATTGCCCACACAGCCTCACTCATCTCAGTCTTAAGTAGGAATTAAGAGAGCTGGCTCACCATGGTTGGCTGGACCCTTGTATCAGAGACCTGCCCCACTGAGTGGTCATAAAGACCAGAAAAGTGTTTATGCCATTTTTCAGTGGTGATAGACTCAGCTAAAAGCTTCAGTGCTTGGTGGGCTCCATTGGCCACCAACCTCCAAAACTGTCTAGTATCTTTATGAATGGCTGCATTGTAGATGTTTTCCCAGACTTGAGTATCCCACTCCTGATGTGCTTTGATTTGAGCCAGTTTGTACTCTTTCCTCCTAACTTGATATTATCATCACTCTCAAGAGCTCGTTGGAGCTCGTTCTTCCTATGGCTACAATCTTCATTGAACTATGTACAGCCAGATATAGCAGGCGTGCAATTGGCCTTGTAGCGCTGAGTGAAACTTTCCCCTAGAATTTTAACTTATTCCCATATATCCATGCAATTGCGGGATTATGATCCTAAATGGAAGTAAGGTTGTCTAACCCATTTGTAGCATTCACATGAGCCTGGTTCATTTTGCCCCAATTGTTCAGGTTCACAGTAATGCTGCCCCACTTGACCCTGTGCCTATCATTTGTGGAAAGAAAATTGGTAGAGATACAGGGGAGTTAACTAAGATGTTTAATAAACCCCTTTGTAAGCAATGGACAGCGTTGTGGTCACAATCTACTCTATTGAGTATATTCTTATAGGCTACTATATCCCAGAGGGAAAGGCAATTAGAAAGTAGTCAATTCTACTTGTATGGTCTGATTGTTTAAACATGTGGGTGGCTTGTGGATCGAATGGTGTGCGGCCATTACATGCCCTCAAGCAATAGGATAGTATGAAGGACAAATGCTTGTAGGCAGCACCTGACCAGCATTTCACTGGGGCAGTATTAGGCATGAGAATGCCCCATTCCTCATATCCCACAGTATCAGAAGAAATTAGTGTCATTGTCTAGTCGCTCTTATGTGGTGTTGAAGTGGCATGCAATGATTACAAAATCATTGGTATTGTAAAGGTCCTTGTGCAAAACAAGGTCTTGCATCCTGTGTCCCACTTCCACTCCGGTTACCCAATTATACAAATTATACTAATAATAATCCAGTGAATCATCTCTAGTGATGGTTATACTAAGAATGTCCTACGAAACAATGAGAAGTAAGTATATTTTAACGTTAAGGTCCACTCTTACCCAGATAAGAATGCCGCCAGAAGAACTGCCCCTTCCAACACACAAGCCGTAATCTGATAAGACACATAGCCTGATCTATGGACAGAGTCAAGGCTCCAGGTTTCCTGGAGAAGATGTATGTCAAACTGGTCAATAAAGGCACCCCAGGCTAGATCACTTAGCTTCGATTTCACACCTGCAATATTCCTATAGTGTGGTGAGGTGCACAAGGTCGCTGTTGGGCTGAGGTGTCTCAAGATCGGATGAATAGCTCCTCCAACCAATGGTACATAAAGGATCAACGATTCCCATTCAATCTATCATGGATGTGTCCAAAGCCTCTGTCTGGTTATGGGGTATCACATTTTGAGGGACTTTTGAGTTGTAAGCAGAGGGTGGATTGAGTTTGAGTTGAATCAGTGTGCTGGGAGGAGGTTCCCTGCACAGCTCTAATCTCACAAGATCCTCCACCAGGAAATTAGACTGCCAATATAATCAAAAGTTCTGAATCAGAGAGGTAGTGAAGACGTTTGGCATGCAAGATGTCAGATCGAATGATAGAATGACAATCACGAACTGTCCGTAAGTGATATATATATTTATTTATCAGGGACTCCTCATCTTCATGCATTCTCTGGGCCAGTTTGGGGACCTTTACCATGTAAATATTACCTATGTTCTCTACCAAAGCCATGTATCCCTGTTTAGGCAAGCACCCCTCAGACTCATCCTTTAGTGAAAAAGCATATTTATTCAACCCACCAGAAGATTGATTTGTTGAACTGGCCAACCGCGACTCGCTACATAGGCGAATCATGCATGGTGACCCAGTGCTGAATAGGTCAGAGATGGTACAGGAAGTAGGGGGGGTCATCTTATTTTTCAATCTATTTCTTTCATCAATTTAAGACACGTAAGTAGGATAAGGTACTTGTAAGGAATATCTAGTGGATTTACAAGAGATCTCTCAACTCCCCAATTTCTGCTGATAGCATGACTAATTTTAATCTAAGATCAAGCACCTCAGCCTGAAGGCTTTGCACCAGCTGGACTATGCTGGCAGTGTCTATCTTAGTATCCATGTTAATAACAGTAATGGCTGCTTCAGGAGGTACAGCATGTTTAATAACAGAAACCGTAGCATCTCTATCCTTCAAAGAGCCCTTCTTAGAGCACAAGCTTAGTGGAGGAGACGCAAGGATCAAATATCTCTTCACAAAGGTTTTTTTTTTTTTTTTTTACTTATAAAGCGCCCGAATCACACCCTAAGGGGTATCTCCGCACTGTAGGAGGTACAGCTGTCAAAACAGACCATGTGAGGACAATTTAGAAGAACTCAGTCTTAAGAGGTTTTCTAAATGAAATATATTCTGAGCATTTAAGAAGATAAATCGAGAGTTGATTCCAGTAGTAGGGGGCTAAGTAAAAGACAGCTTTCCCACCCATGAGAGATTTCTTGAAACAGGGAATGAGAAGCAGAAGTTTCTCTCCTGATCGAAGGGATCTATTTGGCTGATATTGGATACGTTTTTGAGCTAGATAACCAGGTCCTTTACCATTTAAAGCTTTGTGCACAATGCAACATATCTTAACCCTAACCCACTTAGGTATCGGTAGCCAAAGCAGATGTCGTAAGAGGGGAAGGGAGGCTGTTCCGGCTGGTAGGTTCTGAACGAGACGGGCCACGGTGTTTTGAACTACTGAAGTCTGTTTAGTGAAGACTCACATGCCGCAATCAGGAGTGCATTACAGTAATCTAAGCGGCTTATCACTAGCGTCTGAACAAGTGTTTTATGCACAGTGAGAGAAAGAAAAGGAAATGCTTTGCGCAGGAGGCTTAACATAAGGAATCAGGAACCTACGGTAGCTGTCACCTAATCTTTCACCATAAGTTTCTGGTCCAGATGGTTGCCCAGTTTCTTGACCACCTAGTTCGGGCGACTACCACTATGGAGATCAAAGCAACGGCTCACCGAAAACCATGATCTCAGTTTTTCCAGTATTTAACTGGAGAAAGTTATTTGTCATCCAAGCAGCATTTGCTGTCATACCTTCTGAGAAAGAGGCGTGAGTATTCTTAAAATTCTTATCAAATGATAGTAAAAGGTTATCAGAGGGGACAATGTTATAGAGTTATGATCTTCAGTAACAATATCAGGAGGAATTACATCAGGATCAGCTGGTGGTCAGAGTGGTATCTGTAATATCAGTGTTAGTCTGGGGATGTAAGGACGAAGACATAGACTCCCGTTTCCTAATAAATTTGGATGCAACTCTGTACCATGCTGTTTCTCCTGAAAGAGTTTTCACATCATCAATTAGTGTATCTATGTCCTTGAGGGTTGTAGAATCTTGGTGTCTATCTGCGGATGGCATTGAGGTGAGCTTATAGTATTTATTCCGCTTTCCCGAAAGAATATCTGTTTTTTTTGCGTTTCCCCATTACTGTGCTTCTGCCGGTGCGCTGACCTTGTGATTTGAATTTAGTAAACAAGTGAGGGAAAATTCACAATATGAAGTGAGCGAGTACTCAGAGTTCAAAGGGGACAAAACCAAGGAGCCTAAAACCTGCTCTCTGTAGGCTTGTCACCTTGGGCAGTCACTAATCGTAAAGAACAAGAACTGCATTGGGCCAATCCACATGCAAAGCACAGAAGTAAATAGTAGACACAACAAGATTATCCTAAGGTAAGCCTAAGGTTCTTACCCCGGCAGGGTAAGTCATAGCTGCAAAGAGACAAGAGGGGTGGCCCTGCCCTGTCTCTTCCTGGCTCTGACAGGTGCAGAACGAGCCCGGACTTTGCTCCAGTGTGGCATGCGCACGTCCCGCACCGGGGGACTACGAAGTGCTCTTTATAGCACTAGGCAGCCTCCTTAGGTACAGCCACTGGTAATGTCAATGAAGGGAGCTGCCTCCAGAGACCCAAAGGATGGTGGGACTCCAACTGAGTTCAGGCAGAATATATATTCAGTACTCATTACTACTCTAGGCGTAAAATATAACTGGAATTTAACTTTAGCATTTTTCTTTCTTCCAAGTGTATGTATAAACTGCAAATTTGGATTTTATATCATTTTCCAATCTTTAGTTAAAATTGTAATGTCACATTACATGTTATAAAGTAAAAGAGATATCCTCCAGCAAAAGCTTCTGGGGAAACATGCAATCTAAAAGCACGTTAGGGTTTAGGAGTAGTTAGAATAAATATATCCTTAACTCTACTTTCCACATCTGTGCTATGTTCATCTGTGCAGAAGACCTGCACATATGAAATGATCTTACCAGAGTGCTATGTATAGTAATCCCGAAATGAATACCTCTATTTCTTTAAGCAGAGCAGTTATAGCAGTGTAGACAGGTTTAGACAGCAGGATGTGTCACTGCAGATCCCAAAAATAACAGATAAATAGCGAAAACGAGTTAGGGACCCGGGTAGTAGATGGATTTTATATCTGAAATCAATTATTGTATTTTGGTTTAGTACTAAATATAGTGATTCCTTTCATACTAAAATAAACATTACAATCTACCTAAACAAAGTTTAAAAAATCTTGATGTTAGAGGGAAAAATGTGTTCCACCGAGGCCCTTATTTCCAGAAACTGAATCACCAGTGTTGAACACTGATATACATTGATCAATATCATCAGTTTAAGAGATTTGAGTTTCTAAACATTCACATTCATTATTACAAAAGATCCATATATTTTTAGAATACAAGTTTTCTTCTGGTTATGATGTTAACCCGAAATATATTTTCTGCCAATATGTCTTACGCCCTAAAACAAATCATAATAATTCATAAATTATATGTTTGACATAAATGCCGTGGTACCACTGTGTAATGTTATCCCTTTCAGAATGGAATAAAGTAAAAGAAACGAAGAGCGACTTATGCACCTTGCTGGTCTAATGGCTGCAGCAACTGAAAACTGTTCCAGCAATAGAGAAGGCATTATTCTCTTCTGTTTCCAATTCCCGTGCTTTCTTAAAAGAAATTTGACCTTGGACCACAGTTCCACAGCTAAAACATTTTATTTCCAAAGTACTTTAAGAAAGTAGAGTGCATGTGCCCTCTGTAGGGAGGTAATATTTTTGTTCATGCCTTTACCTAATGATCTCAGTTTTCAATTTCCCATTTGTTATTTAGCCTTTTTTCTGCTTTTCATTTACTGAAGTGTAATTGATATACTGTAAATGATTTCCAGAGCATTCCATCAATTGCTTTTCAAAATAATATTCTGGTGGCCTTTGTCTGAACTCCACTGAATGTATTTCTAAGTGTATTTGTCTATTTATTAACTTTGCTGAGTGTAAGCTCTGTATTCTTTTTCTTTCCTGAGTTTGAAAGTTTTCAGGATTGAAGGCAATGTTATCAGAGCTATGTTTTTTGGTGTGGGTAGGGAAGAGATGGAGGGGAGGCGACTGAGACTGGTGAGCTTTTGCTAAGATGTTGATGGGTAGGGATTTGGCACTCACCACACTGGCCACTTGAGTCCCCAACCAGATTTCCTTCTTGCATGCTTCTCTATCGCCTTGTGTTTCGTGGCACATATAATGCGTGTGGAGGATGGTACGGTCTGATCTTTCTTTGGAGGTATATGGGCTTGTGTTTATGGAGGATTTGATGTATCAATCGTTTTGACTCTTTTCTGTAACTTACATTTGAGATGAAGTACTTAACATTTTTCATTAGCTTGTCATGGGGTGAGTGAAGTAGGGCCTACCCCTGACAGCTTTGCAGAATTCTGGAACTTTTAAAGTGATTAGTAGGCTTCTTCACTTTTTTCAATCGGTGGTAAGAGAATATGAAACCTGGCACAAATCACCCTTTTCAGGGAGTCGGTTTCACTTGCCACAAACTGAAAGAAGTAGCCTTCAGGTGGTATCCCACAGCGGTCCTTGGAACTCTGAGAGATTACTCACTTAGAAGAGTCCATCCCACAGCTATCCTCATTGGCTGCTAGCAGTGAATCAGAATGATCAAACTAAACGTCGATTCTGATTGGTTAAAATATAGATAAATATGATTAACACCCTGTCAACCAATCATAATACGTTCTTTCCTTAGGGTCATTCTTATGGACAACGAAAAGCCAATCAAGATAGCTGAGGGTCCCTGCATTGTGCAATCAATTTTCTTCGTTAGGGCACTGAATTCTCCCTCACTTTTGCCTACAGTGGGAGCGGATTTACTAACCAAATTCTGCTCTGTGGGCGGCTATAAAAAGCGTGTTTCAACAATTCCACATGTTGACTAAATTTATCGCATATGCCTTGTCATTGCATTTGCTATTCAGGAATGTCAAGGTACAATATATTGCCATAGAGTATTTATGCACTAAAGATTATGGTCAGTACTGTGTCTCTTAGTTATTTCATCTGGAAGTTCCCATATTATTAAAGAGCTTAATATACCTACAGCCTCTTTGCTTTACTTTTCAAAAAGCTGCAGCATGCTAGTTTACCTGCTTTCCTATGTTTTTTTTGTGGGAACTTGGTTTCAGGAATGGTCTTGCTCCCTCAAACAATAGCTATACAAACTATTTGAGGATCACTCTCAGTGTGTACCATAGAGAAACCAGCTCATCTCTGATGTGTTTTTATTAGTGTAAGGAATCATCTGGCCAGATGCAGGTAAGAGAGTGGCTAAAAACTTTGATAGACAAATTCACTGAGCGCCAGCAACACCCTTGCCAGGAGCTCACAAGCAGGCCAAAAGCCTCTTTACATTATTGGCTTCCAAAACCACAGGTCAAATGCAAAATTAGTTTTGAGAGCAGTGCGAGGGGATGCAGGAATCGATAATTCAAAAAGCAATACACTTAAGAGAAAAAAGTAAGGTTAAAACAGAGGTCCTCTAAACCTATTTAAAGAGTATTTACTAATTGCCAATAAAGTAAGGGAAATATTATAAAATGAGAAAAAGAAGCAAGAATACACTTAACTGTTTTCATTAATGTAACAGGGGACGACCATTGTAATGAAGGTTCCCTTCTCCCATTTTTACTGATTTTTGCACATAAATGCAATGGGAAACAATTTGTTTCCATGTAAGTCTTTTTGTGATATATTTCTTTTAAACCTCTCTTGCAGCATCTACCATATAGTTCCAGATAGTGCAATGTGATCATACAAGCAAAGCTGGTTCAAATGCCTCGAGCAGCACCGCCTCTACACAGCAAAGGAGCAATGGGCACACTTTCATGGGGACAGCAAAATCACATATCAGAATAAACAGAAAAACAAAGATCAATCGGAAACAATCAAGTATGCTCATATCCCCGCCACTTGACCCCAATCCCTTAGCTCAGGATAACCAATTATAGCACAACTGCAGCAATGGACATCCACATTGGGTATCATGCGAAACCTCATCACTCGATCTGGTAGGAGCGATGCAGCATTAAGCTTGGTCAGATATTGATTTGTTTGCTCCATGAGTTTACACTTCCCATCACGAGCTCTGGTGTCCCCTCGGACCAAGAGTTCAGCAGATGCCCACCGGATCACCTCTCTCTGCATTGTGGGGACCAGGGGGAGGACACAGCCTTCCATGCCATGGCGAGACATCTTTTTGAGTGCTAGAGCCTGGAACCCACGCGGTTGTCGCGTGCGCTTTGTTACTACCCAGGAATGTAAAAGGCAGAACGCTGGATTTTAGAGCAAGATAGACGCAGTCACATCAGAAATACAGGAGATTACTGGTTTACAATAAATTGCTACCACAGGGTGATCTGCGTTGATCTTTATACATCTAAGGCACGTCACCCCCACTCCCGAGTATATTTTTGCTATCGTGTCAGAGAAAAGGTACATGTGATGTAAATAATTAAATTGTATAAACCTAAACCGTGCATTCCATGTCCTAATTCTAATTGACCCCAGACATCTGCACTGTGTGGAGAGTTGTAATTCTGTCGATAATTTCTCCCCCCACCCTTTGTGTGCACCATCCTCCCGCAAGCCCCCTAGAAATGAGAAATATCCTGAGCCAAACCTGTCGATGTGATCATCAATTCTAATGGGACAGCCTCAGGGTCACTGGCCAACACCCACAATCTCCCAGCCAACCCTCTCAGTGCAGAATATAGAAGAAACTGCATGAGGTCTAGCGTGCCTCCCTCTGTCAGGTCCACAAAAGAGCAGAGTCTGACTTCCACTATTATGTCTCCTAGAGTCCTGTACCCAGCTGCAGGCCAGGGTTCCACTTGGTGCATCTCTCTCAACCGCCGGCACGGAACAGACGCCCACAGAGGGAGGCTCAGTGAGTAGGGAGGAGCCTTTTTACCTCTAGGCAATTATTTCTGCCAGCACCACGCTGCCACATTCAACAGAACGCTGGAAAGAGCCTGCTGCAAGGGAGAGGCCAAAAACCACTTTAACAGTGTAGTAACCTCAAAGTCAAAACCCAACAGGTGGCTCTCCGGGTTTGGATGTGTCTAATAACCACCGCAGGGGCCACTGCAGCTGACCCACGGCGTAATTTAGTTCATAGTTGGGTGCTCCCAACCCCCTGTCTTCCACTGTGGCTTATAGGGTGTCTAGTTTGACTCTGTGCCTCTTATTGGGCCAGATCAGTGAGGCCAGCATACGTTGCAGGCCCTGAAAGAATGGTTTCTTTAGTATCACTGACAGTGCCGCAAATAAATAAAGACGTCATGGAAGTCTCACCTTTTTTTTACAATAGACACCCGCCCCATCGGTGGCAGGGGTAATTGTGTCCAGAAGTTAAGCAACTGCCTGATCGAGTGCAGGGCCTTACCCAGGTTTTCTTATACCAGATCGCGTTCAGAATGAAATACTTGTAATCACAGATATTTAAAGGTGTCATACTTCCACTGTAAGAAGCCTGTCACATCGGGTTGATGTAGGGGTTCAGGTGTCCATAACAAGGGGAATAAACATGGTTTCCCTAATTAATCTGCAGTCCAGAAATGTGACCAAATGCATCCAGGGCAGATATAATCTCAGGAAGAATGTTGGGGTTGGCTGGTAGATAAATCAGGACATCATCCACATAAATAGAAACTACACTGGGATGTTTCCCCACTGAATAACCCCAGAACCATGTTCTTTCTCACAACATACAGGTCAATGGCTCCATAACCAGGGCAAACAGTAGGGGAAATAGAGGGCAACCCTGCCTGGCACCCCCTTCAATACCAAAGCTCTCTGAGATGACTTTCCTGTACGTACTCTGTCAACAGGGTTCTCATAGAGAGCTCTTACCCATTGGCAAAACTCCAGACCCTGTCCCAGCTTCACTAAGACTCCCTGTAAGAAAGTCCATCCCAATGTGTCAAACTCTTTTTCTATATCTAGTGAGGCCACCCATCCCTGTGTGTTCATCTGCCGAGCACAGTCCATGACCCCAAATAACCGTTGAAGGTTCAGGAATGTGTTCCTGCCTGGTATGAACCAGTTCAGATCCATGTGGATTACTGTATGTATCATTGGAGTCAACTTATTTGCTAGGGCCTTACACAGCACCTTATAATCAAAGTTAAGCAATGAGAAGGGGCGGTAGGACACCACCTTCAGCGGGTCCCTCCGGACTTTTAGCAACACTGTTTTTAAGGCTTCCTGCATACTGTCAGGTAATCTGTCCCTTAGCTTTCCTAAAGACCTCCAACAACCGCTGAGAGAGGGAGGCCTAGAATGTAGTGTAAAACTCGATGAGTAGCCCATCAATGCCAGGAGTTTTGCCCCTCGCTTTCTGTTGGATGGCCAGTTTAATTTCTTCAAGTGTCAGAGGGTCATCTAGTTCCTGTCTTGGTAAATGGATAGGTGGAGGAATGTCAAGAGGGTGGAGATACTCGGCAAGCTCATCTGGGTGGACACCCAACGGTGCTTTGTAAAGCATCCTATAATTGGTCTCAAGTTCCTTATTAATGGCCACTTAGGAGTTCACAACACTGTTCAGAGTTAAAGAGCCAGGCCAGTAGGGTAGAGGCTTCGTCCCCTAGGTTGTGTTGATGTTTGGTGTGTTCTCGCCAATCAAAGCCCGGCAGGCATCTGGAAGCTTCCTGGTGCTCGGACCTCACGTTCTCCAGATTGCGCATCCCACTCGGATCTTGTACCCAGGCCTGTTCAGCAATTTTAAATCTTGCCTCTATACTAGTGATCTCCCTCTGGAGTCACTGCCTAATACTTAACTGCGTGGATATACACTCTTCCCATATCATCACTTTAAATGCGTACCATTCGATTCCTTCATGGCCCTGCCTTCATTCTCCGTGAAATATCTTGTAATATGTTCCCCCACATGAGTTCTAAACGGTACATCCACCAGTGCTCTCTGCCGGAACTGCCAAGTAGATATCACAGGTTGCAATCTCCCCAACTCAAAAGTCACCAGTGACGGGCAATGATCAGCCAGAGTTATGGCCAAATATTCAGCCCCTGGACAGGCGGTCAGCACTGCACTGCTATCATATATCAGATCAATTCTCATGTGTAGTACATTAATAGGGGAGTAATACGAATACTCAACAGCGTACCATGAACAAATATCATCATATGTCCTGTACCTGCATGTCCTGCATCCATTGACGTAACTGCCTGGTCTTAGTGTGGGATTTTGCCCTGTGAACCAGTAGGGCAAACCTGTCAAGCGCCAGATCCAGAAAACAAGTCTCCGCACCAGAATGAGGTACACGTCAGTAACCTCAAGAGGGATGGCATAAGGGAGCTGAAAAATAGTGATTGTCCGACATTCGGGGCATACAGTGCCACAAACTTGAGGGGCTTACCATCCAATACCCTCAGCAATTACATTGCAACCCTCTGAATCTACTGCGCTATGGTCCAGAATGAATGGTACCTGAGGAGCCACCCACAATAAAACCCCTCTCGCATAAGCTGAATAAGAGGTATGTAGCACCATGCGCTTTAGCTTTTATGGAGCCAGGTGGAATCCCCGCAGTCAAATGGGTCTCCTGGAAACATGCACACTGGATGTTCTTTCTCCACAAATATAAATATTTCCTATGACGTTTACTATAATTGCCCATGACCCACACATTCCAAGTCATTATGTTGTAATCCTTCAAGGCCATAAAAAATGTGTGTAGTGAGCCACTGCCGCTCCCACACAGGCCAGGGGTCAAGCGTTTCATCAGAGGGACCGAGTAACAAAACAAAAAAATATATATACAAAACATTGTTAACAAACCCCAATAAAACCCCTACCCCGGCTGCACCCTCAATCGGTCAAAGCCATTTAGTGCCGTCAAGGATTCAGCAATCACTAACGAAGTCTATTCAGTGAGGAGGGCACTTCAACTCACTTTCTCAACCCCATGATCCAGTTCCCCGCTGTCCAAACTTCAAAGAAAGCTACCAGTGCATTTGTGTTTTGGTATCATGTGTCAGGTACCACCCATAAGCCCTCCTCCTGCCCCATCATCCTACATGTGCCGACCATACGTATATCCAAATAAAGTGGATTGAAATAGGTCCGCAGTTATTGGGGTGAGCTGTGGACCACCTCCCAGCTAGTTTGGAACCTCAACCGGCAGATGGTCATCCTGTAAAGTCCCACCATCGCCATCTGAGTCACGGTTCTCTGGGCCCGATAAAGAGCATTGTTCCACCGCTGCTGGAGCCTCTGCTCTGCCCATCGCTGCTTGTGCCTCTGTAGGTCTGCCATGTATGTTCCTATTTCTCCTGGTGGACCGTTGATGGCGTGACCAAGCCTGCCAGTCTCCCCACCATTCACAGGGGATACGTGTTGGTGGGCCTCTCTAGTATCCAACCATGTCTGAACATTTTTGTTAAGATGCCGCACCAGATATGACAATTTTGCCGGGAACAGCAAAGCATATTTGATACCCAGAGTGCAAATACATAACTTCACTTGGCAAAATGCTCCTCATAACCTGCGGACCTCCATTGTGTAATCTGGGAAAATGGTGACAGTACTGTTGCCCACAGTTCAGGGGCCTTTAGATCAAGCCAGTTGCAATATATTGTCCTGGTCCCTAAAATTGAAATGTCGTGCCACCACTGATCATGGTGGGTTTCCAGGTACTGGAGGGCCCTTTTAACTGAGAAGAACTTTGAAACTTTTCCTCGCAACACTTCTGTGGTCAGCCACATCTCCATGTAGAGGTCCATGCTAGGTCCCTCCTCCCCCTCAGGCTGACCCACCACCAGAATGTTATTCCACCATGACCAACCCTCCGAGTCATCCACCCTGGCTCTCTGTAATGCTACTTCTGACTGTAGGGACTCAATCTGTTGTTGGTGGTCAGTAAGTGTAGGGCGAACCATGGCCAGTTCCTTCTCTGTCTCTTGTACCCTATCCTTCAGCTTCTTATGGTCCTCTCGCAACAACAGAATGTCAACTTTTAGAGAGTCCAGCTTTGGTTCCAGGCTGGACTTAAGGCTACTGACCGCCACCAAAAGTTTGGAGAATTTAATTGTGTGCTTCTGTAAGAGGAGTCCTACCTTGTTTGGGGCTGCGTCCGGACTGTTATTTGTCAGGGAACAGCCCCCACCTTCTCCCTTCATCACTTTGGCCATCTCGATGTGAAACACGGGAATCAATCCGGTGTCAAGCAGGTCGAGCAGGTGATTTACCTCGTACTAGGTCCTGTGTGGACATTAGCCCTTCCACCCTTTCATCACAGCACTCTGAGGGAGAGCAGACAATTCAAACAGGCTCCCCAGATGAGCCGGACCAATGAGGTGCAACAGGAGGCCCGAAGATAAGTACTCCTCACTCAAGGATGAGGTAAAGGTTCGTACTCCACAACACAGTCATATGAGGTGGAGAAGGGTTCCTCCGGTCGCTCCCGGTTTGAGACAGGGCCTTCCAGAGGGAGAATTATCTAGCAGGGATGCAGACATTAACTAAGGAAATTGAGGTTGGGCCCTGTCCCTTCCGGGACCCAGATCACCAGCGCCTCTCCTGCTGCTCTGAGGAAGGGGAGGCTAGAGGGCACAAAGCAAGCCACACCTCAGTTCATGCCCGGAAGGGAGAAGCACGCATCTCCTGATCATCCGTCTTCAGCCAGATCGGCCTCATGCACTGCTCCAATCGGCACTCACCTCGCAGCTCAGGGGGGCGGGGAAGAGGCAAATTCCGGTAGCCGGCAACCACGATCTGCTCACCGCATTCTCCACACAAGGGGCCAAAACTGCAGGCCAGGGCCTCATGCCCTCACCACTAGTAAAGCAGCAAGCATCCCCCATTTCCAGCCACATCGGCGGTACGCTCATCGTGGCACCCTCCACTCCTCCAGCACTGCTCAGACCCCCCTCACCTGCTTCCAGAGCAAGGGGCAGCATGCCTCACCTCCGTTGTTACCGTGGGATCCTCTTGGCCCATCCACCATGTTCTAGTCTCTCAGCCGCCTACAGTCATGTCCCAGAAGGCATGGGCAAAGGAGCAGGTTGCGAGCCGCTGCACAGTGCCATCTGCTAACACCTACCGAGCCCTGCATTCCAGTGAGCACAACCCCAAGAGGAGTCACAGTTGTATACACCCCCCAACAGCAGTCCACAGAGTTCAGGTTTAGGTGACCATCCTGACCGCCATCTTGGCCATGCCCCCTTGTTCCATGTAAGTTAATGCGAAAAGAAAACAAATATCAGAAAAAGTTTGAAGTATCACTAATGAACTTTATGGTGGCAATGGGATTAAAGGATAGGTTGGGCCACACATTTACTGGCCTGCCTTGGGTATTGCTGGGCTAGGGAATTCAGTAAATAACTACTTTTGTACATAGACAATTTCTTGAAGCTCAAGCAAAGTAAATCGGAACGGCTCTGATGTAATGGCTGAAGCAGGTTTTATTCTCTAGAAATGCAGGGTGGCAGTTTTTGGTCTTAAAAATTTGCAGAGGTAAAAACAAATCATGTAGGAGAAAGCACTTCTGAAGGTCGTACCAGTATGGGAAGTGGCTGAAGCACACTGTGACTTCTCTTTTTCCTTTTAATAATGAAAAAGAACATAGATTCCAGGATTCTGCAGCAAGTTTTGTTTGCCTAAAACGGATCCTAAAAAATGCCTTTGATGTTGAATTAGCTGTATTAATTAGACTTTTTGGGAAAGACTTAATGGTGAATAAACCTCCCTGAAGATGCCTGTGGTTGCTGGCTCAAGACGCAGAGGTTCCAAATATTTTTGATAGCTGTTTTTTGAGTATTTCAGAGCTCAAACATCTTCGGAGGTTGATCATCGCTAGTGACAGCCAACTGTGATGACTAAGGTGGGTGACATAATTGTAAATATCTTGGGCCTCCTTTATGGGGGTCTGGCATAGGGCAAAGTGAAAGGGTAGGAGTGCACCGTATTTATGCAATACCGCCCTGCGCTTGCACAGTTTCAACAGCTTAGTGATTTTGATAGGATTGATTTGTGCCGCACGGGGAACCTACTGGACACAAAAACAATCCTGCAAGTCTTTTTCCTCTTTCTACGTATGCTGCAGAATGCAGAACACTTGGCTGGCCTTGTGTGAGACTTGACCTACCCCAAGGTTCGGCTCATGCATTTGACACCTTTACATCTTTATTAACTTTAGAAGTGTATTTTGTGAACTGTAATTGTCTTACGCTATGTGTTTTTAGAATATCCCTCACAAGACTGTATCCCTAATCCACCCTACATCACCCTTTTACCTCAAAATCTATAGTTATGTATATGAAGATCTCTGCTTATGTGGCAGAGACCTCCACACAAAAAACAGCAGAAAGGCCTACTGGTATTTTTATGAAGCGCATTTTGTACTACGTGAGTAGTACAACTGTAGTACTACTTTTCTTACCACAAAATGTAGTTTGTGAATCTATCCTGTTGTCTCTGCCTGCATCAGAAATGTTAATTGTTGTAAACATCTATAGCTATGTGCTGACTGTCTGTAACACATTTATGATCAAATTGTGATTTTCTTTTAATTTTACTTTATTGAAAAAGAAATTTGATCCATGTGGTAAAAGTACAAATATTTTGTGAGTACCAGTTGCACGACAACACAGCCATTTTCCACACGTTATTTATCAGATCCAATGGACCATGACACAAATGGGCTACTGGGCCTCAATTGTGGGGTTGAGATTGTTTGCCTCTGATGTCCCAGAATCCCTTTTCAATATGGTTGTGTAAACTGTGTCAAGTACAACTTCTTCCGCTCTTGCTTTTCAGGGGAAGCAATGGTGAGCAGTCAAAGGCTTCTCAGGGAGTTTGTGTGGGATGCTCAAGCTCAGGACTCAATAGTCACATGGTAGCGAAATAACTGCAAATCCAACCAAATGCTTATCTTTTAAGAATGAAAAGCACTTTGATGCACAGTAAAACCGAATACTACACACAAACATAAGCAAAGCACAATTTATTGTCATTGGTGCTGTTGGACAGGGCTGCTCCTCTATCTACAAACTCCCCCTAGTTCCCACATTGGGGTCTAGATTGTTCCCCCTGGGACCAAGACAATAGGTGATTACGGTTAAGATGCAGATCATCCCCTTTCAGATGTCTGTGATCAGTCTTTCAAAGCTCAGAAGTTCTAGTTCCCACATAATTCAGTTGCTGAGTTCTTACTGCTTGGGGTTCATTTCAGTATGCTTGCTTCTTCCAACTTCTGCAAAGACGCACTGGCATCTCCATTTGGGTATCTTTGATGACTGAGGATGCCCACCTGGCAGATGGATTCAGCAGTCCTACTTTTGCACTTCACCTTTGGACAGTGGCACCGATCGGACAGGCAGGGACATCAGTTCCAATAGAAAGCTGGTTTAGCATATGGAATAAGTGGGTTCTGCTCTGGCAGGTTCTCCAGTATCAGTGCAGCAATTTGCAGGCTGATCTCCTTCCTCCAGTGTAGTCACAGACCGACCAATATCCTTCTGGCAGTGTGGGCATATACAGGCTGATATCTTTCTGGACAGCACAGTCTTGTACAGGTTGATCTACTTCTGGGCAACACAGCCACACACAACTTCTTCTGGACAATACAGCTGTGCACACACTGATTTTCTTCTTATCACTACGGCCACGCATCAGTTGATTTAGACTCAGATCACAGACCTCACCTGGCTTTGGTGTTCACATTACAACAAACAAATGATGGACGGAATGCTGACAATGCAGACATTCTCCCCCAGTCAAGAGATCTGGGTTAAATCCATCGTTCTTTTGCCCACTACAACACCCCAGTTTAGACATGGCCATATGCAATCAGTCTTGACCCTGTGCCTCATGGGAACAGTCCAGCCCGAACTGCCAAGCCATGTCTTCCCTGGACCGGAATCAAGCATCCTAGGACCGGTTTCTGGCTATCAGCCGTCATCAGCCAGGATAGCTTGACTCCAGTGGCGTAGTGAGCACGGGTCCCACGTCTGGGAATACCCATCCCACTTAGGGCGAAAAGCGTTACAACAAACAAATGATGGACGGAATGCTGACAATGCAGACATTCTCCCCCAGTCAAGAGATCTGGGTTAAATCCATCATTCTTTTGCCCACTACACCACCCCAGTTTAGACATGGCCATATGCAATCAGTCTTGACCCTGTGCCTCATGGGAACAGTCCAGCCCGAACTGCCAAGCCATGTCTTCCCTGGACCGGAATCAAGCATCCTAGGACCGGTTTCTGGCTATCAGCCGTCATCAGCCAGGATAGCTTGACTCCAGTGGCGTAGTGAGCACGGGTCCCACGTCTGGGAATACCCATCCCACTTAGGGCAAAAAGCGTTACAACAAACAAATGATGGACGGAATGCTGACAATGCAGACATTCTCCCCCAGTCAAGAGATCTGGGTTAAATCCATTGTTCTTTTGCCCACTACACCACCCCAGTTTAGACATGGCCATATGCAATCAGTCTTGACCCTGTGCCTCATGGGAACAGTCCAGCCCGAACTGCCAAGCCATGTCTTCCCTGGACCGGAATCAAGCATCCTAGGACCGGTTTCTGGCTATCAGCCGTCATCAGCCAGAATAGCTTGACTCCAGTGGCGTAGTGAGCACGGGTCCCACGTCTGGGAATACCCATCCCACTTAGGGCGAAAAGCGTTACAACAAACAAATGATGGACGGAATGCTGACAATGCAGACATTCTCCCCCAGTCAAGAGATCTAGGTTAAATCCATCGTTCTTTTGCCCAGTACACCACCCCAGTTTAGACATGGCCATATGCAATCAGTCTTGACCCTGTGCCTCATGGGAACAGTCCAGCCCGAACTGCCAAGCCATGTCTTCCCTGGACCGGAATCAAGCATCCTAGGACCGGTTTCTGGCTATCAGCCGTCATCAGCCAGGATAGCTTGACTCCAGTGGCGTAGTGAGCACGGGTCCCACGTCTGGGAATACCCATCCCACTTAGGGCGAAAAGCGTTACAACAAACAAATGATGGACGGAATGCTGACAATGCAGACATTCTCCCCCAGTCAAGAGATCTGGGTTAAATCCATCGTTCTTTTGCCCACTACACCACCCCAGTTTAGACAAGTCCATCATTTGTTTGTTGTAACGCTTTTCGCCCTAAGTGGGATGGGTATTCCCAGACGTGGGACCCGTGCTCACTACGCCACTGGAGTCAAGCTATCCTGGCTGATGACGGCTGATAGCCAGAAACCGGTCCTAGGATGCTTGATTCCGGTCCAGGGAAGACATGGCTTGGCAGTTCGGGCTGGACTGTTCCCATGAGGCACAGGGTCAAGACTGATTTGCATATGGCCATGTCTAAACTGGGGTGGTGTAGTGGGCAAAAGAACTATGGATTTAACCCAGATCTCTTGACTGGGGGAGAATGTATGCATTGTCAGCATTCCGTCCATAATTTGTTTGTTGTAACGCTTTTTGCCCTAAGTGGGATGGGTATTCCCAGACGTGGGACCCGTGCTCACTACGCCACTGGAGTCAAGCTATCCTGGCTGATGACGGCTGATAGCCAGAAACCGGTCCTAGGATGCTTGATTCCGGTCCAGGGAAGACATGGCTTGGCAGTTCGGGCTGGACTGTTCCCATGAGGCACAGGGTCAAGACTGATTTGCATATGGCCATGTCTAAACTGGGGTGGTGTAGTGGGCAAAAGAACGATGGATTTAACCCAGATCTCTTGACTGGGGGAGAATGTATGCATTCTCAGCATTCCGTCCATCATTTGTTTGTTGTAACACTTTTCGCCCTAAGTGGGATGGGTATTCCCAGACGTGGGACCCGTGCTCACTACGCCACTGGAGTCAAGCTATCCTGGCTGATGACGGCTGATAGCCAGAAACCGGTCCTAGGATGCTTGATTCCGGTCCAGGGAAGACATGGCTTGGCAGTTCGGGCTGGACTGTTCCCATGAGGCACAGGGTCAAGACTGATTTGCATATGGCCATGTCTAAACTGGGGTGGTGTAGTGGGCAAAAGAACGATGGATTTAACCCAGATCTCTTGACTGGGGGAGAATGTATGCATTGTCAGCATTCCGTCCATCATTTGTTTGTTGTAACGCTTTTCGCCCTAAGTGGGATGGGTATTCCCAGACGTGGGACCCGTGCTCACTACGCCACTGGAGTCAAGCTATCCTGGCTGATGACGGCTGATAGCCAGAAACCGGTCCTAGGATGCTTGATTCCGGTCCAGGGAAGACATGGCTTGGCAGTTCGGGCTGGGCTGTTCCCATGAGGCACAGGGTCAAGACTGATTTGCATATGGCCATGTCTAAACTGGGGTGGTGTACTGGGCAAAAGAACGATGGATTTAACCCAGATCCGTTGACTGGGGGAGAACGTATGCATTGTCAGCATTCCGTCCATCATTTGTTTGTTGTAACGCTTTTCGCCCTAAGTGGGATGGGTATTCCCAGACGTGGGACCCGTGCTCACTACGCCACTGGAGTCAAGCTATCTTGGCTGATGACGGCTGATAGCCAGAAACCGGTCCTAGGATGCTTGATTCCGGTCCAGGGAAGACATGGCTTGGCAGTTCGGGCTGGACTGTTCCCATGAGGCACAGGGTCAAGACTGATTTGCATATGGCCATGTCTAAACTGGGGTGGTGTAGTGGGCAAAAGAACGATGGATTTAACCCAGATCTCTTGACTGGGGGAGAATGTATGCATTGTCAGCATTCCATCCATCATTTCTTTGTTGTAACGCTTTGGTGTTCACATGGCAAGTCATCATGGTGTACAGTAGGAATTGCTTCAGTAGTGACTGTAGGCCTGCAGGCACTTGGATTTTACAGCATGCTCTCCACAGTCCTCCTCTTCTGGAAGTTAAGTTGGTCCTGGGTTGCTAGTATTCCGGTTCAGGGAGGACCTGGCCTGGCAGTTCTGTCTAGACCATACACACTGGAGCAGGATCAAGGCTGATTTTCATATGGGTAAGTGCAAACTGAGGTGGCATGGGACTGTCAAATAATGATGAACTGGGACGTGGCCCGAATAGCTACCAGTGCCTGAGACCGGTTCAAGCATTCCATCCATCACTTTTTTGTATACACTACACTAGTGGGCCTGCAGCACTTATTTGGCCCCACCCACACAATTAGCCGTTTAAAACATGTCTCAGGCTTGAAACTGCAGTCTGTGGTGTAGTTTTATACTGCCATTTCGACCTTTTTTTTTTTTTTATTGAGCAGAGCATTGAGAACATGAAAGAAAAAAAAAAGATGAGCAAACATTAAAACAATTCGACACAAAAAACAATAGCTTCTTCTTTCCAAGTTAAAAACAATGACACAGGAAGTTCTTTTTAAAACACGGCTGTCGCAAATATCTAAAGTACATTAACTGGTAATTATAAAATAGCAAAGTGCAAAAAGTGCAATAAGAAAGTGCAAGTGCTATTGCTAAAGATACTGAATTGCTAAATTGCAACACTAAAGTGCTCAAGTACTTAACAACGAGTAACTCTAACTCCTCCAGACCTTATCAAAATATGGTACAACATCTGTTAAATTCTAAATAGCGGGTAATAATATCCCTCTATCAGGTTTTCCAAATTGCTTAAAAACTTCCAATTCTTACTGAATTTCGTGGAAGCTCCCACACGTCTCGCATAAGTTTCTTCAAAAGCTCACGTCTTTTTCATTTTGTTCAACCATTTGTCATAGGTGGGAACATCCCTGGATTTCCAATTTTGAAGGATTAAAGAACGTGCTACCATGCAAGAGATGGAGAGGAAAGTTGCCTCAGCTTCCGTTAGAGTCGTTCTATCTCTATAAAATCCAACCAGGGCAGCCTCGGCCTCTGGCACAACACTCTTTCCAAATGCCCAATTTAGGGCTGGGAAGATTGCCTCCCAAAAATACCCCAACCTAGGACATATAAAAAAGATATGGAGCCAGCCCCCCTCTCTATCCGCCTGACATCGGAAGCACCTATTTTCGGCATCTGGATACCTTTTCTTAAGTGCTTCCGGGGTAAGGTAGGCCAGCCACCGGGATAGGAAAGCCATTCTTTTAAAATTGGCTGCTCTCAGCGATTTACTTCCTTGATGACATAGAGCTTCTCATTCATTAATGGAAAAAGTACGTTGTGTTTCACGGACCACCCTTTCCAAATGGTTCTCTATCAATGGGAGTTGGCACTGATTATGTAGCAGACAATACCAGTTCCCTACGCCGCTTACTTTAGCCCCGAAAAGAGCTATCACAAGTTTATTTGGTGTATTAAGAATACCAATTAAATTTTTTACGAAATGAACAATTTGTAAGTATTTAAAAAAGGTAGGTTTCCTCTGCCTCCCATCCCTTAGCAGCACCTCTTGCCAGGAGATCACCGAATTCTGAATAAAAAAATATCTTAACTCCACTAGCCCGCAACCTTTCCAGTTGTTCAAATGGCTTGATCGAATCTGGAGGCCGTGACATTTACATTCCCTTAGTATCAAGTATTGTAAACCAGAGGAACCCGTCATTTTGAAAAAAGACTGAAGTCTGAAAGAATAGTTCTTCAATGTCTTGTATCTTGTTTTTTTGGGAAGTTTGAAGGTTTATAAATATACTGAAATTGGAGAGCCAGTTTACTGTACCATTTTATCAATGAAGAAGTTGTCTCTGACGCTATTAGATCCCATTAAGCCCGCTAGTAGATCCAAAAAAGCAGCATCATAGTAAGTTCTTAAGTGAAGTAAAGCCAGACCCCCTTGTGCAGTCGTTAATTGTAATGATGTTAATTTAACCCTTGGAACTTTTTTCCCCCAGACGAACTCTCTAATCAGGATTTTCATTTCTTTAAAAAAAAACATATTTATTTTAATAGGAACATTAATAAAAAGAAAAATGAGTAACGGAAGTATGGGCATCTTAATTAGTGATACTCATCCCACCAAGGTTAGGGGGAGTAGAATCCACTGTTCTAATAACCTCTTTCTTTTTTCTTGCATTCTCACATAATTTAATTTATATAGTTGTTGATATTGGTTAGACACATAGATCCCCAAATATCTGATTGGGTCTGACTTTGCGGCTTGTGATCTCAGACAGAGTGGAACGAAGTTTATGTCTGCATTCAAGACTAGAACTTCAGTTTTGTTTGGATTTATTTTATAGCCCCCAATTAATTCAAATTTACTAAATGCACTCAATACCACTTTCAAATTATCATTGATGGGTTTCAAATATAAAATAATGTCGTCCGCAAAAAGTTTCTGTTTGGCCATACCTAAAATTGGGTACTTAATAGCAGCATTATTGCGAATTCTAAAAACTAAAGGTTCTATAAAAAAGGTAAAAAGCAATGGGAAGAGAGGGCATCCTTGTCTTGTCCCCAGATTTATTTTTACCGTGCCTGCCCGTTTCGTATTGATTACCACCTGGGCCTGGGGCCCCTGATAAATATTACGTAGCATAGAAATAACCTGAGGGGGGAAACCAAATTGGCCAAGGGCGAAAAACAAAGTGTTCCAGTTCACCAAGTCAAATGCTTTATCTGCATCAACCATCGTAATACAGGCAAGAATAGAGTTGGTGTTACAGTAATCCATGGCCTGTATGAAGAATTCCGTATTAGCTGCCATGGATCTTCCTACTATAAAATCGGCATGATCTTTATGAATTATTTCCTGTGCGGCAAATAAAAAACGCTCAGCCCATACCTCCATTAAAATCTTATAATCTGAATTGAGAAGGCTAATGGGCCTATATGAGTTGACATCCTTTGGGTTTTTATCTTTTTTTCCGAAGCACACAACGATTGCCTCCTTGAAAAACGAGGGGACCTGGCCACCGTTTTTGATGTAGTGAAATAATTTTTTCATGGGTGGAATTAGCTCTTTTGAAAAGGCCTTATGAAATTCTATTGGGAACCCATCTTCCCAACACGCTTTAGCCTTGGCCGTTGATTTAATGGGTGTGTGTTGTAATCTAGATAGGAATGTTATATGTAGTATCCTAATATGTCATGGAATGTTGAGTGCTGGGAATGGATTTGAGCTGGGAGCTGAGGGAGAGAGTGGAACGTTGATGCTGTTCCTCTGTGTTTCTTGAATAAACCCTTCATCACACCTCTTTGTTGTGAGAAGATCTTGATTTTAACACTGGCGATGATGGACCAACTAGCTTGATTGGGGACAAGAGAATTTCAGCATCAACTGCCCTGAAGACTAGATTAACCCACGAGCCTTGAAATCGTATATTTCATTATTTATTCCTTCCTCATTTCAAGAACTAGAGTTGGGACTTTTGACTCTGGACTCGCATTTGAATAAAATGACTGATCGGATGATATTGCCGAATCGAATGATATACTCTGACCACGGGTTTACTGTTAATGCTGTGAGTACGATTTTTGTGTGCTTTAATCCTAGGTGCTGAACACATTATTGATTTTGATCTCTGGATCACCTAGATTGCCTAAATTGCCCGGTTGAATGGATACGCCGTCGTGTGATTATTTATTACGTGCGTACTCACAGTTATTCGGACAGTAACTGCATCATTTGAATGTGGCATTGTTGTGTCTTCGGAGTTGACTCGCGGAACCCCAGCGCGCTCTCTTGCCTCCATGAAAGAATTCCTCACGATGTCATCATGCCTGGTGGGACGCAACGTAGTGTAACCCTGCTTATGCTCAAATCCATTCCCAGCACTAAACATTCCATGACATATTAGGATTCTACATATAACATTCCTATCTAGATTACAACACACACCCATTAAATCAACGGCCGAGGCTAAAGCGTGTGGGGAAGATGGGTTCCCAATAGAGTTTCATAAGACCTCTTCAAAAGAGCTAATTCCACCCATGAAAAAATGATTTCATTACATCAAAAACGGTGGCCAGGTCCCCTCGTGATCCTATACTACCTTGGAAAAGATGGAGAAACTTGTTTGGTTCCTATATTGTAGCAATTGGTGGGGAGAAAGTTTCGGCAATAAGGAAACAAGCCATCCTGTTGCATAATTTAGGAGTAGAAGGGCGTAATATTTATGATAGTATGGACCTTATTCCTGTGGGTACGGGTGAGGGTGAGTCTAGTGATGTGTACGAGATGTCCATGACAATGCTCGAGAGATATTTTGGCCCCCGTATAAATGTTGTTCTCGAGAGACACAAATTCTTCACCAGGACTCAAGGTAGCAATGAACGTGTGAAGAGTTATGTAGCTTCTCTCAAGACTCTAGCGAGAACTTGCGAGTTTGATGATCTTTCTGATTCTCTAGTCAGGGATCAATTGGTGAGATGTACAAACAGTACTCGAGTACAAGAAAAATTGCTATCCAAAAACCCCACCCTGGTTGAAGCAGTTGCAATTGTTGAGGGAATGGAGAATACCTCTTCTTGGGTGAAGCAAATGAAAAAAGGAGGTGATGAGAAGAAGGAAAATTCAAACGAAGTTCATGCTCTGACCTGTGAAGAAAGTGCAGTGAGTTCAGAGAACGTAGCAAAAATTAATTCGTCTGAAAGGTTTAGAGCTCCTCACAAGGATCCTAAAGCTGATAATTCGCCAAAGAACTTTCCTTTCAAATCTGATAATGAAGTTCGCTTGAACCCTCATACCTCCAGTAGGGGTGAACTAGAGAAAGTCACCAAAGAGTTGCCCAAAATAAAGTGTTACAGGTGTGGAAGCACAGCTCATTTTTCAAATTATCCTCATTGCTATGCAAAGGATTCAATCTGCATGAAGTGCGGGGTTAAAGGTCACTACGCTCGTGTGTGCAAATCAAACCGGAATGCAGAAAAAAAACCAGAGGTTGTACGTACTATAATCTTGAGCATTGATGAGGATAATGGAGGAGTGGATACTGGAAAATTATCTATGCCAGAGTGTAAGATTTCTGTAGATAATTATGATTTTCTGGTATTGGCTGATTCGGGTTCCCCGTTCACAATGATTGGGAACAAACAATGGGACGAAGTTGTGGGGTTGGACAACGTTACACTCTTTGCTCCCGACATCAATCCTGTTAGTTATGGGGGTGCTAGAATTAACGTTTTAGGATACACTGAAGCTCGAATCCAGTTCAAGGATAGAAATACGGTGGAGAAGGTTTACATGGCTGAACGAGGTGACAATTTGCTGGGATGGAGACATCAGAGGGATCTAGGGATCATGCTTAACCCCAATGCCAAAGATCCCAAGGACCAAGTAATGTTGATCGAGGGTAGAAATGAATGTGCAGTGATGAATGAACAGAATAGTGAGTATTTTGTAAGATTTCCTGAAGTTTTTACTGATGAATTGGGATGTCTTAAGGGATTTGAACATCAAATCATTCTGAAAGACAAAGCAACGCCTTGTGTTCATAAGGTGAGGAAGGTACCCAACATGATGGTGGAGCCCCTCAAGTCTGAGCTTGACAGACTGTTGAAATTGGGTATCATTGAAGAAATAGAAGCCTCAGAGTGGTTGGCGCCCATTGTTTTAGCCCCAAAGGATGGTGGTGCTGGGGTCAGGATGTGTGTTGACTTGAGAAGTCTGAATTAGTGGATTTGGGAGGACCGACAACCATTACCGAATATCTCAGAGTCGTTAAGTATGCTCAAGGGGGCGCGTATTTTCAGTGTACTAGATTTGTCATCTGCTTATCACCAAATTCCCTTGCATAAGGACTCGAGACATCTCACTTCGTTCGTGACACCGCTAGGAGCTTATCGGTTCCTGAGGATGCCGTTTGGCTTGGCCTCTGCTGCGGCGTGCTTTCAGAGGGTTATGAAAAAGGTTTTAGATGGCATAAACAATATAATGTTTTTCCAAGATGACATTTTGACTTATGGTAAAGGTAAGGGAGAACATGACAAAACCTTGGCTGAAGTTTTAAAGAGATTGAGGGAGAAGGGATTAACCGTAAAAAAGGAGAAATGTCATATTGGAGTTGAGACTGTTTCATATTTGGGTCATGTGATTTCAGGTGAGTGAATTCAGCCTAAACTTGAACTTGCACAATGTGTTGTCAAGGCCCCTATGCCAAGGGACAAGGAACAAGTAAGGTCGTTCTTGGGTCTTGCTGAATTTTATTCTAAATTTGTTAAAGGATTTGCCTGTGTAACGGAACCTATCAGAGCTCTGTTGAAGAAGGGCTCAACTTTCGTGTGGTCTGAAGAGTGTCAGAAAGCTTTTGAACTGATTAAAGTGGAGATTGGAAGGATGCCTACTCTTGGGCATTTTGTTAATAATAAAACGGTTTTGACTACTGATGCCAGTCTTAAGGGATGGGGGGCTGTAGTGGATGGTGAGCAGAAGACTGTGGCCTTTGCTTCTTAGAGATGCTGAGATCAACTATTTGTGTATAGAAAGAGAGGCTTTGAGTGTCTTTTGGGCTGTGCAACACTTTAAGTTTTATTTGTGGGGAATACATTTCCTAGTCAGGACTGATCATCGTCCGCTTGTGCAAATTTTCTCTTGCAGGCACAGTGAACACATTGATCCCAGAATTAAGCGTTGGAGTGAGGGGTTACAAGAATATAATTTTGTAGTACAGTATATACCAGGATCCAGCAATAAGACTGCAGATTGCCTCTCTAGATTGCCTGTCAGTATGGTGAGTGGTGAAACTGATGATGATCTTGTATGTTGGGTGGCTTAACCTTCTTTGTCTTTTGAACCTTGGGTTGAAGGAGTTAACAGAGATAAAGTCTTGGATTCCCTACCTGATGTTCTCACTTCTCTCCAGACTCCTACTATATTCTCCGTGCTGACCGATCTGAGGGTAAGATGGGGGGCGGAGTGGCTATGATTGTTCGTTCTAACCTCCTATTTCAACCTCTTCCTCACCTCTCTATTCCATCAGTCGACCTTTTGGTGGTACGTTCTACCAATCTCGCGACCCCTCTCACTGTTGTATTGCTCTATCGTCCCCCTCAATCCATGTCCCACTTTATCCCAGCCATACAGGATCTTCTAGCCACCCTGGTCGTTAACAACTCCTCTCTTCTGTTATTAGGTGATTTAAATTTTTGGCCAGGGGACCCACGTGAAGACTCTATGTCTAAAGACTTTTCTGACACCCTCCATAATATTAACTTCACCCCTCACATTTCTGTTCCCACTCACATTCACGGTCACACTCTCAACCAAGTCTGGACTGTCAATCTTCCCATTTCCATACCTAACATATCCCCTTGCATCTGGTCTGATCATTTTTTGATCACTTTCTCCGCTCCTTTGGCAGAGGTCAACCTTCCCCCTTGTCCAAAAAACACTTATGCTCGAAATTGGAATAAAGTAGATACGGTCACCCTAGGTCTTTCATTAGCCTCTTCGGCTCCTACTCTGACTGATTCCCCTTTAAATAAGCAGGTAGCCCTTATCAATTCCTGGCTCTCTGAAGCCTGCAATCAGATTGCTCCTCTCAGACGTGTCAGAATTCGTCGCCCTCAGGATGCCAACAGATGGTTTTCTAATACTCTGAAATCTCAGAAACTCGCACTTCGTCAGGCGGAGCGCCTCTGGCGCCGCAAATACTGTCCCGATTTCAAGCTTCACTATTTGGCCCTGTTGCAGGCGTACAAAAAGTCCATTCTCTCCGCCAATCAGGAATACTTCTCTCAGAAAATTCACCTGGCAATTAATAAACCTAAGGAGATCTTTACAATTGTGCACGAACTTTCTGCCTCTGGTAGAGCCGCCTTTAGGCCCATTCCTTCTCAAACTCTGTGTAATGCCCTCAACAATTTCTTCATTGAGAAGATTGCCATCATAAAACAGAATATCCCTTTGGCACCCGCCTCCTTTATCTGTCCCCCATGACCCCTGCCACCCTCCTCCATTGATCAATTCCCTTTGATCTCTGAAGAGGCCTTCCGCTCTCTCCTGGGAAAAGTCACTTCGGGTTCCCCTGCTGATCTTTGCCCAGCACACATCTTAAGAGATATTTTCTCCCGTTGTCCGGCCCCTCCTATTACCCTTCTTAATACCTCCATCACCCTCGGTTCTGTACCTGACTCTTTTAAATCTGCCACCATCATACCCATCCTTAAAAAGCCCGGTGCCGATCCTGCTGTCCCTTCAAACTTCAGACCCATCTCATTGTTGCCACTCTTAAGCAAAATTTTGGAGAGTCACATTACCACTTCACTCTCCAACTACATTGAAGTCCATCACCTCCTAGCAACTAATCAGGCCGGTTTTCGGCCGGCTCACTTTACGGAATCCGTTGTCCTCTCTGTAGTAGATGAGCTTAGGCGCAGCGCCGATACCAACTCCCCCCAGGCCCTAGTCCTCCTCGATCTCTCTGCCGCCATCGATACGGTCCTTCTCGACCGTGTCGGGGGTGCCGGCCTGCGGGGTTCGGCCCTGGCCTGGCTCACCTCCTTTCTAACCGGCCGCACTCAGGCTGTTCGCCTGGAGGGCTTTCTTGCTCCCATCAACCCCGTCACCGGCGGAGTTCCCCAGGGCTCTTCACTATCTCCCCTCCTGTTTAATCTCTACATTTACCCCCTTATTGTTGCTTTGCAGGATATGGAGGTCACGGTGTTTAATTACGCCGATGACCTCCAGCTCATCTTCAATCTCTCTCCCTCCCCTGATTCCATTTTCAAGGTGCACTCCAACCCCTGGTCTTCTGCTTTCTGGCCCCCCACCCTCGGCTCCCCTCCCTTACCTTCAGCCTCCGTGAAAATCCTGGGCAGTAAGTTAGTCAAGACCTCTCCATGCGCCCTCAGATTAGTTCCGTAGTTTCTTCATGTTTTTTGGCCCTCAGAACCATTCACAAAATCTCACGATATTTTTCAGTTGAAGCTCTTAAACTCATCATTTTAGCACTTATCTTGTCCCGCCTGGATTACGGCAATGCCCTTTATGTCGGCATTCCCGCTTATGAATGTCGCCGCCTACAACTCATCCAGAACCAAGCGGCCCGCCTCATCTATAGGCTTCCTAAATCTAGTCACATTACTCCTGTATTACGGACTCTGCACTGGCTTCCCATCAGGGAACGCTCACTTTTCAAGATAGGCTGCTTGACTTTCATGTACCTCACTGGTACTGCCCCTGCTTTTGTTAGATCTAAAATAATTGCATATGTCCCCTGCAGAGACCTTCGCTCTTCCACTCTGTTCCTTCTTGAGGTGCCCCGTTTCCGTAAGAAGAAATCTGGTGGCACCAGATTTTCTACTCTTGCCCCTCTCTTCTGGAACTCACTTCCTCTTGCGATCCATTCCACCCCTTCTTACTTAGATTTTCGAGCCAAATTTAAAACTCATTTGTTTTCCCTAGCCTACCCCTCCTAAACTCTCTCCTCCCCTTTTTTCTCAGGTTTAGTTTCCGGCCTACAGCACCAAGAAACCGCTTGGTGATAGAGCGCTATATAAATGCTTTTCAACTTCAACTTCAACTTGGAGTCACTGAAAGCAAGGATTACTCATGGTTGGCCTGAGTACAAAACTTTGGATCATGAAATGAAGGTCTATTGGTCAGTAAGAGATGATTTATCTTTTATTGGTGGTAATCTTATGAGGGGTGAGAGAGTAATTCCCCCAGTAGAGTTCAGGAGTAAAATCGTCAACACAGGTCATGAAGGTCATCTAGGGCGGAGTCTTACCAAGGCTAGAGTGCGGGAAAGGTATTGGTGGCCTGGTATGGATCACATGATTGAGGAAGTAGTTAAGGACTGTGTGTCATGTGCCACCAGCGACCAATCACATGTTGTTAGTAAGGTTCCGTTGTCTCCAGTTGTAGTCCCTGATGTGGTCTGGTCTAAACTGGGTTTGGATATTGTGGGCCCCTTTGATTTGTTATCATCTTACAAACGTTTTGTTATCTTGGTGGTGGATTACACTTCCAAATGGGTGGTCACGAGGTGTGTGTCCTCTGTTTTTGTTTCTGAAGGGATACCAAAGTTTCTAGTAACGGATAATGGTGTGCAATTTGTGTCCCATGAAATGGTGGAGTTCCTCAGAGACTATGGTATAGTACATCAGAAGACAGCGTTGTATTCCCCACAAGCTAATGGGTTATCTGAGAGAATGAATCGAGTTGTGAAGGATTGTGCCCAACGAGCACTTAGCTCTGGGGTTCCATTCAGTGAGGTTTTGAGAGATACGTGGTGGGCACATCGCACTACACCTAATGCAATCACTCAGATCTCACCATTTGAGGCTTTGAGGGGTAGGAAGGCAACGTCAAAACTCAATCCTTTTTGGTTCCCTGTGTCTGCTGGTCCTGCAGTGAGCAGAGATGTGTGTCGAGAAAGAATTTCAGAATATCAGCATAAATATAAGGCAGATTATGACTCTAGGATGAGAGTAAGAGACAAAAAGTGGAATATAGGGGACAAGTTCTTGGTGAGGAATACAAAACATACTTTGAAGGGGAGGTTCTCTTTCATTGGTCCTTTCACAATCGTTGCTATCAGGAAGAATGTGGTGAGGGTTGATTCTGGTTCTGTGTGGAGTATGTCAAGGTTGGTGAAGTATCTTGGGAAATCTTCTAATGTCCATCTGGGCAATGGTAATTGTGAGGTTGGTGTTCAATCTCACAGTAGGAATCTTGAAGATGGGGGTGTTTTGCAAGAGGATTTATATCCTAGAAGATACCCTCTGAGACGCAGATTTCTTCCGGGGAAATTTAAGGATTATGTATTGCATTAGTTGATATGTTATTGCAGAGTTTTTTTTAGTGGAAGTAGAGTATAAGTTGTACTTTTGTTATATTAGATTCTCGATTATTCTGATTTTATTGCTGTAAAATTGTATTGTTGTTAACTCTGTTTTTTTTTATATCAAGTTTTTTTTTATATATTATTTTCTTCCATGTAAGGAGGATGTGTTGTAATCTAGATAGGAATGTTATATGTAGAATACTAATATGTCATGGAATGTTGAGTGCTGGGAATGGATTTGAGCTGGGAGCTGAGGGAGAGAGCAGACCGTTTATGCTGTTTCTCTGTGTTTCTTGAATAAACCCTTCATCACACCTCTTTGTTGTGAGAAGATCTTGATTTTAACAGTGCCAAGATGTCAGCAGTTTCTAAATCTGATTTTAACTGTTTAATCTGAAAATCGGATAATCTGGGAATATTTACATTGTCAAAGTACTCATGTATAGACTCCATCCCCACACCAGGTACTCAGTGGTATAAAGTTGCTGAAAGTGTTCTAAAAAGATCTGTGGAATCTCTTCACTATTGGCTACTTCTGCTCCGGTCTTGGGGTCCGTCACCTTTGAAACTAAGGGTGCTTCTTGTTTGATTCTTTTAGAGTTAGCCAGTAGTTTGCTGACCATCTGGCTGTCCTCATAGACCTTTTGTTGATAAGATTGGGAACTGCTGATCTCTTCTAAGACATAAAAGTCTCTCAGGGCCTTTCTAGCCTTATTGAATTGATGTGGGCATGACCGGATCTGCTGAGCGTGAACCCTCTCCTGCGGCCCTTGCAATTCAACTATTTTGAGCCGCCGAGTCCTAGACTGGGCGGTCGAAAAGGTGAATATTTGTCCACGAGCTGCGGCCTTGAACCCCCCCATACCGCAAAGGGTCCCGCGTTTCATCATTGATCCTAAAATATACGAGATCCATTCTCTAAAATTCTCCACCCATTCTTGGTCCTGGAGGAGGAAGCGATCCAGCTGCCACCTGGGTCGCTCTCTTCTCCCCCCACCAAGTTCAAGCTCAAGCCCTCTATACGCATGATCAGAGAAGGGGTTGCTCCCAATATCTGCCTTTAAAATCCACAGGGATCTAGATGTTAGAAAAAAATCAATTTGGTTAGCAGTCCGAAAGCAGTGTGAATGGCAAGTGAAGGAGTTCTTATCGGTATTAATATTCCACCAGGGATCTATTAATTGATAATCATGCCTGATAGCCTCAAAGATTTTTTTAGTGTTTGGTTTCAGTTGTTTTTTGTATTTGTTTGAGGTGTCCTTCCTTAGGTCCTGTATATAATTAAAATCTCCACCGATAATGATCTGCCCAGGGGCCTCCCTCAAAAGCTCATTGATTTTGACCAACCCTGAGGCATCATTCGTGACTGGACCATAGTAGTTTATAAAATGTAAGATCTTCAACTTCAGCTTGGCTACTACCCATAACCACCTCCCCTGTGGATCCCTTCGAACGTGTGCAAATTCCCATGGCAAGTTTTGGGAAAAATAAATAGCAACCCCTCTCATAGCTAGGCCTGCTGACTCAAAAAAGGCGTCTCAAAAAACTCTAGGTAAATATAAGTTAGGAGAATTGGTTTTTAAATGTGTCTCTTGAAAAAACAGGACATGTGGGTTAAACGAGGCGAGCCACCTAATGAGTGTGCCATATTTTTGTTTGTTAAGCATTCCATTAGCATTGATGACAGGATCTGGCATTTTCTAGCGATTTCTGTTTCTATTTCTAGGATAAATTTCTAGTTTGCTCAATAACAGATATCTATATATATCACTATATTTACCTTTTGCTGCTGCTCTTTTTCCTACTGCTAATCCCCCCGTGAACCCTCCCTCCCTCCCCAGAAAAGAAGAACCCCCCCACAGATATGTGGAAAAAAAAACACTAGCCATGCTAGCCACATTTCAACCCACCCTACTAACCTCGTGGGTGTCTTGGTGCTACAACCTAGGTGACCCCGCTTCCCCCAGCAAATAAAGAACTCAAACTTTCTTTAATAATAAATCAGGCTTTAGATCCAGCCGAGATTTCTTTCAATAGACCCTGAGCCTCTTCCAAGCTTGAAAATAGATGGAACTTTCCCTTAACCAAAACATGCAGCTTAGACTGTTGTGCTATAGATGCTTGGGCAACCTGAGCTTTGAATAAACAAAGCATCTTTACAAACTCTTTTTGTCTACGCGCTGCCACAGCTGTCATGTCAGAAAATATTCGGCATTTAGTAGTTTCATTTGCAACAAACTGTCTTTGCTGAATCGCCTTAGTTAAAATACGCTCCTTAACACAAAAGTCTGCAAAGTTCAGCAAAATTGTTCGTGGTATCGTTGAGTTTGGGATGGGGTGAGCAGGAACTCGATGTGCCCTTGTAATAGCTAAGTCTCCTTCAAAATCGGGAAGAACTTTTTGTTTCATAAACATATTAACCCATTGAAGAGCTTGGGTCCCTTCAATTCATTCAGGGACCCCACTATACGAAGGTTCGACCTCCGTGAATGGTTCTCGAGTTCCTCTAACTTGTTCTCCAAAAAGCTTTCATTTTTAGTTGCTTCGTTCACCTTCCCGAGCATCTCATTCATTTGGTCTTCCAGCAGTGAGGTTCTGGTTTCAGCTTCCTGCAGTTTAATTGGTAGACACGACAATGCTTCTTCAATTTTACCTAGTCGTTGATGTAAAGAGGCAATCGCGAATTTTTGTGATTTTTTCATTTCCCTAACCTCTTCCAGAATAAGGTTCAACATATCTCTTATGTCCAGCTGATGCATGAAGGGTGCTTCTACCCTGTTGCTAGGGTCGATTTGTGATGCCGTCCCATCCTGTTTCAATTTTTCAGTGAATGTGTTCTCCGTTTCAGTAAGGCATCGCCCGGCGGAATCCCCATTGTCAGAGGCTGAGACTAGGACTGAAACTGAGACTGAAGTCGGAGTTGAGACTGGGATTGGACTAAGTTCTGTGGTGGTGGAGAGTATAGTGTCTCTCTTTCTGGCATCTTGTTGCCTTCTGACGGGAGTTTAGGTAGCTGGGTCAGACTAAGAGCACTCTTTACTGTCAAAGTGGATGGCTCTGATGGAACCCCCGGATCTTGGTCCTGGACTATCGGAGATTTCTTGGGGGGTGAGGATGGGGCCTGTCCAGACAACTGGGAGCTTTGTGATGTCATCAGGGCCTGTACAAGACCTGCTGGTAAATCGCCTAATGTGTCTGGTGGCCCTTTTGGTGTTTTTGTGGTTGATCTGGGAGGAGGAGGTGGGAGGGACGCTTTTTTCAGGAATAAAGGAAATTCCTTTTTGTGTCCATCTGCTATTGAGGTGTCTTGTCGTTGCTTAGCAGATGATGCTGGAGCCTCGAAAGAATCAGGTGCCGCTATGGTCTCATCTTCTACCGATTCCAGGGACAGAGGGGGGGGGGGGCATCTCTTCTTCTGAACTTTCAAAGCTGGCGTCAGAGCCGAGGGGATTGGTACTATGCTCCTTTCTAGCTATTCATGCAGTTGCCTTTGCCTGGGCTAAGCGAGTTTTGGCTTTCAGCCCGGTTACTGGATCAACTTTGGCAAATGCGCTAGAATGCATAAGGTGTTTACCCATTTTTTCCCTGCCCTCTTATACCCCCACAAATCCGTCCAGGTGTTTCCTGGCTACATCCTCTGTTCTCAGATCTCCACAGAAAATCCAGGGGGTTATACACATATACACTTTGTACATAGGGTCAAGTGCCTCCCACCCCCTTTCACCTTACACCTCTTTACTGCTCCGTACCTCTTGGCCATACCTTCGTGCCTCTTCGGCTCCCTCCACATACAGTCAGGAAGCCACTCAGTCCTTCTCCAATGTCTATCCTGGCATTGTTTTTTTTTAATACCTTGCATTCTCAAAGTCTCGGTGTCCTCTTTCACAGTAAAAATCCTGGCACTATCGGCTCCCTTCCTCCCTGGCGTCCTTGAAGGTATAGAGCTGGCAGGTCTGCAGTTAAAAAGAGAATCCGAGAGCACCCGCAGCAAAGATCAAAGCTGACTATTTAGCCTGACGTTGGAGTTATTTCTGAATTTTGAGAGTCCTGGTATTTTCCTCCAAAATGGGCAGATGACACCCACGACAAAATCCGAGCCGTGCAGCCTCCAGCTATCGCTCTACGGGAAAGCAAACAAATGGATCAGTGGGTTTCCGTGCAGGCAACTTCCCTGTCGCACTCACAGGGAGCATCCAGATAGTCCTCCAGCGGGGGGAAACCAGCAGCAAGTGGGAGCTCCGTATTTCTCAGCGTTTTTCCCCCCGAATTTCCAGACAGCTCTCCTGCCGCGTCTCACCCGGAGAACGCCGAGGTCAGTTTCGCCATTGCTGGGGGCGGAGCAGGCGACATCACCTGAGGCTACTCGGAGGCGTGGTACTCCGTACCCTCCATCCCGTTGCCATTTTGAACCTTTGTCAGACTTATATGGCAGGGATCATTGAATTTCAAACGTTGGGCCGTGTGTGCTTCAGTTTTACATGGTCTTGCACTGAAAAACAATACATCAGTGATGTCTTTGGGTTGGGAACAAAAGACACAGCAAAAGACACACAATTGATGGACAGAATGCAGAACAAATCAAAACATTCACCCCAGTCAAGAGATCTGGGTTAAATCCATCATTCTTTTGCTCACCATGCCTCCCCAGTTTAGACCTGGCCATATGCAAATCAGTCTTGACCCTGTGCCTCATGGGAACAGTCCAGCCCAAACTGCAAGCCAGGTCCTCCCTGGACTGGAAACAAGCATCCTTGGACCGGTTTCAGGGTTTTACCCCTCATCAGCCAGCATAGCTTGAATCCAGTGGCACAGTGAGCATGGCATCCACGTCTGGGCATACCTGCCTCACTTAGGGCGAGAATGCAAAAGACACACAATTGATAGACGCAATTCAGAACAAATCAAAACATTCACAGTTTGGTCATGTAGCAACTAAAAGCAGACTCATGCTTGACTATGCATTGATATGCAAACAATTTCTTCAACCCAGTGACTTCTGCCACTTTGTTCAGGTCTCTGTGTAGCCAACATTGACTACAGGAATTCTATCCTGGTGAACACTTTAATACTGTTGCTAATATATATATATATATATTAAGAGGTCAGAGATGATTGAAGAAATAAAAGAAACACTTTGCAAAAGAATTTACAGAATCGGAATATCGTAAGTAACTTCTGACATGACAAGTGACTAGACTGTATCCTGAGATCATGGGAGACTGTTGCAAGGATTGTTGACTAGCTAGTGCAAAGAGTGCCCACCTAATTCTGAACAAATCTAGTCTCACTTAGTACCAAGGTTTATATCTAGCAAGAGAAAATATCAACACATTCCCCTTATACTCAGGGATCTCCACTGGATCCTCTTGAAGCCTGAATACATTTTGAACTGATGTGCGTTATCTTCAAATCTCCTACAGCAATATGAAGATTGCCGCTTTAAAGATATCTGAGTCTGAATAATGGATAAAGCACACTTTCCCTGTTTGTGCCACAGTGCACCTTAAAACAGGTGTGCCGGGCACAAACAGGGAAAGTGCACCCTATTACATTGAATGCGCTGTGTCCAGGGCAGCTGCGAAGTCATGCAGGGCATTCAAGTGAAATACTGAGTGGCTTTGAAGAAGCCACACCATGTTTCACTGTGCAGGCGGCAACCTGCTTGCACTTTTAAGAGGGATTAGAGATCCCCTTGCAGGCGGGTGCACTGAGTGACTGCACCTGCCTGCAAGGGGATGTCCGGGTTCCCCCTCCAGAGTACTGCCATCAAGGGATGCACTGACAGATAATCACTTTTTGGGTGTCACACTGTCATGGGCCTCCTGACAGCTTCTTTGCCTCTGTGCCTGCATCTATAATACTTGATTGGGAAACAAGGAAACCCTACCCACAAGGAGCCTGGGTATTACGTGCTATAAGGAGACAATGGCTCATGCGGATTAATACTTATCAATATAGTATATAATCTCAAAATAATAATCAAAAAAAAGGAAATGGGGAATATAAAAGATGTCAGAAGAAAAGGCAAGACCATACACGCTGGTTCTTATTTTGTGAAGAATGATCTTCGTTTATATTACTAGAATTTCGACACAAGAGGTGTACATAGATATACAATACAATTTTGACATTAGACAAACAAATTACAAAATTAGTGTCCCAATAAAGAAAACCTAAACAAACAATTAACATACCATATAACATACAAACAAGGTTTTGATTTCACTTTACAAAGGCAATCACATATAATTAATAATTCAAATTGGCAACACTTAATTAATGTAGGTGTTGATTAGTGATTTGCCTATCGCGTCAACGGCGTTTCGACCCTGTTCCAACTTAGAGGGTCTCGTCAGGACTGTCTAATATAGGGACACCTGAAAGGAAAATAATAAATGTGTGTCAAAATAAGGGGGGCCAAGGAGTGGGAAAGGAAGAAAGAAGGGGAGGGGTACTCCTCTCTACCTTAACGTCCAGGACTGGTGTGTATACAGTGACACCGTGTTCGAGGTGAAAAGGTTAAAATATACTCACAGGTACCCGGCCGGGTGCTGTGTTAGAATCAAGAGAAAATGATTATTATCCATACCAAAATCTGATCCTTAATGTATCAGGTAGATACCAGAATTTCTACTCACCCCTGTGAGAGGAAGCTCACACGGAGGCAGTAGCCCACTGTGACTCGATGTGCTCGTGATTGTGCGTGAAGTGAGGATACTTCTATATTCCACACCTTGGTATAGCTGTCACCTCGTGGAGGCGAGTCCGATCAACTGTAGTGAAAAAATACACAAGCGCGGGGGACGGTCGTATTACAAAATCTGAAATGGGAATGAGTCTAAGTGCTATGCAACTCTATGGAAAAATGCTCATACCTCTCTCTCTTCTAGCGGGTGTCCGAATATCCCGCGAAGTGTTGCAGCAGGCAAACCAAGGTCCTGTCTGCGAGGTACGATCACAGCGATAGAGCCGTGAGTAGAGAATTTGAGCTTGATTCGCTGAAGCACGTCCAATCGGGAGCGTCGAACAGTGGGAGTGTTACAGACGCGAACGTGCCGTTGCTAGGTGACCCAGACCTGCAGACTCATAGTCGGGTTTAATTACGAGGCTTTTCAGTGAAATCAATCTAGCCGTATTTAAGAAGTGAAAAACAGGCCACCCTTCGCTGCTAGCTCAATGATGGTGGAGGAACCATGAGCGAAATACCTATCGGGGGCGTCGAACAGTGGGAGTGTTTCAGACGCGAAAGTGCCGTTGCTAAGTAACCAAGACCTGCAGACTCATAGTCGGGTTTAATTAGGAGGCTTGTAATTGAAATCAGTCTAGCCATGTGTAAGAAGTGAAAGTGATCCGCTCTCCGAAGCTGCCAGCTTAATAATGGAGGCACTCATGAGAAATCTACTCTGCCACGGTGGTGTGCACCTTACTAGTGTGTACAGTCACTAAACTCGTCGAAAGTGGTCCCGCATCCTACGGTAGTGATCATTCATTTGGAACTTGAAGAGGATAATGGTATCGGCAAAAAAATTATTATTATCATAACAATGGTAATGTTACACGAGGAAACAGTGGTTGCCAATATCAGACTTAAAAGTATGGACATCGGTTCTAGAATTAGCAATAACTCTGATTATCTAAACACTGTGCAGTGAATGTTGCAATGCAAACAAAATGTTTAAAATATCAATTGGTTTGAAACAATCAATGATAAATGCACATATATGACAGACACTACAGCAAGGTTTAGAGGGATTATCTTATCCAAGACAATATGCTTCAATCAATAATTAACTTTTCAGTCAACAGGATTCATATTTAATACATGTGGAAGTGGATCCCTACCTTCCGTTATATACATCACCAATCGTCACACATGTACAGATCAGGTTAATTATGGAAATGCATCTCATGGACTCTGTGAATTTTCAGTTAGAATCATATACAGGCAAATGTGTTAAGAGAAATGCTGGGTACATAAGCAACAATGATCAAGAAAGGGTAGTAATAAACCCTCGCCATTCCTCAGCTGAATTCAGTCCCTGTAGTATGGAGTTGGTACGTTCAATCCAACGACACTCTAGTCGCTGCAATATCTGTGTCACATCTCCACCTCTAATGTAGTATATTGCATACTGTGTCCCTGTGGACTACCATATATTGGACAAACCCAACAAATTGTTAAGGCACGCATAGGACAGCACCGAAGCAGAATCAGGAATTCTGTTCCCAATGCCCCATTGGTCAATCACTTTGAAGAGAAAGGGCACAGTGCCAATGATATTCGCTGGCAGGTAATAGATAAAGTGATTGCTCCAAAAAGAGGTGAAAAGTTAATTATTGATTGAAGCATATTGTCTTGGATAAGATAATCCCTCTAAACCTTGCTGTAGTGTCTGTCATATATGTGCATTTATCATTGATTGTTTCAAACCAATTGATATTTTAAACATTTTGTTTGCATTGCAACATTCACTGCACAGTGTTTAGATAATCAGAGTTATTGCTAATTCTAGAACCGATGTCCATACTTTTAAGTCTGATATTGGCAACCACTGTTTCCTCGTGTAACATTACCATTGTTATGATAATAATAATTTTTTTGCCGATACCATTATCCTCTTCAAGTTCCAAATGAATGATCACTACCGTAGGATGCGGGACCACTTTCGACGAGTTTAGTGACTGTACACACTAGTAAGGTGCACACCACCGTGGCAGAGTAGATTTCTCATGAGTGCCTCCATTATTAAGCTGGCAGCTTCGGAGAGCGGATCACTTTCACTTCTTACACATGGCTAGACTGATTTCAATTACAAGCCTCCTAATTAAACCCGACTATGAGTCTGCAGGTCTTGGTTACTTAGCAACGGCACTTTCGCGTCTGAAACACTCCCACTGTTCGACGCCCCCGATAGGTATTTCGCTCATGGTTCCTCCACCATCATTGAGCTAGCAGCGAAGGGTGGCCTGTTTTTCACTTCTTAAATACGGCTAGATTGATTTCACTGAAAAGCCTCGTAATTAAACCCGACTATGAGTCTGCAGGTCTGGGTCACCTAGCAACGGCACGTTCGCGTCTGTAACACTCCCACTGTTCGACGCTCCCGATTGGACGTGCTTCAGCGAATCAAGCTCAAATTCTCTACTCACGGCTCTATCGCTGTGATCGTACCTCGCAGACAGGACCTTGGTTTGCCTGCTGCAACACTTCGCGGGATATTCGGACACCCGCTAGAAGAGAGAGAGGTATGAGCATTTTTCCATAGAGTTGCATAGCACTTAGACTCATTCCCATTTCAGATTTTGTAATACGACCGTCCCCCGCGCTTGTGTATTTTTTCACTACAGTTGATCGGACTCGCCTCCACGAGGTGACAGCTATACCAAGGTGTGGAATATAGAAGTATCCTCACTTCACGCACAATCACGAGCACATCGAGTCACAGTGGGCTACTGCCTCCGTGTGAGCTTCCTCTCACAGGGGTGAGTAGAAATTCTGGTATCTACCTGATACATTAAGGATCAGATTTTGGTATGGATAATAATCATTTTCTCTTGATTCTAACACAGCACCCGGCCGGGTACCTGTGAGTATATTTTAACCTTTTCACCTCGAACACGGTGTCACTGTATACACACCAGTCCTGGACGTTAAGGTAGAGAGGAGTACCCCTCCCCTTCTTTCTTCCTTTCCCACTCCTTGGCCCCCCTTATTTTGACACACATTTATTATTTTCCTTTCAGGTGTCCCTATATTAGACAGTCCTGACGAGACCCTCTAAGTTGGAACAGGGTCGAAACGCCGTTGACGCGATAGGCAAATCACTAATCAACACCTACATTAATTAAGTGTTGCCAATTTGAATTATTAATTATATGTGATTGCCTTTGTAAAGTGAAATCAAAACCTTGTTTGTATGTTATATGGTATGTTAATTGTTTGTTTAGGTTTTCTTTATTGGGACACTAATTTTGTAATTTGTTTGTCTAATGTCAAAATTGTATTGTATATCTATGTACACCTCTTGTGTCGAAATTCTAGTAATATAAACGAAGATCATTCTTCACAAAATAAGAACCAGCGTGTATGGTCTTGCCTTTTCTTCTGACATCTTTTATATTCCCCATTTCTTTTTTTTGATTATTATTTTGAGATTATATACTATATTGATAAGTATTAATCCGCATGAGCCAGTGCATCTATAATACTGCGTGGGCACAGAGGTAAAGGGATCCCTTTTTTTGCATGGGGGCGGTACTGCTGGCAAAATATGTGTACCAGTGTTATCTGTATTACAGAAGGGGCTACAGAAGCGTCTGCGACACCTTCTGTAATACCAAAGTGTCCCGGCGCGTAAAGCAGGCGCTAACACCCGTTGCGTCTCTGGGGCCCTTCAGAAATAGGGCCGCAGGTACTTACAAGAACCTAACAAGCCTTTATAACCCAAGTATAGAACAAAAAAAATCAGACCCCAGAAAGTAGCAATTCAAGCCTTCCCTGGTGCAGCACCTTCCCTATGGAACTCGCTCCCAGTGACCATCAGATGTGAGAGACAGTAATGTTATTCCGAATAAAGCTGTAAACTCATCTGTTAAAACTGTACCTTGATTGGAGTTTCTCCTTCCTCTAATATTCTTACTCTCTACTGTTTGTCTTACATCTTCTGCTTTCTCCCTCCCTTCCTTTGGTTTCCTCCCCTCTGCTCTCCACTGTACCTCCACGCTTTACCATCCCCGGTCCGCTCGCTCCTTTCCCGCACCTTTCTCTCATTCCACTTTATGCTCATCTGTACTTCTTCCTGCAGCATTCTCTTCTTTTTATTCTCTTCTTCTTCACTTCTCTGCTCTGAAAGAACCCTTTGGCTGTACACTGTGCCTTTACTGTGTTTCAGGCTGAATTGAACTTCTCCGGTTACTGTTGAAGATGTTGAAGATTGTTGGCTCTCTTTCCTGTAAAGGCCGCCTTCCTGTGTAATCGTTGTTGTTTGTACAGCACTCGGAGGCCTCTCTATAGAAAAAGTTCAGTAAAAGCTAATGAATAAAGAAAAAGAAAAATACTGTTATAAATCGTCAGCACTGCCTTATTTGTAGGCTCAGAATTTGGTGGCTTTTGACAAACAAATGCTCCATGTATTGCAACGGGAAGATTCTGTCAGGTGAGATGGAATATCACTTTCATTGCTGAGCATTCTATTGAACAATTGAGAACTTTTTGAATCCAGGCTTTTGCCTAGTTTTCTGAACTCTATAGGTTTCTGGGTTCCTTCATGGGTTTCACACCTCTTTACGTCACGCATGCAAGTAAAAGAACCCACAAAAATAGGAAACATTGACCATCTGCAAGACTGGAAGTAACCTTACACAAAAGTTGTCCCTAACTTTTTTTAAAGGTGTCAGCACTGTGAGGAGGAGCAGAGCTCTCTGCATTTAAAGGATTACATTGAAGTGAACGTGAGGTGTCATGTAAAATAAGCTGTTCAAATGCTCACATTTCACACTGCTTAATATTCAATCCATGGCAAACTCCACTGCATGGGGTACAAGGTAACGCAAATCAGTAACCATCTCTTTACATCCTTGTTTAATTGTGCCATATTTCCACCTGGGTTTGTAAAGACCCAAGTGGAGCATTGTCAGACATTCAATTATTATAAACTCTTCCTTTTACATTTTACTGCACATGCACCTTAAAAAAAAATGTGTTTATTAAGAGATTAAATCGTCTAGCATCGCAAAATCAGTACAGACGCAACAAAATCCCAGCTGAGTACAACCATGGAGAGTAACAGTACAATGCAATCTTAACATTGTGCGCATGCGCATTAAAATGTTTGAGCATCTTTGATTTACCCAGTGTGATGTGCACATTTGAACAGAATCAGACTATTTCATACTTTTATTTGAAATGTATATTACATTACACGAGAATTCATACGACAATAAGACAAACATTAGCAGATATTATTTTGACACCTGATTTGTATTAGCACGTGCAAGCCATAGTAAATCTTCTGAGATGACATGAGCGGTGGCGTACCCATGTACATCGGTTTATTTTATGTAACGTTGACAGCTACAAATACTCCAGCGAGACATAGGTGTTAATTGAGATGAAAAATGTGTCCTCTAGCCTTCACTTTTGTGTATGCTGACACATCTGCCAGCTTAGTCAACTTCAAACCTTTTAAATTAATCATCTACCTAATAGGGTGCCTTGTAGTACTTCCCATGTTAATCCAGATTGTGGGAAGGGAGTTAAATGTGTAACATGGTTACGAAACCTTATTTTATAGCCAGGTGAGCCCAAGGAAGAATTTCATATGTGGAATGTTGTGACCCCTTTTATTGAAGAATAACATGTCAAAAAGAAGCCATAATATATGAGCCATTGGGAAGATAATTTCCCTCTTAGGGTGGCAAATGCCGATACCCTCGGGTTTATTATTTATTGCGTGTGATAAATAGCACCTATTACGAGTTATTTGGGCATAGCATGCGTAATTTGGTGTTTAACACACCAAAATCAGCACAGTACAGTAAACACTGTACATATTTCTCCTGTTAATTTCACCAGGTTTGACCTGCCGAAATATAATGAAACTTGAGGCATTTACTGCATATAATAATTATCGGATGTGTAAAATACCTTTTAACGAATATGCGATGTTACAACGCATGCGAAACATTGTATGCCATTACAACGCGTCGTTACAACGATTGTGTTGTTACATAGCATACCATTACAGCGCAAGTCGTTACAACGACTTGCTGTAGGTGGTGCTGGATGTTGGAATAGTATAATTTACAATTTCAACTCCAGTCTGTGCAACAGTAGGGAAGGTGTTGGATATTAAATCCAACACCTTCTGCCCCCTACAGCAAGTCGTTGTAACGACTTGCATTGTAATGGTTTGAAATGTAACAACGCAGTCGTTGTAACGACCGTGTTGTAATGGCATGTGGTGTATCGCATGCTATGTAAAGGATGTCTCCCCCTTTTAATTAGTAAATCCAAAACAGGGGTTTACGCATAGGTCAGAATATAATAAGCAGCTCATAATCAGGCCCTTAGTCTGCTACTGGTAGCTTCTTTATTAAAATAAAACGCATGTGGATGGGCTGGGCTAAGCCTCAAGGTTCCCTTGAAGAATGTACAACTAAATTAGACTGCCAGAGAGATTATTCTATAATTTATTTGCGTATTCTGAAAACCCTTTCTGCAGAAAACTAATAATTACATTGAAATTAGTATTTGCACAAGGGAGAGGCTATAATTGGATAGATAATGGGCTTGATAATAAAAAAATGTAGATGATTATAGAAGGAATTACGTTATGAGAGCCTGGATTGAGGCGAAAAGCGGATCTGATGGAATGTCCACTGCATGCATTCTTAATATTCCATCTTCTTAAAACCAAACAAGAGAGAAACTTTTCATTGCTGTAAAAAATTGTGAAGCTGGAAAAATGAGAGCTGAAGACGAATATTTTGAAATCTGTAGAAGACCTGAGAAATCAATGCAAAATTGTTAAATATATTGAACCCAACAACATAGGCTCATGGAATCTATAACTTGACACAAGACATTTTTATGCAATATCTAACTTCCACATTACAAGCTGCCGTTATCATTGATACTTGACTGTATGCAGCATATACATTGTTAAATGCAAGGCTCACTGAGACCTATTCTTAAAAGCATTTTTGAAGTATGTAAAGTAGTACTCCTGTAGTCCTCCTACTTACTCTAACATGCCCCTCCAAATCGCTCCTGCAGCTTGAAGAAGCACTCGACAGCCAGGTAAGTGAACCAACACTTTATTGCAGAGATGAAGATGGTCTTCCGCCCGTTATTTGAATCCTTAAGCCTACGCGTTTCGGAGCTGAGCGCTCCTTCTTCTTGGGCTGGTTGGTGAATGCGGAGTCAGCAGTCGTCGATAGTGTCCCATGGTTCGCTTCACCTTTAGTAGTACGCGAATCCCGTTTCAGCTGTGGTAGCTGTGGTTCGCTTCACCTTTAGTAGTACGCAAATCCCGTTTCAGCTGTGGTAGCTGCAATGTACACTGGGACCGGTAGTCTCTATCAGCTGCATTACCACCCACAGTGGGTCCCGCACTCTCCGACAATTAAAAGGTTTCCGAGGTTCAGTACAAGTCCTCTGAAATACAGGAACTCCAGTGCGCCCCGGATGAAAGGTGACACCTTCATTAGTGTAATGCCCCTGCTGTGCCGGTTAAAAAAGGAAAGTTCCTGCTTTCACAGCCCCTTACTCCATTGGCTCCTGCCTTCTGTTTCTGGTGGTGCTTCTTCCACGACCGAGCCGTCGTGTAAACATTTCCCTCCAACATGCCCTGGTAAATAGACCCTAAACATTTTAATTGTAATAAAATGTGCATATTTATGGACTATTCATGTACAATTAGTACAAACAGAAATGAGTGTGACCTCCTTGCACTTTTTCTAATGGTATATCGAGTGTTTTGGGGTCATTTCATAAAGGTATGTAAAAATAGTAATCCTAATATGACTTCAACACTTTTGATGCACAAAAAATGCACACCTACATTTTTACTTTGGTGTACAACTGTTATTATTCTGATTCTATGAATCCGGATCCACAGAAATCTACACCCATGGATGGAAATTACAGTCTCAGAAAATACAATAAACTTGGTGCTTTTTCCACGGCCATTAATTAGGCTGAGCACGCCCGTTTCCAGAGGATGGCTTCAAGTGGACATTGAGAATCTTATAAACAAATACATATGTATTAACTGTGTAGATATTCACCAACATTCCCAATGATTTTACACTTACACTTTGTTGCAAAAGAAATCCTGTAACGTGAAAAATGGATGTAGAAACTGCTGCAACATCCCCTCCTTCTGTGATCTAGAACAAATGTGCATTTACATCGTTACCTTATTCATAAACCAGAAGGTTGTCAACAGTGATAAAAACCCTCTGGTATACTGTTAGTTAAAATCACAGACATCTATGAGTTTCTGATGATGTATGGTTGCAGAACAATTTGTGGATCTCTCAAAAGTGGTACCGTTAGGGAAATTGTAGCAAGCCTAGAATTCTCAAGGTTAGGTTTCTTTTTAGGAATATTTTGTTTCTTATAAATGATACACTTAGATGTGTAGTATTTCCCTGGACAATTGAGTGAAGGAAATCATTGGCAATAAGGGACAGACAGAATCTTCGAAACCATTACCTGGTGGACAAAAACACAGAGTTGGGTAGTCAAGAGGTATGGTAATGGAATTATGATAGATGAGCAGACTGAGACTGGAAGGAGATGGAGAGGAGGAGGTAATACAGTCAATGAAGAAGGAAAGGTAACTTAGACAGGCGGGCAAAGGAGGGGCAGAATACATGAAAGACATCTTCAAATGGTCTACACTTTTCTTTACTTTCCACAACAGAAACTGAAAAGCAAATATTTTGTGACATCATCAAAACAAACTTGAGGCGATAATGTAGAACCTTATATAGTAATTTTTTCATTTGTGGGATTAAAACCGCTGTTGAGTTGGGCATCTCTGTGTTCTTGAGGTAATTCCCCTTCAAGGGCTATCAACTCCCGAACCTCCAAATAGGGGGCCTGTAACTCAGTTATGGCCCTAAAGTAGGACTGATACTACTTGTTCAGCAAACATGTACAGCTGTGTCGAGGAGTGTCAGAAAACGTGAGGGGGAATCATTACCAATCAGTGCCATATCATTGTGGAACTCCCTTCAAGGGGATCTCAGATGAACTCATTACTTACCTCCTTCAAGCAAGGTGTTAAAGACCCCTTTTTGCTGTAACTCCATCAGTACCTGGTTCTCAGTAACACCTAGCGTCCTTCTCCTGTTTTTTCATGCGTTTTAAACCTTTGGTTGGCTTGATTTTGATTGTTGCTTGGTTGAGCCCTCAGATCACACCCAGGTCTGATCTGTGTAATAGTAACGTCTTGCATTTTTATGTCGCTTTAATACAGTTATGGGTGCAATGCCTACAGCCCTTACCTACAGCACTCTTGAGGACTGGGTATCTTTACCCAAAATATGCCTTGCACTTTCTGGCCGACTGGTATATGTTTATCTATACTGTATCTCAGAATTGTATTAATTAATATAGAGTTCTTCCGGTGGTTGTCTCAGTTAGATTATTATCTGAGCAACATTATTCTGGTTCAGAAAATGTTGTTTTGTTTGATCATTGAATATGGCATGCATAGAAGGATCCATGTGCACATATCATTTTAGCTCAATGCATTTAACGCAATTTCATGTTCTTCTTAAGGTCAAAACATATAACATCATGTTTAAGTTTAAAACAGCTGTGTTCTGTCTGTTCACTTTTCCTGGGTATCCAAAATATGTAAAAACAGATTGCTGTAGTATATTCTAACTCAATCCACAGGACACCTATGTTGTTTAAAAAGGTCATAATTGCATTCAAATGGAAAAGCCATTCCCTTAAATCCTTTGTACAATATAAAAAATGGTCCCTTCCAGAGCTCTTAGCAAGTACGAGTTGGACCTTTCCCCTCAGTAATTCCCTTCCTTAAGCATTACAACAGCTCTTGAAAATTGTTTGCCAGGTACATCTGTGACACTAACTTTAAACATCTCATGTGAATGTACTTATTTTTTATTTTATTTGTTTTATTTTTCATTTTACAGAGTTTTATATAGCGCGAACTTGACCCAAATCGGGTATCAGAGCACTTTTACATAGCACCAGTTGCATTACATGAGGACACATTCATATATATTTTTATTTTTTTATTTTAACAGGCCATTCATCTCACTCCTTCTCCTAGGGTGTCCCACAGACTTACCAGTGCACGATGACTGATGTACATAAAAACATTGCTTAAGGGCATCTATGTCTCAAATAATTATTTTTCTTGGACTTTTATTTATTTCAGGATCATTTCATATACCTCTTCATATACAAATTTATAAACACAGTATTTATCTTGATCTAACCAGAACAAAATTGAAGATTGCATTAAATCTCATGTAAATGACATTAAAAGCATTCAACTATGTGGTAAGTACACATTTTTTCAGTTAATTTAATTAAAATAACAATTCATACCTGTCAGTAGTTAATAACTATGTGTGCTAACTTTAGGCAATTTAGAGAAATCTAATATGCATGTAGCTGCTGTAAATTAAACAGTGAGTGTTGCTACTGTGTAGTTATAATTGGATCAGAGTTTGCATAGGAAAACCGTTTTTTAGTTTTGCTAATACCTTTGGCAATCTTTGATGAATCTTCATGAAACGTTTGAAAAAAAAACTTTAGCAATGTAAACTCCTTCTTGGAAAGTTTTGGGGTCATCAATCAACAGGGCTCCAAGAAAAAGAGGAGCCCAAAATGTTGATTACACCGAGTAATTCCCATAGTTAATTTTTTGGAGCGATATTGAAAATATACCAAATTTGGCAGAAAATTAGAACTTGATCAAAAAGAGTGCTGGTGTAAATCTGATCAGCTGTGTTTGAGAAATATGTCTTTAAAGAGGTTCTTGTGGTGATCATGAAGGGGTTAAAAATGTAGGTATATCTGATTGGCTGGTGTCACTGGAGTCACGCTGTACGGCAAATTAAAAAAAATTACTTTATTCTGTGCGCCTTTATGGTATCATAGGTCGTGGTGTTTGTTGGCCACTGCAGGTAGGGTACAGGGTCTGGTTGACGGCCATGCACTGTAGGGGGTTGGTCACTCATGGGAGGTTGGGTGCAGGGAACAATAATATCATCAATGATGTCTATTCGAGATGTCTTCAATAATGCCGAGAATGATTTCATTTAACATGTCTTGAGTGATGTAATGTGTGACGTCATAAGCAGGTTATGGCAGGGGTGCAAGTTACAGTTAGCTCAGTAAACACTAACTGGTGATTTTCAGTGTTGATACATGCACACATACAGAGAGATTACGCTCAAAAAATGTAATTAAACATACACCTCAATATATATATGTGTGATGCTTTGAAAGGCCCATTCAGGGCAGAATTGCATTGCAATTGAGAATGATGTTTGCATGTTTAGCAATGGCCGCCAAAGTGGACTGGAGTAAGTCCCATGTTGATGTTTATGTTTGTAAATGGAGTATTTATGTCCACTGAAAAGTCGATGCCTCTAGCAATTGACGAAGGCGATAGCCGAAACGCGTTTTGCTGTAAGCTGGTCCAAATAAAGTAAAATTGGACAACTGTTCCCGTGAGTGCTGGTGCCTTTGTACCCGGAGCCTTGACTAAGTGCGGAGTCCGTCGCCGCATAGAAAGCACCCGACCGCGAGTGAAGGGGCGTGACGGAAATGTGAGCCCGATTGAATTCCTCTTCACCGCCGCAACGAATCTTGCAACATTGTTTCACCGCGTGGAGAGCCCGTTACTGTAGCCGAGCAGAGGAAGACGTGAACTCCATCGCGTTTGGACTCGTACTTGGTGAAGGGATTCCTGGAGCGGGTAGGAATTTGACATTTAAATCCTTATAACTGTGTATTGAACTGCGGCAGGTCAAGGGAACAAACAGCAGATAACTTTGATTTTCACATAAGAGTTATGTTCAATGTAGAGGCGCGATGTGAAGTGGCCAACAAAATATTTAAAAAGAGAACTGATACTCGTTCAGGTGGGAGCGATATTGACGGCGGACAAAATGGGACCCGCGGGTCCAATGCTTTGAAGGAACAGTTTGCACGTTTAGAAAGACTCCACGAACGTGAAATACGAAAATGGTGGGAGGCCACCTCGCTACAGCACTATATCGATGTGGAAAGAGTCCCTCGTGGTCTCAGAATCTACACCATTCCCGCCTATGAAAACCCGAACCCCAAATTGTTGGAGGAATGGGCGGAGCACACAGCGGCCTCCTCTAAGGGCATGTTATTGATATTGATCAAGTTCGCCTGGAGCGATAGGGACACCACGCTACAGGAGATTAAAACATTGGAGGAGGAGATTGAAAAACAATGCGACAAGAGTAAATTGGAGGAGTTCAAAGAGGGCATGAAAAAACGTATCACAACCTATGAACTCAAAATCAGACAAAGGAAACAAAGTAAGTTCGAGCGCGACGAGCGAGATTACGAGCAAGGGCGCGTCCTGACTTTTGCCAAAAGGTATGATTTACCTAGAAGACAATTACTCAGTCGCAAAGGCAAAGCAACAACTGAGCAACACGACACATCAGAATCAGAAGTTACGGATGCGGAGTTGAGTAGCGATGAAAGAGAAATAAGACGTGCTGAAGACGTAGCGGCAACACCTTTTCACGAGGAATTTCGCATTATCCGGGAAACGTGGGGCAGAGGTGGAAGAGGCAAACCAATGCCACAAAGGAAAAAAGCAGACGCAGAACAAGGAGGGGCGGCTGGAGCAAGCAGCAGCACCGCATCTCCTCGGATCACCCGGAGCAGGAGAGGGGCGAGACGATAACAACGGAATCTCTTACAGTGGTGAATCTAACACCGAGAACACTAACTGAGGCTGAATTAAAAGTTCTCCAATACAGATTAAGTTTCTGCCCTTCAAAGAGATCTGAATACACGCAAACCAAGATTGATTTGTTCCGATTTGCGCGAAAAATGAAACTCGCAAAATATTTTCAAGGCAAAACATCTACAAAAGAGAAAGAAACACCATCTACCAGTGAAATGGAAAATCTCACAGCTGGCGATCTGGAAACATTGGCAGTTATGGAAGACCTACAGCACGAGGGTGACCCCAGACAATTGATCACAAAGAAAGGAGTGGATCAATCGGAGATTATTCAAATCAATCCGGGTAGCCCATTCAAACCAACGTCTAAATTTGTGCCGATGATGCCGGCTGACTCTATTGATACATTCACAGAGGCAGTGACACTGGATTTTATTAAACTAAGAGGAAGCAACCTGGACAACAGAAGGAGGGGTAACATTACTGAGAAACAAAAACAGGCGATCAAGGATCTACAGAATGATAAATCTATTATCTGTAAACCATCTGACAAGGGTGGCAATGTCGTTGTGATGACCTTTGACTATTATCAGAAAGAAGCACTGAATCAACTTAATGATACATCCAGCTATATGAAGTTAACACGTAAAGAATTTGAGAGCAGTGTAATATCTAACAGGAATCTTTTGAATAGGTGGTACCATAAGGGGATGCTATCCAAAGAAGAGTATGTTTTTTTGGAATGTAGGCATCCGAAAATTCCTACATTTTACCACTTACCAAAGCTACATAAAGACCCTGTTAACCCCCCCGGTCGTCCAATTGTTTCTTCTTTGGGAAGTCTAACGGAACACATGTCCAAGTATGTAGATTTCTTTTTGTCTGAACCAGTCACTAAACTCACTTCCTACATCAAGGATACCAAGGATTTTTTGAAACAAGTACAAAATGTACACTGGGAAAATGACTTTGTAATGATGACCCTCGACATATCCAGTCTATACACAAGCATCAATCATGACCAAGGAATCCAGGCGGTTCAATACTTCCTGAAGGATCGACCAATTAATTTGGCAGAACATAATACAATGATAATTGAGTTGGTGAGATTTTGCTTGCATAACAATATTTTTCTGTTTCAGGATGTCTTGTTTAAACAGACACGCGGTACCGCGATGGGGACCTGCTTCGCCCCCAGCTACGCGAACTTGTTCGTGGGCTGGTGGGAGGAGCAGGTGGCCTGGGCGGAGACCAATGTATGTTGGACTCAGAAAGTCATTTGTTGGACAAGATACATTGATGATTTGTTCATTGTTTTTAATGGTACTGAACGAATGGCGAATGATTTTGTTGAAATACTTAACAACAATGACCTAAACCTTAGGTTCACAGGGGATATCAGTAACAAATGTGTGAACTACTTGGACCTAGTGGTGTTCCCCATGGAAGGTAGACTGTGCACTCGTTTGCATAGAAAACCGACCGCGGGGAATTCCGTATTGCATGCCCGAAGTTGCCATTTTGAGAAGACTATAAGTAGTATACCTTACGGTGAACTCCTCAGGATTAAGCGAAATTGTTCCCTAGATAGTGACTATCAAGTGGCAGCGAGAGAAAGCATGAATAGGTTCAGGCAGAGAGGTTACCATCAGGACATCCTAAATGAGGCTATCAGAAAAGCAGAAATGAAGTCTAGACTTGATTTGATTAAAAATGAGGATCACATTACCAGACCAGCAAGAAAGATTGACAACAAATTCAGGATAATTATTGATTATTCTGAAGGTGCTCAGGTCATCAGAAATATATTGAGAAGGAATTGGCATATCCTGAAAACGGATTCAGTTTTAGGGAAGGATATACCTAAGGTACCACCATTGACATTCAGGAGAGCTAGAACGTTACGTGATGACCTAGTACAAAGCCATTGCAATAAAGAGAGGATAACATCACCTTTTGGGAGAATAACAGGATTTTATCCGTGCTTAAAATGCAGGGCCTGTAGAAACAGCAGGAAAACAACACATTATAAAGTCCCAGGTCTCAAGTCCCCCAGAAAGATCAACAAGCTGATGAATTGCAATACTAGTTTCACAGTCTACTGTCTGGTTTGCCCCTGTGGTTTATATTACATAGGGAGCACGATTCACCCAACTAAGGTACGCATTTTGGAACGCATGAGGGCTATTAACAATAGAGATGTGTCATATCCAGTGGCAAGACACTTTGAATCCTTTCACCAGAGTAATAGGGATTTATTAAGCTTTTTTTGCCTGGACCACGTACCACTAAATGTTAGAGGGGGTGACAGACAGTTACAACTAAGGAAACTTGAATCCAGGTACATTATTGATGTACAGACCAAAATGCCACTTGGTCTGAATAGTGGGGAGGAGTTGGCTGTCCACCTGTAGTCTGAAGTATCTATGTATTGATATTTGCTCCTGATTATGAAGTATTATTATTTTTCACTTAAACTGTTTTTCAACATATGGCAGGACTAAACCCATCCAGGGTGTGATGCTTTGAAAGGCCCATTCAGGGCAGAATTGTATTGCAATTGAGAATGATGTTTGCATGTTTAGCAATGGCCGCCAAAGTGGACTGGAGTAAGTCCCATGTTGATGTTTATGTTTGTAAATGGAGTATTTATGTCCACTGAAAAGTCGATGCCTCTAGCAATTGACGAAGGCGATAGCCGAAACGCGTTTTGCTGTAAGCTGGTCCAAATAAAGTAAAATTGGACAACTGTTCCCGTGAGTGCTGGTGCCTTTGTACCCGGAGCCTTGACTAAGTGCGGAGTCCGTCGCCGCATAGAAAGCACCCGACCGCGAGTGAAGGGGCGTGACGGAAATGTAAGCCCGATATATATATATATATATATATATATATATAATATGTTTTAGAGTCTGTAGATACAATTGTGCTTGTACGTTCCCTCCACTCACCATGTACTCCACATGTACTCCAAACATCAATTTTGTTCAGACCACCTTGAAAATGGGTTCTTGCTGAGTGTGCTTAAATGTGCTGACTAACATGAAATTTACCCTCTTCCAAACTTAAAGTCCTATATATTACGTTGTTTGAATACAAATCATATCCATGTGATTTTTCCTAAAATATTCTCTGAGCATTTTGCAATCTAAGGTTATTTCTAAGTTTAAAAAAAAGGTATTGTGCAATTTTGATGTCATTCTATAAATCCATGTCATGATGTAGCAAAGTACCATTCACAGGTGGCTTATGGAAAATAGATGATTGGTCCAATTGTTCACGCATAAACTTTTAATTTATTAATTTACATATTGAAATATTCCTAACGTGGAAAGTCTCAATTAAGCACCAATGATCAATTTGGCAGTTGTTTTGTAGCTTGTATATTTCTTATGTGAGGTTCTTATGAAAGACCAATCCTACATTCATCATTCATAGCTTGCATGAGTGCAGATTAGGTATATAAAACATATCTGCCTGCTTTGTTTATTTATACGCTATGTTGCTAGACTCCAAGTTTTAGATTATATCTCCTGCAAGCATGTACTGCAGTTGACAGAAATTATAAATAATTGAAGGTAGTTAATTTAGGATTGCAATGTTGCTTTTATCATATACCTAGATAAAATCTCAGTTGTGATCATAAATTGTTATCTTCTGAAACTTTCACTAAATTTGTCAATATGATCTACAGAAACAAATATATTAAATTTGTCTATTCAGCACACTGGGATATAAACTGTCCAGTGCATTAATCCAGAAGGTTTCCTTTTGTAGAAATGTCTTTTGTTTATCACATATTTGCCTGATTTTGGGTAACATGCCAATAATTGTATCTTTTATTTTGCAAAATAAATTTGGTCTTGTTTCTTCAAAAAATACCTGACCACTAAAGATGTCTGTATGTTCAATATAATGTTAGAACAGTGTTCTTTGAATATGTGTTTGACTGGTCTACTAGTTTGACCAACATATTATGTCCCCAGGGGCACATTATTGTATAGAGTGAATAGTCTGAATTTCATGTTAGAAAATGGCATATTTTGAAAATAAATGCTATTCTTATAACGTATGACTAATGTATCTGATTTCATTAGGTATTTGCAACTTTTGCAGTCATAAGAAAGGATTTATCATAGTATTTATTTCGGTAGAGTAGCTAATATTATTTTGAATGCATTGGCAGATTTTATTAAAATAGTCTACAATTTATTCTCTTTTTGTTGTTAACGAACAGTATTTTTTATTTAGCAATTTGATAATGGGGAATAATTTGTTGTAAAGTGACACAACTCATCATATGTTTCAGTGCCTGTTATAGAAGATTCACTCTGTTACTTGCTGCCACTTGTTTTTTGTCTCAATCAGGATTTGTTCACCATATGTATAGTCCTTAAGCTGTAAACATAGATCTACTGTTACTTTGAAATCTTGTTAATTAGAGAAGTGGTTGTTTCTTTGGAAAGCCCTCTATAACACATTTAGGATATAGACTTGCAGGGACTAGCAAAGAATTTCAGTTAGTCAGTGTTCTGTACACAATTGTCTTGAAATGACCATTATTGAAAGTTATACTCACATCCAAATAGTGAACCTGGTGTTATCATGTTTTGACTATAAACATCATTCAGTTTTTTACAGCATTCAATTCCATAAAATGTCAGTGATTTATCTTTAGAATTCCTACTAGATCCTAAAGTATCAATATTGTATCTTACACAGTCCATTAATTTATCTTTACATACCAAGTTATTTAAATAAACTCCTTTTCAAAATGATGCATGTATGTATTTACATGGGGAAGTGGTATATTTGATCTGAACAGCATCCAAGTGTTTGTTCACAAGGCCCTGCCAGATACCTGTCTCTGATCAGTGTCAACAATCTTGGCCTTTGCATTTCAGAGCACCGACTCATAGGGTTTTCAAAGGTCAGAAAAGCTCCAAGTGAGATGAGGCCTTTGTCTGATGAAGTTGTGCCTTTGTTAGAAGGTTGACTCTGAGGCCCTTTGTCTTTCCAGAATCATCAAAGATGACTGTTTTCATCTCACAAAAGGCAAACAGTCACACAAATGCAGTTTTTTCAGACAAAGAGGGATGTTTAGTAAATTATTTTTTTCTGGATTCTTCAGGTCTGTACCCAGTGACTTTGGTCCTCTTGGAAGGGTCTATAGAGGTTTTTCCAAGAACCAATGCAGGTCTAGAAAGTCCTCCAACAAGAATATCAGTTAAATGGAAATTTCAGGTAGCAGCTGGACTGTTCTCAGCAGACCCATGCCCAAATATTCATGTGACTAGATCGGAAGTTGTTTTGACACAACACTGAAGTAGGTTTTGCAGGACCAAGAATTAGGATGGTAGTTTTGAAAAGAGCTCCAGGCATTTCTCCAGCAGCAAGAAAGGATTCTTCACAGCAGATGGCAGACACCTCCCTGTCTTCTTTGTTTCAGGTTTGTATTGATGGTCCATGGGCTCAACATGGGGCTTTAAGGTTAAAATGTGCATTAATTAGCTGATTAAGCCAAACTAATTCCTAGGTGGGCTCTGGACTTTGAATCCCCAGTTTCCCAATATTGTGTTGCATTTAATATTCTTCTGGATATGTGAGTGCATTCTACCAGAGTTTTTTACAGAAAAATAAAAGATGGTTGGAGTCACATCAAGACAGGTTGCTCTCTTTAACGCTTTTCTATGGCACCCATTAGTAAGTAGTGTTCACTACTACAAAGACATTCATTTCACACCACCCTAGGTCTCCCCACACAGAGAGGAGCCATCTTTACCTTTGGTATTATCTTTCCCTCTCATTCATGTGTTTCTCTTTGGCTTATATTTCTCTCTCTTCTATCCCAATTTAATCTATTATATATACCTCTGTCACCCTTTTTCACACCCTCTATTGCCTACCTAGCCCCTCTTACTTCGTCTTGTCTACTACTCTCCTTCTGCACCATCCATGGCCAGCACAAGTATTTTTGCAATCTCTAGGTCAAGGTACATTTTTTTATACCACCCTCTACGCTGATAGTGCCACATTTTCTCCTTGTACTAGTAACATGATACCTCCTGCTAATGGCAGCCTAGGAATCCACCTACTATTCTGTTCTCAACAATCACTCCTGCTGCTCTCTAATGATGTTGATACTGTCCTCTCTTCACACAGTTACTCTCTTGAACTCTTTTTTATCATTCACCCCCTTTCTCGTCTTAAACTCACTAGCCTCACACATTCTCTTTTCTATCTCACATACTGTCATGTCTCATGCTTTTCATTTGCACACTCATTTCAGTCCATCATCTGATACCCTTCACTCTCTATCCATCTCAGTTGAATCAAAGTAACCACACACACTAGTAGGAAATTACCATTTTTGTCATGATTTACCCCTCAGTTTCCATATCTGTTTTTCTGGATTTAGAACTTGGTGCACCTTTCCCCTGCTAAACTGGAGTTAAGTATGTGTGATCTCCCTTTAAATGTGGTTAAATTGTCTGACCCCTGATATTTAACATACCTACAATTCCCTAGTATGTGATGTTGAAATTGCACTCAGTGCCTGGAAGTTCAAATATTGCATGTGGACTGCAGCACCTATTTTGCTACCCACTGAGTGGGGATGGAAAAGCAGGTTTTAGGCCTCTGATATGTAGTCACACTGCAGCAGCCTAAAGACATGCTTTCAATCCTGTCAAAATGACCCTTTATGAAAGGCTGGAAACTGTGTTTCTAAACATTAATCAGTGACACTGAAGTACACCTTATTTCCCACATGGAAAAATTATTGACATTTAAGAGTGGTGCATGGCAGAAAACAATGTTGGCATGCCCTTTCAGTGACAAGCCCTGAAAAGATATTTTCATTGGTAGGGATAGAGCTTCATCTTAGAAAATGTCAAAGTACAAATTATAAACTTTAATCTACAACTTTTGACAGGAAACGGCAAGAATAGTCATTCAAAATCTATTTCTCATATTTATTAAATTCCAGGTCATTGCAGAAGTCCGATTTTTATGAAATATCTTGGGAAAGTAACTTTTAAAAAGTATACCTTGTTCTATCTGAGACTCAATTAGGATCATTAGCATTCGTCTTGGATAGCTGGTCTGCCAGTGCCTCCCTGATAATGCGGTGTGAAAACTGTTCCCACAACAGACACAATGACCTGGCCCTTTTGGATCACAATATCATGGGTGTGGGGTTGTGTTTTTCTTCTCTTTTAGGAATGGCAATTGGAGTGGGCTAAGTACTTCATTAATGTGAAAGGGACTGAGATGAGGCCTTTCCTTTCACAAGGAGATGTAATGTGAGACCTGGAGAAACGCAAGCCTTCGTTACCCAGGCTCATTCCAAACCCAGCTGACCCTAAGCTAGTTTGGAGCTCTGAGGGCTGAATCTGCACCATCTTGTATAAAGAACATTTGTAATTTTGGTGTATTAAAATGTACTCTATGTTTCTAATTTAGATTGGGATTTCATTGTTTGATGTTTTGACTGTATTACTGTTTTGGCACAGTACAAACATGTTACTCTTAAGGTCAACCAGTCAACTCTGTGCTATAGCCACCAGGGGGCCTGGGCTCAGGCCAATCTAGTGACTTTTGGGGTTCTCCCTGCATGTTAGTGTTATTATTCCTTGATGTTCATGACCAGCCACCTGAAATGATAATCCACTGTATGACATTTCTCTCCCTGAAATTCCTCTCTCTATTGGCTCTGATACATTCCTTTATCAGATCTTGCTATCATATATCCTCAGGTCTCACCTTCTTCTCACACCCTTCTCTCAAAGACCATCATATCTCTCCCACACATTCATCTGACCAACCCTTTTAAACTAACATGCACCCTCGCACCCACCCCTCAATGAAATGAGCAACCCACAAACACACATACGCACATTAAATTTCCTGTTTCAAATCCTCTTTCCCCCTCTCAAATCCCACTTACTTGCTTATCCACACACTTAACCTTTCTTACACTGTGTCTTCTCATGCTCTTATTTCTCTCTTTCTCAACTTACGTTTCACTCAAGCATTTTTCACTTTTTTCTCTCTCCTTTAAATATATGTACACAATTAAAGATGTTGTACGGTTCCTGTGAATTTAGTAGGGCTGTGTGTTAGGTCAACAAAGCTTCACAATATTGAGTCTTAGTCTACTTATATCATAAGTAAATGTTGATTAGGCTAGCTCACAGTACCACATCTACCCCTAACCATCCAGAGTTATTGATGCTGGCAGTAACCTCAAACATGACCAATTTGATTCCCAAGGAATTTGTGGAAACGAATCTAACCCTTTCGGTTGTCACTGTTGCATGCCCATGGTGTCACAAAGCAAAGATGTGAGAATAGATTTTCAAATATTTACATGAGTTGCGATTATTAGATAGATGAGCGTCATTGTTGTTATGAGCATTATTAGAATGGCTAAAAATATAAACAATTCAACTATGTTAATTATTCCTAATGTTACTCTTATCTATCCTAACACTTCTATACTAGTGAGAGCATGTCGGGAATACTCTTCTGCCAGACGTGTTGGAATGATCTATCCCCATACCTTGGTATAGCAACTCAGGTAGCCGGCATTGGTGCATTACTGAATGCACCTCATCTGAGTGTGCAGGCCTGCACACATCTCTTGCATGGCTATCTTTTTCTCATGTTGGAGGTCAGGGCCTGCAGAGCTGCATCTCAGGCACAGCTCACAGCAACTTCCACGATAACTCTGGTGTGAAGTGCCTCTAACCAACTTCGGCATGGACACCGTTTAAATAATAAAACATCAGCTTTATCGTACTGTTCCAGAGGCACAGAGCAACATCTTTAGTTAGTCTGGAGAGAAAGTATCATCTCCTATGAGCACAAAAATAAAACAAGGGCATTGTGTTCTAACATGTGCAATCCTGGAACTAATTGTGCAGATTACAGTGCAACAATGTCTGCTAGGAGTAAATATGTGCATGGTACTTCCTCGTATTAGGGGAAAACATGTGCACACCACCATCAGAAAAAGATGCCCAGTTAAAAAGAAGGGCTCAAATGGAGACTAAATGTAAGCTCAACACATAGGATGGCTGTGGTTTTATGTTCCTTATCACCAGTTTAACTATTGAATGATCTTGTTTTGAAATTGACACCAGTGAAAACACATCTGAGATTCTCAATGTGATAATATCAACTTAAAGGCCCTGCTGATGAGTTTTGAAGAGAAAATCATATGCAGGATTGTAGATTGGGTCAATACACCGATGATTTCAAGGTGAAACATACATATTCAGTTGGTAAATCAGAGAAAAATGAATATTTGGAGGCATTTAAAAATTAATGGAGTTTGTGTTGGTATTTTGCTTTTCCATCTTCCATCTTAAGGGTTTTGGGGGCCATGGGCAAGGCATTCTGATGGGCCCCTATTTGGAGCAACATTTGTATTTTATTACCCATTGTCTGTTAGTTCATAACATAACATAACAACATTACATACCATAACATAACATGTGTATTTGTGAAGCGCACATTCACCCAAGGGTATCTTGGCGCTGAATAACAGATGTTAATTGTTGCCCAACGCAATGGTACTCATTTTAGATTCAGGTCCCATGATGCCAAATAATATTGAATACTGTGATAGGAGGTGAGATGGAGAAATAGAGATGAGACACAGAGAGAGAAAGTTAACTTTCTCAGGGGCCCGTTAGAACATGAGAAACCTCAATCCTTCCACAAGAAGAGAACTGGTTGTAGAGATTTCTCAGGGATTGCACCTAAGATTTGGAACTCCTTACCTCCAGTGGTGCGTTGAATCACTTCCCTTACCGCCTTCAAAAAAGAAGTAAAGATACATCTAATGAACAAATCAATGCCTTAAGTTTCAACTCTAGGATGTCACCGAGTCATCTTTATGACCCGAATGCCTTCACCTATCTCAGGTGGAATGGACGAGTCTATTTTTCTGTAAGACTACTATCACAGCTCATACGGCTCAATAACTGTATGTAATGTAACGCTTAGCCGGCTGTGGGTCCCTCTTGGTTTTTCTATACACTTTATATCTATTGTGAATCGATTGAGGTCTTAATATGTATGTTTGCTAGCACAATCACCTAATGTTCACTAACTGTCTATTGAACAACGTCCTGCAGTTTCACGGTCCTCTATGTTATTCATATATTTTCATATTTCTTATGTACGAATTGACAGTTTTGAATGTGTGTATACCACCTTCCATTTATGTTCTTAGACTGTAAAGCGCTCTGATACCCTCGTGGGTCATGTTCGCGTTATATAAAACTTTATAAATAAATAAATATTCAATTGCCCTTCACCCATTCCTTATAACATCTCGGTTTCCTCATATTGAGAAGTAACCCTAACGTTGTAGGTCATTGCGATTTGGACTGGCACAGCTATGGAGTTAGTAACTATGCTCTAGACAAGGAAAAAAACACCATCTTCTTCGAAAATGTTCTGAATGTGTTGGGGTTGCCACTGTTTGTACTATAGCTCCATCCACTGTAGAAGAGAAGGGTAGAACAGGGATTAAAAACACACAAATCGATTTAGATCTTTTAACAAACCACGTGGTATGTTAGGCGACCTAACTAAAGTAAAGGTATATTTTACAGAATTCAAAACTATATAGCGATTAAAATATAGGTTTATGCTTGAGGACGCTTAAATTTAATTTTTTTTCATGAACTGGATGATATATGTTAACGATCGGGCCAGTATTTTTAGGGAGCGCATAGAACATAGGGGCATATCAACAACAACCGGCGATAATTATCGCTGAGCGCACTTAGCGCTCGGATAATTATCGCCGGCCGCAAAAGTGGCGATAATTTTTTATCGCCTGCTTGTTGATATGCCCCTCTCTGTTTTCTCTAACAGTCTTATGTCACATCAAGGGGCATATCAACAACAACCGGCGATAATTATCGCTGAGCGCACTTAGCGCTCGGATAATTATCGCCGGCTAGCGCCGATTTTTATCGCTGAGATAGCGTGCTATTAGCAACGCTTATCTCATCAGCGATAAAAATCCTAGCGCTAACTGGCTAACGTGAGATTATCGCTGGAAACCCAGCGATAATCTCACGTTAGCTAGTTGATAGGGACTCACAAACTTAGCCATGATATCCACCCTCCATAGGATATCATGGCTAAGTCAGTTCTGAAGCAGGCGGAAGGAGAGTAGCGATGACAGGGGTTATCGCTACTTTTCCTGACGCTATGCTTCATAGCGTTAGGCTTGCTGATAGGAGAAATGTCGCTTAGCGACATTTCTCCTGTCATGCCAGGTGAGGAACGCCCACTTTGCATCTCATTAGAGATGCAAAGCTGGGCGTTAAGAATCCTGACGCTAAAGCAAGGTTTCACGTGTTAGCGTGACCTTGCTGATTAGGCGATAAAATTATCGCCGCTTTTCGGCCGAAAACGGCCGCAAAAGCAGCGATAATTTTTTATCGCCTGCTTGTTGATATGCCCCATAGTTCTCTACTTTTTTTCTCTAGACAACTTTAAGATGAAGAATATGTAGGGCAAACAATGTACTTTGGTTAGGAAACGTTTTTTCAACAAATATTGCCCACTTCTGCTGCGAAAATGGATTGGACAATACATTTTTTAACTGAGTTCATGAGCCTTCTTTGTCGTATATTGCTTTCTTTAATACGATATAATTCCTAATGAATATGTGAATTTGTCTTAATTTGTTTTTCGGAGCAGTCCACAAAGGCAACTAATATGCAATTTTCCCAATTTTTATGATAAAATAGACAATATTAATTATGTGGGTCACTAATGAAACACACCAAAACAACAATTAATCTGCTAAATTATCAAGAACAGTTTGAATTACTTGTAGCCCTCTTTAGTGATATCTACCCTGCATGTAAATGGTCAGTTGTGCTGCAGTTGGAGTGCCAAACTCTGACGTATAATGATTTTTACCTCCTCACGGAAATTAATGCACACTTTCCTAAGAATAATGGAGCTGCCGAACTTTTTAGTTAATAGAGAATAACTTTTTCTTGAGAGATGTTATTGACTAAGTCATGCATAATGAAACTGCTTCGGCAAGATTTTCCAAATGTACAGCGACAACTGAATAAACCAAATGACGATCACAGAAAATGCAAATGAACCCAGGGCTGCCAAGATCATTTCATTCTTGAGTAAATTCCAGGCCTGGAGAGAGAACTCTGTCGTGTTTGCCAGGCATACACACATTCTGGGAGCAACTAGGGCACCTGCTAACTACCACAATTGCAGGGTGTGGAAATTAGCAGGTGCGCACTTTAAACCCGACTGCAAATTGCACTCCCGCAATGAGGAATTATACACGATTTCCAAGTGATTTATACTGGTCCGGGGTGTACAAACTAGAACTATTCACAATTTGAGCCTTTGATCTTTTTTAAGGTTTACCTCCTATAAAATGTGGAGGGAAAGTCCAGGGGCAGGCTCAATTTTTGCCTAATGTATATTCCTCTGGACGCATAGGAAAGTTTCCACCCAGAACTGGGTTGGCGGCCCAGCTGTAATTGTGGCCTTTGCATGTATGCAAAAGTTTGTGTCGGATTTTGGCAAAAGGGTATTTTTGTGAGTGCAGGTGCAGCCTTTTGCAGGAGGAGCAACAGAGCTCATTCTGGTGTATTAAGAGGAACCTGTCATGGTAGATGAGTAGAGAAAGGAAAGATAAATGATACCTCAAAGTGAGAATTGACAGAAAGGATGACCTGGGATCGAATCGGGCAGCGCAGTGATTAAAGCAGCAATAAATCATGTACTAATGATAATTAAATGTGGATAAAGACACGCCCTGTGAAAGCTTTACAGGAAATTGCAGCTCACGTTTTGCTCTGCATGTTATATGTCATTAATAGTACATGGCCATTCCGGAACTGGTACCCATCTAGATGCAACACAGAGCTGCAACATGTGTAGGGCATGAACCCGCATATTGTACACATTTCAAATGTTTCCCTTTTTTGCAGCAGACACTGTGGCAGAAACCAAATATTTTTGTCCTCAACCCCGAAGGACCTACAGCTATTTTTAATACACTTCATTGGATATTATGTGTAATAAAATGTAACACTAAAGGAGAAGTGACTCCTCCATTGAGAACGCTCTAAGACACTATATGAAACATTGGGCTACATGGACGAAGCATTTTTGCGGTCACAAACTACCCAATTTGCAGAATCGGACCATCTGCGATCCCCAAAAAAGCTTTTTGGGATGTACAAAGCCTGAATTGCGATTCGGTAACTTGTTACCGAATCACAGTTTGGGTTTTGCGTTTCAGTGTCAGGAAGGAATGTTTTGCATCTGAAATGCGGTCACCGAACTGTTGCAATTTACCACCAATTCATTGTTGGTGTTAACCCATTTGAAAATTTGAGTGAGATTGGTTGGAAAAATATTTTTTAAGAGTAGGCAGTGGTCCAAAGGACCACAGCCTACTCTTTAAAAATGAAACTTCAATGTTCCATTTTTGTCTTTTTAAATACATCCTATTTTCCTTTTAGGGAAACAGGCTTTGTTTAATAAATAAAAGATTGTTTTATTTAAAAGAAATCAAAGACCTGATGGTCTGCCGACCCTAGCAGGCCAACATCACTGTGATGGCGGTGTTTCCTAATGGTTCACAAATTGTGACCTACCTCTTTAATATTCATGAGGTAGGTCTATTTGTGACCCACTAGGAATCACTAATGAAACTCAAAAGAGTTTCATACATTAGAGATAGCGATTTCGTATTTGCGATTCACAGGAAATCTCAATTACCAAATGATTGTTGAAATTACACCTTCTTTTGCATGTTCTAATAATGCCATTGAGTATTATCTTTACATAAGTGTAATCTTGTGTATTCACTAATTTTGTGTTACGCTTGTTACATGAAACTCTAGAGATTACACTATCATGTCAAATTGATGAATACACATGTTTCGCATTTTAAGAATTATCAATCTAAGTATAAAAATGGAGACTTCTTATACTTATAGTTCCAATACTTCAGGAATCCATTGGGGAGCAAATGCTCTCTTTATAAATGGCCCATATCCCTAATGCACACTTACTCACGCTGCTCTCTGGCTACTCTAATCTATATCTGTTGTATTTAACCAGGGCATTGATCTTGCTATCAAGGATTTCAATCTGTCAATCATGCATTTAGGCTCATTGCGTCCACATTTTTGACATTCCCTGTGCACTGACCATTTGTTCCTTCATTGTGGCCACTCTTGCTCTCATTTTGTTGTAATTATTTTCCACTTTGTTCTTGAGCTTTCAGTCCTGCTCAGGGCATCGGGCACAGGCTCCCGCTTTGGGGAAGCTGCTCTACAACATTTTACTATTTTTTATGGGTTCTCCACAAAAGTATTTTCCCAGTTTCTACCAATTTGCTCTTGTTTCCCCCCCCCCTCTTCGTGTGCCTTGCTGGCAGACATTCTTGCAAAGTTCTGAGAATATCCAGTCCACTCATATTAAGCCCTGAGTTACAGCAACTCACACAACCACATGACCAGTCCGCTTTTTCCTTCCCTCTTCTCTGGTGTTCTTTTTCCTCATCTCTGCTGCCTTTCTTATTTAGGCAACACATCTACCAGGAAGTGCAGGTGTGTATGATCCATGAAGCGAGCAATGACTCAGTGACACAAATGATGGGTGGATGGATAAATGGGTACAATTAACAAATGTGCCAACGTTTATGTCACAGATAAAGATAAGCAACGGTATATGTTTGGAAAAGCATTAAGCATATGGAATCTGTTGGACTTGGCCCACTCTGCAGGGCCACCCCCAAACATCTGGCCATTCACCCCTCCTGTTTTCTGAGCCAGGTTTTGTTGGCTTTTAGGACTCTGTGCACTTTATCATGTTCACCAGTGCTGAAGTGCTTGTGGTCTCTCCTTTAAACATTGTGAAATTGGCTTACACCCAATAGGCACATTTAATATATATATATGTCCCTAGTAAAGTGGTACTACAGGTACCCAGGGCCTAAAATATAAATGCTACTAATGGGCCTGCAGAGCTGAATGTGCCCCCACTTAAGTGGTTTTTATAACATATCTCAGGCCTGCCATTGCAGCCTGCAGGCAGTTTAAGACTAGGGTCGGACTGGCCGTAGCGGGCACCAGGAATTTCCCCGGTTTGCCGCCAGTGTGGGGGCCGGTTTTGGGCCCCTGGGGGCCGTTTTTGTTACAGGGCTGATATTGCAGCATAGCTGCAATATCGGCCCGTAACAAAATTAGCCAAAACTGGCCCTGGCAAACAGCTCGGCTGCACCCCCAAGCCCCTGGGGGCTGGCCGAGCACTCTGCCAGGGCCGGTTTTGGTTCCCAGTCCCACCCTGCTTAAGACTGTCATACTGACCTGGCAAAATAAACCTTTTGCCAGGTCTAAGCCTTCCTTTTTGATACATGCATGTTACCCGTAGGGTAGAACCTAAACAGCCCATAGGACAGGGTGCAGTGTAACTAAAATGCTGGACATGCACTTTTAAGTTTTACATGTCCTGGTAGAGGAAAAATCTTACATTTGTTTTCCCTACTGCAAGGCCTACCTCTCTCATAGGATGATATTGAGTTACCTTATTACATTTAATAATACATAGATTTTTATTGGGAGTAGGTAGGAATGTTAAGTTCGGTCTCTTAAGAATTTTAATTTAAAGACCTCTCTAATGTTAAAGTCAGATTTGTAGTCACAATTCTGTAAATGCCACTTTTGAAAAGATTAAATTTTCTTGTCCTAACCATTTGGTGCATGCAGCATGGTGCTGGGTCAGATGACTAGGTGTGAATGGTAGTTGGCCTTTATGCATTCCTCTCAGACAGCCACATAGTAGAGAAACTGGACGGTTGCATGATGAGCATTCATGGGCGGCACAGCTTTCATCTGCTATACTTGCACTTCAAAGGGGCTGCCTCGGCACACTCACAAAAAGTTTCATACTTGGTTCCTTGTGCCCTCCATACAACCGGGAACTAGGGTAGGGAGGCTTCCTGATATGAGCCTCAGGGACAGAAAAGGCTCCAATCATCTTGAACCTGCACCTGGACCCAGGCAGAGTGAGTCCTGACCCTCAAAAAGATACCCCTCCAGTCCTGAAACCTTGGAATTTGGGCTAGAGATGCTGTACCAGCCTAACTGAAGATTCCACCAAATCCAGCACAGAGCGACGCAAAGCAATGCAAATCCCTGCAAAAGCAGCACCATGCAACCTGTGCACCAAAGACAGAAGGTACAATCCTCAGTGGGCCAAACTTGGTCCTGTGCCTGACTTGTGACTTTGTCATGGTCCAGCATGATCACCTACCCTCAGTTGGCGCTTTGGGTCTTTTAGCACTACTGTTTATCTATCTATCTACTGATTATTCTTTTGTTGTTTTGGTGCCAAATAATTTAAAGAACTTTATTCTATTTTTCTAAATTGGTGTGGGATTTTCCATTTGTTGTGTTTTAACTTTGCTACTGTTTGAGTGTTGCATAAATACTTTTAAAAAACTATTATTTTCGTTGGGATCTATTTTCATTCCTATTCACATTAAATGGTCAAACATTACTTCTAATCAATTGATTGATTCTTATTTATTATTAAGATATCATAATGTAAACATTCATAATACAATGTATTTTCTACTTTCAAAGGTCACATGAGAATATTCCACCACCACTGTAAGGCAACATCGCATTCAGCCAACACGTGTTTCGCGGCAAACAGGCAGCTTCTTCAGGGCTGAAATAAAGAACACATCTTATTCTATCACAGCTCATTTCCATAGATTCTTAATATTACAAAATCGCATGGTTTCTCATAACATCATATATTTTGTTTTCCATGATTGAGATTGTGCAATAAAATGGTTAAAAAATAGTTACAACATTCATTGCAAGCCTATAGTAATATTTCATGGATCACCCATATCTATTATTGATTTTGAAAAAACACTTGTATGTACAAGGATGGCACTATCCATTTGATACATGATCTAATCCTAAGGGAGGTGTACATCTTTCCCTCTTGGGAAGAAAGAATTATTGACACGTTATGTTAAATTTGGAATCTGCAGTCAAGTTACCTCAAATTGTATCATTGTTACCCACGACTTTTGAGATCTGTCTGCACTTTGTTATTACTACTGCTGTTACATAGTCCCAAATCACCTTCAGCTGGTTTATAGACACTATATGTATATCAATTATACCTATCAAACAGAACCCTAACAGATCAGGAAATTAGAGTTCTTACACGGGGCTGTCCTTTGCCCCATCAGGCTTTTTAATATGTTTGAAATAAAGACAGACCTATATAAATTTACCAGCGTACTTAAGTTAAATTATTATTTAGCGACAAAACCCAGACCTTCAGTTAAAGTATCTTACACTCCTAATATCTCTCCTCTCAAGGCCTTAAAAGATACACAAATGTTGTTCCTGCAATCCCCAAAGACAATGTCATTGACATATGTTTTGATTTAGTGAGTAAGGATATTGACTGTATAACAAGAAGTGCAAATACCAATAATCTGACAATAAAAGATAAACAAGCACTGTATACCCTGAGGAATAATTTAAACATTATTAAAAGACAACCGGACAAGAGTGGCAATGTTGTTATTCTCAATTTTGGTAATCATAACTCAGAAGCTATGAGACAAGTCTCTTGTAAAACAGGTTATGAAGTGAGTAAAGGAACCAAGTATAAAGATGATTCAAATTGATGCTTCCAAACTTCTGAGAAATTGGTTCGATACAGGATTGTTAAAACTCCCCACAGGCCTATAATATCAGGTATAGGATCTGCAACTGAAAGAATATCAGAATATATTGATATCTTTTTTGCCCCCCTAGTAACTGATCTAGATTCTAACACCTAAGATACAAACAATGTATTACAAATTGAACGATATTCCTTTCAGTAATGAGCTGTGGTGGGTAATAATGGATGTGAAAAGCCTTTATATAACTATAAGACATGAAGATGGATTACAAGCTCACAAATATTGCTTTGCTGTAAAGTCTGCCAGATTTACAGCCATGCACAAAATGATCCTTGAACTTGTAGAGTTTGTGTTGAAGAATAATTTCTTCTTATGTCAAGGTACCTTGTATCATCAGATCTGTGGCACTGCAATGGGTTCCAGGTTTGCTTCCTCTTATGCCAACCTATTTATGAGTTGGTATGAGAGGGAGGATGCTTGAATTGTTTTAAATGATTAAAGTTAGTTCTTTGGCTCTTATTAAGCACAAGCATATAAACCAAGACAAATGATGATGCTTTGTAGTGACCTTTGGGGACCATATTGTTAGTCTAGTAAAATGACAAGTATATGTAGTACTCGTGTTAAAGCTAATAATCGACCTCTGGTTTTTCTATGGATCCTAACAATTAAGATTTGAATTTTAAAATGGCGCACTATAGCATAACTGTTAAGGAGAAGAAGGAAGAGGATCTGGTCACAAGTCCTAAGCTGCAGCACCCTGAAGAGGAGGAGCCCCCTGCCAGGGCAGGGGTTATTGTGTACTCCAACAATCTATCCCTAAAGGAGCTTAGAGGGCATTCCAGCTGCAGCTGGCAAAGTTAAAACTGGAGGTAGCCAAGGAGGAGGCTGCTGCATTGAGGGCTTTGGAGAAAAAAAGCTGGCCCTGAAAAAGGAGAAGGCTGATGTGGAAAGAGCCTTGACAAAGGAGAAGGCTGAGCCGGAAAAAGCCTTAGCAAAGGAGAGGGTTCTAGCCTGAACGGGCCTTAGCTGAAAGAAAGGAGTTGCTGGCTCATGGAGTAAATTTGAAGAAGCTGGGCCTGAAAGCAAAACAAACCTTAGAGCCAAGCAGTAAGGGTGGCAGCATACCCAAATTGTTCACTTAGCAGTTAAGAATCTGCACACCTCAAGACTTGGTGCTCAGTTATGTGGTGGGAGATTACATAAATAAATGTTTTTCTGCATGTGAAATAGCCCTCAGAATGCACAGAGTCCCAGAGGGGAATTGGGGAGCAAGCCTTTGGAAGTACATGCCCCCGGTGGGGAGTGACATCTCTGTATCTAAAACTTTCAAGGGCCCTCTTTTGTTTTCATAGACTGTACCCTGAAACAGACCAGGAGTAAGGGGTGAGTCTTTCCTTCCCTTGTCCCTCCATCTGTGCCTCTGCACCCTCCGTTTGGGAGTGGTATGCCCAAGTTGTCCCACTCTCCCCTATTTCCGCTAGGCAAACCTCTGTCCTTCTTTCTGACTGCCATTGTTGTTTTCCCAGGAGCTATCTTCTGCGCACAAGGCAGGAATTTGTGCATAAGCGATTAGCAACTAATGAAATAATCCCCCTAGCCTTTTGTTAAAAGCTTTTGGTTTCTGGTTCAGTGGGGTACCCTACAGGTGAATAAGGAATGAGTGTGTTACCCAACTTTGTTAGCAGAACCAAATGCAGAATATATGCAAATGCTCTAGATAATAAAAATTGGAGAGAAACATCTGTGATTCTTATGAAAATATGTGCACAGATGTGAAAGAAGCTAGCTAGGAAGAGACCTTTTTCTATTCCCATGGCAAATAGATCCATTGGAAGAGGTGAATTGAAATGATCCATACTCAATTAGAAAAGCAATTTGGCTTTATAAAAAATAAAGGATACTTGTGAGAATAACCCTTCTGAGAAAATCACTTGAAGCCTTAGCAGCTACTACTGCCTGGAAAGAATCTTACTAGTCATCAGACATCTAAACATGTTAGTGTTGACAGCACTGAGAATCAGTAAGGCAGTTGGATTGTTATTGTTTGATGTTTTGATTTTTGTTCACGGTTTTTTGGTACATCTGTGTGCATGGCAAAATACAACCTACTTTGGGTTTATTCCGATTTAGTACTATTCACCGCAATTGTTTATGTTTTCATCTCCTTTTTTGTCAGCACATGGTGACAAACATGGTTGATTGTTCTGTTCTTATTTAACCCCTTCGATGCTGCGCAGATTCCGCCGCTGTGCTGGCGGAATCTTGCGCGGGTGTGGTCATGACGGAATGGTTCCGTCATGAGCACAGCTCAACCGTGGGTCATGACGGAACCATTCCGTCATGAGCACCGAAGGGGTTAACACAGTCTTTCTTTCTACCTCACCACCCTTAGACATGCCCACTCATCTCAGGATATTGCTATGTTTCACATGTGTAACAGGTCACGGATCATGACTATTAGCATGGTTTATTCTCATGAAAAAGAACATATATAGTGTTTGTTGCTAAGATTAAGGCCAATTTGATGCATTTTTTTATGTGTAGTTCTACAGAACAGCCACTGACGAAAGGAGTGTATCCCAAAATAAATTGGGCAGTTTGCTCTTTGAAATGACCAACACACAAGTAAAAGAGTGTTGTCATAATCTTGCTTTTATTGTCACAAAGAAATGTGAAAGAAATCATTGTTTTTTATTTATTATTTTTTTAACCATTTTAATTTGGGTTGTCTGTTTGGCATATTGTATACAACAACATTGTCAAATAAAGATAGTTATATCTCTGGAAGGTGTCCATTTTTGGCTTTGGTTTATATTTGAGAAGGTTATCTATTGTGTGGTCTGAGTGGAGATGTATTGGGTCTATTTGCGCTGTCTCTGATGTTAAGGCTCAAACGTTGGGCCTCTTTGTTATGGGTGCGAGGGTGAATTAAATCATTGTTTATTAAATGCAGGAGTGGTCTCTGTATTAGAAAAGATTTAGGCAATTTAGCAATTTCAGTAATCTCAAATTTGTGATTACTTAAATGGTGATTGCATTTAAGAAATCTCAAATTGTGATGCCTCAAATGGAATGCATGATGATATATAAAATAGCGAATTCGCTATTAGGGGATGCTAATTACAGTCAAAAGAAACTTGATGGTAATTAGCGAAAACTTTGAAAAATGCACTAAAGTGCATTTTTCCAAGTTCAAGGTTACACACACACACACATGCTCTTGGGGCATGTGTGTGCGCAACATGGGTTCACTTACCAATTTCAGGGGTGGTACAGGGAGTCATCTTGGCACCCTAGCACCCTTGGAATTGCATGCGCAATTTGCGAGTACCTATTGGGTACTCGCAAATTGCGCATGCAATTACCATTCATTCCTATGGGCCTCTAGGCCCATAGGAATGAATGGGAAGCAATTCCTTAATTGCAAGACACAATTTGCGACTCGCAATTAAGGAATTTGTAGGAATCGCTAATTTATTGGTGATTCCTACATGCATAGCCAATAGCGAATCTTTAATTGCGATTCCTTAAAAATCGCAATTAAGGATTCGCTATTGGTGATTTTCATGCATGTGGGGGTTAATGTAAGTCAAGAATACCAGTAAAGAAATATGCTGATGAATGTATAAATAAGTTTGATTGGATTTTGTTTACTAGGAACAATAAATTCGAAATGCTGTGCTCTCTGGGTCCAAGAAACGAGGAAATAAAATAGTTCTCACACGTATGTCAGACAGCATATGCACCAGGGAGGAACACAAAAACTGAGTGAATATATCTAAGCTAGCATAGAAAAATAAAAGAATCAAAAGAGTGCACAATAACAATTCAATTTTTAAGTGCAATTTCAGTGCCAGGTTACTTACTTCTCCCCAAACTTACTTGTGCTTGTCAACGCCTTTGAGTTGAGGTTTCCTAGTGAAGTGTCTTGGTTTGTTGCTGTTCTTTAGAAGACTCTTTAATATAAGACTCTTAATGTTGCTGCTTTTCAAAGAAAGAATATGCTTCCTTATTGTTGAAAACACTTAATCACCTATCATTTTTCTTCATTTAATTATTCTTATACAATCGCACTCTTTTTTTTATTTAAACATTGTTCAAGCGTTTAAAGTCATTGTTGTGTAAATGTGTTTCTGTTAGGCTTTTTTGTTGTATACACAATAACAAACACATTTATCACGAGATTGCCATTAGTCGGCCAAGATACCAAATGTGAGGCATGCTCTTCATGGTGTGGTTCCTGAATATCAAGTCCAAGATATTGTCAGACACTAATATGATTACAAAATATCGAGGGGCAAGAGATCGAAAGGTAAGTATGTGTACTTTCTCTATACTTAACTCCACAAATATGTACCATGACAATATATATTTCTTTATGGTACACTTCGCTCTGTGCACATACGTTTTGATATTTTGTCCCTCAATATTTTGTCCATGATGTTAGAAAGCCACGATATTCTTCTACTCAATATTCAAAAGTATAGCACTTAATTCAGTGAATCCTCTGCCTGAGCTCAAGAGAGTGGGCTCTTTTGCCCATAGCCTTTCATGACTTCCTGTGATATTAGACTTTTACATGGCAGCAAGTCTAACTAATCCAGGCAGCACTCATTTTACCAGTGTTGCTGAAATTAAGTGGAAGACGAGGTCTTCTGCAACAGAAGTACATGCGTATGGAGCAGAAGAATAATTACTTCAGCCTCCACTGCATGCCAAATATCAGAATATTGGAATGACATCAAACACAAATGAATCTAGGGAGTCATATGGACAGATGCAATTCTTTGCATATTTTATATGATCAGAGCTGTCAACTTGGCTACACCACAAATTTCCAAACTAACTGCAGTAACTTGGGTAATGTGGTCAAGGTACTAATTGAAATCTGCAAGCTCTCTCCAGACTGCTGTAAAGGTTAAGGGATGAGTTGCTAATGTTCTTTATATTGTGACAGGCATGTTTTCTACATCCCATGAACACTTTTAAGCTACTTAAACTCTTGCTTTCTTGTTATTCTGTATTATTGTGGCATCCGTTTCGGCCCTTCCAAGATGAGGCTGGCAAGCTGAGTGGCTGAATTTCAGATATGAAATTCATGAGACATACCACATTCATCTCAGCCATCTCTGTTGTCCCATTCATCATGTTATATACTTTGTCACCCACATAACTTTCTTACATATTTGAAATTCCAATGACCCATCTGTTAGAATGGGAAATGCGACTGCACTGAAACCAGCTGAAAGGACATTTTGATCTGACAGCCATCTACGTCCCTCTCAGTATTGGAAGATGACAAGTGATATGTTTAGATTCAGCTCAGCTCATATTTTCCATTGACTTGTATTGATTCACACAACCTCTAGTGCAATATAACTCAGCTAGTATGAGTGTTCTCCTTAAAGCCCCCACTGTCCCCTGGGTTAACAGGGTAAAGACTAGTACTGTAATTTTCACAGTGCAACAGGTTCTCTTATAGAATTGCCTACTGGGCCACCAGAGAATACTGTCAAAATTCCTTTACATGCAAAACCTCATGCATACTACTATAGTGTGCGGGCTATTGTTGTTGCATGCTCTGCAGTACATTGGAGTTTGGCCAGGATGGCTATTGCTGGGCAGAGAAAATTATCACAATGTGATTAACTTATGCCCACAGTTTGTTTAGTACTCCAGAATGAGATCCAACTGGCAGATTAGGACCGCATGATTATGGCATTACACTTTTCTCTGTGGATTGTGTTACATGCTATGTAGTAAGTCTTTATCTTAGAGAATAATTTGTAATTGACATCTAGACCTAGAAATACAGAAGGCTGTGAGCCAGCTATAGCATGGCTATTCTAATTTACATTCTGTGTTTTCTTTCAACGTGCACTGTTGCAGAGATTCTGTTTGGAAACCGAACTATACCTGGGATCACAGGATGTCAGTATGTAGGGACTGAGTCACCATATGGCATCAGTACCTATGGGCCCAAATCTGACTAGCTCACAGTGCCTTACCTGCCCTTCTAACCTTCCCAGAATTACAGGCAAATTGGCAACCTAAAACAGAACACTCAAGTCCCCAAGTAAACTGTGGAAACAGATCATCACCTTTCATTTTCTCACTCATGCATTTCCATAATAAACAAAAGAACGACACAAAGAAAATTTTCAATATTTATTGAAACTATCAGGCTCTAATATGAAGCAACTGTGTTGCGATTAGAAAACATGAACAACTGAGCAGAGTAATCAACATCACCACCAAACTGTATGTTATGAAAAGCCCTATCGTGGCAAATGATAGATCTGCCTAAGCCTACCCTCACTACGTGAGCACCGTGATATTTTTCAGTCATCTCTGGGATTAGTATAGGACCCCATAACTGGCATTTGTAGTTTGGTGGTCCGCGTCTCAAAATGAACAAGGCTGGTGCGACCGTTCCAGCACCTCTCCCATCTACTAGAATTCTCCTCTCTGTTTTTCAAAGGGAAAGCCTCGGTTTCTAAGATGAGAAATGCTGTGTTAGAAAACAGCAGCTTGTGCCTGCGTTGTGTCTAAATGTTAGTACATGTTGCTGAACAATCACAGAAAAACAGGGCATCATTTTTTGGACCTTGTACACAATGTTCATACTGAATCACTGTTCTGGAAGCACCTCTGGTCCACTCCTGAGTTAACTCACTATGCTACTACTCTCCAGGATGCTAGTGATACTGATCATTTTCACTAAACTCACTGGCTCTATAACATCAAGAAGTTACTAATTTCTATTGGATCGAGGGATATATGGGAGAGCCCTTTAGAGGGTCCTACCCTGTCAAAGTAACCTATGAAAAAACTCCATTGGGCAAAAATATTGACTGATGAAGCCACAAAACTACCAGTGCTAGTTTGTCAGCTAAGTTTCTTAATCTGAAATCATCCTGTGTTTACAAGCAGTTTTGGGATACCATCACAGTGCCATTAGATAGAAAGCTGTATTTCCAGTTCAGATTGGACACTCTACCGCTCAAATAATTATTTCTAAAGGTTGGCATCTGATTCTACGGTTTGTCCTGTGTGTGATGCCCCAAAGGAAACAGTTTCGCATGTTATTTTTGCCTGCCCTGCAAATGCCCGTGCACATTCTGCTTGGCCGTCGCCTCTTTGTGGGCAGCTCAACACTAGAAGTCCATCTTTTGGCAGACAAAGTGGGCTGGAGCCATGCAGGAACCTGGCTGCCACAGTTGGACATCAACAGTGTTCTCTGCTCTCCCTGGAGCATGTGACATACGAGCAGCAGGATCAGTAAAACTTTCAGTGCCCAAACCCTTTGGAATTCGATAACAAAATGAGCATTGTCATGAAGCTGAGATCGCGCTCCACAAGCTCCTTGAGTGCAACAGATGGCGTTTGGTAAGTTCCTCTTTACATACCTTAAGTTCATTTTGTATCATGTGTTATTATGTCTCTCAAATTAAACAACTAATGGAACCAGGGAACAGAGCGATAAGGTGACGTGCCCAGGATCACACCATTTCCTGAAGCGAGGAAATGAGTATGAGAGTTTGGTGCAGCTTTTCAGTGTGAGACCCTGCCTTCTGATAATAGCATAAAGTGTTTGTAGCTCCAGTTTGCGCTTTGCCAATACTTTTTCAGTCTAACGCATATTGGAATGCACATAAACGTCCTAGATTTGCTTTTGACTCGGAACAACATTGCTTTTAATGTCAGGCCTCAAGGGCAAAACGCCTTCCTTGCTATTTTCCCGTCAGCTTCACACTACATAGCATACCCATTTTCTTTGCGTTGGAGTCTGCTGATGTAAACCAAGTTGTTCTCAAATATAAAGCACTAGATTATTGTTAGCAACGAGAGCACAATGTAAAAAAAAATGTAAAAAACTATATATTATATGTGTGTTCAATGCTGGAAATCATTAGACTGGAATTAGCTTTAATGGAAGCAACCAAAGCTGCTCTCTGCGATTCTGGGATGATTGCTTTATCTTATGCATTCTGTGGGCCCACTTTTGGCCTTTGCCGAACGGATTAACCTGATGGGGCAATATAGTTATGGCATGGCAATCACGATTAATGCAAAGCTGATGGGGAAGTATGATGCTTATATTTTCAAAATTATGTGCATCAAAGCCATAGTTGCTGCTTATTTGTCTAATTCAACTAACAACCATTGACAAAGCCAACAGTCCTGGCTTGTTGTAGGTGTAACGTTACTTTTTGTATCTGGATGGAATGACAAAGTGTTAGACCTGACATCCTTGGCGTGGGTTTTTCCCCTATCTTTTGCCTCTGCTACCTGGATTTTGATGCTATGCTGGATTTCGTTTTTGCTGGTTTAGATGCTTTGGACACTCTGCCACTGCTAATCAGTGCCAGAGTGTAAGTGCTCCCTGTGTAAAATATCATATTGATTGGATATACCTGATTGGCATATCTGTATCACCATGAAGTCCCTAGTAAAGTGCACTGTGTGTGCCAGGGCTGGTGATGACAGATGCTACTAGTGGGTCTGCAGCGCTGATTGCGCCACCCACCTGTGTAGCCCTAAAACAGTGTCTCAGGCCTGCCGCCGCAGGCCTGCCTGCAGTCCCCGGACTGCCATGTCCTCCTGGCCAGTGTCCACACTGGCCGGGCCTAACCCTTCCCTTTTCGTACACGTCAGTCATCCCTATGGAAGGCCCAAGGTACCCCCCTGGGCAGGGTGCAGTGTATGTAGAAGGTAGAGCATGTACTAGTGCAGGTAACATGTTCTGGTAGTGAACACCGGCCATTTTGTGTGTTCACTACTGCAAGGTTATCTTGTTCCATAGGCTAACATGGGGGAGGCGGGTGCCAATGGCTATCCGCCTATCTTCTCATAGGAACAAGATAAGACATGAGTGTTTGATATCCCTGAGCTCAGCATTTAATAACACATCTTTTAGGAGAGGTTGTTTTTAAATCCTGAGTTGGAGAATAGTACTTTTTAGAGAGTAGCTGTTCTCTTGTCTGACCCTTCTGTGTGCCTGGGCGCGCTTGTGGATTGACTGTCTGGTTTGAGAGTGACAGGGGCTGGGGATCCCCCGGGAGGTTGGCTGAGTCAGCCCTCTGCTGAATGGCGACATTTGCAAGGAGAGTGGAGGGAGGAGATAGCACCTGGGATTGAATAGGGCTGTGCCTGCCTGCCACTCTGCTGGCTCCACCTCCTGCTGGGCGGCTGACGACTCTGCCCCTCGCTCTGAAAAGAATGTAGAGGCCAGGAAAACAAAGTGCTCCAGCAACACCCAGAACTGGATCAGACCGGGCTCAGGACCCACTTGCACAAAGACTTCAAAGACTTTTAGGGGTATAAGTATACGACCCCTGACAACAGATTTTTAGATTCGACCATCGAGAGGAACCTCTGCTGAAAGACGGACCGCTGAAGAACTAAAGGAAGATTGCCGTGCTGTGTGCTCTAAAGGTTGACCTGTTCTGCTGTACAACTGAAGCTGAGGAGGAGAAGGGGTCTTGCTGTGTGCTGACCCTATCCACTTGACCAAACAAGACTTTGCTGTGTGCTGTGTCTTCAACTGAATCTCCAAGGGCCTGAGAAGAGCTGGCCTCCTATTTCGCAACCCAGGGATAGAAAGGTTGCCAAGAACTCAAGACTCTGCTGTGTCCCACCTGCGCTGCTGTGTGCCGCAGGGACCGTGGACTGTTCTACCAAGCTTCTCAACATCTGCCTGTGAGGTGGGCTGGCTGCTCTCTGTCTTGCTGGAGAGTGCCGCACTGACCCGGGCCTGACACCGGTTGCCGCATCAAGAAGATCGACGTGCTCATCGGCACGTGCCTTGCCGCGATCCGGAGGCCTGACGCAGATCGAGAGTCGTATTTCCCTGCTCTACGAAGCCGCGCTGTGAGTGGCTGACTCCGGTGATGTCGACATCGTCACTGGGGGCTCGTCGAGGGAGTTGTGGAATCCTTGCACCGAACAGCCCGAGGAGCGCTTGTACAACGAGTGCAGCGACACCGCCGGGGCAACGTAGCTGCCTAAACATCGAGAGCCTACAAACTGATTCATTCTCAGTGAGTATCGAATCACACAAGAGACTAGAGACTATCATCTTACGATCCCGACCAACCAAGAAAGCGAATATTGTGTAAACCTGGGATGCTTGATTTCAACTGCGGAAACTAGATAAAGATATATTATTTTTGATATAACTCACCTGTGTGGTCTAAGTTTGTGGTGTGCGGAGGGGGGATCATTGTGGTGTCTACGTGCAAATACCTTACACATTGCCTTGGGGATAAGCCTGTCTGCTCGAGCCAAGCTACCTAGAGGGTGAGCAGGGGTTATCTACCGTGTGTGTCCCTGTACCCTGACTAGAAGCAAGGGTCCCTATTTGGTCTAAGGTGTATACCTCTGCCAACTAGAGACCCCCAGATCTAACATTAGTGGCAGCGGTGGGATTAGAACCAGTATTTGCACTTGACCTGCAGTGATTCTTCGTACATCACTAATCTAGTAAGCAGTTGCATCGCACAAAGTTTTTTGCGAAGACTATTCTTGGAGGATCGACGAAGCATCATGTCTCTGAATGGAGTAGGTGAGGAGTCGGAATTGCAATACGAAGTGAAAAAGTTGCTCGAATATAAGAAGGAGCAACTCAAGCAATTCTGCAAGCAGCTTGGATGCCCAGCGAAGGGCAGCGCCAACAAGACGGAGCTACAGAAAGCTCTAAGGGCCTGGTGGGAGGCCAAGAATGGTGCAACCGAGGAAACTACTGAAGGGGATGGCACACCGGAGCACGGATTTGGATCCGATGATCTGCCAGTGAATAGGCCAGCGTCTAGGGCTGGCAGCGGCCATTCCAGTAGGAGCCTCTCTCCAGAGGAGCTGGAGGAAAACCAGAGGGTTAGGGCCCATGAGATTGAACTTTTTAAGCTCAAGCGGAAGAAAGGAAACTGCGCCTTGACAGTGAGAAAGAGGCGGAGGAGAGGAGGAATGCTCTCGCTTTGGAAGAGAAGAAACTCCAGTTGGCTCATGAGTTGAGCATGAGGGAGCTGGACATTAAAGCCAAACAAGTGGCGTCCAGTCCGAATGGTGGCAGCGCACAACCAATACAGGCGGGTAAAGTATACATACCGAAAGATTTGGTGCAGAATTATCAGAGGGGTGAGGATATCTATGCATGGTTTAGATCCTATGAGCTTGCCTTGAAGATGAATGAAGTGCCTGAGAAGAGTTGGGGAGCTGGTTTGTGGAAGCATTTTGAGGCCTCTGGGAGGGATGTCTTAGCACCCTTTGAAGCAGCAGGGACCTTAACCTACCCCACTATGAAGGAGGCCTTATGCCTCAGGTATGGGCTTACACCAGAACAGTACCGTCAGAAGTTTAGGAACTTCAAGAAACTTGATTCGAGTACGTGGGTGGAGTGTGTGAGTATGTACACGCGTGCACTGGAAGGTTGGATAAAGGGCAGCAAAGTTACTGATTATGTGGGGTTGTGTCACTTGATTAGTTGGGAGCACTTGAGTAGTCTATGTGTTCCAGAGCTGCGCCAGCATCTTTTAGACAGCAAGTTAACTGATCCCAGTGAGCTTGCTAAAGAGGCAGACCGCTGGACTAGCACCAGGGTCAACAAAGGGGTGGTAAGTATGCCAGCCAAGGATGGACAGGGTCCCCAGCAGAAAGGTGGGGAGGACAAGGGTAACAGTAAGGAGTTCTCTAAAGGGCCCCAAAACAGTTCCCAGGAGAAGGAGTCCCAAGCCCCCAAGCCTAAGAGGTCTTGGCCCCCTAAGGGCAACAGACCACCGCCTACTTGCTATGCTTGTAGGGAAGTGGGGCACATCGCCCCTAAATGTCCCAAGAAACCCCCAGCACCAGCTGCTGCTCCAGTCCCAGGGTTAGCTAGTGTAGCTTTGGGAGGGGATTTGATTTCCAGTGGGGAAGAGGGATTAGCTATGATGACCCTTGTCTCTTTAGGAGACCAAGAGATGGTCCAGGATACCTTGATACCCGCTAACACTAAGAAATACGGGCAAAAGGTGACCATCAATGGGAGGGAGATAGAGGCTCTGAGAGACACCGGGGCTAGTGTGACATCTGTCAGGTGTCAGTGGGTGTCTGAAGAGCAAGTCATTCCCAATGTGCTCCGCCCCGTAGTGGCAGCTGACACTTCAGTTCGCCTCTGCAAGATGGCGCGTGTTCCCATTACATGGGGGGGAGTCTCTGGTACCTTGGAAGTCTGTGTCAGTGATGCCTTGCCGGTAGATTGTCTGTTGGGTAACGACCTGGAGAGTTCTCCATGGAAGGACGTAGAGCACAGAACTCACTTGGAGATGTTAAGACTGCCAGCGTGGATCTGTGTATCCACACGTGCCATGACAGCCAGTAAGGGTGGATTAGTAGAACCGGAGCCTGGAACAATGGCCCAGGAACCTGCCAGGAGAGGAAGGGGCAGAGGGCGCGGGAAACCGGCCCCCACTGTTCCCACGGTCCAGGAGGAAGCAGAACCTGAGGGGGATGCCCTGGAACCTACAGGGGAGCAGGTAGCCGAACTGGGGGAGTTTCCTGAGCTGACCCATTGGCAGCAAGAGGGTGGCCCCTCCAGGGAGGAATTCTGCCAGGCTCAGAAGGAGTGCCCTTCTCTCGTCGGTGTGCGGCAGTAGGCTGCAGACCAGGCAGCAGGCCTAGGGTCCAAGGAACATTTGATTTACTGGGAGGATGACTTACTGTATAGTGAGCCTAAGTTCGCTGAGCCCTGTGCAGCCCGTGTGCTGGTGGTACCCGAGCGCTTCAGGAACTTCTTACTGGGTCTGGCTCACGACGTGCCTCTCGCAGGACATCTGGGGCAAGACAAGACCTATCACAGGCTTGTCACCCACTTCTACTGGCCCCAGATGAAGAAGCACGTCGGTACCTTTTGTAAGTCTTGCCAAACCTGTCAAGCCAGTGGTAAGAACGGAGGGCAGTGCGTGGCGCCCCTCCAGCCGTTTCCTGTAGTGAGCACCCCTTTCGAGCGGGTGGGCATTGATATCGTAGGGCCCCTGGATCCCAAGACCGCCTTAGGCAACAGGTTTATCCTGGTCTTGGTGGATCACGCCACTCGGTACCCGGAAGCAGTCCCTCTCAGGACAATCACAGCACCCATGGTGGGCCGTGCATTGATGGGGATCTTTTCCCGTGTGGGGTTCCCCCGAGAGGTGGTCTCCGACCGGGGTACCAACTTCATCTCTAGGTATAGGAAGTCTCTGTGGGAGGAGTGTGGAGTAACTTATAAGTTCACCACTCCTTACCACCCTCAAGGAAATGGGTTGGTTGAAAGGTTCAACCGCACCCTGAAAGGTATGATTATGGGCCTAGCGGAGCCCATGAGACGGAAGTGGGACGTCTTGTTACCATGCCTGTTGTTTGCCTACAGGGAGGTGCCTCAGAAGTCCTTAGGGTTCAGCCACTTTGAACTGCTGTATGGCCACCCTGTTAGAGGACCTCTCACACTGGTGAAGGAGGGGTGGGAGAAATCCCGTGGGAAAACCCCCCAGGATGTGTTCAGCTATGTGCTGGCCATCCGCAACCAAACGCAGCGCTTCAGGAAGCTCGCTCAGGAGAACCTAGAAGCCAGCCAGGAGGAGATGAAAAGATGGTACGACCAGAATACCACTCTGGTAGAATTTCATCCGGGGCAGAAAGTGTGGGTAATGGCGCCAGTGGAGCCTTGTGCGCTCCGTGACAAGTGGACCGGGCCATATGAGGTGGTAGAGCGCAAGAGTGAGGTGACCTACCTGATCAACATGAAGACTCCTAGGCAGCCCCTTAGAGTCTTGCATGTGAACCGCCTCAAACCCCACTTCGAGAGGTCTGAAGTGACGATGCTCATGGCTACAGACGACGGTGGGGAGGAGGATAGTGATCCTCTCCCTGACCTCCTGGCAACCAAGGAGCAAGACGGGTCAGTGGATGGTGTGGTCCTCTCGCCCACCCTGACCCCAGAGCAGCAGAGAGACTGTCGCCAGGTGTTGGGTCAGTTTGCCTCCCTGTTCTCCCTGACCCCAGGTGTCACCAATTGGTGCGTCCATGATGTGGACACTGGAGATAGCCTGCCTGTGAAACAGAAGTTTTACAGAGTAGCTGACAAGGTCAGGGCCAGCATCAAGGAAGAAGTTTCCAAGATGTTGGCGTTAGGGGTAATTGAGCCCTCTAGCAGTCCCTGGGCTAGCCCAGTGGTCCTCGTTCCCAAGAAATCTGCTACACCCGGTGGCCCGTCAGAACTTCGGTTTTGCGTGGACTACCGCGGGCTCAATGCGGTCACCAAGACTGACGCGCACCCCATCCCCAGAGCTGATGAGCTCGTGGATCGGTTGGGAGCTGCCAGGTACCTCAGCACCTTCGATTTGACTTCGGGGTACTGGCAGATTGCCTTAACTGAAGGGGCAAAGGAGAGGTCGGCATTTTCCACACCAGAGGGGCACTTCCAGTTTCGCGTCATGCCCTTTGGATTGAAAAATGCCCCTGCCACCTTCCAGAGACTGGTCAACAGGGTACTGACCGGGCTGGAGCAATTCAGCGCCGCGTACCTGGATGACATTGCTGTGTTCAGCTCCACTTGGGAGGAACACTTGCAACACCTCTGTGAAGTGTTGAGGGCGCTGCAGAAGGCAGGCCTCACTATCAAGGCCAGTAAGTGCCAGATAGGGCAGGGATCAGTGGTGTATTTGGGACACCAGGTGGGGAGAGGCCAGGTGGCGCCCCTACAGGCGAAGATCGATACCATTCTGGCTTGGGAACCCCCCAAGACGCAGACAGAGGTGAGAGCCTTTCTAGGACTCACCGGGTATTACAGACGGTTCATCAAGGGATACGGCACCATTGTTGCCCCCTTGACAGAACTAACCTCTAGAAATCAGCCCAGGAAAGTGAATTGGACCGAGGCCTGTCAAACTGCTTTTGATGCCCTGAAAACTGCAATGTGCTTAAGGCGCCTGACTTTTCGAGTGAGTTCGTAGTGCAAACAGACGCTTCAGAGCAGGGTGTGGGAGCAGTACTCTCACAGATGGACGACGAGGGCGGGGACCAACCCGTAGCTTTCATTAGTAGAAGGCTACTTCCCAGGGAACAGAGGTGGAGCGCTATTGAAAGGGAAGCATTTGCTGTGGTCTGGGCCCTGAAGAAGCTGAGGCCCTACCTGTTTGGGACTCACTTCTTTGTTCAGACCGACCACAGGCCCCTCAGATGGTTAATGCAGATGAGGGGCGAAAATCCAAAACTGTTGAGGTGGTCCATCGCCCTACAGGGAATGGACTTTACGGTGGAACACCGTCCCGGTACAGAGCACGCCAATGCTGATGGTCTGTCCAGGTTTTTCCGCCTTAGCGATGAGAACTCCCAAGAGGGTGGGTAGTTCTCCCCACTTTCAGCTGGAGGGGACACGTGTTAGACCTGACATCCTTGGCGTGGGTTTTTCCCCTATCTTTTGCCTCTGCTACCTGGATTTTGATGCTATGCTGGATTTCGTTTTTGCTGGTTTAGATGCTTTGGACACTCTGCCACTGCTAATCAGTGCCAGAGTGTAAGTGCTCCCTGTGTAAAATATCATATTGATTGGATATACCTGATTGGCATATCTGTATCACCATGAAGTCCCTAGTAAAGTGCACTGTGTGTGCCAGGGCTGGTGATGACAGATGCTACTAGTGGGTCTGCAGCGCTGATTGCGCCACCCACCTGTGTAGCCCTAAAACAGTGTCTCAGGCCTGCCGCCGCAGGCCTGCCTGCAGTCCCCGGACTGCCATGTCCTCCTGGCCAGTGTCCACACTGGCCGGGCCTAATCCTTCCCTTTTCGTACACGTCAGTCATCCCTATGGAAGGCCCAAGGTACCCCCCTGGGCAGGGTGCAGTGTATGTAGAAGGTAGAGCATGTACTAGTGCAGGTAACATGTTCTGGTAGTGAACACCGGCCATTTTGTGTGTTCACTACTGCAAGGTTATCTTGTTCCATAGGCTAACATGGGGGAGGCGGGTGCCAATGGCTATCCGCCTATCTTCTCATAGGAACAAGATAAGACATGAGTGTTTGATATCCCTGAGCTCAGCATTTAATAACACATCTTTTAGGAGAGGTTGTTTTTAAATCCTGAGTTGGAGAATAGTACTTTTTAGAGAGTAGCTGTTCTCTTGTCTGACCCTTCTGTGTGCCTGGGCGTGCTTGTGGATTGACTGTCTGGTTTGAGAGTGACAGGGGCTGGGGATCCCCCGGGAGGTTGGCTGAGTCAGCCCTCTGCTGAATGGCGACATTTGCAAGGAGAGTGGAGGGAGGAGATAGCACCTGGGATTGAATAGGGCTGTGCCTGCCTGCCACTCTGCTGGCTCCACCTCCTGCTGGGCGGCTGACGACTCTGCCCCTCGCTCTGAAAAGAATGTAGAGGCCAGGAAAACAAAGTGCTCCAGCAACACCCAGAACTGGATCAGACCGGGCTCAGGACCCACTTGCACAAAGACTTCAAAGACTTTTAGGGGTATAAGTATACGACCCCTGACAACAGATTTTTAGATTCGACCATCGAGAGGAACCTCTGCTGAAAGACGGACCGCTGAAGAACTAAAGGAAGATTGCCGTGCTGTGTGCTCTAAAGGCTGACCTGTTCTGCTGTACAACTGAAGCTGAGGAGGAGAAGGGGTCTTGCTGTGTGCTGACCCTATCCACTTGACCAAACAAGACTTTGCTGTGTGCTGTGTCTTCAACTGAATCTCCAAGGGCCTGAGAAGAGCTGGCCTCCTGTTTCGCAACCCAGGGATAGAAAGGTTGCCAAGAACTCAAGACTCTGCTGTGTCCCACCTGCGCTGCTGTGTGCCGCAGGGACCGTGGACTGTTCTACCAAGCTTCTCAACATCTGCCTGTGAGGTGGGCTGGCTGCTCTCTGTCTTGCTGGAGAGTGCCGCACTGACCCGGGCCTGACACCGGTTGCCGCATCAAGAAGATCGACGTGCTCATCGGCACGTGCCTTGCCGCGACCCGGAGGCCTGACGCAGATCGAGAGTCGTATTTCCCTGCTCTACGAAGCCGCGCTGTGAGTGGTTGACTCCGGTGATGTCGACATCGTCACTGGGGGCTCGTCGAGGGAGTTGTGGAATCCTTGCACCGAACAGCCCGAGGAGCGCTTGTACAACGAGTGCAGCGACACCGCCGGAGCAACGTAGCTGCCTAAACATCGAGAGCCTACAAACTGATTCATTCTCAGTGAGTATCGAATCACACAAGAGACTAGAGACTATCATCTTACGATCCCGACCAACCAAGAAAGCGAATATTGTGTAAACCTGGGATGCTTGATTTCAACTGCGGAAACTAGATAAAGATATATTATTTTTGATATAACTCACCTGTGTGGTCTAAGTTTGTGGTGTGCGGAGGGGGGATCATTGTGGTGTCTACGTGCAAATACCTTACACATTGCCTTGGGGATAAGCCTGTCTGCTCGAGCCAAGCTACCTAGAGGGTGAGCAGGGGTTATCTACCGTGTGTGTCCCTGTACCCTGACTAGAAGCAAGGGTCCCTATTTGGTCTAAGGTGTATACCTCTGCCAACTAGAGACCCCCAGATCTAACACAAAGCAGCAAAATATCAGTGGGGCAACTCACTATGCTAAGAACGGGTTTTCAGTTCGTGGTTTTAAGCAACGTCCTTCATTACATCGGCCACGTCCCTTTCAGAGCCCCCCCCAAAGCCTTTTCATTCCACTTGAAGCTCTGCCTCCGTTATAGTGACTTCCTGCTGTAGAGGGAGCACAAGTTCACTCAGGCCATCATATCTGCCAACTTGTTATGAATATTACAATTCATATTTTAACAACAAACATTGCGTAAAAATAACGCTAAACAATTTCTTACTAAGGAAAAGTTTACACAACTAATACCATACCCAATACGTATCACCGTCATATTCTTAAAAGTATTGCATAACTGTTACAGTATTCAAATTACAACTAATTCCATTTTTTTCCAGATATTTAATATCATCTGCATAACCTGCTATATCTATTTGCATTTCTGACAATTTTTCATAGGTTGCTTTGCTTATAAGTACTTCATTTCTTAATGCACGTACAAAAAAAAAAAAGCTCATTTTCAGTGCCAACAACTCAAACTTTAATAATGTGAGACCTACTGCATTGAAAATGCTTGTTTAGGTTACCTGTGCATTACTAATTAATACTGCTTGATGACAGGCGTTTGGGCTACTCATAGCCTTATACACATCTACATAGTAACACACTAGCCGAAAGGGAAACAGAGCATTGAGTGTGTTTACATCAAAGAACGAATCACAAAAAGCCCTGTAATCCAGATGGCAAAGTGCTCAGAGACTATGCAGAGTCTATGCAGCCTTTTTACAACAGGGATGTTGCCAAATTTGTGAAATGACATCCCGTTGGTGAAATACCAACTGGAGCAACAGTCAGAGTTGGTGATAAGGTTGAAACTATGCAGCTTTTCAAAGGCAGGGATAGTGCCTATTGCTTTACATACATGCCACATGACTGAAAACAATCAAAACAACAGTCACAGCTGACCACCTGAGAATAGCCTACGAGGCCACTCAAAGACTCAGATTTTGCATACTGCTCCTACCAAAAAAGAGCAAGGGTCCAGGGTCAAGGTAGGCAACAAATTTACTGAACCAAGCACCCCCTAGTGAAGAGTTAGCATTCCCCTACAGCAACCCAGATACCTTACAATCTGGCCAAGCTCACTAAATACTAGCTAGGATCTTATTTTGATTTAGACTCCTAGAGGTATAGTAAATGTGAGCAGTAACGGCAACATTTAATGGGTAGTGCAAGTTTGTGAACTCAACCCCTCCCAAACGAGTGAATGCCGCCCCCGTACCCCTAAGCCTTTGTCATATGCTCCTTTCCATATTTCCACAAATTAGCCACTTGTTGGTGCAAAGATGGCAGCAGTATATTCACATATCAAGTACCCTCAGAACAAATCATTATTCACACATAACTTCATGCACATCTGCCATCGTTAACTCGAGTTTTGTTTTTTGGTCCATTACCATGACAGCACCCTCTGCTAGAGCAAAAGCCTCTACTTTTTGTGGGCATCTAACAACTATGCGGTCCCTAGGTTTCAACTTGCTGCCAAGATTTGTGTGGGCAGCATTTTTGTCTGGCCCAGGTTGCAAATTCTGTGTCCGCCCTGTGTTAAACCCCTTAACTGACCATTTGCCTTCTCCCTAGTTCCCCTGCCATAATTCATCCCAAGGACATGTTCTTGAGTGGCTCCTCTTTATAGGCTATTGCACTCGTCCTGGCTGTCCTTGTGTGCTGTGTCTGCCACTCTGCCTGCGGTTTTTCGATCTCAGGCAGCTCCCCTGCATTACCTGACTTTCTCTCCTAGCTGAAACACAGTTGTTCAAGAGCTCCCAATATATTCAGTAGAAGCAGGTCTAAACCCACCCCTGTCAAGTGGATCCCGTCTGCCTCGTAGTACCCCAGGATTTTGTATTAATTAGCCTGTGTCATATGAAACCCCAACCATTACCTTTACACACCTTTGAGATATTTAGCTTTTGTCTGGATCTTTCCACTTGTGCATTAGTCAAGGCTCCCCTCCATTCGCATTATGCTATGACTTCTGAACAAATCAGATCTGCTGGGGAAAAGAGCCTTGAAACTGCTGTGAGGCTGGGTATCATTGCCCCAATCAGGTCTCTCTGCCCCAAGCTGACCAAGTTGTTTTCCCGAGGTTTCCCTAACCGTTGTAACATGGTCTGAATGGAGGGTAGTAATTGTTCCCATCTCACGCCTGGCCTGCCAATCCAAGTTAACACTGTGTCGCGGAATCAGACCCCTCTGTAGTCCTTCTGTGCTGACGCCCATCGTTGAGCCCTGCAATTTAGCAATTTCCCCAGAATCCACACTCTTTGCCCATGTCCCGTAAGGGATGTTACGAGTAGGATGCTGCTTAGGGGGCTGCTGACCGGATGTAGACCTTAAAAGTGCCTGACGCCTATCAACCTATTCTCTTCATGAGTTCCCTACTCATTCTACTCACTGCTGCTGTCTTTGCTGCACCTATGCATAATGAGTGTGACCAAAATTCCTTTTGAGGATTGCTTTGAATTGGAAGTGGCTCAGGTAAGATCAATCCCAGTGTTGAAAAATGGGAGTCCCGCCTGTACCCCATCCAGCAGTTATCTACGCATGAGGCATACCGGGCAGAATTTGCTGTCCTCCAGGCAATCTAAGCATGTGTACCTCCCTTTGGCCTCTTGGTCCATCTTGGAACGTCACAGGCATATTTTCATGTGCCTTTCACCTATGTGTACGTCCTGCCCTCTTAAACACGCTGCTCCTTGATTGCCTCTGGAAAGGGCTACCAGCTTGCTAACCCTGTAAGCCCAATAGAATGCCTTCATAAATACCACTCTGAAGAGCGTGACTTCCTGTTCCTGCCTGCAAATATCATGGAGGCTCCTGAGCAGCCCTGCAGTATGATAAAATCGATGGGGCACCTTTTATCCTTATGCCTTGGTTGTAGCCGCCCCCACCCTTTCATGGCCGCCCTGTAGTAGAAGGCAGTCGCTGGATCATTTCCTGTCCCCAGCTTTGCGTAATATAACACCGAATTAATGTTGGTTTGCGCCCATGCTATTGTCATTCCACCAGAGAAGGCCCACTGTATGAGCATCTCCAAGTCTCAACTTGTCACCCGGCAATGCCCCTTAGCTCTGGTCACCCTCTGAAATGTCCCCCAGAGTTTTTTGTGGCTGTTTTGGGAGCCAAGGCATTCTCCACCAGCATTGTCAAGTTACGTCTACCAAGCTCTAAAGTTGTCCCTGAACCTGTGTCATAGCGGAATCTGCATGCTGCTCCCTGGCTCTGAATCTCTTCCACTGAAAACAAGATACAGCATCAGCTACTGAGTTTTCACACCCCAGAATGTGCCTGGCTCTAATGGTTATGTTTGACCTAAGCTGGCATCCGACAAAGGGGCATATTATCAAGAACGTGTGATAATCATCGCAAAAGTAACTTAACGCAACCCACAACATCGCGGGAAATTTATGCCGTGTTAACCAAGTATTCACAACACAGCGGTACCATGTGATAGTCACCAGATAATGCATCAAATGGCCGCGTTAGAAACAACGACACCTTGCAAAAATGAGAAACAAGAATGCAAAAAAGCTGCGATGAGGCCAATCTCGATACAAAAATCGACGAAAACCAGCTACAGGCCTGCAATTCACACGCGTCAGGTGGGAACAATCACCATAAAAGTAGAAAAAACTGACAAACAAATGCCAAATACCAGTGAAGCACAATGGATGTTGCCGGAACAAGTACGGAGGAGAACCAGAACCCCACAAACCCCCCGGAGGACTAGCTTTATGACCACTCCTCTGGGAGGGTCAGGGTAGGGGGTGGTTACATCCACTTCCCTTTGTCCAATTTCGTGCCAAAGCAGGTACAGGTAGCCCCTGAACCGGTTTGAGCTGGCATATGCACAGAGGAGCCTACTGCTCCCCCAGTGCAGGACTTCAAAGCACTCTAGGAGTGCACCCACCCAGCCCCAATACACTAAATCCTGTCTGGAAGGTGGTGACACCTCCCTGTAACCGGATGCCTATTGTTGGGCCTCCTCCACTGCGAGTTTCAGTCAGCAGCAGGAGGGCAGCCCAGTGTCTGTGCTGGTGGCATCGATTTTGTGATGCCAGGGCTCTTTCAGATTTCTACCGTGTTACCACAGTAGGTACATGTCGTCCCCTCTAGAAGGGTGGGATCATACTCCCACACCAGTTACTGGTGTGGGGGTATGATTCCAAGTTGTTTGACACCAAACACGACATGTTTTGATGCAGTCATTCCAAAGTTAGCATTTACCGGTAGGTTATAATGCACTTAAGAGTATATGGTTTAACCGCATCCACAAACAGCCACAGAGAATAGACTCTGCCAGCTGCAGAGGGGTCCTGCTCATGCAGAGGCACCCCCTAACATTGTAAACCAAGCACCCTGCCCTCAGGATTGATAGGGCCTACCTTAGGGGTGACTGATAGGTGTATATGTGTGTGTATGGTGAGATATAGGAACCTATACCTCAGTGAGGAGTGCTAACACTACCTCACCCAGGCTGCAGTAGTCTGCTTCCCAGGGGTGGCATAATACATGCTTCAGCCCCTGGTAGGCCTGTGAAGTACCTATGCCCTTGGTACCTAGGGTACGATATACTAGGGGCTCATAAGGTACCACAGTATCCAATCACTAGTGCATCTATTATGCACTCCAAGTTGTTTAGAGAGAACAGAGAGACTGGGGCCCTGATTAGCAGGGACCCAGCCAGACTATAGCCAGAAACCAGTGTTAACATCAGAAAAAAAGTGGGGGCAACATAAGTGCAGATCCTACTCTCCTACATGAACACATTGTTGAACTGCATCTCCCCTTCACATAGCAGAGGGACAATCACCACCTCTTGCAAAGCAGTCCCAACCTCTCTTTTCTGATGATGAAGAGGACCACGACACCTTTGACTCCGACGCCCTCTGAGAGCTCATTGACCGTCTCCGCAGCACACCTCCAGGAGCAGGGCAGCCCAGCTGCAACAAGGAGAACCCACCCCCTGCACAGACCACACTACAGGCAGCCCCCACCACCACGGCTGCCTCCCAGGACCCCCACGAAGAACACATGGCCTTCCAATGCTGTGTGTTGGGATGCCAGGAGCAGCTGGCTGAACAGGTGAGGTTGGGCTTCGACTGCATGGCAGACTAACTAGATGCCATACGTGGGTGTCTAAGTCCCATCAGGGACCACTCACAGTCCCTAACGGACACCCACAGTCCACTCCATGCTCTCCAATGAACCATGGCTGACATAGCTAGAGTCCTGACTGTGAGCCAAGAATGACTGTCTAGTCAGAGTGGCTCCAGCAAGCTCACCCGGGAGTTGGGACTCATGCGGCGGCTCATGGAGAATGAGGAGCGGGCCAATGCGGAAAGAGCGTATGCCACAGCTGCACACCGGTGAGAGGTAGCTGGGTTCCACAATGACCTCAAAACCATCCTCATGGTATTGTTGCCACAAGGCCTGGCGCAGATGCAAGCTGCTGCTACCACTACATCCACATCTCCGCCCCCTGAAGTGTCAGTGCCACACAGTGCGGCAGACATTCCACCTCCAGCCCCTGAGGTGTCACTGCCACACAGTGCTGGAGAGAGGCCAGCACCACCCACACATGAGGCACGAGACAGCAGAGGATGAAGATGCGAATGAATCTGCCCTCGTGGTCAGAAAGAAGCGGTAGCATTCATCTCCGTCTAATGGCCAGTTTCAGCTTCCACTGTCCCCGGATACACTCTGCGACACTCACCTTGGACCTCACAATGGACTGCCACATTCTGATTGATCGCCAATGAGCCACCTATCAGACTGCGGAATGAACTCTTCCACTTCCTTTGTACCTGTCATTCCCTGAATGACTCTGGCTGGCCCTCCACGGGCAAACATTTGAAAGTGGGGTTTGCATGGCCCTGTACTGCTCCAGATGCAACACTCCACTGAATGTGCATTAAACATTCTGAATCACACAGATTTGCCATATCTACGGTTTTTCAAGTGTGGTAGTATGGATGAATGTGGGGTCAGTGAATTCCTCTTACGTCCATGTGGCTCATGTCGTTGGACTTGGGTCACAGGATGACACATTGCCGATTGTTGTCCGAGTGGCGTTGATGCAACAACAGTGACACATGAATTTGTTACTTCCTTGTCCAGCCCCATCCGGAACCATGCACAGAGCCCTGGGGTGATTGTTCAAACCCTTACGCTGTACTGGCATACACCAGGCCAGCCCACTATGCCTATGCTCCATGGTGGGACAACAACACCGTCATGTGCCAGTACTCCCCTGTAGTGATCTGCTGCTCACAGGTCTAGTTGTCAGCATGCCATGGCCACTCCCTCATGGCTGGTTGACACCCACACCACAGCACATGTGACCCTGCCAATAAAATGGGCCTGGCGCACGTGCACGACCCATTTCCAACCTCTCTCGAGGTGTATCCGTGTGGTGTGCATGTAGGCATGGGGGGCCAGGGGCCTGCGACATCAAATTCCGCAAGCCCTGAGGGGACATGATGGCATCCGCACCACGATACCCAATCATAGATGGTCCATGACTGTGGGGGCACAGACTTGGCAGCACCAGATACACTGCGGACGGCACAGACACACTGCCAAGGGACAGTGACTTTTGGTGCACTGAGGTAGGGACACCTTAAGTGCTGAGCGGATGTGCAGCCTGCGATGATGTCCCGTCCCGGCGGTCCAGACGACTCAGGTTTTGTGTGCCCTGCTGGACCGCAGTGTAGGCCTGAGCCAGCAGGCAGCGCGGGCCTACCGCCACGTGGCGTCGCCTCCTGGATCACAGAGTTAGTGGCACCTATGAGGCTGAGCGGGTGTGCAGCCTGTGATGATGCCGGGTGCACTGGTATGTCCTCTGCCATGGAGTAATCAAGACCCAGCACCACATGTGAGACCTGGCGGCCTGCGGAGTGGGGCCACATGATGTGGAGGGTGCCATGCCTGCGGGACACGGGCTGGTGGCTTGCAGTGGCACGTGGTGGACCCTCTTTTCTACACGCTGGTGGCGGAAGGTGAGCAGTGAGGCCTGCGTGCGCAGGGGCAGACATGCACCACTGGGCAGCGGGAGGTGCTGGGGTGCAGCTGCCTGGGTGCGCAGGGGCTGGCATGCACCACTGGGTGGTGGGAGGGGCTGGGGTGCAGCTGCCTGGGTGCGCATGGGCTGGCATGCACCGCTGGGTGGCGGGAGGGGCTGGGGTGCAGCTGCCTGGGTGCGCATGGGCGGACAGGCGATGGTGTTGTGTGCAATTGTATGTACTTTGCCATTCAGGTATCGGGACTCTGTTTCAGAATACTGGTCTGTCTCAGATATGGGACCTGGTGAATGGCACTACATACCAGCACGTGGTTGGAAACACACCGGTGGCAGCAGGTGAGCAGTGTGGCCTGGGTGCGCAGTATAGGCACTCTCTCTTCATGTGCCTCTCTTCTTTTCTCTATCTCTCTCTCCCCCTCTCTGTGGGTCTATCTCTCGCTCCCCCTCTTTGTCGGTCTATCTCTCTCTCCCCCTCTCTGTCCGTCTATCTCTAGCTCCCCTTCTCTGTCCGTCTATCTCTCTCTCTTTCTCTCTCTGTCCATCTATGTGTCTTCATTTCTGTTCTGTGTTTATTTTAATAAATTATCATTTGTTGCTTCGAAGGTGAATGTGTGATGCTCATTTTTGTGACGACACATGCATGTCACCAGATGTGATTGTGCGACATCATGTGGGTTTTTGTTACATGATTCAGTGTTGTTGATGTGATATGTCTTTGGCCGGGGGTGGGGGGTTCAGAGAAGGCGGGTCCTGGGCGTGGTGGCGGTGGGTGTTGTGGCCCTCTTGGATGTCCAGCATGCATGTTCAGTGGCTCTATGGCATCTGTTGTTCTTCAGGTGTGGCTCTGGGCTGGGCTCTCTTTTTTGGTGCAGGTTGTAGTCCGACTTTACACCAGTTCGGAGCAGGTGTTAGTTTCCTGGTGCTAACGCGCCTTATCGCCTGTTTTGTGATCTTATTGCAGATCAGGCTGGTCGTTGAGAATGTCGTGGCATGGTGTTGTCGCGGCTTTTTGCTCGGGAATGCCTACTCTGCATCTCATTAGCGATAGTTGCCGGGGTCATCTGTGGCGATGGTTTTTGCGGATGCATTAGCGGGAAAACTGGTGATATCGGCTGTTAACACCAGCTTGTGAATGGGGACATAAATGTATCTCAATTTTGGTTGCGCTAAAGTGCTGTTAACTCGGCGATAGCTCCTTGAGAATATGGCCCTAAGTGTCTAAGCATACGTAGCACCATTGGGCAATGTGCTGTCTCTAGGGTCAGAGCTTGTGCCACCGCATGAGTGTCAACCCACTTAGTGATTTGCTTGTTGGCGAGCCATTTTTCTCATTTGGAGAACACAACTATGATAGGGAGGAGTTCCAGAACCATGATGCTCTTGGTAATTCCTTTTGTGTGCCATTGGGCTGGCCAGTAGGCTGCTGTCCGTGCGGAACCCAGTAGGGTCCCGAAGCCCTCACCCCTTGCTGCATCCGTGAACAGTTCTAGTTGCCCTGCAGTCACCCATGGTTCGCGCCACAACAAGGTTCCATGGAACCCTTCCAGGAAGTCTGCCCATTGCCTGAGGTCGTCCTTTACCCCTTTGGTTAGCCTGACCCGGTGGTGTCTTTTTGTCAGTCCCTTGTTCAACCATGCCAGGCACCTCACGAATGGGAACCCTGTAGGGGTCACGCGGTTTGTGACATTCCTTTTTCTTAGCAGTTGCTGCATTTCACCTAGTGTGGCCTCGTTCTTTGAGAGCGGCTGACCGATTAACCACCTGACGTCCTCTACCTTAGCTGGAGGCAGCCGACATATGCCCTCTTGCTTGTCCAATTCAATCCCCATGAAGGATAGTTGCGTGACTGGTCCCTCTGTTTTTTTATGTGCTACTGGTACTCCCAGTTCTCCTGCCATGGCCACAAATGATCCAATATATACTCGCACTCTGTGGTGCCTGGTGCACCTATGAACAGGATGTCGTCGAGGTAGTGTAATTCCCTTCGCCGGGTGATGGACCCGCAATTCCTTTTCAATAAATCTGCTGAATTTTTGAAGTATGCACACGAGAATGTGCAACCCATGGGATGGCACCTATCGTAATAAAACTGCCTTTGAGATAAAGGCCCAGCAGGTGGTTGCTGTCAGGGTGCACTGGTAGGAGGCCGACTCACTGTTTATTTTTGCTAGCAATGCCCCTTTTCCTATAGATTTAATCAGATCTATGGCATCATCCAAGATAACATAGGACGCTGAGCAACTATCCTAGTCTAGCCAATCATTTCCTGGTTCACTTAGAGGGTATGACCAGTGGTGAATCAGCCTAAACTGTCCTTCTTCCTTCTTTAGCACCTCGCCAAGGGAGGAGGACATGACATTGTTGAAGGGAGGTTCGGTGAAGGGGCCCACGATCCTACCTAGGCTAACTTCTTTTTCCACCTTCTGCCTAGCCATTGCCGGATTCATTCGTACTGACTTCAAGTTCTGGCTAAAGCCTTATACCCTGGGACCCTGATAAGAAATGGTGAACCCGTGGTGAAACCGTGTGCCAGCCGCTGCCTCTCTGTTTCCTTCGGGTAGTTGCTCAATAACCGTAACAATTTCAGTTTTTATGGGTGTGGGGAGAGGGGTGACTTGACTACAGTTGCTATCCCTTGCACCCGGTACTAAGCTGCTACTTCCTGTTGGTATGGCCTTTGCTATCCCTTGTCCCTTTTGCCCTTTTGCAATCAATGGTGGGGTGCACAATGCCACAGTTACTACAGGCATGTTTACATTTTCAGGACTTCCCCCATTTGCATATGTCCTTGTCATACTTCCAGCAGGCTGTGTTGTGATCTTTCCCAAACCTCCCCCCCAGAGAAAGGCTTTGCTCTCCCTCCTTGGAGAATCCCTTCCTGTCCTCATTTTGGCACTATTGTGCATAATGTTGGTCCTTGCGTGATCACACCTTCCCTAGCTGCTACCACATGATTTGTGAAGCTCTCCACGTCCTGATGATCCCAGTCTATCAATGGCCAGGTCTGCAATTGTATCCTAAAGTCCTCCTCGTAGAGCAGCCATGCATCTTCTTGGAACTTCTGCTGTGCCTCGTACACCTTTTGCTCATGCACTGAATCCTCTCTTTCACTGCTATTGGGATGAGGCGGGACAGACCAGTTTCTCTGGCTATAATGGGTGGATCCCCCACAGAAGGTTAGAAGTATTCACTGGTGGGTTTCTCTTCTGCACCCCCAGATGCACCCCCACCCAGGCCTTTGTGGGATCAGTATTACCGGGAGGAGATTCTTGTTAACCTCCCGAGTCAGTTGCACCCCACCCTGAGGATTACCCGTGCCATTCTTGCCTATTTCTTTTTTACCATGTCTCCCTTTATTTTGGGTTTGTCTCAGGGGGCCTCGTTCTGTGTCTGCCCCAGCCAAGGTACCATGCACTGCCAGAAGAAGGAAGGGAAACCTGAAGGCGGGGGACCCAGGCCACTGCCACCATAGTGTAGCTGGAAATGGTGGTAGAGGCTGTCCCCATGCCCCTGGTCGTCCTTCCCAAAACCCTGCCCCCTGTGGCAAGGTCTGTTCTGCTGTGTCCTTCCCAGTGTTGCCATGGTGACCTAAATGTCCATGTGAGGTGGATTTCATTACACCTACTTGCTTGCCAACCTTCACTTTTCCCCCTATGGGTGCCCTGCCCTCATGCAGCGCTGCATCTCCTAACTGGACCCTCACTCCTGCACTCCTTTTTGCTTGTGTCTCACCATTGCCTGCCACGTTGCATTTCTCCTTGCCAGTTTAGGTCCTCTTGGTTTCCACCGTCTTGGCTACAGGTGCCAGCTGATGGCCATCATCACTGCTTTCACTGCTGCTGTCTGATCCGCTTTCTCCCAGACATGCAGGAGGTGGTGGTCTCCTCTGTTTCTTTGACCCCCCTGCTGGTATTCGAGATCCAACCACGTTGCATCCTCTCAAGCCTGCGCTCATATCAAGCATGTAACCTTAAGTCACTTGCTTTTGTTCTCTGTTGTGGAGGCCGCCATTCCGACTGCAAGCCCCTCACTATTAGGACCTTGGCACTAAGATCTCCCAGTTGTGCTGCTCCTTGCCCTTGCCGCCTTTCCTAGGGTAGCCCCCGTCTGCTTCTGTGTGACTGCCTTTTCTTATTCCAGCATGCCCAGCACCTGCCTGCTGACCCACTCCTTTCCTCTGTGCATCAACAACTCAAGTGCTCTACCAAGCAGCTCCTGCAGGCCCTCATCCAGCCCTGAACCATCGTTCTCCTCTTGGTTGCCCACAACGCGCCATTTTGCGGTTATTGCCTGCATCTCCTCATCCTCTCTGTTTCTCCTGTATCTGGCAGATTTGTTGCACTCTCTCACATTGCCCACTCCCTGGCATGTAGGCGCCATATTCCCAGGAACTAGGTTACTTGCTGAGCCCTTGCTCACCAGCAATGTATTTAGTGGGTCCTCAGTAGTAGGTGTGAGCGAGGTGCTGTGAGTTCATCATCTCCCAGCTTTATCTTTAAACCCCTCGCCCACCAATTCGGCTTCCAAGCCATTTGAGGCAGCACAAGTGGCCTTTTGCACTCCTCCAGCCTCCCCCCAGCCAACCAGCACTGTTGGGGTATCGCTGCCGCTGCCCCCGCCTGCAGGCACACCAGATGAAATTCTCTCACCTCCACACCACAAAGAGCCATTATGTTATTGTCGCCTCCCCCCCCCCCCCAGCACTTACTCCGGCCCAGCTCCAGCCCTGCACTCACTTTTTTCTGGTGTGTGTCACCCCGGGAGCTCCTGCACATGCTGCCTAGGTCTTTCCTCCTTTCAGCACCCTCCTCTCAGCTTGTCCGAACCAGCATCATAGCAGGAGGGGTGTGGGGGGGATAGGGGGCGGCTTTTTGGAGTAGGACTGCTTGTGAACTCGTCAAGGTGCTGGTTCACCAGGCACAGATTTGGTGTGGTCTGATGGCAAGGGAAAAGCGCAGGGGGTCAGTCTGCGTTCTGCCAGCAACTGACCCCCGTGCAGGTCCTCTAAGTTCTCAGATGGATCCAACGGCATCCACGCGGTCAGCGCTTCTTTCAGGGGAAGCTCCAATCTTGCGGGGGCACACACAACACGTAAACTGTGCTGCCACTTGCTGCACCTTTAAACCTGCCATGCACAATGGCCCTCCTTGTGATTGGGACATTTGTATGCCACCCGTCAATCGCTGTGCCCGCTTTTTCTTGGGCTTGCCATCCTTCCCACCTCAGGAGGCATCCTAAGCGGACCCCCATCTCGTCTTGCTGCGCCTCCCCAGCCCGCAACTCAGAGTAGCACTCAAACATACGCACATTATGGGCTTCAGTAAGAACTGACCGGGGTGAAATTTCAAATATGCCTGCGTAATTTGTCAAATTTCCAGGATTTGCATTCCCCTTTTTATGTGAAATCATGCAAAAGTACACCATCATGCCACATAGTGTGGTTGTGTGTAGCTTGGGTGAAAAATGTTAACGCAAGACCACACCATGAATAGACAGAATGCGAATGTCTTATGTACGCAGAATTTATGTTTTTCACACTTTTTTTTTGAGCTAAGTACGTTTTTGCTTCCTTGTCTCTATTTTGAACACTAAAAAACCAAAAATGCCAGATTCCTGTTTTGTGAAACTTAATTTTATAACATTGTGCATTATTACATTAAAGGAAACATTATGCGCACCCCTAATATTTATGAATCCCTGATTAATCCTGAAGGGGCCAGTAATGGAATTTACCGGTTTCATCTTAATTACAAGATCTGTAGGACCACCCCTGATCTAGAGTTTTTCATTCTGACATGCCACCTGCTTATTTTTATTTTATTTTAAAGGTTTTCTGTAGTGCTGGCTAGACCCAGCGGTATCAGAGCGCTTTACAGGAATCTGAGGAGGTACAGTATACAAGAACACTTAATAATAAACATTGCAGAAAGAGTCCATATAACCAAGAAAGCAGATAAATACCAATGCTATTTACAAGAGAAATCAAATTAGGTAACTTGGGAAGTTCGAACTAAGGCTAGAGTAGGTGGGAGAGGGTGAGAGGGAAGGGATGAGAGGGAGACAGAGCGATTAGGAAAATAGTGGGGTAGAAAATCAGTGGGAGGTCGTGCGTGTGGCTAGAGGTCGTATGTAAATACAGAGAACAGGGAGGGGGGTTAAGGGGGAAAGAGTAGCGAGTGGACGAGGGGTTTGGAAGGAGAGGGTGGAGGGGATTGAATTGGAGGGAAAATAGAGGGGACCCTGACGGGGGTGGAGAGCATGAGAACTGAGTCTGAGGTAGGACAATTATGGACCCCAGTATTTGTTGAGTAGGTATGTTTTGTTGAACATAGGTGAAATGTTCTGCAAAACTCAGTCCTAAAATGGAGAAAAGCATGCGGGTATGAGTGTGGGAAGAGGAAGCAATTCTTTATTTACAGACTAATAACGGGGCAGATATATGTTTCCTGGCGCATCCCTCCAAATCAGCAGGGATGCGCCAGGAAAGATGCATCACGAAAGTTTACCCTTGCCCCACAATAGATGCGCCGCATTTACAATGCAGCGCATCGTGGCGCAAGGATAAACAGATGCGTGACGCATCTGATGGCGGAAGGTTGGCGCATTGCTGGAGTTGCGTCGCAAGCGCGACGCAGCTCCAGCAAGGCTCGGGGGTGCCCTATTGTTATAATGCTCCGTCAATCCTTACGCCTGCTTTAAGCAGGCGCAGGGTTTTGACGCAGCATGGCCGGAAAAGTGATTGAGTGAAATCTTGTAGATTTCACTCAGCAACTTTTCGGAGGCGTTCCTGCGCCGGAACGCCCCCCCCCTGTGCAGGTACACCCACATGTGGCACAAGCTTTACAACGTGACGCATCTCCCTAGATGCGTCACGTTGTAAATGGGGAGCAACATGGCGCAGGGTTTACGCTGCCGCTGCATCACAAAAGTGACGCAACGGCGGCGTAAAAGTGGCGCAAGTCCGTTATAAATCTGCCCCTTAGTAATTAGATGCTTCAGCATAGCGTCTTAAGCGACAGAGCAGAACCATAAGGGTTACTGCACAACATCATAAAACTGAATCACTGAGCCTCAGTTTCAAATCGCAGCTGCAATGCAAACAATTCACTTGGAATTTGTCTGTTTCTAAAATCCCCTTTGAGCTTAACTACAGTACAATTACCAGTCAACAACCCGATTACCTTAGCTCACCTGATCCCTCCCGCAGGAAGAGCTTTTTCAGCAAACTGAATAAAGGCGAAGAGAATGATACAGTTGCAGGTGTGTGGGGATTTCTGCAATAAGAGCCAGCTTGCATCATGTGCCACATTTTCCCAACCAGATGGCACAAATCACTTTAGGGTCCAACCCAGCTTATGCAAGCTTATGTTCCTTCTCAGAGTGTCTTGACACTTTTTATAGGGGTATTAATTAATTAATAAGGTGCCTCACTGCTGAAAGAGTTCCGTATGTGGTACTCTATGTACGTCAGTACATGACACAAGTAGTCATGGCTTGTGGTTTAGGGCGTAGTTCATTAATTGTTGCAACAAGGCTCAAAACCAGACCTTGGAAGCAAGATCCAATCTGCCACAGGATGTTATATGAATCCGACAGCCTCTGTTCTTTAATAAATGCACATCTGATCTTGTGGCTTTCAGGACAATCAGACGTAATTCTATGGTATGTTATGTTACGTTAGTCTTTTTCTGTTATATTCTGTCTTGTTATGTTACATTAATCAGTTTTCGTATGCTTTGCACTGCTGTGCTGTGCCATGTTAGATTATTTTCTGCAGTTTTTATACTGCACAGCATGCGCCAATGTACTCACTAATTGTGGTTTTCTTTGTGGGTGGTCCCTGGTAAGTGTTATTCAAGTTAGTGACATTCTGACGGGATTGGATCCCGCTGGGTACTGCGTTGGAGGATCTTACAACCTTACAACCTTCGCTGATTCCGTATGTGTATTATTGAAGACTTTTATGGTAGTCCCTTGAGGGTCCACTGTGAGCAGAGTCTTTGTGACCTTTCACTGAGCTTGTGACTGTGTGTTTTTGCTGTGTGTCTGTGTGTGTGCGTGTGCTTGCGAATTGTGTGTGTGCTTGTGTGTTGTGTGTCTGCATGAGACCCAAAGGTATGTGTACTCTGGGTGCTAATGTGACTTGTGGTAGACACAGTAGTGGGTGCTCATGGCTGACTATGAATGTTCTTACATTCAGGGCAAGTCAAATAATTAATTAGAAATGTATCTGGATTCTGATAAAAAACAAGAAGTGCAGCAAACCACTTGACTGCTTTGTACAATATAGTGCAATATTCAGACAAAGTCTCAAGTTTCACAAGCTAACAAATTAGCATAGTGGTGCACTGAAACCGAACTGTCTCACACAACCATTAAAAACCCTGCATCCAATGTTCCCTCACTAAGAGCTCTCAGTTGGAATTAATGATATTTCACATGTTTCTGCATTGTTTACAGTGGAGATTCAAAATCACATCAGAATAATACCTTAGAGCCTGAACTCACATGAACCCCCTTACACCACCTAGTTTTCATGTGTAGAATGTAGGAGTTGTGCCATTTTGCCACTAGAGGACACCCCCTGTCCCACGGTAAATGGACTGACTCAGGGAATGGTCGACATGCAATATCTGCTTCGAGGGCACCTAAGTTGATGACTGGCCAGACTTGGAGGAACACTCAAGTCAGTCAAAGGGGTTAAGTTTGATCCAGGGCTTAACCTAACCATATGGTTTGGCCCTTTGTGGTGACCTGCATATCTTCCAACCTATGGTTCTTCTCTTGGGGTCTTCACCACCATTTTGCAGGCAGGTACAGGGTCTGTCCATCTAATGCAGGGCCTTCACAAGGACTAAACTCTGTATGATACAGAATAGGTATCTCACTAAAAAACATCCTGTCAAGTCAGTTTCCTTGCAAGACTTCTCAGAACATTCTTGCTCAAGCAGACTTCAGGAGACACACTAATCTGACTTGCCAATCACTCTTTCATACAAGGCACGTGGAAGCCATGCCAAACCATCAGACTACCCTCCCTTTGCAAGCGCATATCAGCAGCTTTCCTGCCTCTACAAGGATTTGTGCAGATCTGCGGCCAGAGGGCTATCTAGGAGCAGACACCCGGTCACATTTTGCTCCTAACCCTGCCTTACACGTCAGGGGCCTGGTCATTGTACCCACCATCTCATTCTGTCAGTAGTGGGGCATGACTGGGCCATAAACCAAAATCAAAGGTTCCAGACAGCCCCACATTGCAGGGGCTGTGACTAGAATGGGTTCATTGGGCCATGACAGCCCACTCTGCTGTGAAAGCAGCACCATAGCTTTCAACTTATAGGGGAAATGGTACAATGGCCAAACGGCCAATTTGACGACTTAGAGATGGACCCTAGGGTATGTCACTTTTAATATGGAAAAAAGTGACGTACAGGCGGCGCAAGGGGCTTGTAAATAAGCACCATAGTACACTTGCACAAAGTCAAGTGCACAAGCTGCATTCCAGATTTAATACCACGCACCTTGGGCATCAGAATGCTTCTAAAAAGAAGTGTTTGCCATCTTCTCTTAAGAATCTTTTCAGAATCCTAAGACGACTTTCCCAATAGCGCAGAAATGTTAAAAGTTTCAAGTCCCACAACCATTAGACATGGCTCTAATGGTTGTGAGCATGTTTCGTGCATCATAACTCTGTTTCATTCAGTTTCATCTGCTATATTTGAATTTAATTTGAATGCACAGTGAGTCATAGTTCACCAGATACAGAAATAACCTTGAAGTCCCCTTGCTCAAATGTAAGCGTTAGTATTGGTGCATAGGAATGTTTCTTAATTATTTTGCAGCTGACAATAAACCACTTTTTTATCTTGTCCTCAAAGACGAATCACGAAATACAAATTGGAACAAATCAGCGAATTTGCCCTCGCTCCTCCTCACAGCCGCTGCATTTGTGACAACGTGTCATTGACGCTTATTCGAGAAACTTCTACGTGTAGAACTCTGATATGTAAACGTGAGAACATGGTTTTTGGGCCTGTTCTGAATTATATGTCCAATGGAGAATAACGGGTAAAAGAGATGTTGAAAAAGTCTGTCTTACAAAAGCAATCCCCTGGGACAAAGAGGACGAGAACCAGACGTGCGTGTCGGACTGAAAGACAAAGAGAAAAAAAAGAAACTAATTAGTGGCAAAGGTTTGAGGAAAATCTTTCGCTGTCTGTTTTACACTTGAATTGTTGTATTTTATATTCATAAAATACTCCACGAACCACCATAATGAAATATAAATGTCCTTCCCAGAGACTTTGCCTACAGCTCCTACGGCTTCAACCATTTACGAGAGAGAATTCGTATAAGGGGTTTAGGGCCATATTATCAAGAACGGCGTTAAAATTATCGCCGCTTTAGCGGCAGTTTCCTGCCGCTAAAGCGGTGATAATGGGCTTGATAATATGCCCTAGAAAATTCCAATAGAAGCCCATGTTGACACCAGAACATGGGCTTCTATTGGAATTATCAAGGGCATATTATCAAGCCCATTATCGCCGCTTTAGCGGCAGTTTCCTGCTGCTAAAGTGGCGATAATTTTAACGCCGTTCTTGATAATATGCCCCATAGGCTTTTGGATGCTTTATTCCTTTAAAAAAAAAAGGAAAAAAGTTTGGAGTAGAGAAATGAGGGAAATGGATAGGGCCATATTATCAAGGAACGGCGATAATGGGCTTGATAATATGCCCTTGTGAATTCCCATAGAAGCCCAGGTTCACACCAGAACATGGGCTTCTATGGGAATTCACAAGGGAATATTATCAAGCCCATTATTGCCGCTTTAGCGGCAGTTTCCTACTGATAACGCGGCGATAATGTTATCGCCATTCCTTGATAATATGGCCCTTAGTTTTTTAAAAGAAATAGTGTGTGAAGGATCAGTTTAATATCTTAGTAATGTTCAGTGTGTAGTCTCCCTAAAATAAACGCACAAGCAATCATGATTGTGCGACTGCGAAAAAGAGAACATTTTCCTTAACTTTTCACATCGAGCAAATTATACTGAATTGGTAAAAATAGAAAAAGCGACTGGCTACAAAAGAAAAATATATATAATAGAAATATAATCGAACATAATGGGTCGGGCCGACCAGGAGACTCTCAAAATCAACATTGGCGAATGTCACATCTGGGAAAGTAACAATGAGGGGTCGTCATACAGAAACCAGGGAAAAAGAAATTGGGTGAGAAAGGCCAAGTTTTCATGACCACAGACCACTCCTCTTCCTGAATCGGAATACTAGAGTCCAAAACACAAATATTACTCCCTCAGGCACATTCACCTGAACAGCACACATGCACATACAATCAAATTGCAAAATATCAAAATATTAATACCAACAGCATGTTTGAGTCCACCCACACAAAATCTAACTCCCTCTGTTCGATTAGCAAAACACTCCCTGGCGCAAAATTGTCAAATAAAATGTTTTATTGAAAGGAAAATATAAAAGAACAGAATCAACCAATGCAGTCACAACAGAAGAAGTAAAAACCTTCTCTGCTCTGCTCCCAAATACACACCAAGGAGAAACTATCCCCAGTAGTCACAGAGTGATCTCAATACACAAAGGAACCAAGTTTTTGTGACAACCTGAGAGGAGCTGCACCAGCTACAAAGGCAACCACAACTGATGTCAATTATCTTTGGCCAAATCAAGAGAAAAATTAACTTACAAGATGGAGATTAAAACAATGAAAACCGCTTAAATACTTCAGTATCTGGGAATCTAAGGATATCACCCAAGCAAATCCCTCACAAACAGCATACTCCGCGTGATCAAACAACACATAAAACCAAAATGGGACCTACCAGTTGAGGCAAAATTCTAATGCTCATACAGATGTTTTCAGCGGTGTTCTCCAGAGAAGTCATAGAAGGGACAGTTAAACTTTCACAACCATTCATCCGCATGGCAGTCTGCTTAGTTACAGATCCATTTAACTTTCATATGGCGTGCTCTGTAATTTTTCCTTAAATGCTATAAAAACTGACGAGCCAGAAAAGACATCTACAAAATAAATGACTTCCCTATCTTTGTAAGTACCTCTGATTGAACGCACCTTGTCTTCTAGAATTCTAAGACCAGCCCCTTTGTCTACTATGATCACAATGAACACAGAAGCCTCAACCTACAGATCATAGGTGATGTCATCTTCACAGCCTGCGCCAAACACTTATTCAGATCTTAGCACGATGCTGCCATCTTGGACACACATCCATTGGCCTGGTGAATAAGAGCAAGCAAATACAGATACTGTGTCTGACTAGGTAAGGGTAAACCTACATGAAATCACAGGCATAGTACACAGTTTCACCTGAGCACATTCTGGACCTTGGCTATCCTCCAAAAAGTGACACTCTATAACAATTAAAGATGCATACAGAAGCCACCTGCGAACATATAAAAATGTAGTAGGACACTAACCCAGGCACAATGCACAACAGATCCACAGTGCTACCAAAATGGTACATGTGTCTAAATTAAAGGACATGTTGGAATCCGGTGTAGTTGTTGAAAGACACAAGATGTGCTGCATACTGAGATACGCAACTGAGGAATTCCTATCCTTTATGAAAAAGGCAACCTTTGCCAGAACCAGCTGATAGGTGTTGAGGGAAAAGGTGGGCCAACAATTACCACACCACCATTGTTCTAGGAGAGCTGGTGACCAGAGCATGCATGCCCTGCCTGAGTAAAATGTTTGTGACACAAAGACAGGCAATGAGCTGAAATACACCAATAAGTGTAGAGAGTGGTGTGTCCAGTCAGAGGTCTCCATGCTGCTGGCCCCAGATGCAAAGCCAGGACAGATGCACCTCACATTAATCATAGTTGGTCTAGTATATCACTGCAGTTCTATAACCCACTGCAACAAGCATTGTGACAGGAGCTCAGTTAGGACCACAGTCTGTACAGGTCCACCTGAGGTATTAGCACTGGTAGATGGGTGCGTTAGCCAATCCAGGAGATAATGAACAGCAAAGGAGGATAGCTAGAGGGTGGGCAACTGTCAAGTTTGATGACGTGTTGCTGTGAGAAATTGGGTTGTTGGCTGACTGAAGTGTGAGCCCCGATAAAGCAAAAGCTACAATCCCTTGCAGGGTGAACCACAAAAAATCACTAAATTAACCTGCACTTAACCCTTAGTAGCTTGGCACAAAGAACAGTCAGGCTATCTTAGAGGCAATGTGTAAAGTATCTATGCAGGACACAAACAGCAAGAGAGAATAGAATACATTTAAATAAATTATTTGGCAACAAAATTACAAAAATCCACTCCGTAGAATCAGAGTTATGAATTTTAAAAGTTTTTAGTAAACTAGCACCTAAAAGATTGAAGCGCAAACGGCGGACATCTAGTCATGCGAGACAGGTTAAGGTAGAAAAATATGTCTGACTGCAATGGAGTGCGGTTTAGATACAAGAAGTGGATTGGGCCCAGTCAGATTTAGAAGAAATTTGAACAATGTGTTCTGAGAAGGTAAAGTTCAATAGGGTAAGGCTGGGAGGAGGGTGTCCGAGGAGGGAGCGCCATTCATCGGTGAGTCTTGGGTCGAAGCCACTGTGAAGATTTCTACGTTTAGACGTACTCTTTTTTTTAAGTCAAAAATCTCCAGTGGGATGAGGGTGAGGGCTGTAGCTGAAAACAATTCCACAAGGCCAGATACTCCTTTTACGAAAGACCGCTGAACAGGATTTCCTGCTGCAGAGAAGAGCATAGTAGGAGAAGCCGCAAAGTCAATCCAACCATCAATGCACGTCAGGCAGATAGGATTTGTCCTGGTCTCCTCCTGGTTCTCGGGACAATATTTGACCATACATTTTCTAATTCCTAAGTTTTGCATTTGGACATCTTGTTACCTTTAGCACCACAATCAGTGGTCCAGGACTGGTGGAACACCACTTGGGGGTTAAAGACTCACTCAGGCTGGTTCCAGGTGTGGGTTCAAGATGGTGAGAGCCATTTGGGGTATGTGGCTCTGACCAGGAGGCCAGCATACTAGTGCTTGGAGTTACTCTGGTATTCTTGGGAGCAGGTGAAGATGCAGGGCTCAACAGCAAAGTTGGTCTCTGAGGGATCAAAGCAGGCTCTGGGAAGACAAAGCAGTCCTTCCTGGTACAGCAAAGCAGTCTTGCAGAGTGCACAGCTGGTCACAGCAGCAGGTAGTCCTCTGACAGTTCTTCCACAGGTCCAGAAAATAAACTGAAGGGTTGATGTCTGAGGTCCTATTTGTATACCCTGGTGCCCTCCTTCTGGAAGGTGGGAGACTTTTCTGGACAGTGTCTTTAAAGTGCATGGAATTCACTGACTCCCATGCCCTGGCTTCAAGATGGCTGCAGGGATAGGTCCTTTGTGTGAAGGCAGAGCATACCCTATTCAGTTGCACGTGGGGCTGTGCTCAGGTCTGCCCCAATCCTGCCAGCAGATGGCTAATTCATGCTCACCTAATCCCTCTATTGTGTGACTGTCTGGGAGGAATTTGCAAGGTCTAACTGTCAGACTTAGAAATTTAGAAAGAATTTTAGAGTCATACAAACACTAGGATTGCATATTGGCTTATTCAGTATACTTCATATGCCTTCATGGTCCTCCGGATAATACAATTTCTGGACATAGTTGAAAGTACATAAATCACATAATGACTTAAATCCAACAAACAAGAATAATAAGAAAAGAAACAAAGGTGGCACAAAAGACATACACAAATGCATGTGAAAGTATCCGTTGCTTCCATCAGGATTTCACATAGAAAAACATTAAAATGTGTCCAACATCTATCAGTTCTTATACCAACATTAACTGGAAAAACACCAAAGTTCATAGGACCTTAGGGGTTGGAGTGAAGCAGTTTCACCTAGGTCCCGCCTGAGAGTGTGGCAGTTGTTTCTTTAATGCAGTTTTCTACAATGTAGGACTGATTGGTAATATATACCCGGAATACATATGAAATATAGTGGGAAAGTGATTTGAAACTGTGGTTAATGGGCGCAGTTTCACTTATGTCCCATCTTAAATTGTGGTAGCTGATGTTTCTTTAAAGTGGTTTCTACCCATATAGGACTGATCACCCTCAACCCACATCTGTATGCCAACGCGTATCAACCTTCTCAATGGGGCCTCATTTTATGAAGGTCTTCTTCAAGGCAAGAAAGTCTAATTGTGTGCAACTACAATGAAATCAAGAGGAATTATTGTCAGAAACCCATTTAAAAGATTTTTAGGCAGATACAGGAAAGAAAACGAAGTATTTTACATACCACCATTATGTTTTTTTTTATTACTAGAGAGTGATTGGGTCTAAAGGTTGAAGGCCTTCTTATGTTCATACCTATTAGGTCAAATAGGAAAACGATAATATTTGGTAGTTCTTGACACATAAATTATACCAAAGATGAATATAACCACTACAATTTACCTTTTCATAAAGTTCACTCGAACAGAGTTTAATTGTCCTATTATTGTAGGCAAGCATAGTAACACTGCTAGGACTTCATATGTTTCTATATGTGGGGTTTCTAAGCCTGTTGAGGGAACCATAGAAACGATTCAGTGGCTAACGTTCATGCAGGAGCGTTGGTTAATTGCTTGAATGAGAGTTGGCCGCATTTATTGGTTTAATATCCTGCTTGTAAGTTTTCACAATTACCTGGCTGTCAGTGCCAGATAATTGCTCACACGTTGATTATGAAGGGATTCAATATTCTCACTGCCCAACTGCCTTGTGTGTTGCAGAATGCAATTCAATGAGTTGGGCTTTACCCTGCAGAATTATCGGATTCGTCACAACACCGAGTCACGTGACTGGATGAACCATGGGAAATGTACTTTGTGTGAACAGCCTAGATTATCTTTTGAAAGCTCTCTCTTTCCTCTGAAGCTTATCCTTGTCATGGTGAACCACCATGACAGTTCTAAGGAGAGTGGTATGTATTCCCGAGAGTGGTTACATTTCGCACATCCTGGATGAAGTTCCTATCTTGTTTAGGCAAGGACGTTACTAATTTCCACCATCGCATTCATACCATTTTCTGTAGTAGAAAGATGAAATATCAAGTACGTTTTTGATTTTAATAATGCATTCTCCACATTAGTGCCTGTACTAGGTCTAATGATAGTCCACTTTAAATCAGTCTTTGAATCATACATGTGTATAAAATGTTGAAGCATAGGTGCACCTTGTATTTGACACTGAATTCTTGATTTATGTAAGAGAATTCTTTTTTCAGGTCATGATTGGTCTTTCCTATATAGGCTTTTCCACAAGGGCGAATAACACCACATGTAACATTATTTGTGTTGCAGTTGGGAAATTCGTTGTGTTTGATTTTTTTATTATAATATATGAATTCATCTCCTTCAATTGTGCTGCACATGATGAACCATTGCCAGATTTATATGTCCTTTAATCGGAAGGAGATTAACAAAATCTTCTCATGTCTCTTTTTGTGATATACTTGTTTTATTGGAGAAAACTATGTTATCCTGGGCATTTTTATTTCTTCTAAAAGCAAACAGTAGCAGTTCTTGGAATTCCATAAATCCACAATTTATATTCCATTTAAAAAAAATCAAATTTGTGCCTCCATTATAAGTGGTAACACAGTCCAGTCGGGTACCTTCTTTCTCAACTTTCGGTAGTAAAAGGCTTTCTTATGGTGTGTACCAAGCATGCTTCATTCCTCTCCTTAGAAGTTTCCTGGGGTATTGTCTTTCCTGCATTTTCTTCATTAAGAGGTTCCCATTTTTAAAGTAATCCTCTTTCCTGTGGCAATTCCTTCTGTTGCACAGAAACTGGCTGTATTGTAAAATATCTTTGAGATCTCTTTTGTGGAAACTGAAGTCATGTAAAAAATAATTATGATCAGTTTATTTTTTTTACAAGGTTGTGCATATCTGTCTGGACTCGTGTTTTATAGTCACATATAAAAGGTTTATATCCTCTCTACTGTGTGACATAGAGAATTGGATGTCTTTGTACTCCTCTGATTTACCCAAATTAGAACCTGAATGAGTTCTTCTTCTGGGCCTCTACATATCATCAGGACATTGTCAATGTATAATTGCCATATATTAATTCGATGGTTAAAGGAGTTGTCTTTAAATACCCATTTCTCTTCATAAAAGGCCATGAACATAATGGCCATCTGTAGCACAAAGGGACATATCCTCAATGTCCCCTTTATTTGTAAGTACAACTGATGGTTGAAGCAAAAAAAGTTGTTTTGCAGACAAATCCCCGCCATTTGTAAAGTAAGATCAGTGGGAACTATGTGAAGTCTTGTTTCCCAAAAATATTCAATAGCCTCCATTGCATATTCCTGAGGCATATTGGTGTGAAGACTCACAATATCTAATGTGCCTAATACATCTTTCAGTTGATCAAACTCAATATTTCCCAATTGATTCATTAAATCCGTTGTATCCTTTAGATAGCTAGGAATTTGAGTGATCAAGAGTTTTAAGAAAACATCAACATATTTAGCTAGTGGTTCTAATATTGAATTCACCCAGGATATTATTGGGAGTCCAGATGGATTTGTCGGATTCCTAATGATATTGGGTAAAATGTATATAACCAACGTTCTAGCATTATTGTTAATCAAAAATTCTTCTTTTGTTTTAGTGAGCCAGCCACCTGTTTTTCTATTTTTCATAAGTTCCATGATTTTACTCCTGATTAATGGGGAGCGACCCCTCTGGATTTCTCAAAAGTGTTCTGTGTTTTGAAATTGTCTCAAAATGTCCTCCTCATATTTTGACCTGCCCATGATGACAATTTCTTTTCATTTGTCTGCTGGTTTGATACTGATCTCTTCATTTTGTTTCAGTCTGAGGAGTGCTTTGTATTCTTTATTTGGGAGGTTCTTCCTAATATGTTTATTTTTACGTTCTATCCTGTCAATTTCTCTCAAATTAGTCTTTTCAAAGAATCAGCAATTCAATCGGCATTTGACGGTCTTTTCAAAACAGAGAGGCTGCATATTTTAGTCATTGCTGTGTTGGAAAAGATATTTTCCAGTACAATTTCCTGAAAAAATGGAGCAATCCCATCCTGTTTTTTATGAAGTCTGAGTGTGGTGGTGGTACAAACAACAAACCTTTTCATAACTGGTTCAACTCCTGCATGTCCAATATTATGGAGGCCATATTGTGTACCGTTATCAGTTCTGGTTTCCCCATCTGTATGTTTGTCTCCATGTCGTGATTTCCCTAGTTCCTTGGTTGGATTTCTGCCATACCTTCCTTTTGCCCCTGCCGCATGCTCTCCCTTGGCCTCTCCCTAAAAAGCCAGTGCCTTGATGTCCCTAAATATCAGTGGTTCTACACTCTGAGTCACTTGTACTATCAAAATGTGATGAAGTTTGTGAGAAGTTTATAAACTGTCCGTCTACAACGTCCCTGGTGCTGTGTTTGTACCTGAGTGTTCTCGGATTATTTGTTATAGTCCTTGTTCAGAAAGGGATAATCATTTTTGGTTGAGAAGTTGAAAGTATACTTTCGTAATTTCTTTTGCTTTATACTTTCACTGTTTATTTTGATTTCTGATAGCTCTTTGTCTATCTTGCTTGACAGTATCGTGGCGTCTTTAATAGCAGTATTCTTTAAAATTGATTCCTCAAGTTCTTTTATTAGTTCAGTTTTTATTGACATATCCATCCAATCGCTGAAACATTTAGTGCCAGTATAAATAAAACCACACAGGTATTCTGGATCATCTGTAAAGATAACCGGAATATTCCTTACTTGTAATCCCTGGGGAATTGTGCCTGCTTATAGATGCTCCGATAATACTTTGCCATGCAAACTGGTTTGAATTAGTTTTTTCTTCAAACCTATGAGTTTCTCAACTTCTGCCTGCTGAATGGTATTGGAAGAGCTCCCACTTATATTCAAGTTTAATGCTCTTTTTTAAAAATAAATCTTTAATCTCTTCTTCCCTGTAATTCAATGTTTTGGGTACTGACATCCTCGAGGTATTAATCTTTCAAAAGGCCTCTATAAGGATCTATAGATGGGTCACAATATGGTCACTTACCCATTTCCATGTAGAGGATGCAAATTCAGTCATCAACTTTTGTATGTATAAACCCTCGAGTGCTAGAGCGAACACAAAAAATTGATTTCAAAAGGGGGTTTAATCCAGTTTAGGGCTCTGAGGCTGGGATCCTATGTATATAATGAGAATATTAAAGGCGCCCCCATCAAACACAGATTTGGATCACTTTTCCAATATACCTTGTAATTATTCTAGTTATATATGACCAAATATTCAATAGACGTTCACATTGCTTATTCACCCGGATGTATCCTAGAAGACATTCTGAGGTTTATCTACCTTAAATTTAGAAACAATCTTAGAGTCATACAAACACAAGTATTGCATATCGGCTTATTCAATACACTTCATATGCCTTCTTGATCCTCTGCAACACACAATTTCTGGACATAGTTGACAGTACATAATCATATAATGGCTTAAATCCAACAATCAATAAAAATAGGAAAAAAAGTAAAGGTGTCACAAAAGGCATAGATAAACACAGGTAAGCGTGTCCATTCCATCCATCTGGTATTTTACATAGAAACACATTAAAAAGTATCCAACATCCATTAGTTCTTATACCAACATTAATTGGGAAAACATAAAAGTTCATAGGTCCTTAGGGGTTCGAGTGAAGCAGTTTCACTTAGGTCCCGCCTGAGAGTGTGGCAGTTGTTTCTTCAAAACAGTTTTCTACAATCTAGGACTGATTGGTAATATATACCCAGAATACATATGAAATATAGTGTGAAAGTGATTTGAAACTGTGGATAATGGTGACATTTTCAACTTTCTAAAAGTGGGATTTTCAAAATTGCAATAAAAAAGACACCAAACATTATGTAGTTACCTGCTCCCAATTGGAAATTACAGCTGATTAAAGTAATAAGGAATCTTCACTGTTATTCCATGAGAGGTGTAGGCATCACAGAACTGAAAACAAATGCAGGTGTATACTACCAGGACATGTAAAAATAAAGAATACATGCCCGACCATTCAATTACAAGACCCCTTGCACCATGGGCTACCAAGAGTCTCCCTTAGGAGTAACTTACATGTAAAAAGGGAAGTTTAAAGCATGGCAAGGGGGGTTTTAATGCCATGTTGACCAGGCTGCAGTGGTAGCCCTGGAACATGTTTTAAGGTGCTACTAAGGTGGGTGGCGCAATAAGTACTGCAGGCCCACTGGTAGCATTTAATGTACAAGCCCTGGGTACATGGTATACCACTCTGGAAGGGACTTATCGGTAAATTAAATGTGGCAATTGAATATACGCCTATGTAACAATGTTTTAGGTTAGTGAACACAAGCACTAAGTCCTAAGACCAACAAAAAGAAGTTCAGCAAGATTGAGGAGAAGAGGCAAAATATTTGTGGTAAAGCCAACCTAAGGCTGACAGGTCTAACAGTTGCCATCATGACTGTCAGGGGCATGTATCTGTTATTGATACCGCACACCACGTTCACTGCCACTGTCAGATTTTGTTTGAAGGATGAAATTCCCTAAAGAATGTAGATGACAGTCCACCCTTTCCAATCAAGATACTGAATGGTTATATTTTAAATAGGAATCAGGAGAAGAAATATTCAGAAATGGCACCAACAGCAGCTTTGGTTTGTTATAGAACTACTGTTCAGTAATCTTGACAAAAAAATACACAACAAGACTATTAGAACTTCTTGTGATAAAAAAAATACCAAAATGCACAACACATGTAACAATAGTGCTATTAGCTTACCTCTTGCTTGGCTCAAGAGGAATATAACTAGCACAGGTCCTTCCAGGATACAGCCAAAAGAGAAGAGGGCTCTTGGAGACCAAATATGTAGGCAGGAGTAGGGGAAAGGCAAAATACAACAAGAACAAACAACCTGTCTACTGAATAGACAAAGAGAATATTACTCCTATATATTTTGAGGCGCTAAAAAGTCACCACTGAGCCTTGTGATTTAAAGAATGCTTATATCACTATGGGGCACATGCATCAACAATGCCATTTGCGATTCCTTATTAGCGAAAAATAAGGAATCGCTAATAAGGAATAGCAAAAGGCTATGCATGTAGGAATCGCTATTCAAATAGCGATTCCTTAACTTTCCTTAATTGCTACTAGCAAATTGCGAGTAGCAATTAAGGAATGCCATCCCAATCATTCCTATGGGCCTCCAGGCCCATAGGAATGAATTGGAGATTGCATGAGCAAATAGCGAGTACCAGTAGGTTCTCGCAAATTGCTCATGCAATTTCAAGGGTGCAAGGGTGTCAAAATGACACCCTATTGCACCCCTGAAATTGATATGTGCACATATGTTGCACACACACATGCTCTAAGGGCATGTGTGTGCGCAACATGAAACTTTGAAAAATGCACAAAAGTGCATTTTTCAAACTTTTAGCAAATTACCATGCAGTTCATCTTCATGGTAATTTGCTCCCCCTATTAGCGAATTCGCTAATTTTTTAACTTTCATGCATTGCATTTAAGGAATCCCAAATTGAGATTCCTTAAATTAAGGAATCTCAATTTGGGATTCCTTAAATGCTATCGCTATTTAAGGAATCGCTATTTAAGGATTCCTTAAATAGCGATTTTTGCTTTTGGGTTCATGCATTGGGATTGGGTATTTTTAACTCAATACCGGGAGCTATTAGCGATTCGGTATTTTACCGACTGGATTTTGGCTTGATGCATGAGGCTGATTAATAATTATTTATCTGAAAAAAACATTACATTTATTCAAGCAAGTGTTTGGATTCATTAATATAATAACAATATATAATTGAGCAACAGTGCATCATACACATACAAATCGCAAACCAATGATTTGACATTCAAAAATCCCAGTGTTCATCACAATATGCACTGTCTTTGGAACCTCCTTCCTGCACCCCACTTCTTAACGCACCTTCAATCATACTCACACCTCTCATTCATACTACACGTATCATGGTACATAGAAACAAAACAGTTCAAACCAAGTCAACAGAATATTTTCAGATGGCAGTGATGAGCTCTTACCTCGATGTTTCACTGCACTCGTTGAAATTCTATCTTTTTGGTAGGTATTTCCGATAATCTAAAATCAATATTGGTAAATCATGAAGTTCTAGTATCCATAGATAAAAATAAATTAGTATAAGGGTTTAGACATTCTTATTCTGCATGCTTTAGAGAAAGGTAATTTCTTTTTCACCACAGTGTTGTGCAGTCTTCAAAAGTCCATCTGTATTTTGTGTTTTTTCTGATTTTTTTTAAAGAACACTGTTTTCCAGTAACAGGGGTCCTAGCACTGTTCTTTCTACTGACTTCAAAAATGAATTGAGAAGTGATATAGAGAATGGGTTTCTACTGATTTAGAAAGATCATAGTTAGAAGTGAAAGAGGACAGTATTAAAGAGTGTTTTTCTAACACTATTAACCCTGGGGGTGTAATGAGTCTGCAAATGAATAGACCTACTGGGACAGTGTGTTTTTGCAGAGGCAGAGGCACTTCATATGTGCGCTTTTATATAGAGATCCAAGATAGATTGTGATATGAGAAGGTGTGTTGAGGTCACAAATGAGTCATGTCACTGCGGACTGGGCCACTTAGAGTTTGGACAAAAGATACTGAGGAAGCCTCTAGAAGAGGAGATTGCAGTTGTCAGCCTGGGACATAATGGCGGCATGAATAAGGGTTTTCTTGGAATCCCAGGAAGGATAGTGTTTAAAATATCCGTGAGAAGAAACTGTTGGTTACTACCTTGCCCATGTACGGCATTGTTGGACCAGATTGTGTACTAATTCGAAATGTTCAGACAGGATGGCAAACTTAGTGGGCTACCGCAAGTGGGACCAGGGACTAGCAGGTTGACCAAAGATGAGCACTTCCTTCGTTCCAGAATTGAGCTGCAGGGTGTTGCTCTACATTTCAATTACAATGACTGCTAGGCAGTTTTTAAGGTTAAGTGCAGCAAAACATGCTGACCCTCACAGCACCACACAGTTTCAAGCCTTAAACAAGGACTTACAAGGAGAGATGGAAATGGATTGTGGTCATTCAAATCAATGCCCTGAATACCAATCTATCCAGAGCAAGTGACACGAATAGAATGAGAGATTGCATCAAACACTGCAGTGAGGTGTAACAGGGTAAGGGTGGAACATATGCCCTCATTCTCATTGAGAGAAGCGCCAATGTTGTTGATGATTGCCAGTAGCACTACTTCAATATAACGAGGAGGTCTATCACTGGCCCGAGCCTCATTCAGAACAGAGGTGGGCCTGAAGAGCTGAGAGATCTGGCTTTTAACCACTGGTTCTCTGACATTAGCAGGAAAAAGAGGGGTGGGGTTGGCTTAAAGGAGAAGAGTTGGCCAAAACGTTTTTCAGAAGGGAGGTTACTATCCCGTTTTTACCTGAGAATGGTGTCACTGATAAATAACTTTCACATGGGTTTCTAACAACTGGGTCTCCCATGCCCTTGAAGGTCCCAATGATTCTCATTGGACAAGGATAAAGGAGAACAGATTTAATTGAGGCAGCCTTAAAGAGGACCATCTCAAGCATAAGGGGGTTGACTGCATCAAGAGTTCCTTTTTGGTATTTGCTATTAAAAAAGGAGGGAAGTAGTGTCTTTAGTAAAGGCAGCAACAATTGTGACGATATTATCCTAAATTAGTTATACAAGTTGAAGCACAAAAGCTAGGGAGGAAGAAATGAGGAAAGCGCGGGCTGAAAATATCTTTCACTGTTTGAAACACTTCCTTGTTGGGATTCGTGGTGTTCAAAGATATTGAGAATATGCTGAGCAAATTATTTTCTTATAGTTAGGTAACATAGTGAAATAGGTATTCCTTGTTGAATGTTTAAAAGACTTGCTCAGCCTGTTTGCTGATGCACTTGGCATCAACCATGAGAATTCAAGGTTCTGAGGTGTTTTGCTCTTCAGGTCTGAAGGTTTCTATGGAGATAACATCTGCTAATGCATTATGCAGTCATACATTTAAAGCAGTGGTGTTTCCCTACACATCAGAGAAAAGCATGGAAATAGAAGAAGAGACAATGAAGTTGTGTGCTGTCTGAGTAACCCCAGCCCACATCTTACTAGTTATATGCTTATTCCAAGGCTCAAATAAGATGCTATAGGCAAAATGGTGCTCACAAAGCAACAGAGGAGAATATCTACCCAGATATGTTCCAAGTTGTTGAAGATGTGGTTGAGCTATCCACGTGGGTGGTGCCAGTTACTTGTTGAACCTGGCTCAAAGACTCCCATGTTCAAGAAAGGTAGTCACCTCAGTGGCATTATGTACATTTAAAATCATCAAGCACAAAGATGTGATTAGATTGCAGTATCAAAAAGGTAAAAAATTAGCAAATGCTCGTTTAGACTGAGAGCAATTGCCAAGTGGCCTATAGGCAGACCTCTTAAGAAAACCCCTACTTAAGGTGGCAGCACTCTGTCAGTGAAGAATTCTGACATATACTATAACAGGTGTTACTAAAATCCAGGTAATTAGTACCTAATTTATTGACTCATGACGAATGGAAGCCCAAGTTTACTTGTCCATATTTGAACTTGTGCAAAGTATATATGCATTAAGACGTTAGCGGGGAGATGGAAAATCAATGAGCATCATTCTATCAGAAACAATATCATATTGTAGGGGAGAATTTAATGATAATTACTTGACATTTAATACTTGTGAGTTGTAGATATATTCGCAACTGTTGTTGACTTCTTTGGAAAATGTAGCTGGGACATCAACCACTAAATTGAAATTAGTGTAAATCTTTGCAAACCTCTTACTCTGGTAAAATAACATTTCACAATTTGTCTACTGGCATTTCTGTATAATCTTTAACAGTCTAGCAGTTTAAACACCCTCAAATGAAGGTAGACATGTTCTCTCAATAACATCTTCCAAACTCTGGAGGGCCATCTACCATCTGCATTACCATTCCATTTACCATATGTAGGATCTATCGAGAGAACTCCTGCCTGCCTGCTGATGCATGAGCCACTGCAACTTTCTTAGTCTTTTTTGCCTTTGAACGGTCCTAAATGTGGGCTAATAACGGCCTCCATTCTCATCTTTCTTTCAGAATTCACACCTATTCCTTTGTAAATGATTTGAGTAAGCCAGGGACTTGAATTTTGCTGTGTTGTCAAATGCATTTCTTTGTAGTGTTTTCTGATGCATTAGATGGTGGCGAAATAATCGAAGGGAGACAGTTTAAGCAATCATTCACACATTTCAGTTGTATAGTCCATATAGATGCATGCAACATCCTTTTTTAAAATAAAACCTTACATTGTTATTTTGTTAATTCTTTTACAGTTTTACTCTTCCACTTTGTGCTTTGAAATCACTGTGATTGTTTCATCTCTTCATTTTCTCACTTATTTCTTGTTGCTTCTGGATTTAGTTTTTAGGTTTAACATGTAATGGTCTCTGCACCGTTCACGTTAAACTCATTTTATTTTTTGCATACAATGTATATACAAAAATAGCATTTTTCAGCCATTTGCGTCTTAAGCTCAGGACCCTACAGCCTTTGGATTGAGTCGTTTCAATCGCATCTTGGATAAGCCTGTAGAGCATTTTACTCCAACCATCATGCTGTTGACTGCCTAGGTATGTCTTTGTTTCTCAACTGGGATGCACACAAGGCTATTTTACATCTGAGAAGAACTATGAATCTTCACACTTCCTGACACATGTAATTATTTATTTCATGCATTCATGCATGCATTAAATACAGCAATCTTTTGTTTTCAATGACAATAGGCATTTTTAGATTATACCTACAGACAGGGTTAACTGTCTCTTGTTGAAGACCTAGGCCCTCATTCAGAGTTTGGCAGATTGGCTATTTTGTCAAAAGTGTTACACATATTCTGTTTGCCAAACTTGCAGTTCCACTGCTGTAGTTAGAGCCAGGGGAACTGCCATGGTTCTGCCAGGGCAGATACACTGGCTTTTGCCTGCAGAAATCTTTGAATGACAGCCCATTGGACCTTCAGTCAAAGTACCTCAAACTTTCCACTTTAAATGCTTACTGAAATACTTTCCCCCCCTGATGGACCACCAGAGAACGCCTGGTGGTTCTGAACAGGAAAGCAAAGAAATTGACCCTACCTGCTGGGAGAAAACTACTGTGGAAATTCGACAATATCTCAGCAGGATATATTGGAATTATTTAAAATGGTATGTACAAGACATTACACAAAGCAAAAACAAAAGAGAGGAGACTTTAGGGTTGTTTTTTTTCTCAAAAGCGCCAATAGGCGTCATATATTTAGAAGATCAAAAGAATTTCAAAAAGTAGTAGTAAGAGCACAACAGGGTATGAATACTCAGGCAACCCTAGTGGAGAAAGTGTACAAAGTGCTCGTGCCAGTGAAACAACGGCGCAAGTGACAATGTGAAAAAAAAACCACAGCAAGCGGCGCAGAAGAAACAATATATACAATAAAAAGGTTCATATAACAATTTTCTCAATGGTATAAATGGTATTTTTCATTATTTCCATGAACCAAGTTTGTATGCGCCAAAGATGTTTGGGCTGGTGGATAGTGGTCGACGGCGTTTCGATCCTGTCAATTTAGGATCATCATCAGGACCTGGGTCGCCTAATTTGGGAGTGCTCTGTAAAAAACAATTTCTAGATCAGAGCGGTGGACAGAAGGGAAAAAGAGAAAGGAAGCTGGGGCAGGAAAAGAAAGGGGGGTTAGAAGAGAAACGGAAATTAGGAAAGGGGGGGGAAGAGAGGGGGGGGGCGAAGAGGGGGGTGTGATGGGGAAAGGAGGGGTTCTATTTTAGTAAGAGGAGGAGGAGAGCGGAAGGGGGGGTGGTAAGGGGGAAAAAAGATTGAAAGAAGGAATAGAAGGAAGAAGTCATGGTGTGGCAGGCAATGACTGGAAGCCTACCTTGCGCACGAAGAGAAGGCGCTGACGAGAGACCGGGGACTTCAACTGTGAATGGATTGCACAGTGACGTGCGAGGGGAGGGAATTCTCTCCCTCGAGGTTCTGTGGGAAACGAGGGAGGGGAAAATTAAGAATTGGATAAGGAAAAGACCACGAGGGAAAAGGAAGGACGGCAAGGGATACGAAGACTCACCCGTGTAATTGAATTGACGAAACTTCACAGGGAGGGCAACCGGTACAGGGGTCCGGACAGTGGGAGGAACGGTATACAGCCTGGGGACAAAAGGGCAGGAGGTTACCGACTGTGAACGCGGGGTGTAAGGCTGGAGCGCACAAGGACATGGTGTAGCTTTCCCGATGATTAAGGAGTAAAGCTGCGGTCGCGATGTCAATCGGAGATCAGCAGCGGGTCATAGAATGAATCCAGAGCGGAACAAATCCAGCGGGGACGAGAGGAGCCATGGACGTGTGCAGCCTTCGAACGATCAGTGACTGTGTGGTGAACCACAGTACCTGTTATATGAGGGAGGAGTTAGCGTAACGCGGAGAGGCCGTCTATAGGATGCAGGGGACGGAAGGAGGGGTATGAGTCAGCAAGCTGGTAACCGGGGGTGTGTGAGAAAGCGCAGTGGTTGCCAGGGACGCTCAGTGCACGAGGAAAGGAAAGGGAAGAGTTGAACGGGGCTGCGGGGATCAAACCAACGCATACAGGATTGGGAAAGGCAGGAAGGGCAGGGGGGAGGGCGGGGAACGGAGTGCATAAATTAAGGGGAAGCCAAGGCAGGTCGGAGGGTGAAAGAAGGAAGGGGGCACGGAAGGGGAATAAGAAGGAAAAAGAAAGGGGGGGAAAAGGAAGATAGAAAGAAGGGGGCAGCCACGGACGGCAGACGGGAGACCAAAGTGAGGGGGCAATTTCAAGAATACGAACAATTCAATCGTAGTAAACAAATGCAACGTTAGGTGGAGAAATGAGCATGAACTGACATCTTGGAGAAATGGACAAGTGAATTGTGGAAAAACAACAATATTTATAAATCAGAATACGCATGAACTGACATTTTTAGGAAAAATGGGTAAGGATATCCGGGTCTGTCAGGACATTTGGGTGAGAATACATGTTGGTAAAATCAAGGGGGCTGGAAAGGGCAAAACATCAGGTGGTGTAATGGATGGTACTGTTCCACTCATCAATCGTGTTCAACCCATGGTGTACAGAGTTACAACGAGTTATCCATTTGCATTCACTCTTGTCAAGGAGAGCTTGAAGATTTCCCCCTCTGGGAGGCAGGCGGGGCTGATCAATGACTTGCCATTTCATGTCCAGAACATCGTGATTTTGTTCCAGAAAATGCGAGACCAAAGGTGCTGTAATGGTCCTGCAGTTTATTCTGCTCTTATGCTGGATGATTCTTTGTTTAATCATCTGTGTCGTTTGCCCAATATAGATGAGATTGCAAGGGCACTCGATGGCATAGATCACATTCTGTGAGCGGCAGTTAGTAAATGTGTTCAGGACATGTGATTGGTTATTAAATTTAAAATCTTTGGTGTTGGTTGTTAATTCACAAACGCTGCATGATTGACATTTGTAATGACCCAGTATGGGCGGTAAACCCCAACTCGAGGTAATGGTGTTAGTTGTGGTCGATTTGTTGGGCCAAGTGATGGCATGGACCAGATGGTTGGATACATTGTTGCCACGCTTATATGAAAACAGGGGCGGTTCTTGAAAAGATTTGTTCGTCCGTAGAAGTGTCCAATTTCGAGTAATGATTTTCTTGACCTGGCTACTACTTGGACTGAACTGGGAAACAAATGGGAGAAAACTGCCAGCATGCAGTGCCATTTTATTATGTTCTTCTATTACAAACTCTCAGTTTAGGACTTTGTTTTGAAAGGACAAAAATGTTGCTGACTAGCTAGGTTATGCATGGCAGCCACTAAGCAAACGTTCAGTGTCTTCAAAGGATCTCTCTCCACGACGGCTCTGCTGAAGGCATAGAAATTTCTGCCCATTGGAGGAATCTAAATGTGGTGATTTGTACTCCATCGCGGTGTGGATCTGGTGAAATGGAGTACAACCCAACAAAGACTAAATTAGTCCTCTATTGCCTACAATACTATACAATGCACAGAGTGAGCTTTGAGTCTGCATAATACTCATGATTTGATGGCTTTCTTGTGTGTTTAAATTCTTTGGCATGTTTTCATTGACTTTTCTCCATATTTTTGCGTTTGTTCTACTCATGGAGACTTGCTGTTTTACATTGTTTTAGAATGAATGAGACATATTGCTCCACATCTGCCAGGAAGGAACTATTTTTTATTTTTCATTCAGCACTCTATGAGAGTGCAATAGTGCATTCCTTATTTTCATATTCTCTTCTTTGTTACTTCTTAATCCTAGCATCCCTGACCCTCCAGCTCTTTCTTTCTATTTGCTCTCCCACCTCTCCCAAACCCAAACCCACTCCCCCTTTTTCTTTTTTTAAGAGCCCCGCAGCCGCAAAGTGCAACTGGACTGTTTGCTTATATTTCTACGCTCCTTTGCATTTTATTTTTCATTTTTACTTTACTGTTTGGTTTAAAATGGCCTTTGGGCATGTGGCATTGTGATCATAATGCAGACCACACGAGCACAGGGCAGCCATCTTGCAATGTTTGGCTAAAAAAAAAATGTTTCAAGATGACCACCATGTGTGTGCCTTTGTGTATGAATTTTGCTCAGTGACCATTTTGGGTTTTCAATTTACTGTGCTAAGATGCCTAAAAGAAATTTTAGGATGGCAAAATAAAAGTAAATGATACACTTTGCACATGTGCCAATGTAAACAAGCATTGACAATGCCAATATATCGGCAATTTCAAGTTGTGACCTCATGGCTTTTCTAATGCGTGTTTACTGTTTTTAATCGGTGCTCAGATTGGCAAATAATCTTCATGTATCGGATGGGAGAAGCTTGCATTACCTGTACTGCTTTAATTTCCTTGTGTGTGGGTCTCAAAATGCCCAAAATGGCAAACAATGATTAAAATCTTTGACACTGTCATTACCTCTAGTCCTTACATTAGAGTTGTCGACATAGCTGGGTTATGTTATGGGTTATGTAAGATACTGGGTTACTGGTTGAGGCGGTCAAAACACTTCTCAAGCAGGGAACAACAATCCCTGTCAGGGTAAAGACACAAGCAAACGCCAAAGTAAACTATGCTCAACCCTCTGGCAGCTTGACACAGAGAAGTCAGGCTTAAAATCCCACACCAACTTAGAAAGAAAAGGCACATTTTAGTAGATAAAACAAGACCTAAATGACAAAAATCCAATTAGTAGATTCAAAGATATGCAATTTTAAAGATTAAGGGAAGTTTGCGCCCCAAAAAACACAAAGCGCAAAATTTGGATAGCTTGTCTCCCTAGACTGGGACAAAGTCACAAGTTCAGGCTTACCGCGAAGGAGGCTGGGCTGGGGACAGGGACCCAGTTAGGCCCGCTGAACAAGTGCACCTTAAATCCTGGTTGCGGAGCATTGCAAAGTCCCTCGTTGATGGTAAGTCAAGGATGCTTCACGCTGTGGTGATCCCTAGGAGCTGCAGGGCGTGCGATGCGTAATTCTGCATCGTCATCAATGATATCATCGATGAGGGGTTGCAATGCGAAAGCCTGTGTGGAGAATGCATTGCACAGTGGCGGTTCCTGAGCAACTGCGGGCCGTGATGTGAAGTCCTTGCATTGGGGAAATTCATGTAGCAGAGGCGATGCATTGGTTCTACTGAGGGTTGCACCGCCCAGCAGAAGGTTCTACTGAAACCACAGATGGGCTGTCAAAGCACCTTCAGGCCCACTCCCCAGGGTCCATGACTGGGGTGGCACCACTTGGCAGGATAGAACTTACAGATTATAGAGTCCAGGTGCTGGGTTCGAGGTTGTTGGAGCCTTCTGTCCCTGAGGTTCAAGTCAGGAGGCCAGTCAACTAGCCCTTGAAGTCTCTCCAGGGTCCTGGCTTCAACAGATGCAGGTCCAGTCCTTCTCACCCAGGTAAGAGGGCAGCAGGCCAGGAATGCAGCAGTCCTTCAAAGCAGCAGTTCAGCAGAGTGGAAGTCCTTTGAGCAGCACAGCAGTCCTTCTTCCTGGCAGAGTCCAGATGGTCCAGAAGTGTACTGAAGAGTTGAGAATCAAGGTCAAACATTTATACCTGATGCCCACTTTGAAGTGGAGGAAGCTTCTAGTGGTTTCCACACCACTGAGGTGTCAGGCATCTCCTTCCTCCCTGTCCTGGCCTCAGCCTGTCTGGGGTCAGAATAGAATAGTGTCAAATCCTTTGTGAGAGTGCTCAGGCAGAGAGTGTGATAGGTGATAGCCCCCACTTGTTAACTCAGAGTGCCTCATCCTGCAACACCTATGTTCTCTTTGTCTCACTATCTGGGAGCTATACACAAAGACCAACTGCCAACTACACCTAGTCATGTGACCTAGGATCAGGCTGAAGGCACCAAATGGCAAGGGTAATACAATAGCATCTTTCTAAAAGTGGCATTTTCAGAATTGTTGTTAAAATCCATTAAAGTGAGCTTTTAATTTCAAATCTCTAGACACTATTCTTGACTTGTCTATCTGCTCCTAATTTGAAAGTTAAATGTAATAAGGTAACTCATATTTTATCCCATGAGAGGGGTACACCAATAGTGAAAAACGACTTTACAACTTTTTCACTTCCAGGAATGTAAAACGTAAAAGTACATGTCCTTCTTTTTAAATACACTGCACCCTGCCCTCTGGGCTGTTCAGGGTCTACCCTAAGGGTGACATCTATGTAATAAAAAGGACGGTTTGGGCCTGGTAAAGAAATGATTTTGCAAGGTCAAAATAGCAATTTAAAACTGCCCACACAGACTGCAATGGTAGGCCTGAAACATGTTTAAAGGGCTACGTAAGTGGGTGTGGCACAATCATTACTGCAGGCCCAATTGTAGAATTTAATTTACAGGCCCGTGTACAGACAGTGCCATTATACTAGGGTCTTACAGGTAAATTGAATGTGCCACTTGGGTGTAAGCCAAGTCTACCATGTTTTAAGGAGAGGGCACAAGCACGTTAGCACTGGTTAGGAGTGGTAAAGCGTGCAGAGTCCTAAAGCCAGCAAAAAGGAAGTCAGCAATAAAGGAGAACTAAAGGCAAAATGTTAGGGGAAAAATACACCCAGGATGCCAGGTATAGCAGGTTTTCACCATAGAAATATCAACCCTGTTGGCTTTGCCAATATGTGTTTCTTCTTCCTCTTGTGGCGCACTCAAAACACGGATGAAACTCACCTCAATATTGGGGATTAATGATATTTCGACAATCACAGGAACATGGTCACCCACATGGGATTCTTTGTTAACCTACCAGAGGTGGGTGAAATCCTCTTGGGCAGTGCAGATTTTTAACATTCTTATTTAACTTCAGCAAAGGAGAACAAAACTCACATGCACAAGTACATGCTTCACATTGTATCTAACTGTGAATATTTTTTGCTATGTATATGTTTTATTCATTAATTCATTTATTAATTAAGAAAATACCAATGCACAACAGGGACAGGGGATGTGGAAGGGAAGAAAGAGCTGCCATATTGTGCCAGGTTTTTGAAAAACAGAAGCAAAGACTGAATCTGGACCCAAATACTGCATCAAGATGCAGAGAAACAGGGTCGGACAGGGATAGAAAAGAGACCTGGGCACCAAAAAAAAAGTGGCCCCCAGTGGTGAAATAGCAAGCTCAAAAAGTCGCCCATGTTTGCAAATTTGGACAGTTTTGAACTTGTAAAAACTTGCAGTATAACTATTTTGCAAGTTATGGAAAACTGCATTGATTTTAACTTGCTGCAGGCAATGTTTGTTTTAATATAATTGAATTCAGCAGTAAAACTGGCCCAGCAGACTATAAAACAGGCCCACAAACAGCCAAACATTCTGACCTATCAGACCATCCCATAAGGCACTGGCCCTATAGGCCAGTCCAATACTGTGGAGAGATTCGGAAGCTCCATAGAACTATGGGGGTGATTTAGTAAAATGTAAAGTAATGCAGCACAGCTTTTTTCCTCAGTGCTGGAGCTTTTTAGGCTGCGTAGCACAGGTCACACACGCTTGCATCATAATGCAGAAGTGTTTTTTGTTATATCTAGCATAAGCTTTCTAATCGAAGGATACCCTTCTGGTATAAATAAAACTACACATAGACATATTTTAGAACTTTATAAACATTGTATGTGTGCTGTACAGTGCAGCACACAAGTACAAATTAGAAAATTTTGAGACATTAGAACATTTCTCGAAGTTTATGTCTGCCTCATGGAGGCGTTACTTTATGGTACAAAGCCCTGGCTACTAACGTAAATGGGGCTTTAATAACAAAACCATTAGTGGTAGTGGGGAACACGTATGTACTACTCATAGGACACCCCCTTGTTGCAAATTAACACAAAGGTGCGCAAGTAGCAACTTTACCTTACTTTTAGGCAACATTCTAGCGCAAAAATGGTTTGCTTTGGAAAGTAATTACTAAATAAACCCTTTCCGCTGGTTTGCATTACTGCTGGTGAATTTGCACTGGTGCAAAGTATTAGTAAATCTGCCCCTGCAAATCCTTTTGAGGTAATGAATTCCCATGTGTAAAACCCCAAATATCCATGTTTGGGAAATATCAATGTTTGCTCAGGGCTACCAATAAATAGTATTCAAAACAAGTCTGTAACACAGAATTTACATCCACTTTCCACACTTTTTAAAATATGTTTCTAGGGTGGAGAGTGCTGACTTCTTGGCTTGATTGTGTAGTAGAAATAGTAGTAACAACTTTATTTCAGTTGCATAAATTAAACCATAAAAGTACAATTAAAAGACACCACTGAAACACAATCACTTTAAAACAACAGATAAAATCTCAGTGCCATAATAAATATATACAAGGCAGGAGCCTTCAATGGGTATTACCTTCGCAAAACTCGTTAATCTGGAGAAATCAGAAAACTTCCATAGACTAAATGAACATTAAAAAATGTAAATATCCTACTTATAATTAGAAAAAAACAGGTTATAATGATGTTCCAATATTAATAGAAATAGTATGTGACAGTAAACAAAACAAGCATTTGCAATGCTATCGGTCTCACCTTTGGGACCTTATATGCATTTAGCTATGCAGCACATTAGCCTGGGTGCTGAAACATCTACTGTTCTTTAACATGGAGGGAAAAGAAGCACCAAACTGTGTGACATGCCCGGTATGGGAACACATGGAGAGAAATATTGCCTTTCTGAGGGAATGGTATAGTCCAAAGCTCTGTTTTTATATAAAATCAGGGCCTTCTGTGGCCATATCACTGAAAACACAAGATTTGAAAAAATATTGTCTACCAGTGCTCGTGGAAGACAATTTCTATTAACTGGAATCTAGAGAATGCTAAAGTGGTTCTGGTATTTTACTGACCTCTGCTGGTCGTTTTCTATCAAGAAAGTTAAACGGAGGCAGTTGCCAGAAAAAGACAAAAAAGAAAGCCCCTCAGCAGAAAGCAATTCTGGTATTTTACTGACCTCCACTGGTTGATTTCTATCAAGACAGTTAAATAGAGACAGTTGAACCGAAAAAAAGTCTCTAAGCGGAAGAAGACAAGTCCTAGGTTTGATCTCCAGAGCCCACAAAGTACATACACATATAAATATATACTAAAGTATATAAGTATATACTAAAGTATATACAAGAGGTCTTGAATGCTCGACCTAAAAACATATTAAAGTGACACATGCTTTACTCTGAAGTGAGGAGTTAAACAATACTCATCTCTGCAAGACTCGCTTAATTAAAGTACTCAATATAAAAGTGACGAGTGACCAATCCACAAATATTTAGACAATGAAATGTCGATTCAACCAAAATCTGGGGCATCACATTGTTAGCACCTCGAACCCTAATGATGAGTTTGAGCAGGTGATGAACTTTCTAGTTGAGTCTCCCAGCCCTTATGTGCCATGCCCAATTTAGGAACCTTGATAGTGCAAAGACTATTGGTTCATCTGTGTCATATCTAAGAATACACAGCGCCCAAGTGGTGACAGATCGAAATAATCCACTTGGAACATGGTAGAGTGTACCTTGGCCAAAAGAATAAAAAGTAAGCCTCTGTTTCTCTAACAGCTGGGCATAAGAGGCATTCCCCTATATCAACTTCTCTCCTCTTCCAGTTAACAGTCAGCGTGTTTAGGGATAGTGAACAAATTCTAAAATTGATGTGAATGGTTTTAGCTGTGTGGGAAGTAATTCTATCCAAGAATGTTTCAAATGTTGTTGTCCTCTTGTGTTATAAAAACTTATATTTCAAACCCTCCCGACGGGGTACGGGCCAAAGGTCCAGAAGGATATGGTCACAATATTGGCTCTTAATGTGGTTGCCCGTGTTTCTTTTAAGATTTTTCGGTTCTTCTCATACATCAGGGAAGTGTAATTTAAGGCACAGTTCTTAATCAGTCTGTAGCAAGGGAGTGGAATAGTTTTTGTGAATCAGCGCCTTCAGGGTCATTCTATAGAATTCCAGCTCAGATGTTGCCCATAATCTAATCCAATACTTTAGAACAGGGGAGCTACTTGGTAAGTTAACCCCTTTGCTGTGACCTTTCCCCCCCTGTGCTAAGCCTTTTTTTGGCTATTTGGGGTAGTTCGCGCTTCTGCCCCGTAACTTTTTGACCACATGAGGTATCCACGCCAAATTTGCTTCCTTTTTTTCCAACCTCATGGGGATTCAAAAGGTACCCAGGGTTTGTGGATTCCCTTAGAGGGGACCCATAAATTAGCCAAAATATAGCAAAATGTTTTTTTGGGGGTGAAAAATTGCAAAAAAGGGCTACAGATGAAAGCGTCTGTTTTTTTTCCCTGATGAAATCACCATCTTCCCAGCTTTCAGGGACAAGCAGACTTTTGTCAGAAAACCAACATTTTTTACACAGTGTTGGCATTTTTCTGGGACATAGCCTATTTTTGCTATTTTTTGTGCTTTCAACGTCCTTCCAGTTAATGGTAGAAATGGGTATAAAATCAATAATGGATACTGGAAAGCTAAACATTTTAGAAAAGTAGACAAAATTCTGAATTCAGCAAGGGGTCATTTGTGTAGATCCTTCAAGGTTTCTTCATAGAAACTAACATTTAAATATAGGAAAAATTGAAAATTAGTTGAAATGTACAGCAATTTGTGTCAACGTTTTCACCTGTAACTTCTTCTAATTATGACAGCTGTTTGAAAGCAATATACCGTTACATTTTCTGGACATTTTTGGTTGTGGGGATATATAGGACTTGTAGGTTCACCAAGAACCGGATGAACCCAGAGCCAATAACTGAGCACCGTCTTGCAATGGTTTTTTATTATGTGCCAGGTATATAGCAATTATTTTGGGAAAATGTATACATGGAAAAATCGGTATGAAAGACACGTATGTATTTCTGAAATGGAAACAAAATATAGAGTTTAGAAACAGTAGATATTTGCACATTTCCAAAATTGGGAGTACCCATACTAGCATGAGAATTATAGGTCATTTTTCAAAATGACTTCTTTTTTTACACATTGTCTTTCATTTGGAAGGCAGAAATGAATCGAAAGTCAATACGTAATAACAGTTGTTCTACAATTCTGTGTTACCCTAAGTCTCCCGATAAAAATGGTACCTCAATTGTGTGGGTATGCCTTGTGCCCACAACAGGAAACGGCTCAAAACGCAAGGTGGACACACCACATTTTCACAATGAAAAATGGCCCTTTTTTTGCAAAGTGCCTAGCTGTAGTTTTTGAACCCTAGCTCTGCCTGCACCTAGGGACACCTAGCAAACCTATACATTTTTTTAAACTAGACACCCAGGGGAATCCGGGATGGGGTGTCTTGACTGGCTCTCACCAGGTTCTGTTACCCAGAATCCCTGGCAAACCTAAGAAATTGTAAAAAAAAACCATTTTCCTCACATTTCTGTGGCGGAAAGTTCTGGAATCTGCGTTCCACCCACCCCGCATTCCCCAAAGTCTTCTGAGAAAAATGGTACCTCACTAGTGTGGGTAGGCCTAGTGCCCGCAACAAAAAAACGACCCAAAACGAAAGATGGACACACCACATTTTCAGAGTCAAAAATGACCCTTTTTTTGCAAAGTGCCTAGCTCTAGTTTTTGAATACTAGCTCTGCCTGAACCTTGGGAAACCTAGGAAACTGATACATTTTTTAAAACTAGATACCCAGGGAAACCTGGTGAGAGCCCGACAATTCACCCCATCCTGGATTTCCCTTGGTGTCTAGTTTTTTTTAAAATGTACAGGTTTGCTAGGTTTCCCTATGTGCCAGCTGTGCTAGGGCCCAAAATCAACAGATAGGCACATTGCTAAGAAAAAGTTGGTGCCTAGTGGCTTTCTACCATCCTGGGGGGGAATTGGAGGAGGGGGAGTTTGCCCCAAAATGCCCCCAAGGGGGGCAGAAAGACTGTGGCTATTCTTTTGGGGGGTGGGGGCATTGGGATACCCATTCTGGGAAGCTCCCACCTCTACTAATAGCATAATCGCTGGCGCCTAGTGGACTTTCTGCCCCCCGGGGGTCAGATCAGGGGCTACTGCCCCCACCTGCCTCGTGGGGGCAGAAAGGCTGTGGCATCTTATTTGGGGGGGGGGTGGTGGGGGCATTGCCATGCCCATTCTGGGCAACCAACACCCTGAACTTTGGAGAAAAAAAATCCCTGGTGGCTAGTTGGCTTTCTGTCCCACCTTGGGGGGGGGGTCAGAAAAGGGGCTATTGCCCCATCTGCCTCCCAGGGGAGGGCAGAAAGACTATCATTTTTTGGGGAGGTGGGGGCCTTCACATTCCCATTCTGGGCAACCCCCACCCCTACCTATATAAAAATAAAATCCCTGGCGCTTAGTGGGCTTTCTGAACCCCCCGGGGGCAGATCAGGGCCTATTGCCCCATCTTCCTCCTGGAGGGGCATCAAGTCTTTAGTTTTCTTTGGGGGGGGTAGGGTGGGGGCATTTGCATCCCCATTCTGGGCAGCCCCCACCCCGGGCCTATAAAAAAAATAATCCCTGGTGTCTAGGGTGCTTTCTTCCCCCACGGGGGGAGATTGGGGGCTACTTCCCCCATCTGCCACCCAGGGGGGCAGAAAGACTGGAATTCTGTGGGGGGAGGGGTGGGGGCATTGGCATGCCCATCTTAGGCAGCCCCCACCCCAAATTATTCATAAAAAAAAGTCTGGTGTCTAGTAGGCTTTCTCCCCCCCGAGGGGGCAGATTGGGGGCTATCGCCCCCATCTGCACCCAGGGGGGGCATAAAGACTGTTATTGTGCAGGGGGGGTTGGGGGCTTTGGCGAGCCCATCATGGGCAGCCCCCACCCCTAATTTACCTAAAAAAATGAATCCCAGGTTTCTAGTGGGCTTTCTGCCCACACGGGGGGGCAGAAAGACTGGAATTTTGTGGAGGGAGGGGTGGGGGCATTGGCATGCCCATATTGGGCAGCCCCCACCCTAAAAACATAAGGAAACAAAAAAATCCCTGGCATCAAGTTGGCTTTCTGCCCTCCCGGGGGGGCAGATTGGGGGCTACTGCCCCCATCTGCCCCCCAGGGAGGGCAGAAAGGCTGTAATGGTGGCAGGGGTGGGGGCATTGGCATGCACATTTTGGGCACCCCCCACCCTAATTATATGTACCAATGAAAAAGTCCATGGTGTCAAGTGGCTTTCTGCCCCCGGGGGGGGCAGAAACACTGAATATGCCTACTTTTAGCTGGGGGGAGCAAAGGCCCTTGTCCAAGGGGCCGCTCCTCCCTCCCTGGTGTCGAGGGGGTGGATCCCTGCTTGGGGATTGCCCTCCTGGGGCAATCCCCAAGCAGGGATCCGCTGGGGAGGGATACCATTGGAACGGGGAGATTCTCCCCTTTCCAATGATACCTCTCCCGTCTTTCTACGTGCTCAGGAGGCTGAGATAGCCCCCTGAGCATGTAGAAAGTGAAACTGAAATGAGCCTAAAGGCTCATTTCAGTTTCGGTTTCTGTGAAATGACGTCAGCGCGACTTGTGCGCCTATCGTCAGTTCACAGAAACGGCTGAGGGGGTCTCGGGAGCTAGGGAAGCTCTTCCCCAGCTCCCGAGGCTTTGGGGGAGAAAAATAAATCCCTCTGCTGTCTGCAGCAGAGGGATTTCGTGCCCCTGTTCTCATGACGGAATGGTTCTGTCATGAGCACAGGAGCACCGATGCTCATGACGGAACCATTCTGTCATGAGCATCGAAGGGGTTAAGTTGTGACCTTAAGAATTTGTTTTCCATTCAGGTTAACAGGTTGATATCACTATATCCACAGGGTTCTGCCCCATATAGAGCCCCACCCAGGGCTACTGCTCTGTAATCCTCAAACACAGGTGATACCACTCTACTGGAAGTATGTCTGTGCTTTTTCAAAATAGTTGCATATCTATGCTGCATCAGTGATTTGCTCTTTTCAAGTTGGGGCTTCCAAGAAAGTTTGTCAGAGAGTCCAACGCCTAGATAGTAAAGGCTTCTAACCAGCTCAATCTTAGTCCCATCCATCTCTGTGTTATTTTTAAATGAGCGAGGGGTGTTTCATGCCATAAGCTTTGTTTTTTTCAGCATTAATTCCAAAACCTCTATTCTCACAAAACCTATGGAATTTCCCCAACAAAACTTGTAGGTGCATTATATGAATCAGGTGTCATCAGAAAACATCAACAGCGGAATTATGATGTTTGCTAATTTTGAGGCATCATGTTTGCAAATGTTCATCCGCCCCACCAAACCATTGGTATACAGACAAAAAAGGAGGGGGCTAATGCACACATCTGCCTGACCCCACATTTGGTGGGAATCCTATTAATGAGATCCCTTGGCTGTTCCACCTGACTTGGGCATAAGTTTATGTATGCGGTTTGATTAAGATATATAAAAAATCTTCCGAGATAGCATATTGCCTGAGAATTTCTCACAGGCATTTCCTAGGGAGTAAATCAAAGAGGTGTCTTTACACAGTGTTATATATTTCCAACAAATTACCAAAAACTGAAACTCGTGGTCCATTGTGCTTATTTGTTCACAGAATCCTGCCTGAAAATTCGACAGGATCTGGGTATCCTTCATCCAAGTCTGGAGCCAGGAGAGAACATGTCTGGCAAAGATCTTTTGTGTAATATCTAAAAGACTAATGGGTCTATAGCTATCGCTCACTCCCTTCTTATGATTGGGGACAATAATTGCCCCTCTCCAGGACTCATGAAGATCTTCTCCTCCTGATACTGCATTGCTGAAGATGTTCAAATAAGGTATCCAGACATCGGGTACAGAAAAAAACAAATAGCCTGGAATACTGGCAGGCCGGGTACTTTTTCCCATGTTATTAGAGGTAAAGCTGCCTCAGACTCTTACAGTGAAAAAGTGCATGTTAGTGATTTGGATTCAGACGATTGCCATCCAAGGGAAATTAATTTGTGCTCAGTATTATCAGGAAGGGTTATCACACGATTTTCTCTGTCTTTAAAAAGGGTAGTAAAGTGAGCAACCCACTGATCAGCTGGAGCAAATTAATCAGATTGGGATACACTCGATCCACTACCAAAAGAAAAAATTCTCCAGAAGGCTCGAGTCTCCTTTCTTGCCAGGGTGTCAGTACGTTCAACCCGCTGGACCTCCTCCCATGCTCTCCTTTTGGCTCTCAGAGCTGCCTTATAGGCCTTTCTGGCAATAGTTAATTCAGTTTTTTCACCCTTTCTCACGGCTTCAAATAACCCCTGCTTAGCCACTCTACATTCGCTTGTGAACCATGGACAGTATATATTTATCAGTCAGTCAGTCAGAAAACTTTATTTCGGCTGTTAGCCATAAAAGTGCATAAAAAGACATAATATAATATCAACAGTTATTAAAATTAGTAAAACATAAGTCTAATAAAGCACATTCATCATTACATAGGATAAGAACGGTTAATAAGATAAGAATAATAACACCAAAGTTACCTTAGTGGGGTAACAATTTTCTTCTAATTAGCCACATTGAGAAGAGGAATTTGGCAATCACAGTAACATATATGGGAGAAGTATCATACTTTAGCAACCTATGGAGTTCTAGACAGTGTCTTGCCCCTATATTCTTAGCTAGTTGGATTATCCATATTCTGCGAGGTGTTATATATGCCGGGCAAAAGAAGATAACATGTGCCTCAGTTTCTTCAGAAGCACCACAGCCAGGGCAGGGTTACCAAACTGAGCCAGTCCACTTATTTGTTCTCGAAAAGAGCGGGAGGGAGCCATGCCTGAATTGTAGAAAGAGTTTTTTGGCCATAACTGGATGTATCAAATCTATTACAGGCTCAAATTTGTAATTAATTTTGACCTCAAGAAAAACAGAGGTCAAATTTGCTGTAGTAGCAGATTGAATAAGGTGGGTCAGGTTTCATTCCTCCAGGATTTTTGCCAAAGATCTCTTTGATAAAGAAAGGCATGCATGCTCAGGGGAAAGCCAAAGGTCTTCTCTCCCTATCTCCCTTAGAGATTTCTTTATATAAGCTAGCCAAGGGATGGCACCTGCCATTGGAATCAACAGAATAGACTTCAATTCCTCCTGGAAGTTTATCAATTCAGGAGTACTCCATAGGCGGCGCCAATACATTACTGGTCTAGAGGAGACCATATCCGTAATCGATTGGATGCCTAAGTCCATCCTAAGTGGCTGCATAGGAGTACTCATTGGGAGTGCAAATAAATTTCTAAAAAAATTGTTTTCTGACTTAACTAAGATCTGGGAGGGAATGTGGCCCCATAATTCTGCACCATAAGCAGCAACACCCCTGGCCTGGGTTTTATAGATCTCAACAAGCGGGCTGATCAATTTTAAGTGACTATTTTTGAGCATCTTAGAGATGCCCCCGGTTAATTGAACGAGTTTTAAATTTACTTTAGAGATCTGGGGGCCCCAAGCCATTTTGTTATTGAGGGTCAAGCCCAGATAGTCAAACGTATTGACCCGTTCTAGCGGCCGACCATCCAGTTTAGGGGTAGGATGATTGGTAGTATCTGCATGAAACACCATATATTTAGTCTTGCTTACATTAATGACTAGATTCCTTTTCCTGCAAAAGGATGCAAAACCATCCAGGACTCTTCCCATCCCCATGGGGGTCCTGGAGAGAAGCAAGGTGTCGTCTGCAAACATTAGTGCAGGAATTTTCCTACCTGCCAACTTAGGGGCATCTATATCTCTTGGGGCCAAAATATCCTCAACAAGCCCGTTTAAAAATAGGGCAAAAAGGGTTGGGGCTAGGACGCACCCCTGCCTTACTCCCTTTTCAACCCCAAATGGGTGCGTGAGTTCTCCCTTTAATCCAAACCTGACCCTAGCAAAGGTGTCTTTATGGAGTCGCTCTAATAGGTCGCATAAATAAAGAGGTACTCCCATCTCCTTTAACAGCTCCCAAAGCTGGCTTCGATCCACCATATCGAAGGCAGACTTTAAGTCAACGAACGTGAGATAAAGACTGCCCCCTTCTAGAATAATAGTTTTCCAGTGGATCATTTGCAACCTAAACAATTGGTCCACAGTTGACATCTTGGCTCTAAAGCCCACTTGTAGGGGAGTCAAAATGTTAGAATCCTCCATCCAAGTCTGGAGTCTCCCTAAGAGGATGCGAGCGAAAATCTTCTGGGCTACATCGATTAGGCTAATAGGCCTATAATTAGCCAGATCGAGTGGGGAGCCCTTTTTATGAATTGGTATTATCTCGGCTCCCGCCCATGTAGATGGTAACGGCATTCCGCCTAGGATTGCATTAAAAAGGCCATAGAGCTATGGGACCCAGATATCAGGTTCGCTTTTGAAGAGGTCTCCTGGGATCTTATCTAAGCCGGGGGCTTTATTAGGGAGTACTTTACTAAGAGCCACTCTAACCTCGCTGAGAGTGCACATCTGAGCCGGCCCGAGAATGGTGGAAAAGCGGGCATGGGAGCAAGGGGGGGTTTTATTCACTACTGGTGCGTTAGAGGCATACAGATCTTTAAAATAACTGCACCAGATTTCTTCCCCGAGGGTGGGTTGGAGTGCTTGGTTAGAGGCTGATGATCCTGTCTTAACTAGATTCCAGAAGGATCTTAGGTCCCTGTTCTTGAGTGCAAATGAGATCTCCTCCCATCTAGTAGTTTCCCATTCTTTTTTTGCTTCATGGGAGATTTTCTTAAAGGAAGCCCTTGCTTCCTTAATTTCTAACGTATTGCCATTCTTGAGGGTTGTCAGGAGCAATGACTTTGCTTCCCTACATGGTTTATTAAACCAAGTAGACTTCCACCTCGCGGGTGCTAACCTATTCCCAATAGCTCGGCTAAAATGGGTCCCAAGGATGGCGCAAAGTTCTGTATGGGTGGTTCCAAATAGCTCAGAATTTGCATGGCCCTCTAATATGGTAGATTCTCCCATTGTTTTCTCTAGGAGAGGATAAATCTCGGAGTACATTGCACTAAGATCCTTTTCGGATTGAGCAATCTTCTCCCATCTAATTCTCCGTGCTCCACCAGTAATAGTCAGAGGTACTACAGTAGGTGAATCATTAGCGGTGGTGAGAGAGGTAATAAAGCCCTCCATAGTTACAGCTATGGGGTTGTGGTCGGTTTCATGGCGTTTAATAACTTCAAAATTCAGGATCCTTGGCCACAATCCCATACTAATCATAATATAATCAATGATCGAGGATTGCACATTTCTTTCGAAAGTTGAGTTACCTGGGCTATCAAGGGGGAACCTGCCATTACATGCTCTCACCGAAAAGGTGAGTGTGATTTGTGTGAGTTGTAGGACCAATGGCGTCCAGGCCTTTGTGGGGTAGGTATTGGGTGGTGGTATATCCCATACTTGATCCTCCTCCTGGGATACAGGCGTGGATAGCCCGTTCAGTGGTTCGTGGTGGCAATTGAAGTCTCCACCGATTATAAGATGCTCAAGATTAGTAATTGTACTCAGAAAGGCCTCTAGGCTAGCCAGAGTGGGAGACAATTGGCCATAATTCACTGGACGGGAGTATATATTTATCAGGTTCAGCACCTGGCTATCCTGAGAGGACATGGCTAGGCACATAATATCCAGGGAGTCGGTACATATTTTTTTAAAATCATATCCCAGATGAGTTCTATCCCAGATAAGCATCCCTCCCGACGGTCTGCCCTTTTTTGACCTTACCGCGGGTTCCCAAAAGGTAGCGAACCCTACACGGTGGTAAGGCCTCAATGCCCAAGTCTCCTGTAGTAGGCAGATATCATAGCCATCAATGAATTCGCCCCAGTCGGGAAGATCTAACAGGCGTGTCAAACCTGCCACATTCCAGGATAAAATGTTTAACCCCACAACCTGATTGGTAGTGAGGTTACCAGAGTGAATCATACAGGAGGTTGGAGTAATGCCCAAGGGGATAGCTAAACTGTCCCTAATAATATCTCTTGGTCCCAAATCTGTGGGAGGAAGAGGGTAGGGCGTATTGATAAGATGGGTGGGGGAGCAGGGCACAGCTGGCTTAGGAGATATTAAATCCATTGGCCTCCCCGTTACTCGATTATTTGGCCCTTTTGCAAAGCGACCATCCTTGTACAGGGTCGGGGTCAAGTTGGAAGAAATGCCCTGGCCAGAGACCTTTCCCAGAATAGGCCTAGGTTCCCCTAATCTTTGATAATCCAAAGTTAGCAAAGGGGGTCTTAGGGATTTTCCCCCCAAACTTAGGTCAAGACCAACATCCCGGGATTTCCTATTATCATAACCCAGTGGTGCCATGAAATATGAGGAAATGACCAAACTCGGGGTTAACTCCATCGATGGTGGCACAGAAGGCCATTGGTCAAAGTTAGGCTTCAGTCAATCTATACAGTCCAAAGGACTAAACCTATTATAACAGGGTATATTGAACTGTATTGGATATGTGTCAGCCTCTTGATTTCCAATTTGGCCAGAGCCCAGACTCTCTCTACCCAGTTGCGCATTAACTATGTCCCTCTTATGGGTAAGTGATCCTAGGGGATAAAAGTGTGAAAGGGGATATTTATGTTAATCTTTCATCTAACAGAGGTCATAAAAAACAAACTCAAAGTGGCAAAAAAGTCAGAATAGAGCAGGACAAAATTTCACCGATCAAAATAAAGTGAAGCATGCAGGTTAAAAAAGTCAACAAAAGGTTAGTTAATTCTTCCCATTAGTGTAGAATTGTTAGTTATATCGGCCCACTTTACATTCCTAGAGCAGTTTGTAAGTGTCAAAAGCGCTAAGAATCTAGTTCGCATTCATGAGATGTAGGAAAAATATCAACAGAAAAGTCTAAAACAAAGGCATTATGATCACTATCATGGCGAAATGTAACCTTCATATCCCTTAAGAAGGGCCACAGTTTTAGGTCTAAAAAAATATAATCTTTATGACGTGAAGATCTCCCCCTTTTGAAGGTTGGTTTGGCAGGATAGGCAGATTTAGAATGCCCCTTGCTTGCTCTTACCCCTTATTCTAAAATCAGGTGGAAACGATGGTTGGCCTCCTTTGACCATTTTTTTACCGGGTTGGCCCATCGCTCTGTGATTCCTATCTACTCATTATCTGCTAATAGCAAGGATGAAACGGCTTAAGGGTTTAAAGTGTGTATTACAATTCCCAGCTATGATCACGGGCCATTCTTGCTGTATTGAATCAAGAAGAGTTTGGACAGAATGTAATGTTTGAGATTCTATATAATCTACAACTGAAGAAACATAAATATTAATCACAACAATATAGCTGTACTTCAGTTTAGAAATGTTCCACAAGGTCAGAGTGATACCCAAGATGTCTCTAGTACTAGAGTCAAGTATTTCAACCTTGCAGATGATTGTGGACTTTACCAAAAATTATATGTCCCCCCACCCGAAGCTCGCCCAGAGCTAACAGGGGTAACATTGCTGTACAACAGGGTTCTCCAAAGTCAGTCCTGGAGAGCCAGATCCATCCCAGATTTTTTGCATATCGCGATTTAGATAAATGTAGTTATCTGAAAAATCTGGCATGGATCTGGACCTACAGGGACAACTTTGGAGGACCCTGCTATAGAATGTTAAATAGCAAGGTCTCAACTCCAGTTGCTTTGCACAAGTTTCCTGGAATAAGATCATGTGATGACTGTCGATAAACTCTCCACATTCTAAATCTGAAAGTTTTGAATGGATGCCTGCCAAGTTCCAGGACAACAATTTCACTTCTCCTGTCAGCACTTTCTCTGGGGCAGCCCATTTTCAGGGACCTACATTTATACACACTCAAATTGTTATGATCTTAATATTTCTGCCAAGCACAAACCAAGAAAGGGAATTTATTTCAAACAAATATGTTTCTTTTGCATTCACATAAAGCATGATGGAAAGTGAAATTGTTCCAGACATGTTCCAAGTTTTGTTTTTGAAGAAAATTGACTCATTTTTTTTTCTGAATAAGGCCATTTCAGACAAAAATTTATATTGTGGCCTGATTTCCTAATATGTCTCTTTTGTGCAAAATCAGTAAAAGGCTTTTCGATAATCGGTTAAAAACTGTAACGAAAAGAACAGCATATTAAAAGACTCCCCTAAAACTCATTTACACAGGACTGTTACCTCCAGTCATAGCCATACAGGAGATAATCTCAAGATAATATGGCTATTTAAATGCGGCTCTCTCTAAATTATTGCATAATTTTGCCCTTCACTTTCCCAATTAATCAAGATAAACCAACACCAGCTAATTGAATTCTGGTGCCAAAATATGAGATTTAAAACTATTTGATTCAGGTCAATTGTCAGCTTCTTTAAATAAATGAGTCCCTCAATATTGTAATGATACTGCTTTCATCGTCATGTTAGCAACATCAAGCAACATCAAGGAAATACTTAATTTCTCCATGTCTTTGCTATATGCTAGCAAGCTGAATAATGTTGAGATATTAACCATGCCATTAATTTATATTACTTTTGTGGCGTTGACCAACTTGTACGATGTGGGGTTATGCATTTATCAATGAGAAAACGATCTTTAATTATCTGACTTTAATGTATTGGTTTTATATGCACATAAATTTTCTGGATGAAGATTTTTTTTCCTAAAGGTCACTCCTCATTACTTGCCACCTTACATTTTTTTCCTCTGTACATGTGGTTTGATTTACACTTTTAGGCACATTTCAGATAGATGTATATATTACTATGGATTTCATGATTGTAAAGAAGCATGTACTTCTGAAAAGTATATTTTTGGAGGAACTGGTTTGTATTCTGCCGTAAAGGCTTGCGTAGCCACATAACTGCGTATGATTTGATGTCATCAGCCACATCAAGCGGAAACAGTAAACTCAGCCGGAAGATGGAACATTAACAAAAGATGCTAGCGGGAGGTGAAATGGAGTGTGAGTATTATATTTGGAATAGGACTAAGAGAGGGGGAGATAGCAAATCAGCTGCCTGAGTAACAATAATGAGGAAAAAAAGTTGAGTATAAGCAAAGAAATTTGAATAACAGTACACATTGGTATATAATTAATTGACTTAGGCACGGACGATTAATGTAAATCCAGCAAGGCTTATTGTGACAACTTTTCAGCACATCCACCTTTGATGTAATTATGTAGACTGTATCGAAATAAAAATCAACTGCATTGTCAGTTCAAGGGAATTTCAAAATCTGGCATAGATCCGACTCTCTTGGACCTGCATTGGACATCCCCAGAGTAACGAATAAAGTGGGAGGTGTCAAAGTTAGTTGAAACAACAAAGTCACAGGATGGGAGATGGCAGGTGATGTTATAAAGCCACATGAAAAAGTACAACGACAACACAAAAGAGACATTAGTGGATAAACATCAGACAGGAGATAGACTATTTAAGTGAAATCAAACACACAAAAGGTGATGAAACCACTGACAATCGCTCAGAGGTGCATTCCAACCAATCATTTTAGCCCACCATGCCACCTCAGATTAGATGTAGCCATATGCATATCAACCCTGGTCCTGCTCCAATAGGAATAGTCCAGCATGAGCTGCCAAGCTGAAGCAACCCCAAGTGATTGCAAGTGATTAAACTATGTGCAAGCATTTCTCCCCATCAATTTTTTGTGTTTGTTGTGCCTACACAAGTGCCCTTATTTCTCCTAAAGGGGTTGTGTATAACATAGGTTCTGGTGAGATGAATTCATGTCAAACTTTCATGATATCCATGTAAGATAAATTTTCATATAAAGCAAATCTAAATGGAACTAA